>NC_058083.1:525116848-525716848 GCF_014858855.1 Bufo gargarizans | reverse complement strand
GCTGTGGATCATTGAGCTGCTGATCCTCAATTGCTCACTGTTTTTAGGCTGCACAGACCGTTTGTCAGTCTCATTTTTCTGGGGTGATCGGCGGCCATTTTGTGTCTTGTGGTGCGCCAGCACAAGCTGCGACCAAGTGCATTTAACCCTCAATGGTGTGGTTGTTTTTTGGCTAAAGCCTACATCAGGGTGAAGCTGTCACACCAAGTGCATTTAACCAGCAATAGTCTGTTCATTTTTTGGCCATATACAAAATCAGGGGCAAGCTGCGCCTGTCACCAAGTGCATTTAACCCTCAATGGTGTGGTTGTTTTTTGGCTAAAGCCTACATCAGGGTGAAGCTGTCACACCAAGTGCATTTAACCAGCAATAGTCTGTTCATTTTTTAGCCATATACAAAATCAGGGGCAAGCTGCGCCTGTCACCAAGTGCATTTAACCCTCAATGGTGTGGTTGTTTTTTGGCTAAAGCCTACATCAGGGTGAAGCTGTCACACCAAGTGCATTTAACCAGCAATAGTCTGTTCGTTTTTTGGCCATATACAAAATCAGGGGCAAGCTGCGCCTGTCACCAAGTGCATTTAACCCTCAATGGTGTGGTTGTTTTTTGGCTAAAGCCTACATCAGGGTGAAGCTGTCACACCAAGTGCATTTAACCAGCAATAGTCTGTTTATTTTTTGGCCATATCCCAGTCTAATTCTGTCACTAAATCCATACCGGTCACCCAGCGCCTAAATACTAGGCCTCAAATTTATATCCAGCTAAATCTGTCCCTAGTGCTGTAGCTGGGCGAGTTATTTAGTGTCCGTTCAAGCACATTTCTTGTTCTGGGTTGAAATACAATTCCCAATTTAGCAATTTCATAATTTAGTGGTTCCTGCTATATCAGAGCTATTTGAAATCTATCCCAAAAAGGGTATATAATATTGAAGGTGCACATAGGGTCATTCAGAATAACTTCACACACACCCGCTACTGTGTATTTCCAAGTCTAATTCTGTCACTAAACCCATACCTGTCACCCAGCGCCTAAATACTAGGCCTCAAATTTAAATCCCTCTAAATCTCTCGTTACCCACCGCTGTACTGTTGTTGCTGGGCAAGATATTTAGTGTCCGTCAAAGCACATTTTTTGTTCTGGGTTGAAGTACAATTCCCAATTTAGCAATTTCATAATTTAGTGGTTTCTGCTATATCAGAGCTATTTGAAATCTATCCCTAAAAGGGTATATAATATTGAAGGTGCACATAGGGTCATTCAGAATAACTTCACACACACGCTTCTGTGCATTTCCAAGTCTAATTCTGTCACTAAATCCATACCGGTGACCCAGCGCCTAAATACTAGGCCTCAAATTTAAATCCCTCTAAATCTCTCGTTACCCACCGCTGTACTGTTGTTGCTGGGCAAGATATTTAGTGTCCGTCAAAGCACATTTTTTGTTCTGGGTTGAAGTACAATTCCCAATTTAGCAATTTCATAATTTAGTGGTTTCTGCTATATCAGAGCTATTTGAAATCTATCCCTAAAAGGGTATATAATATTGAAGGTGCACATAGGGTCATTCAGAATAACTTCACACACACCCGCTTCTGTGCATTTCCAAGTCTAATTCTGTCACTAAATCCATACCGGTGACCCAGCGCCTAAATACTAGGCCTCAAATTTAAATCCCTCTAAATCTCTCGTTACCCACCGCTGTACTGTTGTTGCTGGGCAAGATATTTAGTGTCCGTCAAAGCACATTTTTTGTTCTGGGTTGAAGTACAATTCCCAATTTAGCAATTTCATAATTTAGTGGTTTCTGCTATATCAGAGCTATTTGAAATCTATCCCTAAAAGGGTATATAATATTGAAGGTGCACATAGGGTCATTCAGAATAACTTCACACACACGCTTCTGTGCATTTCCAAGTCTAATTCTGTCACTAAATCCATACCGGTGACCCAGCGCCTAAATACTAGGCCTCAAATTTAAATCCCTCTAAATCTCTCGTTACCCACCGCTGTACTGTTGTTGCTGGGCAAGATATTTAGTGTCCGTCAAAGCACATTTTTTGTTCTGGGTTGAAGTACAATTCCCAATTTAGCAATTTCATAATTTAGTGGTTTCTGCTATATCAGAGCTATTTGAAATCTATCCCTAAAAGGGTATATAATATTGAAGGTGCACATAGGGTCATTCAGAATAACTTCACACACACGCTTCTGTGCATTTCCAAGTCTAATTCTGTCACTAAATCCATACCGGTGACCCAGCGCCTAAATACTAGGCCTCAAATTTAAATCCCTCTAAATCTCTCGTTACCCACCGCTGTACTGTTGTTGCTGGGCAAGATATTTAGTGTCCGTCAAAGCACATTTTTTGTTCTGGGTTGAAGTACAATTCCCAATTTAGCAATTTCATAATTTAGTGGTTTCTGCTATATCAGAGCTATTTGAAATCTATCCCTAAAAGGGTATATAATATTGAAGGTGCACATAGGGTCATTCAGAATAACTTCACACACACGCTTCTGTGTATTTCCAAGTCTAATTCTGTCACTAAATCCATACCGATGACCCAGCGCCTAAATACTAGGCCTCAAATTTAAATCCCTCTAAATCTCTCGTTACCCACCGCTGTACTGTTGTTGCTGGGCAAGATATTTAGTGTCCGTCAAAGCACATTTTTTGTTCTGGGTTGAAGTACAATTCCCAATTTAGCAATTTCATAATTTAGTGGTTTCTGCTATATCAGAGCTATTTGAAATCTATCCCTAAAAGGGTATATAATATTGAAGGTGCACATAGGGTCATTCAGAATAACTTCACACACACGCTTCTGTGCATTTCCAAGTCTAATTCTGTCACTAAATCCATACCGGTGACCCAGCGCCTAAATACTAGGCCTCAAATTTAAATCCCTCTAAATCTCTCGTTACCCACCGCTGTACTGTTGTTGCTGGGCAAGATATTTAGTGTCCGTCAAAGCACATTTTTTGTTCTGGGTTGAAGTACAATTCCCAATTTAGCAATTTCATAATTTAGTGGTTTCTGCTATATCAGAGCTATTTGAAATCTATCCCTAAAAGGGTATATAATATTGAAGGTGCACATAGGGTCATTCAGAATAACTTCACACACACGCTTCTGTGCATTTCCAAGTCTAATTCTGTCACTAAATCCATACCGGTGACCCAGCGCCTAAATACTAGGCCTCAAATTTAAATCCCTCTAAATCTCTCGTTACCCACCGCTGTACTGTTGTTGCTGGGCAAGATATTTAGTGTCCGTCAAAGCACATTTTTTGTTCTGGGTTGAAGTACAATTCCCAATTTAGCAATTTCATAATTTAGTGGTTTCTGCTATATCAGAGCTATTTGAAATCTATCCCTAAAAGGGTATATAATATTGAAGGTGCACATAGGGTCATTCAGAATAACTTCACACACACGCTTCTGTGCATTTCCAAGTCTAATTCTGTCACTAAATCCATACCGGTGACCCAGCGCCTAAATACTAGGCCTCAAATTTATATCCCGCTGAATTTGAATACAATACATTGGGCCAAATAATATATTTGTTGTTGTGGTGAACCATAACAATGAGAAAAACATCTAGTAAGGGACGCGGACGTGGACATGGTCGTGGTGGTGTTAGTGGACCCTCTGGTGCTGGGAGAGGACGTGGCCGTTCTGCCACATCCACACGTCCTAGTGTACCAACTACCTCAGGTCCCAGTAGCCGCCAGAATTTACAGCGATATATGGTGGGGCCCAATGCCGTTCTAAGGATGGTAAGGCCTGAGCAGGTACAGGCATTAGTCAATTGGGTGGCCGACAGTGGATCCAGCACGTTCACATTATCTCCCACCCAGTCTTCTGCAGAAAGCGCACAGATGGCGCCTGAAAACCAACCCCATCAGTCTGTCACATCACCCCCATGCATACCAGGGAAACTGTCTCAGCCTCAAGTTATGCAGCAGTCTCTTATGCTGTTTGAAGACTCCGCTGGCAGGGTTTCCCAAGGGCATCCACCTAGCCCTTCCCCAGCGGTGAAAGACATAGAATGCACTGACGCACAACCACTTATGTTTCCTGATGATGAGGACATGGGAATACCACCTCAGCATGTCTCTGATGATGACGAAACACAGGTGCCAACTGCTGCGTCTTTCTGCAGTGTGCAGACTGAACAGGAGGTCAGGGATCAAGACTGGGTGGAAGACGATGCAGGGGACGATGAGGTCCTAGACCCCACATGGAATGAAGGTCGTGCCACTGACTTTCACAGTTCGGAGGAAGAGGCAGTGGTGAGACCGAGCCAACAGCGTAGCAAAAGAGGGAGCAGTGGGCAAAAGCAGAACACCCGCCGCCAAGAGACTCCGCCTGCTACTGACCGCCGCCATCTGGGACCGAGCACCCCAAAGGCAGCTTCAAGGAGTTCCCTGGCATGGCACTTCTTCAAACAATGTGCTGACGACAAGACCCGAGTGGTTTGCACGCTGTGCCATCAGAGCCTGAAGCGAGGCATTAACGTTCTGAACCTGAGCACAACCTGCATGACCAGGCACCTGCATGCAAAGCATGAACTGCAGTGGAGTAAACACCTTAAAACCAAGGAAGTCACTCAGGCTCCCCCTGCTACCTCTTCTGCTGCTGCCGCCTCGGCCTATTCTGCTGCTGCCGCCTCGGCCTCTTCCTCCGCCTCTGGAGGAACGTTGGCACCTGCCGCCCAGCAAACAGGGGATGTACCACCAACACCACCACCACCACCTCCGTCACCAAGCGTCTCAACCATGTCACACGCCAGCGTTCAGCTCTCCATCTCACAAACATTTGAGAGAAAGCGTAAATTCCCACCTAGCCACCCTCGATCCCTGGCCCTGAATGCCAGCATTTCTAAACTACTGGCCTATGAAATGCTGTCATTCAGGCTGGTGGACACAGACAGCTTCAAACAGCTCATGTCGCTTGCTGTCCCACAGTATGTTGTTCCCAGCCGGCACTACTTCTCCAAGAGAGCCGTGCCTTCCCTGCACAACCAAGTATCCGATAAAATCAAGTGTGCACTGCGCAACGCCATCTGTGGCAAGGTCCACCTAACCACAGATACGTGGACCAGTAAACACGGCCAGGGACGCTATATCTCCCTAACTGCACACTGGGTAAATGTAGTGGCAGCTGGGCCCCAGGCGGAGAGCTGTTTGGCGCACGTCCTTCCGCCGCCAAGGATCGCAGGGCAACATTCTTTGCCTCCTGTTGCCACCTCCTCCTTCTCGGCTTCCTCCTCCTCTTCTTCCACCTGCTCATCCAGTCAGCCACACACCTTCACCACCAACTTCAGCACAGCCCGGGGTAAACGTCAGCAGGCCATTCTGAAACTCATATGTTTGGGGGACAGGCCCCACACCGCACAGGAGTTGTGGCGGGGTATAGAACAACAGACCGACGAGTGGTTGCTGCCGGTGAGCCTCAAGCCCGGCCTGGTGGTGTGTGATAATGGGCGAAATCTCGTTGCAGCTCTGGGACTAGCCAATTTGACGCACATCCCTTGCTTGGCGCATGTGCTGAATTTGGTGGTGCAGAAGTTCATTCACAACTACCCCGACATGTCAGAGCTGCTGCATAAAGTGCGGGCCGTCTGTTCGCGCTTCCGGCGTTCACATCCTGCTGCTGCTCGCCTGTCTGCGCTACAGCGTAACTTCGGCCTTCCCGCTCACCGCCTCATATGCGACGTGCCCACCAGGTGGAACTCCACCTTGCACATGCTGGACAGACTGTGCGAGCAGCAGCAGGCCATAGTGGAGTTTCAGCTGCAGCACGCACGGGTCAGTCGCACTACAGAACAGCACCACTTCACCACCAATGACTGGGCCTCCATGCGAGACCTGTGTGCCCTGTTGCGCTGTTTCGAGTACTCCACCAACATGGCCAGTGGCGATGACACCGTTATCAGCGTTACAATACCACTTCTATGTCTCCTTGAGAAAACACTTAGGGCGATGATGGAAGAGGAGGTGGCCCAGGAGGAGGAGGAGGAGGAGGAGGAAGAGGGGTCATTTTTAGCACTTTCAGGCCAGTCTCTTCGAAGTGACTCAGAGGGAGGTTTTTGGCAACAGCAGAGGCCAGGTACAAATGTGGCCAGCCAGGGCCCACTACTGGAGGACGAGGAGGACGAGGATGAGGAGGAGGTGGAGGAGGATGAGGATGAAGCATGGTCACAGCGGGGTGGCACCCAACGCAGCTCGGGTCCATCACTGGTGCGTGGCTGGGGGGAAAGGCAGGACGATGACGATACGCCTCCCACAGAGGACAGCTTGTCCTTATCCCTGGGCAGCCTGGCACACATGAGCGACTACATGCTGCAGTGCCTGCGCAACGACAGCAGAGTTGCCCACATTTTAACCTGTGCGGACTACTGGGTTGCCACCCTGCTGGATCCACGCTACAAAGACAATGTGCCCACCTTACTTCCTGCACTGGAGCGTGATAGGAAGATGCGCGAGTACAAGCGCACGTTGGTAGACGCGCTACTGAGAGCATTCCCAAATGTCACAGGGGAACAAGTGGAAGCCCAAGGCCAAGGCAGAGGAGGAGCAAGAGGTCGCCAAGGCAGCTGTGTCACGGCCAGCTCCTCTGAGGGCAGGGTTAGCATGGCAGAAATGTGGAAAACTTTTGTCAACACGCCACAGCTAACTGCACCACCACCTGATACGCAACGTGTTAGCAGGAGGCAACATTTCACTAACATGGTGGAACAGTACGTGTGCACACCCCTCCACGTACTGACTGATGGTTCGGCCCCATTCAACTTCTGGGTCTCTAAATTGTCCACGTGGCCAGAGCTAGCCTTTTATGCCTTGGAGGTGCTGGCCTGCCCGGCAGCCAGCGTTTTGTCTGAACGTGTATTCAGCACGGCAGGGGGCGTCATTACAGACAAACGCAGCCGCCTGTCTACAGCCAATGTGGACAAGCTGACGTTCATAAAAATGAACCAGGCATGGATCCCACAGGACCTGTCCGTCCCTTGTCCAGATTAGACATTAACTACCTCCCCATAACCATATATTATTGGACTCCAGGGCACTTCCTCATTCAATCCTATTTTTATTTTCATTTTACCATTATATTGCGATGCTACCCAAAGTTGAATGAACCTCTCCTCTGCCTGTGTGCTAGGCCTAAATATATGCCAATGGACTGTTGCAGTGGTGGCTGACATGAAGCCTGATTCTCTGCTATGACATGCAGACTGATTCTCTGCTGACATGAAGCCAGATCCTCTGTTACGGGACCTCTCTCCTCTGCCTGTGTGTGTGCTGGGCCTAAATATATGCCAATGGACTGTTGCAGTGGTGGGTGACGTGAAGCCTCATTCTCTGCTATGACATGCAGACTGATTCTCTGCTGACATGAAGCCAGATTGTCTGTTACGGGACCTCCCTCCTCTGCCTGGGTGCTGGGCCTAAATATATGCCAATGGACTGTTGCAGTGGTGGCTGACGTGAAGCCTCATTCTCTGCTATGACATGCAGACTAATTCTCTGCTGACATGAAGACAGATTCTCTGTTACGGGACCTCCCTCCTCTGCCTGGGTGCTGGGCCTAAATATATGCCAATGGACTGTTGCAGTGGTGGCTGCCGTGAAGCCTCATTCTCTGCTATGACATGCAGACTAATTCTCTGCTGACATGAAGACAGATTCTCTGTTACGGGACCTCCCTCCTCTGCCTGGGTGCTGGGCCTAAATATATGCCAATGGACTGTTGCAGTGGTGGGTGACGTGAAGCCTCATTCTCTGCTATGACATGCAGACTGATTCTCTGCTGACATGAAGCCAGATTGTCTGTTACGGGACCTCTCTCCTCTGCCTGTGTGCTAGGCCTAAATATATGCCAATGGACTGTTGCAGTGGTGGCTGACGTGAAGCCTCATTCTCTGCTATGACATGCAGACTGATTCTCTGCTGACATGAAGCCAGATCGTCTGTTACGGGACCTCTCTGCTCTGCCTGTGTGCTAGGCCTAAATATATGCCAATGGACTGTTGCAGTGGTGGGTGACGTGAAGCCTCATTCTCTGCTATGACATGCAGACTGATTCTCTGCTGACATGAAGCCAGATTGTCTGTTACGGGACCTCCCTCCTCTGCCTGGGTGCTGGGCCTAAATATATGCCAATGGACTGTTGCAGTGGTGGCTGACGTGAAGCCTCATTCTCTGCTATGACATGCAGACTAATTCTCTGCTGACATGAAGACAGATTCTCTGTTACGGGACCTCCCTCCTCTGCCTGGGTGCTGGGCCTAAATATATGCCAATGGACTGTTGCAGTGGTGGCTGACGTGAAGCCTCATTCTCTGCTATGACATGCAGACTAATTCTCTGCTGACATGAAGCCAGATTGTCTGTTACGGGACCTCCCTCCTCTGCCTGGGTGCTGGGCCTAAATATATGCCAATGGACTGTTGCAGTGGTGGGTGACGTGAAGCCTGATTCTCTGCTATGACATGCAGACTGATTCTCTGCTGACATGAAGCCAGATTCTCTGTTACGGGACCTCTCTGCTCTGCCTGTGTGCTAGGCCTAAATATATGCCAATGGACTGTTGCAGTGGTGGGTGACGTGAAGCCTCATTCTCTGCTATGACATGCAGACTGATTCTCTGCTGACATGAAGCCAGATTGTCTGTTACGGGACCTCCCTCCTCTGCCTGGGTGCTGGGCCTAAATATATGCCAATGGACTGTTGCAGTGGTGGGTGACGTGAAGCCTGATTCTCTGCTATGACATGCAGACTGATTCTCTGCTGACATGAAGCCAGATTGTCTGTTACGGGACCTCTCTCCTCTGCCTGTGTGTGTGCTGGGCCTAAATATATGCCAATGGACTGTTGCAGTGGTGGCTGACGTGAAGCCTCATTCTCTGCTATGACATGCAGACTAATTCTCTGCTGACATGAAGCCAGATTGTCTGTTACGGGACCTCTCTCCTCTGCCTGGGTGCCGGGGCCTAAATATCTGAGAATGGACTGTTCCAGTGGTGGGTGACGGGAAGCCAGATTCTCTGCTATGGAACCTCTCTCCAATTGATTTTGGTTAATTTTTATTTATTTAATTTTTATTTTAATTCATTTCCCTATCCACATTTGTTTGCAGGGGATTTACCTACATGTTGCTGCCTTTTGCAGCCCTCTAGCTCTTTCCTGGGCTGTTTTACAGCCTTTTTAGTGCCGAAAAGTTCGGGTCCCCATTGACTTCAATGGGGTTCGGGTTCGGGACGAAGTTCGGATCGGGTTCGGATCCCGAACCCGAACATTTCCGGGATGTTCGGCCGAACTTCTCGAACCCGAACATCCAGGTGTTCGCTCAACTCTATTCGCTAAGTATTTTACGGGTTGCTTTACACCTTGAGTATTTTATATGTTTTAGGGCTATGCAGCATACCACCTAATCCTCTCATCTGAACTTTGCCTATAATAGTGGTCCAACTAACTAGTCTATTAGAAGGCGGAACATATGGACACAATATGTTGTGTACCTTTCCCCCCCTAGTTCTTAATTGGAGCTTAACAGTTCCAACTTCCAATTTGATGACATTTATATGTTTCAATTGTTTTTATGTTCATGTTGTTTTTTCTATTATGACGACAGATTATTCCTACTGCCGAAGATACACTCCCACAGAGAGGGGGGGCGTTTCTGGAACCCGGATGCTCCGCCGTGAAAGGCTAAGTACCCTTATGTTGCTCCCACATGAGATTCCACAGAGCTTACTTGGATTTGACATTATTTGGAACAATGGCTGATTTACAGGTTGCTTCATTTAATGTTAAAGGATTCCATGCCCCATCCAAACGCTGCCAAATATTTTCACAAATGAAGAGGGAGAACTGCTCTGTATTGATGCTACAGGAAACACACTTTAAATTTGATAAATACCCCAACCTTTCTAGGTCCCTGTTCCCTCTTTGGTTCCACTGTGGATCTAATTCAGCCGCATCTAGAGGCGTGAGCATTGGGTTCCGGAGGGGCCTTCCCTTTTCCTATCTATCACACATTCAAGACGCAGAAGGTAGATACATACTTTTAAAGGGAACTATTGCCAACCAGCATTATACCTTCGCCAATATTTATGCGCCTAACACCAACCAGGTCTCATGGATCATAGAGGTTCTGTCTCTTTTAGAATCTTTTAAGGAAGGTATAGTGCTGTTCGGAGGTGACTTAAATACAGCAATAGAGCCAATGTTGGACTCGTCTTCTAAGAAGTCTGCTATCTCCTTGAGAGCACTCAGGCACCTTAAGAACAAACTTCAGCAATGTGCTCTATTAGACGTCTGGCGCCTATTTAACCCATCAGGCCGTGACTATACGTTCTTCTCTTCTCCCCACCATTCTTACCATCGTTTAGATTACCTAATGGTCTCTAAGGAGCATCTTGGTCTGTGTACTCTAGCACACATTGGCAATATGTTCCTATCCGATCATGCGCCTATCTTTTTGAGTCTTGTGACCCCGTCATTGGCACCACGCGCATTTAGATGGCGGCTAAATGAGCAGCTCATCACGACTGAGGAGAACCTAAAATATGTTCAACCATTGTTGGAGGAATTTTTCTCTCTCAATTCTCTTCCTGAAACCTCCCCACATATCTTGTGGGACACCCACAAGGCATATATGAGGGGGCAATTTATTAATTTGGGGGCAAGATTAAAAAAACAGAGAAAGAAACAAATGGTTGCCTTACTGTCCCAGATTCAAACCCTAGAAACCCTGCACAAAAAGACCTTAACCCAAGCCCATCTGGACGAACTCACGGAAACGAGAGCTAAATTAAAAAACTTACTTAACACTTCCTCGGCAAAATATTACCTGCATACGCAGTTTAAATATTATGCACACGGGGATAAAGCATCAAAATTTATGATGCAACGAATAAAACAGAGGAAATCACATAATTATATTCACAGGATTAAAACACCAGATGTAGGTGAGGTGTTTTCTACCCCAGAGATTGCTACTCAGTTTCAAAAATTTTACTATTCCCTATATAACCTAAAAGAAACTGAAAGTAAGGACCATAGTCCCCCATTCCCATCCCCGAGACAATCCGCCTTAGCCTTTCTGAAATCACTTTCACTGCCAACTCTATCTGAGAGTCAATCCCAAACACTCCAAGCCCCAATTTCATTAGAAGAAGTCTTGGCCGCAATCAAACAATTGCCAAATGGTAAGAGCCCTGGCCCAGATGGCTATCCCGCTCTGTACTATCGCACATTCCGTAACACTCTGGGTCCGTACCTTCTGAAAATTTTTAATAGCTCCCTGTCTGGTGTACCGCTTTCCCAAGACATGACTAGGGCGCATATCACAATTATCCCAAAAGAAGGGAAAGATGCTTCCCTTTGTGCTAGTTACCGCCCTATATCACTGTTAAATATTGATTTAAAAATCCTAGCTAAAATACTAGCTTCTCGCCTGTCCAGCCTTCTTCCGGCCCTGGTCAAAGGAGATCAGGTGGGGTTCGTCCGTGGTAGGGAGGGCAGAGACAATACGGCTAAAGTTTTGAACGCTATATACTACACCAAACGGTCAGGTCGTCCTCTGGTCCTCCTTAGCACGGACGCAGAAAAGGCTTTTGATAGGGTCAGTTGGGAATATATAGGTGAGGTTCTCCAAGCATTTACATTTCCAGACCCATATATCAAGGCCATTTTCTCATTATACACCCATGCATCTGCCTCTATCATCATAAATGATACCCTATCCCCACCCTTCATTATTCGGAACGGCACCAGACAGGGATGCCCACTTTCCCCACTAATCTTTGTATTAGTTATGGAAACGCTATTGCAGGCAATTAGGAGAGAGCCAGGGATCGAAGGAGTAAGAATGGGCCAACAGGATCACAAAGTAGCGGCATTTGCGGATGACCTCTTGATTTTAAATACTAATCCGACTACAGCCCTTCCCCTGATATATAGAATTCTGGAACAGTTTGGAATTCACTCCAATTTCAAAATCAATATGGGCAAGTCCCAAGTTTTAAGCATAAACATACCTACCTCAGTTAGGAACCAATTGAGATCCAGCTCCCCCTTTAATTGGGACGCCCCCAATATAACATATCTTGGAGTTAAAATTGGCCCAAACCCTGACACGTTATTCCACATGAACTATACCCCCTTACTTAAATCAATTACTGACCAATTAGTATTGCTGAAAAAACCCTTCTCTTTCATGGTTTGGCAGGAAAAATATTGTGACATCCTTGGTCTTGCCCAGACTTACTTACCTCCAACAGGTTTTGCCTGTTCCGATTCCCAAAACTTACTATACCAAAGTTAAACGTGAAATCAGCTCATTTGTCTGGGATGGTAAGAGGGCTCGACTCGCTCGTTCTGTTCTCTGCAGACCAAAGGCTAGGGGTGGGATAGGTCTTCCTGACCCTGAGGTTTATGGAAAAGCGATATTACTGTCAAGAGTAGTTGAGTGGATGACGGGTCCTGTATATAAGTCTTGGGTCTGCATGGAGCAGAACGACATGGGATCATGTCTCTCCGGTCTTTTAGTGGGCATACCTGATTTCCCTACCCTGAATAGACCTCCTAACCCAATTGTAAAATCGACACTTTCGGCATGGAAATGGCTGCAGGCATCACAATTTGCAATCCCTCTCCCATCACCTTTATTGCAAATAAAAGATGTCATGGCGCATGCATCCCCGTTCTCAGGGACTGTTTGCCTTCACCGGTAAAACACTCCACAATCCGAATTCTCTCCCTATATAGTGAGGAGGGCACAATAATGAGTAACGAAGAGATCCTCCAGGTCTTACCTGAGTGTAGGTCCTTCCCTCATTTGCTTAATTTCCTCCGCTCCTTTGTCATGAAAAATATACCCTTGGTAGCTTTATTGAGACCATTAACTTGGTTTGAGAGTTTACTAATAGACAATTCGAGACACACCAAATTGATCTCCAGATTATACAAACTACTGATCACACCGTTGAATATGGTCAAACCAGCCTTTGTGGGTCACTGGGAGAGGGATTTGGAGGTATCATTCTCCCAAGACGAGATCTCACGGCTACTAATCCTCCCCCACAAATCCTCCAGATGTGTTCGAACTCAGGAAAATGGCTACAAAGTCTTGACCCGGTGGTACAGGACACCGGACATTACCTCTTTGTATAGCTTAAGTGGGTCAGACCAATGCTGGAGATGTGGAATCCAAAGAGGCTCTTTTTACCATATCTGGTGGACATGCCCAGTAATACAGAAGTGGTGGAGCGAGATATTCGGTCTAGCTAATAAGATATGCAAGCTGAAAATTTCGGTCTCGCCCCAACTGGCATTATTAGGATATTATCCCTCCCTCTGCAACGGGACCCCCTCCCGTTTGTTTTATCTCATGCTGAGTGCAGCTCGCCTCCTTATCCCGAAATTCTGGCTATCGTCAGACATTCCTTCTATAACCCAATGGACAGAGAAATTAGATCAAATCTATAGGTTTGAAGAGATCTCGGCCTGGGAAAATAGGAAGATTCCCGCATTCAGGTCTACATGGAAAAGCTGGGCCGAATTCAGGAAGTTTGACTAATTATGGTTGGTCTTAGCAATGTAAAAGTGGCTTTACATCAATGCATCAATGTATCTATGCGGACCAGACTTCTGGTTCAAGGGGAATGTGAGTCGTCCCTCATGTGTAGTATAACACAATTCTGTAATCAAATTAGGCAGTGTATCACTCCCAAAGCACATCTGTCGTATCTGAGGAAATTTGTACAAGTTATGTTATTTTCCTGCATGTACTTTATATGCATATTCTTAATAAAAAATTTATAAAAAAAAAATAAAAATTGGTCTGGGCATAACATTTTCAATAGATGGTTCCGCAAAAACGGAATGAATACGGAAGACATACAGATGCATTCCGTATCCGTTACGTTTTTTATTTTTTACAGCCCCAAAACATGATTTGCAAGCAATAATAGGACATGTTCTATCTTTGAACGGAACAGAAAAATGGAAATACGAAAATGGAATGCATACGGTGTACATTCCGTTTTCTTTGCGGACCCATTAAAGATGAATGGTTCCGAATACGGACTGTATTCGGAATGCAAAAAACTGAACGGAAACGGAAAAAAAAAAAAATTGATTGCAGACAATAGTCAGGCTTTTCTTACATTCAAGCTTTCTCCTGGTTCCAGCAGGCTTTGGCATAAACTGGCAGGCAAACTTGGTAAGGCCTCATGCACACGACCATTGTGTGTTTTGCAGTCCGCAAATTGCGGAACGGCACGAACAGCCATTGATATAACTGCCTATTCTTGTCACCACCAACAGAGGCTGAGCTGCCCAAGTGCGACCCCCCCGGCCATTTATATATGTATGTTTGTTATTAATCATCATCCACCCCAATCCTGCTCAAGGCCTGTGGTTCCCCCCACCATCTGCCAACCGCCCGTGGCCTGCTGCCCCCTTTGGCCGTCCTCACCCAACTCTGAATCCTCCTTCTGCAAATGGCGGGGGGGGGGGGGGGGACGGTGAGGGGTGGGGGGGGGGGGGCGGAGCATCTCCTCTCGTACATAGCGCCCCCTACCTCTTACATCCAGTGATGTCACCTTTGTTGTAGACGTTCTCTTTCCTCATCTTCTCCATTCAGACCAGACCGCCATGATGATTTTTCAGCCATCTCCCATCTCTGCAGAGATTGACAAACAGACATTAGTTTCCCACATTTCCATCATCTTCACATCTTCTGAACACCCTTTCCTGCCACCCCCAATACTGTGCCCGCTGTGCCCCCAATACTATACTGCAGAAACAGTCCCCCTGGAAATACTACTACCACACAGATAGTGCCCCAATACTGTGCCCCCAATACTATACTGCAGAAACAGTCCCCCTGGAAATACTACTACCACACAGATAGTGCCCCCAATACTGTGCCCTCTGTGCCCCCAATACTATACTGCAGAAACAGTCCCCATGGAAATACTGCTACCACACAGATAGTGCCCCAATACTGTGCCCCCAATACTATACTGCAGAAACAGTCCCCCTGGGAATACTACTACCACACAGATAGTGCCCCCAATACTGTGCCCTCTGTGCCCCCAATAGTATACTGCAGAAACAGTCCCCATGGAAATACTGCTACCACACAGATAGTGCCCCAATACTGTGCCCGCTGTGCCCCCAATACTATACTGCAGAAGCAGTCCCCCTGGAAATACTGCTACCACACAGACAGTGCCCCCAATACTGTGCCCCCAATACTATACTGCAGAAACAGTCCCCCTGGAAATACTGCTACCACACAGATAGTGCCCCCAATACTGTGCCCCCAATACTATACTGCAGAAACAGTCCCCCTGGAAATACTGCTACCACACAGATAGTGCCCCCAATACTGTGCCCCCAATACTATACTGCAGAAACAGTCCCCCTGGAAATACTGCTACCACACAGATAGTGCCCCCAATACTGTGCCCCCAATACTATACTGCAGAAACAGTCCCCCTGGAAATACTGCTACCACACAGATAGTGCCCCCAATACTGTGCCCCCAATACTATACTGCAGAAACAGTCCCCCTGGAAATACTACTACCACACAGATAGCGCCCCCTTCAACAACTATTGTCACACAGTGCTCTAAAAAATAACTGCGCCCAGACACTAATAGTATAAAGATAATGTCCCCCAAAAATTATTGTGCTAAGCTGATACTGTGGCAGGGTGCCCCCCAAAGTAACAGTGCTTCCCAAAATAGAAATAATTCTCTGCCAGAGCACACTTAGTAGTAATAATGCCCCTCTAGTGCCCATACTAGTAATCATGTTCCTCATAGTCCCCCAGTATTAGCAAAGCTCTGCATAATACCTCCTAGTAGTAATAATTCTCCCTACAATATGACAGTACATGAAATACCCCCGTTTAGTGCCCGCTGTTGAGCTAATGTCCCTATAATGTATGCCAGTATAAAATACCTCTATATAGTGACCCAGTAAATGCCCTCATAGTGCTCCTCTCCCCCTTCGCCATAGTGTCCCTCATAAGTAAAAAATGCCCCTTCTAAGTGCCACCATATGCCCCAATAGTGCTCCACTCCCCCCAAATAATACCCCATAGTGCCGCTCTCCCCTATAGTGCCTCCCAAAATGTTCCAGTAAAAAATGCCCCCTTAGTGCCACCAGATGCCATAATGCCCCCCATAATGTGCCAATAAAAATAAAGGCCCCTTTAGAGCCCCCACTTCCCCATAGTGCCTCTAAATAATGCCCCTATAGTGCCACCAGATGCCCCATAGTGCCGTTCTCCCCTATAGTGCCCCCCCATAATGTGTAAAAAAAAAAAGCCCCTTTAGAGCCCCCATAGTGCTCCTCTCCCCCATGGTGCCCCCCCATAATGTGCAAGTAAGTTCCCCCAAAAAGTAAGTACCCCCCAAAAAATTGGGCTGTAAGAATTGTCAGATGCCCCCCCCCCCTCCAAAAAAAAAAAAAAAAAAAGAAAACACTGATACTTACCTCCATCAGCAGCGATGCGATGCAGGCCTCTTCCGGCCTCTGTCCCCGCTGTGTGCTGCCCGGCTCAGGCGGCGCGATGATAATGACGTCATCGCTCTGCCTGAGCCGGCCTCTTATAGGCTGCAGGCATTAGTGCCTGCGGCCTATCAGAAGAACAGGGGAGGGACACGCCTCTCCCTCCCCTGCCGCAGCACAACCATCTGTATCACTGTCCTGAGGACGGCGATACAGATGGATATGGAAATGAACACTTCCACAATGGAAGCGCTCATCTCCTACTGCCCCCCCCCCCCCGGCTAGGGAAGCCGTGAGTGTGCAGCTGGAAGGCAGGGCCTGAAGACTCAGGACAGGGGAGAGCCATTGTATTGTAATTAGGGGGCGGGGCCTATCTACCACGCGGGGCTCGCTTCCCTCACGGGCCCCATAGCAGCTGCGTGGTCTGCCTCTATTGGAGGCAAACAAATCGAATTTTTGGGTGAACTTCGCTCATCTCTAATACAGATCTTTCAATGCTGCAGTTCTGTCTTCCATCATTAGGGGGAGCTCAGGAATTACTGCAGTCATGTTTGAAAAAGGGGGGCGGGGCTTTACAGAAAAGGGGTGGCACCTAAGATGCGCCAATATTTCAGCGCAATTCTGACGTAAAAATAAATCCCCAAATAAGCCGACCAATAGTTGGTATAGAGTCCAGTGCCCGTCCCTTCACCAGATTTGTCCTCCAGCCTGAGCCCCTGGTGCAAGTCTAGACCGGCGAACTATAGTATGCCATCTATGGGATTAGAAAATCTGGAGCACAGCGTGGAAATCTTCAGGGCGGACACACATCTGCAGTTCTGATTTTGAAATCAATGTTGATTGTGCGGATTTCACCCCTTACCAGAAACGCAGTTAAAACTATTGACCTGCGGTGCAAATTTTTAAATCAATTGTTCAGGTTGAACCTAGAGATGAGCGAACTTATTTTGCCCAAAAATTATCTTCGTGATGAATTACTTTGCTAATTTATTTTGTAAGTAGCGGGTGCAATGACAGGGAGGTGCGATAGCGCCGCTCCCGTCATTGTATCCCTCAGATGCCGCGTTCATACATGATCGCGGCATCTAAGTGACAAATCAAGAATAAAAAAATAATTTACTCATACTTACCTCCTCCATTTGCTCGTGACGGGCTGGACGCCGCCATCTTGCTTGAAAATCTCGGCCGAAATCCAGTGCGGCGTTAGATTATGTCATCACACCGGCTGGCGTGGTGACATATGATGCGCTGCACGGGATTTCGGACGAGATTTTCAAGCAAGATGGCGGCGTCCGGCCCGTCGCGAGCAAATGGAGGAGGTACAGTAAGTTTGAATTTTTTTATACTATTTCAGGTTAAATCGATTCGCTGAAACAAAGCACGAGGAAATTCAGCTTCTAGGCGAATTGAATTTATCCTGAAATTCGTATCGAATTTCACTTCGTAGGATTTCATGCGCTCATCTCTAGTGGACACCCTTCGAAATATAGTAAAATCTGCGTGTTATGGAGGTCTTAGTTTATGACCAGCTGTGCCCCTCATCATAGACTAAGTGCACCCTCCGGCCAGAACAGGGGATAAGACGACTGGGTACAAAACGCTGGTGGCGATAAATGACCCACATGTATCCACAGTATAGCAAGGCCAAAGTGGCAGGACCCGGAACGTCACATAATCCGTTTACAGACAGTAGTGTCAACCCCACGAGCTTTAGGGTACATTCACACACAAACTTCAATGTTCCATGCCTTAACCCCTTCCTGCACCTGGGCGTACACGTACACCCGATGTGTGTGTAGTGCTTTGGAGCAAGGGTACTTTGGAGTCTGGACCCTACTTTATTGCATTTTGAAGGGTTAACTTGCCCTGTGATTTATGCCGTTGTTTACACTTATACTGTTTTATATGTTTATTCTGATAGATCCGGTTGGCCACTTAGTCTTATTATAGGTTACTTACTGATTTAATGTCCCTGCTCCTGTAATCTTCTGTACATTTTTGTGGCAGTGTTTCCGATCGCTTGTTGTAGGAGGGTCTGTCGCTTGGTGTCCGTGCGCTGTATCGGCCCCTCTAAATGGTGTCTAACAAAATGGCTCCAGTGCAAAACTCCTTCCTGCGCACTCTCCTTCAGTGTTGTAATGCACAGTATGTAGTACCCCAGAGGGGCACTACCATTCTTACACCTAGCTTTTGTCTCCAATGGCTAGCAGAGAATGTCATCTGTGTATTCATTTCCAGGACCTCTGATACTTATTTTTCATGCACTGTGCCTGGTTGTCCAGCAGGTGGCAGTGTATCTGGCAGAGAGTACCTTTAGCTAGAATGGAACTTACCATTCTATTCTCCCCTTTTGGGCAGAAGTGGGCTAGTCCTGTTTCCTACCAAGGGAGGGGATGGAGGAGATTGTCAAGTTAAGAAGTTGCACTTGAGTTCCTCCAGTAAAGACACACAGTTGTTTACTGCATACCCCGACTCTGCAGGTTCATTTCCCATTGGGGTGCACCACATCTTACCATGCTTTCCAGTGAGCAACGCATTATGACACCTCAAGTGTCTGGGAGAGACAGCATTGGGGCCACCTCAAATCCAGCCACTACTGCATGTGGTCTTTAACCAGTACAGGACCTGTAGCGTTCACAGGATCGGCAGGTAAACGAGTGCATCTACAGCCTGCCAGCGACGATCGTTCGCTGGCAGGCTGTAGATGCGATTTTCTTTAACCCCTACCAAAAAAAAAGTATATTAGACACTGTTTTGATAACAGCGTTTAATATACCTGCTACCCCCCCCCCCCCTCCCCCGTCACTTATTTTCCATATGTGTTTTGCGAATCCACAAAACACAGACACCGGCAATGTGCTTTCTACATTTTGTGGATCCGCACATTGCCAGAACTATATAGAAAATTCCTTTAGAATAGGACATGTTCTATAGGCTCTACAAAAAACGCAGTGTTTGCACACTTGCGTTCAGTCCACCCCACCGCAGTGACAGAATTTTTTTTCTGATCACTGCAAAAACGCTGCGGCGCTATTAAGATCACTTTTGAGGGGCATGGTGAGTTTATAGAAGATTTTTTTTTTGCCACAAGTTAGCAGAAATTGTTTGTTTTTTCTTACAAAGTCTCATTTTCCACTAACTTGTGACAAAAAATAAAATCTCACATGAACTCACAGAATCCAAATGCGTAAAATATTTTAGACATTTATATTCCAGACTTCTTCTCACGCTTTAGGGCCCCTAAAATGCCAGGGCAGTATAATTACCCCACAAATGACCCAATTTCGGAGAGAAGACACCCCAAGGTATTCGCTGAGGGGTGTAGTGAGTCCATGAAAGATTGATTTTTTTTGTCACAAGTTAGTGGAAAGGGAGCCTGAGAAGAAAAAAAAAAAAAAAAATCCGGAATTAGACTTACCGGTAATTCATTTTCCACGAATCCACCATGACGGCCCAGAGAGATTGACCCCTGACCTCTGTAGGGGCAGGAACAGAGATAGGTTTAAAAGGACCCCTCCCACCACCATTCACCAGTGAGTTCCAGATTATAGTGCTACAATCACCAGTTTACAAGTGAGACAACTCAAAGTGTTGTGTTTTTTTTTTGTTTTTTTTGGTATTACCTCATACCAAGGTTTTTTTTTTGTTTTTTTTTTGTTTTTTAGGGCGGGATATCATGCCGTCATGGTGGATTCGTGGAAAATGAATTACCGGTAAGTCTAATTCCGGCTTTCCACTTCACCACCATGACGGCCCAGAGAGACGTAACAGATTATATATGACCTAGGGTGGGGCAACGGCCTGAAGGACCTTGCGACCAAATGCGAGGTCGGAAGACCTGGATAAGTCGAGCCTATAATGTTTAATGAAGGTGTTAACATTAGACCAGGTTGCAGCCTGGCATATTTGATTTAGGGAAGCTCCTGCCCTTTCAGCGAAAGAGGCAGATACCGCTCTTGTGGAGTGAGCCCGAATGACCTCTGGACAACTGATGCCTTCGATCTTGTAGCAGTCTGCAATAGTCTGTCTTACCCAACGGGCAATGGTAGATCTGGAAGCTGTCTTCCCTTTATTTTTACCACCGAAGAGCACTAATAAGTTGTCCACCTTCCTCAGGTCCTTAGTGACCTCTAGGTATTTTAGTACTGCTTGTCTGACGTCTAGCGTATGGAAACGTTCCTCACCAGAATTTTTAGGATCTACACAGGAGGGCAGAATGATCTCCTGGCTCCTATGGAAGTCTGTTACTACCTTTGGCAAAAACGTAGGGTCTAGCCTCAAGGTGATACGGTCCTCCTGTACCCTGAGATATGGTTGTCTTATTGACAATGCTTGGATCTCACTCAGTCTTTTTGCTGATGTTATGGCTATAAGAAAAGCCACCTTATGAGAAAGATTCTTCAGGGAACTTGCGTCCATGGGTTCATACGGTGGACCTGTGAGTCCTCTAAGGACGATGTTTAAGTCCCAGGTAGGCATCCTTGATCTGAGGGACGGTCTTAGTCTGGCTGCAGACCTTAGGAATCTTTGGATCCATCTATGGCTGGCCAATTCGGAATCGAAGTAGGCGCTAAGTGCTGAGACCTGGACTCTCAGGGTAGAAGGACTTAACCCTAACTCTAGTCCCTTCTGAAGGAAATCCAGAATCCTCTGTATATTTGGTCTGGTTTGATCTGGGGCTTCGTCGCCCGACCAGGTGCAGAATCTTTTCCAGATCTTGAAATAAATGGAGTTAGTCACCTTCTTTCTGCTGGCCTTTAAGGTAGATATAACACCCTCAGAGAGACCTCTCTGCCTTAGGAGGTTGGACTCAGGATCCAGGCCGAGAGGCTGAAGATTTCCGGATGGGGATGGAGAACCGGCCCCTGGATCAGGATATCCTTTCTCCTTGGGAGAATAAATGCTTCCTGTGGAGAGAGTTTGGTTAGGATCGAGAACCAGCTCCTCTTGGGCCAGTATGGGGTGACCAGGATTACTCTGGCTCTGTCCCTGATGATCTTCTGGAGAACCCTTGGGATTAATGGGAATGGAGGGAAGGCATATGCAAGGACCCAGTCCCAGTGCAGGGAGAAGGCGTCGATCGCTAGGGGCCCGTCCCTTGGGTTTAGGGAGCAAAAGGTTGATACCTTTGCGTTTGTCCTTGTGGCGAATAGGTCTATTACTGGAAGGCCCCATCTCTGGACAATCAAACTGAAGATCTCGACGTTTAAGGCCCATTCTCCCTGGTCTATGGTAGTCCTGCTGAGGAAGTCTGCCGCACAGTTTAGGCTTCCTTTTAAATGAACTGCCGATATTGATTTTACGTTTTTTTCTCCCCAGAGGAAGATTTTCCTGGATAGACATTCCAGCTTCTGAGATCGTGTGCCCCCCTGATGCTTGAGGTAGGACACGGTCGTTATATTGTCTGAATAGACCTTTATATGTTGGTTTTGTAGTTTTGGAGCGGCTGTTCGTATTGTCTCCCAAACTGCCCTGAGCTCCCTGTAGTTGGAGGACTGGGCTGCAATCCTTGGAGGCCAGTCTCCCTGGTACAGATCGGAGTAAATTTTTGCGCCCCATCCTTTTAGGCTGGCATTGGTCTGAATATGTACTGCTGGGGTCTTGAACCAGACCATGCCCTTTTTGAAATTTTTTGTGTGAAGCCACCACCGGACTGAAGATTTTACGTGGCCCGGGATCAGGATCTTTTTGTCCAACGAGGTCAGATTTTTGTCCCATTTCCTTAAAAGCCAGGACTGAAGGGCTCTGTAATGGGCTTGGCACCATGGGACTGCTACAATGCAGGCTGTCATCTGACCTAAAAGGCTCATCGTTTCTCTGAACGAGAAGGAGCGACGTCTCAGGAAGGCTCTGATTGATGACTGTAGGTTCTGGATTCTTTCTGCCGGAAGGAATGTTGTTTGTTTTTCCGAATCCAGCAAAACCCCTAGGAATTTTACCCTGGTATTCGGAACTAGGGAGGACTTCTTTAGGTTTATCACCCAACCTAAATATGTCAGAAGGGAGCAGAAGATTTCTCGATCTGCTATAGACTGACCTACCGTGTTTGAAATAAGTAGAAAGTCGTCTAGATAAGGGACAACCGTCACCCCCTGAGGTCTCAGGGAGGCGACCATCTCTACCACCAGTTTCGTGAAAATCCTTGGGGCTGAGGCCAGCCCGAAGGGGAGAGCCACGAACTGGAAGTGGTGAACAGACCCCTCGTGATCCCTTACTGCAAAGCGCAGGAACCTCTGAGACTGGGAGTGAATGGGAACATGATAGTATGCGTCCTTCAGGTCGATTGTACAGAGGGACGCATCCTTTTGGATTAAGGGGATGGTAGAATTTAAAGATTCCATCTTGAACCTTTTGTAGATCACAAATTAGTTTAGCCTCTTTAGATTTATGATCATGCGGAAGGCGCCCCCCGGCTTTTTTTACCAAGAAAAGGCTGGAGTAGAACCCCCGCCCCCGTTGAAGTTCGGGAACTGGAATTACTACTCCTAGGTCCAGAAGATTTTGGACCTCCCTCCAGATCTGGCTGTACTGAAAGGGAGAAGGGTAGTGAGAAATCAGAAATACGTTCGGAGGGGGGGAAGATAGTTCTATTTTGTATCCAAACTTGACCAGATTTTGCACCCAGAGGCTCGGAGAAGTCTGTTGCCACTGAGCAAAATGTAGGGATAGTCTTCCCCCTATCCTGGCGTCACTGTTTCTCACCGCCCTTGTTTTGGGGATTAAGCAAGAACCCTCTACCTCTCCCCCCTTTGGGGTAACTCCAACGTCCGGTTTTACCTTTACCACGAAAGGAACTGCTTTGGGTATTTTGACCACGAAAGGAAGGTTTCTTTTTAGGGATCCTATCCTCAGGGAAACCCCTCTTTTTATCAGTAGCCTTCTCTAGGATCGTGTCCAGTACAGGGCCGAACACGTATTCGCCCGAGAAGGCTATGGAACACAATTTCATCTTGGAAGGGATGTCTCCTGACCAAGATTTCATCCAAAGTGCCCTCCGGGCTGCGTTGGACAAGGCTGCATCCTTGGCTGAAAATCTAATTGTCTCTGCAGAGGCGTCCGCAAGGAAACCTGTAGCAGATTTTAGCAAGGGAATGGAATCTAATATCTGTTCCCTAGGCGTTTTGCTGCTTAGATGATCCTCTAATTCATTCAGCCATAGGTACATAGACCTAGCGACTGAAGTAGCGGCTATGTTTGTCTTAACACTAAACATAGCTGCCTCCCAGGACCTTTTTAATAAGCTGTCGGCCTTTCTTTCCATCGTGTCCTTTAGCTGACAGGAATCCTCAAATGGAAGTGAGGTTCTCTTGTTGACCTTGGCCACCTGTACATCGATTCTAGGGGACTTCGTCAAAAATTTTTGAGTCTGAAGGGTCAAATGCAAGGCGGTTTCTGAATTCCTTGGATATACCCAGCTTCTTTTCTGGATGGGCCCATTCGTCCCTCACCATCTCCTTAATATTTTCGTTTATGGGGAATACCCTGGAGCGTTTGACCCTCAATCCCCCAAACATTTCCTCCTGAACTGTATGGGGTTGCTGAACATCTTCTACCCCCATGGTATCCCTGACCGCCTTTAGAAGGTCACTCATCTCACTGGGAGTGAAGAAAAATTTTCTGGAGTCTTCAATGATCTCGCCCTCAGATAGGTGATCGTCTTCCTCTTTTTTAGAGGATGACGCATCCTCCTCTAAATCTTCGGAGTCAGAGGGGATGTCTGCCCCCCTGGGTCTTTTCGGTGGGCGGATCTCCCTGGTATCCTCACGGAGGGAGGCCAAAGAAGATTTAACCTCCTCCTGGATCATGGATCTAAACTCCTGCATGATTGAGGGCTGTTCATCTCTCACTATCTTAGTGATGCAATCCTTGCCAAGTTTTTTTGTGTAATCCTCAGGAAGCCTGACGGCGCACTGGATGCATCTGGCGGTCTTAACTTTTTTTAAAGTAAGTTTGGCCTAGCGAGAGAGAGGCAGCCCATTTAATTAATGTCAATCTGGTATAGGAGCAATATTAAATGCAGTATACCAGCAGACACCACCAGGGGGAGGGGACAGTGGTTACTCTCTAAGGCGCAACCTCCCCCTGTAGCCAACTATTAAGCCGCCGTGCCCAGGTGGGCTACTCACGCTAGGGCGCTCTGGAGCGGTCTGCTCCTTCTGCTGTGTCTCTTTCTCCTGGTCCGACATCTCTGGTAGGAGAGCGATGCAGATAGCGCAGCGGGAAAGTGCTGTTAGCGTCCTTTTTATGAAAACCATCCACTTCCGGGTTCCGGCCTGCGGCCCGGAAGTGACGTCAGACACGCGCGACAGCCCCGAGCGTCTTTCCGGTCGGCTACCTCCGAGAGGTAGGCGACCCGCGGCATTCTCAGGGCAGGCTTCCCTCACAAGGGAGCGTGACCCCGGCGTCCCCTGTCAGCTTAAGAACGAGTCCGCCGGAGAGCAGGGGACGCATCTCTGGGTGAAAAGGAGCCGCAAGGGAGGCAAAGAGCACCGCCGATGCGGTCACCCAGGTACTTGAAAATAATAAACGAGGTCCACTTCACCTCCCTGAAAGCCAGAGAGGACTTTTACTCTGTCCTGGCCACTATAGGGGCAGGAACACACTGGTGAATGGTGGTGGGAGGGGTTCTTTTAAACCTCTCTGTTCCTGCCCCTACAGAGGTCAGGGGTCAATCTCTCTGGGCCGTCATGGTGGTGAAGTGGAAAAAATAATTTCCGCTAACTTGTGCCAAAAACTTCTATGAACTCGCCATGCCCCTAACTGAATACCTTGGGGTGTCTTCTTTCCAAAATGGGGTCACATGTGGGGTATTTATAGTGCCCTGGCATTTTAGGGGCCCTAAAGCATGAGAAGTCTGGAATCCAAATGCCTAAAAATGCCCTCCTAAAAAGGTACTCATTGGAATTTGGGCCCCTTTGCACATCTTGGCTGCAAAAAAAGTGTCACACATGTGGTATCGCCGTACTCAGGAGAAGTAGGGCAATGTGTTTTGGGGTGTCTTTACATATACCCATGCTGGGTGAGAGAAGTATCTCTCAAAGTCAACTTTTCCTTTTTTTTTTTTTTTACAAAGGAAAAGTGGACTTTGAGAGATACTTCTCTCACCCAGCATGGGTATATGTAAAAATACACATTGCCCTACTTCTGAGTACGGAAATACCACATGTGACACTTTTTTGCAGCCAAGATGCACAAAGGGGCACAATTTCCAAAGAGCACCTTCAGGATTTCACAGGGCATTTACGAATTTGGATTCCAAACATACTTCTCACGCTTTAGGGCCCCTAGAATGCCAGGGCAGTATAAATACCCCACAAGTGACCCCATTTTGGAAAGAAGACACCAAGGTATTCCGTGAGGTGTATGGTTAGTTCATGTAAAATTTTATTTTTTTGTCACAAGTTAGTGGAATGAGACTTTGTAAAAAAAAAAAAAAAACATTTTCTGCTAACTTGTGAAAAAATAAAAAACTTCCATGAACTCACTATGCCCATCAGCGAATACCTTAGGGTGTCTACTTTCTGAAATGGTGTCATTTGTGGGGTGTTTCTACTGTCTGGGCATTGTAGAACCTCAGGAAACATGACAGGTGCTCAGAAAGTCAGAGCCGCTTCAAAATGCGGAAATTCAAATTTTTGCACCATAGTTTGTAAATGCTACAACTTTTACCCAAACCAATAAATATACACTTATTGCATTTTTTTAATCAGACATGTAGAATAGATTTAGAGAAAAATTTATAGAAATGTAGTTTTAATTGAAAAATTTTACAACCGGAAGTGAAAAATGACTGCTAAAATTTCGATTAATATTAAAAAAAGTAAAAAATGTCAGCAGCAATGAAATACCACCAAATGAAAGCTCTATTAGTGAGAAGAAAAGGAGGTAAAATTCATTTGGGTGGTAAGTTGCATGACCGAGCGATAAACGGTGAAAGTAGTGTAGTGCAGAAGTGTAAAAAGTGGTCTGGTCATTAAGGGGGTTTAAGCTAGGGGAGCTTAAAGATGGCCTCTGCTCAGGAGCTGAGCAGGCAACTGCTGTTTTAGTTAGAAACCCAAAAGATATTGCCTGCGATTGTCAATAATGCCAATCAGACATTTAACCCCTCAGATCATGTGGTCAATTGCAACCATGGTATCTGATAAAAACCCAGGGAGCACCAGGGGTTAAAAAAAAATAAATAAAATTAACTCACCCCATCCACTTTGTTGTATAGCGGATCTCCTCTTTCTTCAGGACTTTTGATGAGGTCACTGGTCCATCACCATGTGATGAGCTCAGTGACGTCAAAGGTCCTTTACCCAGGTCCTGAAGAAAGAGGAGATCCGCTATGCAATCAAGTGGATAGGGTGAGTTCAATTTGTTTAACCCCTCCAGCCCCAATTTAACTTTGCATTCTGTATTAAAAATGAAATTTTCCCTTTATAACCATGTTATAAGGGGAAAATAATCAAATCTACACAACACCTAACTCAAACTTCTGTGAAAAAGTCTGGGTACTAAATATGCCAATTTTTCTCACGTGCGTGCAAAACCTATTACAATGTGTTGCACTCGTGCATTTTTCCCGCGACACACCCTATCCGGCCCAAATCCATGACACCTGTGTGAAAGAGGCCCAAGTCTCTCAGAGGCTGCAATGGTAATTCATTGCAGTCTATGGGACAAGGGATTTGACAATCACATGTTTAAGTCCCAAGTCATTTGTTACTTCACCTTCCAAACAAGTTGAATAAAGTGATCAAAAAGTCACCCCAAGAAAAAAAAAAGGTATTAAAAACTAAAGGTCACCCCCACAAAAAACACCACTCCACAGGAGGTAAACAAAAAAGTTGGAGGCCAAAATAGTGAAAGTAAAGAGTCTTAAGTTTTTTCTGGTATTAAACAAGTCTGATATTTCTGTAATTTTACCCAGAGTATAACTAATGGGTAATTTGTACCTAATAACTGAAAACAATCCATAAAATAGAGGTGGAATTGTAAAAGATTTATTAGTCATTTCAAGATTACAAAGAAAAAGACGTGTCAGGCTGGTCTTCATCTTCTCCCTTCAGCTGGCAATCAGGGCAACAGCAACCTCATTGAGGAACTTGTCACAGGACGACTTGTCCACATCTGGGAAATGCTTGACAACGACCTCCAGGAGACAACCACACAGCAGCTGGGGGGAGAATATACACCATTAGCACCCACTCAGATGTAAAGTGTGCATGCTTATGGGTCAACCCAAATGATAGGATCAGACACCCAGTTCTAGGTATCTTCTTCCATTGGATACACTGATCTAAACCTGTGGAGATACCAGAACCCTCATGCCATTAGCGTCAATTGAGCAGCAACAGACAGTATTGATAGGGCTGAAGCTATTCCTAGAAGAAAACATCATTTTTTTCTGATCTTACACAAGTCCTTTAACCCCTTAAGGACACAGGGCGTACCGGTACGCCCTATTTCCCGAGTCCTTAAGGACCAAGGGCGTACCGGTACGTCCTGACTTAAAATCGGCATTCCGGCGCCGCGGGGGTTAATCGGAACGGGATTTCAGCTGAAATCATTCAGCCGGCATCCCGTAACAACGCAGGGGGGGGTCATTTGACCCCCCCGTATCGGCGATCGCAGAAAACCGCAGGTCAATTCAGACCTGCGGTTTTCTGCGTTTCCGGTCCATTCGGGTGTCCGGTGACCCGATGAACCGGAAAAAGACTGCGATCGGTGGCGTAATTATACACCACCAATCGCAGTCCGAGGATTTGAGGAGGCGGTGCTGGCCCTGGTGCTGAACACTGCTGTCCAGGGTGCTGATTGGTGCAGGGGAGAGAGGCGCGAGATTCAAACTTCCTGCGCTCCTCTCTCCCCTCCTCTTCCTGTTCTGCACGAGCACCCGGCAGCATCGTCCAGCACCAGCTCCTGTGTCCCCCTAATCGCCATCCATCACCCTCCTGCACCCATCGCCACCCAGGTAGGTTAGGGTCAGTGAGGGAGAGGCATCGTTAGGCAGGGAAAGAAGGGAAAAGTTAGTTAGGAAAAAAAAAAAAAAAAAAAAAAAAAAAAAAAAAAAAAAAACTTAACTTTTACACAAAACTTTTTTTGATCCATCTATCAGACCCCAGACCCCCCCCTGCCACTTGCCCCCCCCTACCAGCCCCCCACCACCACCAGCCCCCCCACCCCCTCCACCCATCCCCCCACCCCCCCACCACCACCACTAGCCCCCTCACCACCACTTTTTTTTCTGCGTTCGCTGACTGGTCGGCACTTTTTAGCGTCCGTCCACTGTTAGCGCATCGCCTGCCCCACCGCTGATCAGCGTTGTACCGCTAATCAGCAACTTTTTTTTTTCCTAACACTTGCCCTTTTTTCCTTTTTTTAGTACGCGAACACCCGTTGCCCCCACACACACGCACATATAATAAAGTTTTACACACACGCACACCTACACGCACACACACCCATGGCCCGCCGGGTGTTCTCGGCCGAGGAGGCATATGCCCAGATTGCCTCCGACTCCGAGAGCCCCAGTGAGGATGAGGATGACCCCACATTCCTCTTATCATCAGCATCCTCCTCATCATCATCGGATGACGATGAGCCACCAAGGCGGCGGAGACGCCGCCAGGCGGAGCCAGGGGCCGCACATGCTAGGGATCCTGTGGCCCACCCTAGTACGAGCCGCCCTGGGGTTCGTACTGGTTTCCCGGCCCACCAAATAAGTTCACCGGAGACCCCTGCCGATGAACTTAGCTGGTGTCCCCCAGTGGACTTTGAGCCTGAGATTCCGGATTTCGCTGGCAATCCTGGAATCCAGATTCCCACAGTGGGCTACACTGAAATTGACTATTTTAGGTTTTTTTTCAGTAACCCACTGGTGAATTTGATGGTGGAGCAGACGAATCTGTACGCCCAACAGTTCGTCGCTCAAAACCCAGGCTCAGTTTTGGCTAGACGCCGGTCAGTGCAGCCGAAATGAGGACATTTTGGGGCCTCGTGCTGCATATGGGTCTAGTCCAAAAACCCAGTGTCAGGCAATACTGGAGTGGGGACGTCCTGTACCAGACCCCACTGTACAGTATGGTCATGACACGCTCCCGGTTTGAGGCCATCCGGAAATGTCTGCATTATTCCGATAATGCAGCATGTCCACCCCGAGGTGATCCTGCCTATGACCGGCTGTATAAGATACGGCCTGTCATCGATCACTTTGGGGCCACATTTCAGCAGGCCTACGTACCTGGAAGGGAGGTCGCGGTTGATGAGTCGCTCATTGCGTTCAAGGGGAGACTCAGTTTCCGCCAATATATTCCCACAAAGCGAGCGAGGTATGGCGTGAAGCTATACAAAATTTGTGAGAGTACCTCAGGGTACACTTACAAATTTCGTGTGTACGAGGGGCGAGATTCCCGTATTCAACCCCCAGAATGTCCCCCCACTCTGGGTGTTAGCGGGAAACTCGTGTGGGACCTTATGCACCCACTGCTGGATAAGGGTTACCACTTGTACGTGGATAACTTTTATACCAGCATTCCCTTGTTCAGGTCCCTTGCCGCCAGATCTACGTTCGCTTGTGGAACCGTGCGGAAAAATCAGCGCGGCCTCCCTGCCTACCCCCTCCAGGTACCTATCCCCAGGGGTGAGACCCGTGCACTTACCAGTGGAAACCTGTTGCTGGTCAGGTATAAGGACAAGAGGGATGTCCTTATGCTGTCCACAATCCACGGTAACGGCATCACCCCAGTCCCTGTGCGAGGTACCGCGGCAACGGTCCTCAAGCCCGATTGTATTGTCGCTTACAATCGGTATATGGGAGGAGTTGATCTCTCGGATCAAGTCCTCAAGCCATATAACGCCATGCGCAAAACCCGGGCATGGTACAAAAAAGTTGCGGTCTACTTGGTGCAGGTTGCCATGTACAACTCTTTTGTACTATCCCGAAGCGCTGGCAGCACAGGGACATTCCTCCAATTCTATGAGGCAGTCCTCAAGGACCTGATCTTTTCGGACCGGGAAAGAGCAGGCCGGAGTACCTCGGGAACTGGAGGCGCCCGGATCGTCCCTGGCCAACACTTTCCAGGTGTGGTCCCCCATACTGGAAAGAAGGGACGAACCCAAAAAAAGTGCAGAGTGTGTCGCAGGAGGGGGATACGGAAGGACACCACCACTCAGTGCGACACGTGCCCCGATCATCCGGGCCTCTGCGTTATCGATTGCTTCAGGGAGTATCACACTTCCATGGAGTACTAAATTTTTATAATCCCCAACAGTTCACTAGAGAACATAAAACACTATGGCTCTCAGACTTTGGAGACACGAAAACTATTTTTCTTTCCCCCAAAAATATTAGTTTTAGTGCAGGCATCCTCAAACTGCGGCCCTCCAGATGTTGTAAAACTATAACTCCCAGCATGCCCAGACAACCTACAGCCATCAGCAGGGCATGGTGGGAATTGTAGTTTTACAACATCTGGAGGGCCGCAGTTTTAGGATGCCTGCTTAGTGTCTCCAAAGTCTGAGAGCCATACATATTGGGCATCGTCGCGTGCGTAAAAGTCGTTGCTATAAAAATAACTTTTGACCAAACGCCTCGGATGAACGGTGTTAAAAATATAAAATAAAAACTGTGCCAAAACACCTATTTTTGGGCAAAATTTCAATTTAAATCCATTTTGCCGGTAATAAAGCAAGGGTTAACAGCCAAACAAAACTAAATATTTATTGCCCCGATTCTGTCGTTTGCAGAAACACCCCATATGTGGTCGTAAATGGCTATATAGCCGCACGGCAGGGCATAGAACGAAGGGAACGCCATACGGTTTCTGGAAGGCAGATTTTGATGGACAGTTTTTTTTTTGACACCATGTCCCATTAGAAGCCCCCCCCTGATGTAGCCCAGACTAGAAACTCCAAAAAAGTGACCCCATCTAAGAAACTACACCCCTCAAGGTATTCAAAAGTTACTTTACAAACTATGTTAACCCTTTAGGTGTTCCACAAAACTAAATAGCGAATGTAGAAACAATTTTAGATTTTAATTTTTTTGTTACATTGCCTCAAAAAAGAGTAATATAGAGCAACCAAATATCAAATTTACCCCAAAAATAGTCCCAAAACAACAACCACCTTATCCCGTAGTTTCCTAGATGGGGTCACTTTTATGGAGTTTCTACTCTAGGGGTGCATCAGGGGGCTTGAAAGGGTACATGGTGTAAATAAACCAGTCCAGCAAACTCTGCCTTCCAAAAACCATGTGACGTTCCCCTTCTTCTATGTCCTGCCGTTTAGCCAAATAGTAGTTTACCACCACATATGGGGTGTTTCTGCAAACTACAGAATCAGGGCAACCCATTTTGAGTGTTGTTTGGCAGTTAACCCTTGTTTTACTCCTAGAAAAAATTGATTATATTGGAAAATTTTCCAAAAAATAGAAATTTCATAATTGTTTCTCCATCTGCCATTAACTCTTGTGGAACACCTAAAGGGTTAACAAAGTTTGTAAACCCAGTTTTGAATACCTTGAGGGGTGTACTTTCTTAGATGGAGTCACTTTTTTGAAATTTCTATTCTAGGGGTGCAACAGGGGGCTTCAAATGGGACATGGTATAAACAAAACCAGTCCTGCAAAATCTGCCTTCCAAAACCCATATGGTGTTCCCCTCCTTCTATGTGCTACCGTTCGGCCAAACAGTAGTTTACGACCACATATGGGGTGTTTTTGCAAACTACAGAATCAGGGCAACCCATTTTGAGTGTTGTTTGGCAGTTAACCCTTGTTTTACTCCTAGAAAAAATTTATTATATTGGAAAATTTTCCAAAAAATAGAAATTTCAAAATTGTTTCTCCATCTGCCATTAACTCTTGTGGAACACCTAAAGGGTTAATAAAGTTTGAAAAAACAGTTTTGAATACCTTGAGGGGTGTAGTTTCTAGAATGGGGTCATTTTTGGGAGGTTTCTATTATCTAAGCCTCACAATATGACTTCAAACCTGAACTGGTCCATAAAAAGTGGGATTTTGAAGATTTCTCAAAAATTTCAAAATTTGCTTCTAAACTTCTAAGCCTTGTAACATCCCCAAAAAATGAAATATCATTCCCAAAATGCTACAAACATGAAGTAGACATATGGGGAATGTAAAGTCATCACAATTTTTGGGGGTATTACTATGTATTACAGAAGTAGAGAAACTGAAACTTTGAAATTTGCTAATTTTTCAAAATTTTTGGTAAAAAATGTATTTTTTTATGCAAAAAAAATAACTTTTTTGACCCAATTTTAGCAGTGTCATGAAGTACAATATGTGACGAAAAAACAGTCTCAGAACGGCCTGGGTAAGTCAAAGCGTTTGAAAGTTATGAGCACTTAAAGTGACACTGGTCAGATTTGCAAAAAATGGCCCGGTCCTTAAGGTGAAAATGAGCCCGGTCCTTAAGGGGTTAAAATCATTATCATATATTCATCATAAAAGGACTTCATAGCCACCTGTAGCTCAAGGGAACCCAACCATGTGCCAGGATTTCTAGTCACCATTGTACAAAAAGCCCAGCAAACTCCTTCCATGGTAGACCCTCATCTTGATGGTGTCCACACTGAGCTTCAGCTTGTTGGTGTGCATCTCCCGCAGTGTGGCCAAGTTCTCCTGCAGATTTCCATAGTGGTTGAGGGCATCATTAATGGCGTGGATGATCTTCCCTCCATGTGTCTTCAGATCCTGACTGCCGGGGGTCACGTCCATGTGAGTGAAGTGGGACTTGGTGTCTGGATGGTGCTGGAAGAGACTGAGGAAAGAAGACAATTAAAACATTAGACATTGGCAAAGAAAAAAAAAAAAAAAAGAAAAAAAAAAATCCAGGAACCTTCTGCCAGTTATAGCTTCTATTAACCTGTTTTAGTGTTGACATTCTGGGGCTGAAGAGAAGTTGTTAGGTTTCCTACAGAAAAGTAAACCTTTAGGCCTCTTTCACACAGGCGTTGCGGGAAAATGTGCGGGTACGTTGCGGGAACACACATGATTTCTCCACGCGAGTGCAAAACATTGTATTGCGTTTTGCACTCGCATGAGAAAAATCGCGCATGTTTGGTACCCAAACCCGAACTTCACAGAAGTTCGGGCTTGGGATCGGTGTTCTGTAGATTGCTATTTTCCCTTATAACCATGTTATAAAGGGAAAATAGCATTCTGAATACAGAATGCTAAGTAAAATAGCGCTGGAGGGGTTAAAAAAAATAATAATATTTAACTCACCTTTATCCACTTGATCGCGCAGCCGGCATCTCCTTCTGTCTTATCTTGGCTCTGTGTAGCAAAAGGACCTGTGGTGACATCACTCTGGTCAACACATGATCCATCACCATGGTAAAAGATCATGCGATGACCGGAGTGACGTCACCACAGGTCCTGTTGCTGCACAGAGCTAAGATTAAGACAGAAGGAGATGGCGGGCTTTGCGATTAAGTGGATTAAAAGGCGAGTTAAATATATATTTTTTAACCCCTCCAGCACTATTTTACTATGCATTCTGAATGCTATTATTTTCCCTTATAACCATGTTATAAGGGAAAATAATGATCGGGTCCCCATCCCAATAGTCTCCTAGCAACCGTGCGTGAAAATCACACTGCATCCGCACTTGCGGATGCTTGGGATTTTCACGCAACCCTATTAATTTCTATGGGGCCTGCATTACGTGAAAAACGCTGAATATAGAGCATGCTGCGATTTTCACGCAACGCACAAGTGATGCGTAGAAATCACTGCTCATGTGAACAGCCCTGTAGAAATGAATGGGTCGTATTCAGTGCGGGTGCAATGCGTTCAACTTACGCATCGCATCCGCGCGGAATACTCACCCGTGTGAAAGGGGCCTTACAGCTTCAAGATGGCAAGTACATTATGAATGCCTACAAGTGTGTAATTAATGTGGGTCATTCAGCCATCAGTCTAAGGCATCTTCCACATTTGTGGTACAACCTTCCGGCAGGCTGTTCCAGCATAGCATCAGCCGCACAGAACTGTTGTGTACAGCGTTTTTTTCTTTTTTTATGGCCAAATCCTGGCAAGCGCCTGACTTTTTATGGAGGGTGCTTAGGGACTGGTGGTCCCCCTTCCCCTTCCCAGCCTTGGGTCATGTGTAGCACCTTGCCCTGTGGTTAGGTACCTAAAGGGTTAAGGGATTGTGGGAGATACGTCACTATAGGGGCGTAGGGTTTTGTCTCCTCCCTCTATCCAGGTTATATAACCCCCTCCTCTGCTGCCGCACTTCCTTTGTCAGCGGAAGCCGAGTTGCCCACCCTCCCGCCCTTGAATGGGTAGTTTCAGTGTGGAGTTGCCTTGGGGATTCTGGTTTTCTCCAGGGGTATTAAAAAAAAAAATTAAAAAAAGTTGGAAAGAAAGGTTTGGGAACATGTACAACTGTTGTTTTGGAGATATTTATGTTGTCTTTTAAGAATGGCGGTATGATTTGAGATATGAAGTCACAGCTGGCGGCATTTGATACAGCGGAGTGTTGGAGATGGCTGATGGCGTACTTGCCCGCCGGGAGTTCGGCGGTTGGCATACCGCTCCAAGATGATGTTCTTTGGTTTTGCCATTTAAAATAAATAAGCTGTGGCCGATCATCACCCAGCTAAAGGTTACCTGTTGTCTCGAGTGTTTATTAACTGGTTCAGTTTTCAGTTAGGGGAGCTACAGGTAGGCAGAGGTGCCGGCCCGGTTCCTATCTCTCCTCCGCCCTCTCCTGATTACCAACAGTCCAGCATATTTGCTGCGTAACAGCCAAATTTCCAATATAGTTGAGGGTGCTGCCCAGGCATTTCATTTTGGTAACATCCAGATCACCCCAGCAGGCTGTGCTCTGCTGGAACAGCCTGTCAGGATGCTGTGCCATAAGCGTGAAGCTAGCCTTAGGTTCACCTCTATGTAACGGATCCAGCTTAGCCAGAGACTGCTGTGCACCACTGGACCTCATTCACTATAATGGGATCCAGCAGAAGTAGTATTTTTAAGCCAGACACACACACAGCAGAAGTTCCGAGACATGCGCCGCCATTTACTAAGACTGCTTCATACACCGGTCTTAATTAAGGGCGTGAAAGTTCTCATAAGTTACTGCATAAGCAGCAGTGGGCCTGGCTGGCATACTTTGTCCTTTTTTGCCAAACTCCAGGCAAAAATACATAAAGTTTGTTTGGGCAAAGGTTCCAGTCCCTGAAACGGCACCCACCCAAAAAAAAAAAAAAATTAAAAAAATAAATAAATAAAAAAAAAGTGCATTGAAGTCTTAAAACAGCCACAAATGTCCAAGTAAAGAACCCAAATTATACATTCCTAATTCACACCTGGTTTGGTCTAGAAAAGCTTTACAAACAAAACCAAATCTGCACATGTGACCTGACCCCTAGACCAGACACATGTATACAAGCAGCAGTTACCAGTATGGAGAAGAAAAACAACACAAAAAAAAAAAAAACATCGCTCACCTCTCCATGGCTTCACCTCCAATCTTCTCAGCGTCAGCGTTAATCTTCACAAACAAGGGCTCCAAAGCCGCCTTCTCGGCATCTGATAGCGCCATCCTGGGATGTGAAGCTCCAGCACAAGGGCCAATCTGCACTGAGGGGCCCCAGACTCCATCATCACCTTTATATAGGGAGGAATGGCTGCTGATCCAGCACACCTGGGGCCCTACAGGAGAGCCTGACAACCTGGCCTGGCTGACAACTCCTGGACTGGAGTGCAGACACAATCAGCTGGTGGCTCTTGAAGATGTAAGATGCCTGCACACAGTCCTGCATAACGGAAACCAGGACGGATCCGTTATGTTGCCCATAGTCTTGTATTATGATGGAATGCAAAACGGAAGCCTTTAAAAGGCATTCCGTTTTTCTTTCCGTCATAATAGAAGTCTATGGGAATCATAACGGATCCATCTGGTCTCCGTTATGCAGAACGGCAAAACAGGACTTTGCTTTCTGTCTTGCATAACGGAAACCAGGCGGTTCCTTTATGATTCCCATAGACTTCTATTATGGCGAAAAGCAAAATGGAATGCCTTTTAAAGGCTTCCGTTTTGCATTCCATCATAATACAAGCCCTAAAGTGTATGGGATTGGACAAATGTTATGTACACTTTGCGTTTTTCTTGGGTGCAGTAACTGACCGTTTTGGAATCTGCAGCATGTGAACTGTTGTTGTGTTTCTTTTGTGAGGATTTCACCCTTTTCAATGATAAGATGAGATCAGTGGCAAAACCACATCAAATCCACACAAAAATGCACCAAAATGTGCCAAATAAATAGCGTGGATTTATGTAAGTTTTTTTCTGTTTTAGGGCATATTCGGCATGTTCGGACAACAGATTTTTGGCGCAAATTCCACATTAAAGATGCATGCGGATCTTCCCCCATTGATTTCAGCAAAAACGAGTTAAAAATCACGTCAGAAAAAAAAACGCATAAAAAAAAACATGAAGTGGATTCCGCCTCATGTTTTTTCAGTGCAGAAAATACTCTGTGTAAACATATCCTATGGCTCCTTGCAGACGAGCGTTTGTCACGCTGCGATTCCACAAGGCAGCCCCCGGCCGGACCTCCCAGCGCTGCCGGGGTCACATAGCATTATATTGATTTATGATGCTACGTAACCCTTACAGTTCTGGAATGTATTGGATAACACTGGCAGCAATATGTCAGTGTCATCTAATACTTTATAATGCTATGCAACCCTGGCAGTGCTGGGAGGTCCGGACGGGAGCTGCACTGCGGTCTCGCAGCGTGACATACGCTCGTCTGCAAGGGGCCTAAGGGTACCTGCACACGTTCAGAATTTATGTGCAGAGAATCCGCACGGAAATCCGCAGGGAAATTTGTGTGGACAATCCTCATCAATTGGTGCAGATTTTCTGCATGCAGATTTTACTCTCCCCATTGAAGTGAATAAAGAAAATCCGGTCAGGAAAAATAAAATAAATCGACATGCTGCGGATTTTAAAATCCACACCTCAGGTCAAAATCTGCACGGAAAAAAATCTGCATTGTGTACATAAGAATTTCTAATTCTCATAGAATACAATGTGCATGACCACTGGTGCCGATTTTCCACATGCAAATCCGCACGCAACCCTGATGGTGTGCATTTAGCTTAAGGCCTCTTTCACACGAGCGTGACGGATTAGGTCCGGATGCGTTCAGGGTGCATCCAGTGAAACTCGCACTATTTTGCAAGCAAGTTCAGTCAGTTTTGGCTGCGATTGCGTTTAGTTGTTCAGTTTTTTTCGCGCGGGTGCAGTGCGTTTTGATGCGTTTTTCACGTGCGTGATAAAAAACTGAAGGTTTACAAACAACATCTCTTAGCAACCGACAGTGAAAAACGCATCGCACCCGCACTTGCTTGCGGATGTAGTGCGTTTTTCACGCAACCCCATTCACTTCAATGGGGCCAGGGCTGCGTGAAAAACGCAGAATATAGAGCTTGCTGCGACCCATTAAAATGAATTGGTCAGGATTCAGTGCGGGTGCTATGCGTTCACGTCACGCATTGCACCCGCGCGAAAAACTTGCCTGTGTAAGGGACCCTTTTACATGGGCAAGATTCCCACGCGGGTGCAATGCGTGAGGTGAACGCATTGCACCCGCACTGAATCCAGACCCATTCATTTCTATGGGGCTGAGCACATGAGCGTTGATTTTCACGCATCACTTGTGCGTTGCGTGAAAATCACAGCATGCTCTATATTGTGTGTTTTTCACGCAACGCAGGCCCCATAGAAGTGAATGGGGCTGCGTGAAAATCGCAAGCAAGTGCGGATGCGGTGCGATTTTCACGCACGGTTGCTAGGAGACGATCGGGATGGGGACCCGATCATTATTATTTTTCCCTCATGAAAATCACAAGCATCCGCAAGCAAGTGCAAATGCAGTGCGATTTTTACGCACGGTTTATCACAAATATCGGCACTTTGAGAATTCGCCAATATTTAGAATATAGTGATATATATTCGTAATTTTGAATATTTTTTTTTAATCAGTACCCATGATCCCTCTCTGCTTCTAGCTTGTGGGCCAATGAGAAGGCTGCAATATCTTTGACTTTAGGAGTAGTGTTGATCGCGAATTTTCGTAATGCAAATTTTTATCGCAAATTTTTCAATTGCCGATTTCCACAATCAAGAAAATAATGACTGTAGATAACGAATTCGTGAATATATGGCGAATATTCGCCCAAATATTCGCAAAATATCATAAATTTAAATATTGCCCCTGCCGCTCATCATTAGTCGTCAGCTGATTCCACATAGATGTCTACAGAACCTGATGTATTAAACGCTTATACAAGTAGAGCCCCCGACAGAGTGGAGAGGGGGTCAGCAGTAAGTTTGTGTTGACATCACTGATTATTTTTCTCTTCCTCTGATCCGTCGGGACAATAACCCCCAAAAAATTGATCCTGTCTGTTAAGCATCCGCCTTCACTTGGTCAGCATTTGCTCAGTAATCCATCAGTAGTAGCTAACAGTGGCGTTTCGAGGGGGTGCGGGCCGCATCGGGTGACACCAGTCTGATGGGGTGTCACCCGCCGGAGTTCTCCTTGACTCAGTCTAGTCCTTGATGCTTCCATAGAGGCAAGGGGGGCTCTCTCCCTCCCCCCTGTGCTGCCGCTGCCTCCGCCAATAAGAAGAGGGATGGGAGGGGCTGAGGCCACTGCGCCACCAATGAAGAAAACTGACCTGTATTACAAATACAGGAGGCGGGTGCCGGAATCAAATAGCCGGCACCCGACCTCTATGACAGGGAGCGGCACCTGAGGGGTTAACTGCCGCTGATCGCAGCCCCCTATCATAGAGGTCGGGTGCTGGCTATTTGATTCCGGCACCCGCCTCCTGTATTTGTATTAACATTGAGTGCACCCCCCCCCCCCAGTATAATAAATATTGAGTGCACCCCCCCCCCCCCAAGTATAATAATAAACATTGGTGGCGCAGTGGGAAGTGTCAATGAGGGTTAAAAAAATAAAATAAAAATTAACTCACCTCCTCCAGTTGATCGCGTAGCTGCCGGTCTCCTGTTCTATCTTCAGGACCTGTGGTGACGTCACTGAGCTAATCACATGGTCCATTACCATGGTGATGGATCATATGATGTACCATGTGATGAGCACAGTGATGTCACCACAGGTCCTTTGACAGGTCCCGAAGAAAGTACAGGAGACCGGCAGCTGCGCGATCAATTGGAGGAGGTGAGTTAATTTTTTATTTATTTTTTTAACCCTCATTGGCACTGCCCACTGCGCCACCAATGTTTATTATACTGGGGGGCGCTCTCAATGTTTGATTTACTGGGGGGGGCGCTCTCAATGTTTGATATACTGGGGGGGGGGCGCTCTCAATGTTTATTATACTGGGGGGGGTGCTCTCAATGTTTGATTTACTGGGGGGGGCGCTCTCAATGTTTGATATACTGGGGGGGCGCTCTCAATGTTTATTATACTGGGGGGGTGCTCTCAATGTTTGATATACTGGGGGGGCGCTCTCAATGTTTATTATACTGGGGGGGCGCTCTCAATGTTTATTATACTGGGGGGGCGCTCTCAATGTTTATTATACGGGGGGGCGCTCTCAATGTTTATTATACTGGGGGGGGGCGCTCTCAATGTTTATTATACTGGGGGGCGCTCTCAATGTTTATTATACTGGGGGGGCGCTCTCAATGTTTATTATACTGGGGGGGCGCTCTCAATGTTTATTATACGGGGGGGCGCTCTCAATGTTTATTATACTGGGGGGGGGCGCTCTCAATGTTTATTATACTGGGGGGCGCTCTCAATGTTTATTATACTGGGGGGCGCTCTCAATGTTTATTATACTTGGGGGGCGCTCTCAATGTTTATTATACTGGGGGGGCGCTCTCAATGTTTATTATACTGGGGGGGCGCTCTCAATGTTTATTATACTGGGGGGGCGCTCTCAATGTTTATTATACTGGGGGGGGGCCGCACTCAATGTATATTATACTGGGGGGGGGCGCACTCAATGTATATTATACTGGGGGCGCACTCAATGTTTATTATACTGGGGGGGCGCTCTCAATGTTTATTATACTGGGGGGGCTGCACTCAATGTATATTATACTGGGGGGGGCTGCACTCAATGTATATTATACTGGGGGGGGCCGCACTCAATGTATATGATACTGGGGGGGCGCACTCAATGTATATTATACTGGGGGGGCGCACTCAATGTTTATTACACTGGGGGGGCGCTCTCAATGTTTATTATACTGGGGGGGCGCTCTCAATGTTTATTATACTGGGGGGGCGCACTCAATGTTTATTATACTGGGGGGGCCGCACTCAATGTATATTATACTGGGGGGGCCGCACTCAATGTATATTATACTGGGGGGGCCACACTCAATGTATATTATACTGGGGGCGCTTTCAATGTTTGATATACTGGGGGGGGCGCTCTCAATGTTTATTATACTGGGGGGGGCGCACTCAATGTTTATTATACTGGGGGGGCGCACTCAATGTTTATTATACTGGGGGGGCGCACTCAATGTTTATTATACTGGGGGGGGCGCACTCAATGTTTATTATACTGGGGGGGCCGCACTCAATGTATATTATACTGGGGGGGGCGCACTCAATGTATATTATACTGGGGGCGCACTCAATGTTTATTATACTGGGGGGGCCGCACTCAATGTATATTATACTGGGGGCGCACTCAATGTTTATTATACTGGGGGGGCGCTCTCAATGTTTATTATACTGGGGGGGCTGCACTCAATGTATATTATACTGGGGGGGGGCTGCACTCAATGTATATTATACTGGGGGGGCCGCACTCAATGTATATTATACTGGGGGGGGCGCACTCAATGTATATTATACTGGGGGGGCGCACTCAATGTTTATTATACTGGGGGGGCGCTCTCAATGTTTATTATACTGGGGGAGCGCTCTCAATGTTTATTATACTGGGGGGGCGCACTCAATGTTTATTATACTGGGGGGGGCCGCACTCAATGTATATTATACTGGGGGGGCCACACTCAATGTATATTATACTGGGGGCGCTCTCAATGTTTGATATACTGGGGGGGCGCTCTCAATGTTTATTATACTGGGGGGGCGCACTCAATGTTTATTATACTGGGGGGGCGCACTCAATGTTTATTATACTGGGGGGCGCACTCAATGTATATTATACTGGGGGGGGGGCTCAATGTTTATTATACTGGGGGGGCGCTCTCAATGTTTATTATACTGGGGGGGGCGCACTCAATGTTTATTATACTGGGGGGGGCGCTCTCAATGTTTATTATACTGGGGTGCATATAATGTTTATTATATTGACCTTCTACTATGTATTCTGTATTATAGAATGCTATTATTTTCCCTTATAACCATGTTCGCCATTTTTTAGTCACCTTGTCACCCCAAAAAATAGGATAGGACTGTTCTATTATGGGCCGAACGTTTCATAAAATGCAAAATGCACGTGGCTTTTTTGCGTGGTATTGAGTATCGCAATACTTTTTTATGGTGACGAAAGCGAATCAAAATTTTGGTATTGAAACAACCCTACGCCGATCTGATCGGCGTAGCTTTGTCACGATACCAAAATTTTCATTTGGTTTCGATTTGGCGACTAAAAATTTAATTTGGCTCCTAAATTTTTCAGTTCAGGAGCCAATGGCTACTATATATTTTTTTTAGTCTGGAGCCCTGCTATCAGAGGCCGGCGCAGGCGGCGCGATGACGTCATCGCGCCGCCTGAGCCCTGAGCCGTACACAGCGTGGGACAAAGGCCAGAAGAGGCCTGCATCGCATCGCTGCCAAGGAGGTAAGTGTTTTTTTCCTTTTTTTTTTTTTTTCTGTACAATACTGATGGCTACTGGCACATGATAGGGGGGCCCTATGGCTACTGGCACATGATAGGGGGGCCCTATGGCTACTGGCACATGATAGGGGGGCCCTATGGCTACTGGCACATGATAGGGGGGCCCTATGGCTACTGGCACATGATAGGGGGGGCGCCTATGGCTACTGGCACATGTTGATGGGGGGGCTTAGGCTACTGGCACATGATTAATGGGCATCTATGAGGGCACATTTCACTGGCACATTATTGGGGGACATCTATGGGGGCACTTCTTACTGGCACATTATTGGTGGCACTATAGGGGCATCTACTGAGGTCACAAAGAACGGTTATTTTATATGGGGGCTCTGTATAGGGGCATTTTATACTGGGACACATTGTGGTGGGTACTATGGGGAAGGGGGGAGAGGACTACTACGGGGGCACTGAGAAGGAATATTTTATGCTTACAAATTATGGGGGACACTGAGGGCATCTACTGGCGCACTATATATCGGGCATTTTATACTGGTACATTATGGGGGGCACTAGGGGGGAGAGGAGCACTATGGGGGCATTTACTGGGGTCACTATATAGGGGTATTTTATACTGGCACATTATGGAGGCACTATGGGGACATTAGCTCAACTGGGGGCATTACAGGTGGGTATTTTTTGCACTGACACATTATAAGGAGAATTATTTCTACTGGGGGGCATTATGGTGGGCGTTATTACTCCCACATGGTATGACCCCCTACTAGCAGCACCAGCCTCTCCCTGCTCTGCTATCCCTCTGCCCCTTCTCCAAATACTTATTATGAAATCTTTCTCATTAGGATAAAGCACATCAGCTCCGCCGAGCCCCCGGCCAAAGTGTGGAAGTGGCATCCGAGATCCCCAAGGGCCAAGCCAAGTAACTAAGTTTTCATATGAAATATGTTTATGTTATACACATATAGCCTCCACTGTCGGGTGTCACCCAGGGGGGGTGACACCATTTTCTACCGCACCGGGTGACACCAGCCCTAGCGACGCCACTGGTAGCTAATGCCCAAAAAAACAGGAGTGGATCCAAAACAGAGAGGACACGTGAATGAAATATTTGCATGTCTTCTGTGTTTTGTACCCACTCCTGCTTTTGGCTACCAAATCACAAGCCAATTCTGACCATACAGGCTTTACAGCTGCTACACAGACAGGATCCGTTGTGCATCTCATTTTTCCTTCCTTCTGACAGATCAGAAGAAGGGTCAAATAAATGGTGATGTCAGCCCGGCCGAAAGGCCAAATAGTGGCCCAGTCATGAAGTGGGGAGGCTTGGAACAGCATGAGAAGTCAACAGAGTGGCCTTATGACATAGTTGTGAGGTGGAAGCAGCATCAGGAGACCACAAAGTGGCAAGGTGACATAGTGTGGAGGTGTCAGCAGCATCAGTAGACCACAGAGTGGCAAGGTGACATAGTGTTGAGGTGGCAGCAGCATGAGGAGACCACAGAGTGGCAAGTTGACAGTGTAGAAGTGGCAGCAGTATCAGGAGGCCACAAAGTGGCACAATGACAGTGTGGAGGTGGCGGCAGCAGCATGAGGAGGCCAGAGAGTGACACAATGACAGTGTGAAGGTGGCAGCAGCATGAGGAGACCACAGAGTGGCAAGGTGTCACGGCGGACGTGCACTCAGTATAACAGATAACGCACCAACCAGGCTCTGGATGAGAGACAGGGGAAGGGTCACCTCCTAGCTCATCCCTGACCTCTTTCCCTGCACTGCTCAGCCCACATGCAGACCTTGAAGGTAGGTGTGCTGTGTCCTCCAGTCTGGGCTGACAAAACCCTGAACTCCCTGAGATGGTGAAGTGGGGAAATAGGAGCAGCCTGCTCACACAGAACCTGGATGGGATAGATGACACAAACAACCAAACTAGAAATGACACTTATCTTAGAAGCAGGAACTGACAGCCAAACTTCCCTCCAAGTTTCCCAGACCACAATGATCAGTATAATCCGCTCAGAGCACTTAGCTGGAGGCCATTTAAACTAATGACTCCACCCAGTGCACCTGATGAGAGGCGGATCCAGCACGGCACCAAAACAAATACTAAACTCGTGCTGCTATCCTGGCCGACCTCTGCACATCGTCAGAGTGGGGCATGACAGTATCCCCCCTTCTACGGGTAACCTCCGGACACCCCGGACCAACCTTATCCGGATGGGACCTATGAAAGGCCCTCACCAGTGGGCTGGCATTGACATCTGACGCCGGAACCCACATCCTCTCCTCAGGACCGTATCCCCTCCAGTGTACCAGGTATTGGAGGGAACCCCGAAGAACTCTTGAGTCGAGAATCCTGGAGATCTCGAACTCCAAGTTTCCCTCGACTAGAACAGGAGGAGGAGGCAATGGCGATGGTACTACCGGTTTAACATATTTTTTTTGTAAAGACCTGTGGAAGACATCACGGATCCTCCAGCCGAAGATCCAGCCGAAACGCCACAGGATTGATCACCGCAGAAATTTTATACGGACCAACAAATCTTGGACCTAATTTCCAAGATGGCATTCTCAACTTGATATTCTTAGTGGACAACCACACCAGATCACCCACACACAGGTCCGGACCAGTCACACGTCTCCTGTCAGCCATTCATTTATACCTCTCACCCATCCTCCCCAAATTCCCTTGAATCCTCCGCCAGATAGAGGACAAGGCAGAAGAGAATCTCGGAGGAACCAGACCCATAAAAGTTACCAAACTGAGGATGGAAACCGTATGCGCCAAAAAATGGCGACTTACCCGTGGACTCCTGCCTACGGTTATTCAATGCAAATTCTGCTAAGGACAAGAATGAGGACCAGTCCTCCTGATTCTCAGCCACAAAGCACCTCAAGTAGGTCTCCAGGTTTTGATTGGTACGCTCCGTCTGACCATTCGACTGCGGATGAAAAGCCGACGAGAATGAAAGTTGAATGCCAAGCCGAGAGCAGAACGCCCTCCAAAACCTGGAGACAAACTGCGTGCCCCTATCAGAGACCACGTCCGAAGGAATACCGTGCAATTTCACAATATTATCCACAAAAATCTGCGCAAGAGTCTTAGCGTTAGGAAGATTCATTGGTGGTATAAAGTGAGCCATTTTACTGAAACAGTCGACTACCACCAAAATCACAGTTCTCCCGGAGGAACTCGGCAGGTCCGTAATAAAGTCCATGGACAAATGCATCCAAGGACGAGATGGAATAGACAATAGAAGAAGTGAACCAGACGGTCGAGTATGAGCAACCTTTGACCGAGCGCAGGTTTCACAAGCTGTCACGTAATTCTCAATGCTCTTACGTAACCCTGGCCACCAGAACCTCCGGGACACCAGATCACCAGGATGTCCAGCGAGAACAGTATTGTGATGTTCCTTGAACACCTTGTATCGTAGGCCCTCAGGAACAAACAACCTCCCTGGGGGACAAAAACCAGGAGCCCCCTCCTGAGCTCCCAACACCTCCATCTCCAATTCAGGGCACAGAGCGGAGACCACCACCCCATCTGCCAAAATTGGCGCTGGATCTTCTGAATCACCTCCCCCAGGGAAGCTGCGAGACAAGGCATCTGCCTTGACGTTCTTGACCCCTGGGCGAAAGGTAACCACAAAATTGAAACTGGTAAAAAACAGTGACCATCTGGCCTGCCTAGGGTTCAGACGCTTGGCAGATTGCAGGTAAGCCAAATTCTTATGGTCTGTATACACCGTAACGGGGTGAGACGCCCCCTCTAACCAGTGACGCCATTCCTCAAAGGCCAACTTGATAGCCAACAACTCCCTATCTCCAACATCATAATTCCTCTCGGCGACCGAGAGCTTCTTGGAGAAGAAGGCACACGGGACCCACTTGCCAGGAGAAGAACCCTGTGACAGCACCGCCCCAACCCCCACCTCTGATGCATCAACCTCCACCACGAATGGCTGAGACACATCCGGCTGCACCAGAATGGGAGCAGACTCAAAACGCTCCTTAATAGCCAAAAAGGCCTGCAATGCCTCATCCGACCAGACAGAGACATCGACGCCCTTCTTTGTCATATCAGTAAGAGGTTTTACTAGGGTGGAATAATTCGAAATAAATTTTCTATAATAATTCGTAAACCCCAAGAACCACATCAAAGCTTTCTGATTCTCCGGTCGGTCCCACTCCAGAACCGCCCGGACCTTTTCGGGGTCCATACGAAAACCGGAATCAGAAAGCATGTATCCCAAGAACAGAAGCTCTTGCACCGCAAACAAACATTTCTCCAGTTTAGCATATAACTTATTCTCCCGAAGGATCGTCAAAACCTGTCTCACATGATCCTGATGGGTCTTCAGATCAGGAGAATAAATTAAAATGTCATCTAGGTAAACTACTACGAACCTCCCCACCAAGTGATGAAAAATGTCATTGACGAATCGCTGAAATACTGCTGGCGCATTCGTCAACCCAAAAGGCATTACCAGGTTCTCAAAATGACCCTCGTGCGTATTGAAGGCCGTTTTCCACTCATCCTCCTCCTTGATCCTAATCAGATTGTATGCTCCTCTCAAATCCAACTTGGAGAACACCTTGGCTCTAACAATCTGATCAAAAAGATCAGAGATCAAAGGCAGGGCATATGGATCCCGGACTGTAATACGGTTCAACTCCCGGAAATCCAAACACGGTCTCAGTGATCCATCTTTCTTCTTCACGAAGAACAAACCTACTGCCACTGGAGACTTAGATGGTCTAATATGACCCTTTGCCAAACTCTGGGCGACATACTTTCGCATGACCTCTCTCTTGGGTTGAGAGAGGTTGTAAAGCCGAGACTTAGGCAACTTAGCCCCCGGAATGAGATTCACTGGACAATTATAGTCTCGATGAGGGGGCAATTCCTGAGCCCCACCCTCCGAAAAGACATCCGAAAAATCCGAGGGATACTGAGGCAAGGCCGTAATGGACACATCAGAGATAGATGTGACAAGACAATTATCCGAACAAAACTTGCTCCAACCAATGATTTGTCTCGGTTGCCAGTCTATAATTGGGTTATGTCTAGACAACCATGGCAACCCCAAAACTATAGGAGCTGGCAAATCCTTCATGACAAAACAAGAAATAATTTCAGCATGTGAATCACCCACCCTTAAATGACTACCATGAACAATGTGAGTAAGGCTCCTTTGAGAAAGAGGGGAAGAATCAATTGCAAAAACACAAATCTCGTTCTCTAACGTGCAAGTACTTAGCCCTAGGTCTTGAAGAAAAAGAAAGTCAATTAGGTTTACCCCAGCACCACAATCAAGGAAAACATCAACAAACACATTTAGACTCTAGCGCCACCATAGCTGAAAGGAGAAGACGGGAACTGCAGGGAGCTTGCATACCCGTCTGCTCCACCACACCATTCATACTACCAAGTGTGAGGGGAGTTTTTTTTCTTTTTTCTTTTTTCTTTTTCTCTTCCACCTGTGGTTTAACATAAGGACAAGAAAAAATAAAATGACCCCTCTTCCCACAATAGTAACATAGATTGTGCACTTTTCAAAAGTCTCTACTATCAGAATGGCCAGATATCTGACCTAACTGCATGGGTTTCTCCCCTACCCCAGAGTAACAAGCAATATCACCCTGGGCAGCTGGTGAAACAAAACCACACGCGGGAGGAATCCCCTGCACGGAGGGACCCTTACACGTCTCTCTGATACGTCTATCCAAACGTATAGCCAAAGACATTGCATTCTCCAAAGTATCTGGGTATTCATGAAAAGCCAGGGCATCTTTCAACCTTTCAGATAACCCCTGACAAAACTGACTACGTAACGCGGGGTCGTTCAACCCCGACTCAGTAGCCCATTCTGTGCAGTAAACCTCAGCAGTATGTTTACCCTGTAGTAAGTTACGTAATTTCGATTCTGCCATCGAGACTCGATCTGGGTCATCATAAATCAATCCCAGGGCTTTGAAAAATTCCTCCACCGACCGGAGGGCCAGAGAACCGGGCGGCAGAGAAAAAGCCCAGGATTGCGCGTCCCCTTTAAGCAAAGACATGATGATACCCAACCTCTGATCTTCATTACCTGATGAAAATGGACGCAATCGAAAGTACAAATTACATGACTCTTTGAAGCGGAATAAATCATCCGTACCCCCTGTAAATTTCTCGGGAAGAGCGACTTTAGGCTCCCCAACAATTTGACCTGTACCTGATGCCAGAACCCTCTGACACTGTGTGACCGAACTACGCAGATCCACGACCTCTAGGGATAAACCCTGCATGCGGTCAACCAGTGCATCAATTGACGCCATCACAAAAGCGCTGAGCAATGGCAGTCACAGTATGGCGGATTATAATGTCACGGCGGACGTGCACTCAGTATAACAGATAACGCACCAACCAGGCTCTGGACGAGAGACAGGGGAAGGGTCACCTCCTAGCTCATCCCTGACCTCTTTCCCTGCACTGCTCAGCCCACATGCAGACCTTGAAGGTAGGTGTGCTGTGTCCTCCAGCCTGGGCTGACAAAACCCTGAACTCCCTGAGATGGTGAAGTGGGGAAATAGGAGCAGCCTGCTCGCACAGAACCTGGATGGGATAGATGACACAAACAACCAAACTAGAAATGACACTTATCTCAGAGAGCAGGAACTGACAGCCAACCTTCCCTCCAAGCTTCCCAGATCACAATGATCAGTATAATCCGCTCAGAGCACTTAGCTGGAGGCCATTTAAACTAATTACTCCACCCAGTGCACCTGATGAGAGGCGGATCCAGCACGGCACCAAAACAAATACTAAACTCGTGCTGCTATCCTGGCCGACCTCTGCACATCGTCAGAGTGGGGCATGACACAAGGTGACATAGAGTGGAGATGGCAGCAGCATGAGAGACCACAGAGTGGCAAGGTGACATAGTGTGGAGGTGGCAGCAGCATGAGGAGACCACAGAGAAGCAAGTTGACATAGTGTGGAGGTGGCATCAGCATCAGGAGACCACAGAGTGACCTGGTGACAGAGTGGGGAGGTTGGTGGCAATACTAGTACAAGCTGAAGATGGTGAGTAAAAGAAGGAGCACTTGGCATCAGATGTGTGGCATCAGGCGGGTGGCAGCATCAGAATAGTAGCTGAGGCAGGTAGCCAGAAGAAACTGGTCTCTTTTGTCAAAGTGTTGGTGTGGCACAATGGATGATCTAGTCTGATGCATCAGGCATTAGTGGGTGAAAATCCTGGCTGATCCACGCCTGATTCATCTTGACAAAGGTCAGTCTCTCCACATTTTGGGTGGACAGGCGAGTTCTTCTTGGGGTAACTATGGCCCCGCCACACTAAACACCCACCCACTCGTATGCCACACTACTGGCCGGGCAGAACAGCTTTTCTCGGCCAGTTGCGGCCACAACTCTAGTTTGTCTGCCCATTAGTATGCTCCAGGTCTAGATGCTGCTGCTGGTGAGTAGTTCCTTCACTAAGCGGGTGAAGAAAGCTGCTCATCAGTGACTCTAGACTCAGGCTGCTGCTGATGGAGCTGATACTGCTCCTGCCACCCCATCCCTCCCCAGCAGCCATGGCAGTGGAACGTGAGCGTAGAGGGCCCCCCCGGTCAGACATGTGAGAGGATGGACGATAGCGCAGATAGGAAGCGACCAACTGACTACATAGGATGTCTCTATAGTAGTTCAGTTTGTCCTCCCTCTCAGCAGGTGTAAAAAAGGCCCCCATTTTGGGCGGTAGCGATGGTCTAACAAGGTGGAGAGCCAGAAGTCATCCCTTTGCTGAATGGTGACAATTCGGCTGTCACTAAGCAAGCAAGTGAGCATGCATCGGGCCATTTGTGCAAGTGACTCGGAGGCACTCCCTGCCTCCATCTCCACTGCATACTGCCACGGTGTGTATGGGTTCTCTGTCTCGTCTTCCTCATTGCCTTGTAGCTCCTCTGGCTGCTTCTGCTCCTCCTCTCCTGTTACCTGTGTAGAAAAAAAACACCCATTTCGCTACACATTGCTTGTGCTCCAATGTCCTCCTCATCCTCCTCCTCCAATTTTGCCCCCACAGGGCTCATGTGGCCGCGAGATCTAGGCGCCACGTCTCCAGTCCCCTGACATCCAGATTTACCAGCATCTGTTCCAGGACATGAAGCAGTGAAATGAAATTGTTCATCCCGTAGTCCTGGTGACTGACAAATAACGTGGCCTCCTCAAAGGGCCTGAACAAATGGCAGGTGTCACACATGAGCTGCCACTGGTTGACATCAAAGTTACACAGGGGAGTACTACTGTCCGCCTGTATCATCAAGAAATCATTTATGGCCTTTCTCTGTTTGTACAGTTGGTCCAACATATGCAGGGTGGAATTCCAATGGGTGGAAATGTCGCATATAAGCCTATGTTGGGGGATGCCATTCTGCCACTGTAGCTCAAGGAGGGTGTGCTTGGCGGTGTACGAGTGGCTGAAGTGCCTGCAAAGTTTCCTTTTTTAGGATGTCTTGCAGATAGGGAAAGACTTCAAGAACCGCTTGACAACCAGATTGAACATGTGTGCCATGCAGGGCACATGGCTCAGCCCTCATGCAACGGCGACACTATGTTCTTCCCGTTGTCGGTCACCATGGTTCCGATTTTGAGTTGTCGCGGAGAAAGCCAGGATTCGATTTCTCGATGAAGGACATGGAGCAGTTCCTCCCCTGTGTGACTCCGTTCGCCCAGGCAAATGAGGTGCAGAACAGTGTGACACCGCGGTCCCCTGCACATGCGGTATGCTGGAGGGGCACTGTGAATTGTCCCTGCAGTGGAGGCTGAGGGCACGGTGGAGGATGAGGAGGCAGAGGCGGACATTGTCGCAGGACCAACGGCATGAGAACTAGTGTTGAGTGCGAATATTCGAATAGCGAATATTATTCGCGAATATTGCCACTTCGAGAATTCGCTAATATTTAGAATATAGTACTATATATTCGTTATGTCGAATATTCAGCATTTTTTTCCATCTGAACAGATGATTCCTCTCTGCTTCTTGCTTGTGGGCCAATGAGAAGTACGCAATATCAAGTTCACAACAATACTTAGTGTACCAATCAGTAATCTGTAGTCAGACCTGCTAAAATGTGATGGTGCACGTAGTGCACTGCCGATTAGCGCAATTGCGAATATATTGGAGCACACGACTCTATCTGCATATAAAGCTATTGTAATGTTCTGCCATGCCAACCATTTTCTCCAGTCTCAGGAGAAACTCATGAAACTTCTAGCAGCTTGAAAAATGTAGCCTACGCCTGTATTTCGCGTTATGAAATCGCATTACGCAATTTTTACATTTGCAGATTTTTCGTATTTAATAAAATAATCTCGAATTCTCAATATTCGCGAATATATGACGAATATTCTACAAAATATTCATGAAATATTGCGAATTCGAATATAGCATCATCACTCGCAATGGCAATCGCTTCGGTGATCAACTGCTGACGAAATGGCTGATGAGGAGTAGGAGGGCGAGGAGCATCAGGACCAGCAGATGATGGGAAGGACAGACAGCTTCCTTCGGCTGAGGTGGTGGAGCCTTGACTGCCTGAAACCGGGTGCGGCAGGCTGGACCACCACATCAGAGCCACGGTTCTCCCAGGCCACTTTATGGTGACGCTGCATATGTTGACGCATTGCCGTGGTGCCAACATTGACACCCTGGCCAAGCTTCTCCTTCTGCCCACAGATTCTACATATGGTCATGTTCACCTTCTCAGGCAGCTTAGGAAAAAGTAGGTGATTTTACCTCCAACACTACGCACTGACTGACTGCTGCCGCCGCCGCTGCCTCCGTGAACCTGTGCACCGCTAGTTCCCGGGCAGGTAGGCTCCTGCGAAGAGGGTGGTCGACCCCGGGCACATTTGGCTCCTAACCTCCCCCTGCTGACTCCCAGTCACGTTAGTGACTTTCTGGCTCCACTGCTGCCTCACGGGCAAGCTGTCACCCTCTTCTCCCAATGATGATGAAGCCCATTTGTCGCCCGGCTCCCAAGTGCGATCAGCTACATCATTATCATCAAATGCTGTCTGCACGTCACTGATGTCCTCCTCAACCATCTCTGGGTCAGGAGGCTGGCCACTCTCAACACCAGCTCCCACGCCACTCTCCTTATCACTACTTGCCCGTCAAGCGGAGGAAGCGGCGGATGTCTCCTTCACATCTTGGTTGGGCAGTAGCTGCTGACTGTCCTCTAGTAGCTCGTCCTTACTGTATAGTGGAGCTGAGCCCACAGCATACAATACTTCTCTGGCTGAGGGAACAGAAAAGGACAGAGGCAAGTTGAGGACAGGTGAGGACACAGGGCCTGCTCCCGGGCCATGCCAACTAAGGGTTGTATCTGACAAACCCACTGACTCTTGGCTGGGGGTGTCTGATGTCACTAGGGTTGCCATGTGTATGGGAATGACCCGGACAGTCCGAGTTTGAAATCCTGTGCCCGGGTACAAGCCTTTCTCAGACCCGGGCACAGGATTCATTTCAAACTGCAGTGCAGACTGTCTGACTTGCTCACTCACGGTCCTGACTGCTGGCGGTGAGTGAGCGGCAGTGAGCTGTGAGCTGCCGGCACTCCGGGACTGGCTCGAATCTGAAGAGGACGAGGCCGCCGGTCAGGATTGATTGGAAGCCGGAGATCTGGGGGATGCGGGTAGTCAGGAGCAGGAAGATGTTGCTGAAGGAGAGCAGCAAACTCTCACAACTTGTATCAACTGGCCTGGGCGCGGCTAAGCTCCGTTCACTTGAATGGAGCTTAGCCCCGCCCAAGCCAGTTGATACTAGTTGTGACATCATTGGGCCAGTGGTAAACAGTGAGAAGGTCGCGCAGCTGCCTTCTCAAACAGCTAATCTGGCTTACTGGCTCTCAGTCAGATGAGAGATGGTTTGGAATGTCTCAGTGCACAAGGCTGTTATTGTAAGGTATGCTGACTGTTATCTGCCTCATGGATAGATTGTTGGCTTCCACATACCTGCCTTTTGGCATATAGCCTTTGTCTGGTTGTCTATTGTATGTTGTAGATAATAGGAGTCCAAGATGCATCCAGCTATCCTCTTAATGCTGTTTCCAAACCATTTTTATGGGGTTTCCATCAATTTATAACCTTTTTTTGTGAACCAGACACCCTCTTCTCTAACGAGCAGGGGTGCCTGGGGTTCTCCCATTGACTTCCATTGTGCTCGTTAGAGCACACGAGCATACCGATGTGTTCGGCCAGAGCACACGAGCACTTTGGTGCTCGATCAACACCAATCTGGACCATTCATACGGACATGTGAATGGAACCTAAGGCCTCTTTCACACTACCGTTTTTTGTTTCCATTTTGCGGGCCGTTTTTTGCGTTCCGTATACGGAACCATTCATTTCAATGGGTCCACAAAAAAAACGGAATGTACTCCGTATGCATTCCGTTTCCGTTATGCCCAGCCCAATTTTCTCTATGTAATTACTGTATATGCCATACGGAAAAACTGAACCAAAACGGAAACAAAAAAATAGAACAACGGATACGTGAAAAACGGACCGCAAAACACTGAAATAGCCATACGGTTGTGTGAAAGAGGCTTAAGAAGGAGCTTAACCCCTTAAGGACCAGGCTCATTTTCACCTTAAGGACCAGGCCATTTTTTGCAAATCTGACCAGTGTCACTTTAAGTGCTGATAACTTTAAAACGCTTTTACTTATACAGGCCATTCTGAGATTGTTTTTTCGTCACATATTGTACTTCATGACACTGGTAAAATAAAGTCAAAAAAATTAATTTTTTTGCATAATAAAATACCAAATTTACCAAAAATTTGGAAAAATTAGCAAATTTCAAAGTTTCAGTTTCTCTACTTCTGTAATACATAGTAATACCCCCAAAAATTGTGATGAGTTAACATTCCCCATATGTCTACTCCATGTTTGAATTATTTTGGGAATGATATTTTATTTTTTGGGGATGTTACAAGGCTTAGAAGCAAATCTTGAAATTTTTCAGAAATTTACAAAAACCCAATTTTTAGGGACCACTACAGCTCTGAAGTCACTTTGCAAGGCTTACATAATAGAAACCGCCCAAAAATGACCCCATTATATAAACTACACCCCTCAAGGTATTCAAAACTGATTTTACAAACTCTGTTAACCCTTTAGGTGTTGCACAAGAGTTATTGGCAAATGGGGATGAAATTTGAGAATTTCATTTTTTTGCCTAATTTTCCATTTTAACCCATTTTTTCCACTAACAAAGCAAGGGTTAACAGCCAAACAAGACTGTATCTTTATTGCCCTGACTCTGCCGTTTACAGAAACACCCCATATGTGGCCATAAACTACTGTACGGCCACACAGCGTGGCGTAGAGTGAAAGGTGCGCCGTATGGTTTTTGGAAGCCAGATTTTGCTGGACAGTTTTTTTGACACCATGTCCCATTTGAAGCCCCCCTGATGCACCCCTAGAGTAGAAACTCCAAAAAAGTGACCCCATCTAAGAAACTACACCCCTCAAGGTATTCAAAACTGATTTTACAAACTTTTTTAACCCTTTAGGTGTTGCACAAGATTTAATGGAAAATAGAGATACAATTTCAAAATTTCACTTTTTTGGCAGATTTTCCATTTTCATATTTTTTTTCCAGTTACAAAGCAAGGGTTAACAGCCAAACAAAACTCATTATTTATGGCCCTGATTCTGTAGTTTACAGAAACACCCCATATGTGGTCGTAAACTGCTGTACGGGCACACGGCAGGGCGCAGAAAGAAAGGAATGCCACATGGTTTTTGGAAGGCAGATTTTGCTGGACTGGTTTTTTGACACCATGTCCCATTTGAAGCCCCCCTGATGCACCCCTAGAGTAGAAACTCCAAAAAAGTTACCCCATTTTAGAAAGTACGGAATAGGGTGGCAGTTTTGTTGGTACTAGTTCAGGGTAGATATGATTTTTGGTTGCTCTATATTACACTTTTTGTGCGGCAAGGTAACAAGAAATAGCTTTTTTGGCACGTTTTTTTTTTTTGTTATTCACAACATTCATCTGACAGGTTAGATCACGTGGTAATTTTATAGAGCAGGTTGTCACGGACGCAGCGATACCTAATATGTATACAATTTTTTTTTATTTATGTAAGTTTTATACAATAACTTCATTTTTAAAACCAAAAAATTGTTTAGTGTCTCCATAGTCTGAGAGCCATAGTTTTTTCAGTTTTTGGGCGATTATCTTGAGTAGGGTCTAATTTTTTGCGGGATGAGATGACAGTTTGATTGGCACTATTTTGGGGTGCATATGACTTTTTGATCGCTTGCTATTACACTTTTTGTGACGTAAGATGGCAAAAAATTGCTTTTTTTACACCGTTTTTTTTTTACGGTGGTCACCTGAGGGGTTAGGTCATGTGATATTTATATAGAGCCGGTCGATACGGACGCGGCAATACCTAATATGTATACTTTATTTTTATTTATGTAGGTTTTACATAATGATTTTATTTTTGAAACAAAAAAAATGATGTTTTAGTGTTTCCATAGTCTAAGAGCCATAGTTTTTTCATTTTTTGGGCGATTATCTTGAGTAGGGTCTCATTTTTTGCGGGATGAGATGACGGTTTGATTGGTACTATTTTGGCGTACATGCGACTTTTTTGATCACTTTTATTACCTTTTTTGGGAAGTAAGGTGGGCAAAATTTCAATTTTCTCATAGTTTTTATTTTTTTATTTTTATGGCGTTCACTGTGCGGGGAAAGTAACATGACCGTTTTATAGATCAGGTCGTTATGGACGCGGCGATACCTAATATGTGTAGTTTATTTTTTTTTATTCAGTGATAAATGTTTTGTTTTTTTATCTTAACTTTTTTCACTTATTTTTTTTATTTTTTGACCCAGACCCACTTGGTTCTTGAAGATCCAGTGGGTCTGATGTCTGTAAAATACAGTACAGAACCTATATAGGCAAAATTCACAACAGGTTTTTGAGCAATGAATCACTCACTAAATTTCCTGGTTCAATTAGAATTGGTATTTAAACAGTCCTCCTCATCATGCTGTTCACATTTTGCCATCATGAGACCAAGACGACACCTAAGAATTGATTAACAGTACCTCGCCATTGTGAGGCTTCAAGCAGGATGTTCTCAGAAGGAAATGGCCCCTGAGCTAAGAGTGTCATCAGCAGGTTGTATCAGAGATACAGAAACTTGAAGAGTCACAAAAAGGCATAGAAGTGGAAGCCCTTTGGTCACATCCCACACTGCTCTGCAGGACAAGATAATGAATGGCACACAACGCCAGGCACATTTAAAGGGGTTATTCCAAACTATAAACTGCTCCCCCATACGCCAAGCCCCTCACAGGTAATATTCTTACCTGGCTCCCTGCTGCTGCCGATTAAAACATCCGGTGTCAGGGGGGAGCAGCCAATGGCAGGCAGGGACAGGGACAAGCCTACCTAGCATCGCGGTTGATGAAAGGGAGGCTCGCCCCCCCCCCCCCGGACCAGATGTTTTAATCAGAGCAGTTTATAGTTTCAGATAACCCCTTTAAGTGTCACGTCATACTATTCAAAACCGTTTACATCAGCGTGGTCGACGACCTGCATGGCACATGAGTCATCGTCTTGAATGGGCCAGGGAGCATCTACGCTTGTTGGAGACGTCAAGGAGAGCACTATGCATCAGACGCTATTGTCAGCACCAGATGGTGGTGGTGTTAGTGTGAGCAGGTGGGTCTAGTCAATACAGAACTGCCCTACACTTTGTGAATGGTCCAGTGAAGAACATCATGAATCCATTCATTGTGCCTCTACATCAACAACACAGGCCTAATTTAATCTTCATGGAGGACACCATGCCAGCTCATCCAAGTAGCATCATTAGGGGACAGCTGCTGGAGACCTCAAATGGAGTGGCCTGCACTTTCTCCAGACCTGAATCCCATTAAAAACCTATAGAGAGGCTCGTAACTCTGTACCCCAGAACCTCAATGACCGGAGGGCCACCCTTCAGGAAGAGTGGGATGCCATGCCTCAGCAGACAAGAAGTCCACTTGTGAACAGCAGGAGGCATCGTTGTCAAGCTCCAATTGATGCTCAGGGCCACAGGACAAGTTACTGACATTTTGTGGCGGTATATCCAGCACTGGTGTCGGCTTTTGTTCTAATAAATTGTTTGAGATGAGAAAATCACCACTGCTGCTTCTACTTAAATGCCCGGCTTTTATAATATATATGGAGCTGGAACTTTTTATGTTTTCCACAAATTTCACTAGAAAGCCAAATATCCCAATCTTTTTGTAGTAATATATTTATATATAGTAGATGGAAGTGCCTAAATAGATTTATATATATATATATATGTCTCCTTTACAGATGCCCTTGCAGGCACACATGTGTCCAGTTGCAGGCACTTCAAAGGATCCAAAAATAAAAATTCTTCTGCCTGATAGCAACCACCCCCCAACAGGACCCTGGACACCTCTGGCACTGCATACAGCAGTGCAGGAGATGTGCTGGCACAGTGACATATCACCACACCAGTCCTAGTGCACTGGCTGCTCAACGCATTCCCTGCCCATTTACCCTTTGCCTTGAATCAGGATTAACCCTTTCCCTGCCACATTCTTTAAAGGTAAACCATTAACCCTTTCCCTGCCTCAATTTAGCTAATATAGTGCTATAATCTTTTTTTTCTCAATAGTTGAAGTTTTTTTCCAATCTGAACTTCAGATGAGAAAAATTACAACTATTAGACAAAGATTATAGCACTATATTAGCTAAATTGCTCTATATTAGTTTTTTCGAATATTCGCTATATATTCTTGTTTTAGAATATTACGAATATTTGAAAAAAACTAATATATTCGATATAGTGCTATATATTCGTTTTTGAATATTCATCATTTTTCCCCCCATTTAAAGTTATGATTCCTCCCTGCTTCTTGATTGTGGGCCAATTACTCATTAGCCCACAAGCAAGAAGCAGGGAGAAATCATGTTTTTACTCAGCAATTGAAAAATTTGCAATAAATATTCGCATTACGAAAATTCACATTACAAAAAACCTCGAATTATCAAAATTACGAATATATATCACTATATTCTAAATATTCGCAAATTTTCGAAGTACCTATGTTAGTGATAAAAATTCGCAATTCGAATATTTGTGATCAACACTACTCACAACTAAAAACATTAGTCTTAATAAACGACCTCCATTAAAAGGTCTAGTTTCCCCTACAGCACCTCCACTGGAGACAAAATATTACACCACTTCTTGCAATCAATGGGATGTATGTGTTCTATACATATGTGCTAGGTCCTCCAACATCACCTTACAGCCAACAGTTTAATGGGATACAAGAGGCCAGACAACCCCATTTGGGTCTTCTACATCTTGTGACATTGTTCCTTCCTACCCACCTCCATAGTCTACTGGATTCTGATGTACACATGGTTATTATCCAAATTCACCATTACAGAAGCTCAGACTAAAAATACAAGGAGACTGAATATACAAGAATATAATATTTATTACAGATCAGGAGAATGGATATCCTGGGTCATGGAGCCATCAGCATCATGGAGGACAGACACATGGACAGATCTGAGAGACTTCCCCTGGTCAGCTGGAGATCAGGGCAACTGCAACCTCATTGAGGAACTTGTCACAGGCCGACTTGTCCACATCTGGGAAATGCTTGACGATGACCTCCTGGAGACAACCACACAGCAGCTGGAGGATGGATGATGGGAGTCAGTGCACGCTCAACACTACAACAATTCTTAGAAGGTCTCATGCACACAGCTGTATAATTACAGATCAGATGTGGAGATTGTCGACTCATTCATTTCAATGGGTGGTTAAAAAAATAAAAACTCCACACATCCATATATCCCACAATATATAAAACAGGTCCTATTCTTGTCCGTTTTGTGAACAAGGATAGGCGATACGTACAGAAGGAAGAAAGATGGTGGCATGTACATGGCCAGTATCCATGTTTTGCAGATTGCACAATGGAGACAGTTATGTGCATAAGGCCCAAGAATGGGGACATTACATTGATAACCTATTCCTACCCCAGAAATGGCTCCACTCTTGTCCATGGGTTGTGTCTGGTTCTGCAGCTCAGCACCATTGACGGCGAGCAAGGAGGAATTGCCATACCAGTTACCACTATGGTGCCATTTTCAACAGACTTTCTAACCACCACTGGACAGATCTGCTCCTCACCTTGATGGTGTCCACACTGAGCTTCAGCTTGTTGGTGTGCAGCTCCCGCAGTGTGGCCAAGTTCTCCTGCAGATTTCCATAGTGGTTGAGGGCATCATTAATGGCGTGGATGATCTTCCCTCCATGTGTCTTCAGATCCTGACTGCCGGGGGTCACGTCCATATGAGTGAAGTGGGACTTGGTGTCTGGATGGTGCTGGAAGAGACTAAGGAAAGAGGAGCATCCAGTGTTATAGGAGAACAGCGTCCTTACCTCCGGTACAAAGGAAATCCAAGATGGCCAGACAATATGGGGGCCTAAAAAAAGTGTCTACCTTCACGTCATGCAGAAGCAGCACCATACCGGTCTATGGTTGTGTCTGGTATTATAGTTGGGGCCGAACCGCAATATGACAACCTGAGGACCAATGTCAGTTTACTAGAAAGCCACATGTTCTTTATGCCTATGCATTCCCCTGTAATGTTTAACTAGAATAATTTTTTTTAAAAAGGAACAGCACCACTATTGCCCACAGGATGTGTCTGGAACTGCAGCTCAATTATGGGCTTATTTACATATACCAGAGGGAGAGAAACAGAACTGGATCGCACATCCACATGCTATACTTTGATCTAATTAAACTTGCTTCTCAGCGCAATACTTAGTGTACTGCCCCCTATACAAGAGGCATTGGTGTACATTTTTATCACAAGGCATAAGCCCACTCACCACGTCAAGGTTGCCTCTTAGAGTGGGAACTACTCTAAACTAGGCACGGCACTGCCCTAGTAGGTGGCAGGACCCAGGAGTCAAACGGCAACCTTGCTTTCTGACGATGCCACCCACGGCACTTGGTCCCACCAGCACAGCACCAGAAACCAAGGCCACCACGCAGTTGTCACGGTAGGTAGGTAAGCAGGGAAATAACCAAGCGACTAAGCCCAAAAACTAGGGAGAAAAGGGTCATCTCCTAGTGATCCCTAAACGGCTGTGCCCATGTGCATACCATCTTAGCAAAACTTTCAGAGTGCCCATGTGTGATTATACAGCTGAAAGAATAACCCTTCATGAGAATCCTTAAACCTGAGAAACATGCATGCTCAGCCCCATTCCTGGATTACAGTTTTCCATATTCAAGGACCATTTTAAACAAATCGGATACATTGTTGCATGTAGTGCAGGGGGGGAGCCCCAGGTGTAACAATGTATCAGCTCCTCCTTCCCAGCCCCTTGTAGCAGTGACTATCTGGCTCTGCCGCTCACCTCTCCATGGCTTCACCTCCAATCTTCTCAGCGTCAGCGTTAATCTTCACAAACAAGGGCTCCAAAGCCGCCTTCTCAGCATCTGATAGCGCCATCCTGGGATGTGAAGCTCCAGCACAAGGGCCAATCTGCAATGAGGGGCCCCAGACTCCATCATCACCTTTATATAGGGAGGAATGGCTGCTGATCCAGCACACCTGGGGCCCTACAGGAGAGCCTGACAACCTGGCCTGGCTGACAACTCCTGGGACTGGAGTGCAGACAATCAGCTGGTGGCTCCTGTAGATTAGGGGAATGTTCACAGGACAGATTTTCAGCATGGATTTTAGCACAAATTCCACTCCAGAGATGCATGGAGATCTTCCTGATTGATTTCAATGTTAAATCAAACATCAGTGGGTTTTTTTTTCCAATTGGGGGTGGGGGGGGGGGATTTATCAAAACTAGTGCAAGGGAAACCTAGCTTATTAGTTGCCCATAGCAACCAATCAGATTCAACTTTAATTTTCCCAAGGAGCTCTGAAAAATATAAGATGGAATCTGATTGGTTGCCAGTTCTAACACATCTCCCCCGCGCTTTTAAAACTGCGGAAAAACTTGTCCTGCGTATTCTTGATTTGGAATCCACATCCAGAATTCCTATTGAAAAAAGCCATGCCAAAAAATATATAAAAAATGCATCAGAAAAAAAGAGCATGCAAAAAAAAACATGGGGCACATTTACTAAAGTGTCGCTGACTGTAAAAAGCCGACTGTCCTATTTTTTAAGTCTCATTTACCAACTTTTTTTGCCCCTGTTTTGAAGGTATTTGCTCCTGTTGTGCCTATTTTGAGTTTTAAGACAAATTCATAAGTTTTCAACTTTTGTGCCTAATTTCTGCCCTATTTATGTAGGTGCGAGTTATTTTGCACCAAATTTTGTCGCAAAAACAGTCTAATTTCTACGCCACCCCAGGTCTGGCGCACTTTTTTGTCTCTGATTTGAGTGGTGAGTTGGGCCACAATTTGCCTATTTTTCTTAAAGATGTGCATCAAAATTCTGCTCACTTACGTCCCACTTTTTCATGCGCATAGTAATTAGATCAGTTTTAGTGAATTTGAATCTGTATTACAAGTAAACAACCACTAGAGGTCAGACGTAAACCAAAAAACGTAAACCATTGCACACGTCAGTGTTCTCCACGGACAGCACACGTTCCCATTTATTTTAATGTGTGTATTCACACATCAGTGTTTTACCATGGTCTGTGGGTCCGTGTTTTTTGCTCTATTATGTCCATGTTTACGGATGCATCACGCCCATTATAATCTATGGGTCTGTGAAAACCACGGGTGCAACATGGATGCCATCCGTATTTTACGGATCATTAGGAAGAGGTGCTTTGAAAATTATTTTTCAGCTGTCCAGTGTCAGTGAAACACGGGTGACACACGGACAGTAAAAAACGGACACACGGACCCAACACGGATCCTTCACGGACAGCTTCCTGGATGCATCACTGACCACCTTCTCATGGATTTGAGCACGGACGTGTGAATGAGGTTTAGGCTGGGGCTACACGGCGACATGTGTTGAATGATAAAAAGCGTACAAGTACACGGCGACATGTGTCGCGCAACATTTATTGTAATAGTAGTCTTGGGACATGTGACATGTGTCGCACTGTGACATGTGACATACTGCGACTGCAACGCGACAGTCACATAAAAATCCAACTTGGATGAATTTTTGGCAACTGTCGTGTCGCATCATGTCGCAGTGCGACACCATAGACTATGATTACAATAAATGTCGCTCGACATGTCGCCGTGTAGCCCTAGCCTTAATAAGAGACAATAAATGAGGCGCAAATTGAGGGCAGACCTTGCCAATACGCCAATAAGCGAGCTTAGTAAATGTGCCCCAATTACTCAAAATAGTTGAACAAGCCTCTAAAACAGGCGCAATTTCTGTAGTAAATGCAACTAAGGGAACTTTCACACTTGCGGCAGGCAGGACGCAAACGGATGGCATTTGTCAGACTGATCCGGATGCGGATCCGTCTGACAAATGCATTGAAATACCGGATCCGTCTCTCCGATGTCATCCGGAAAAATGGATCCGGTATTTATTTTTTTCACAGATTTGAAGGTCTGCGCATGCGCAGACCGGAAGAACGGATCCGTCAGTGAAGCAATTTTAATGTCGGATACGGCACTAATACATTTTTTAAAGGAAATCCAGCATTCCGGCAAGTGTTCAGCATTTTTGGCCGGAGAGAAAAATACAGCATGCTGCGGTATTTTCTCCGCCCAAAAAACGTAAGAGGGACTGATTCTGATGCATCCTGATGCATACTGAACGGAATGGTCTCCATTCAGAATGCATTAGGATAAAACTGATCAGTTTTTTCCCCAGTATTGAGCCCCTGTGACGGAACTTAATACCGGAAAAGAAAAACGCAAGTGTGAAAGTACCCTAATAAAATAAGTCTAAAACAACGGGGCACGTTTATTAAAGGGGTTTTCCGGGATTTTTTTTACTGATCAGTGGGGGCCTGACACCTGGGACCCCCGCTGATAAACTGAGAAGGCACCGGTGCTCCTGTGAGCGCTGCAGCCTTCTCACTCCTTTCCCTCTGCCAGTGACGACCCGTTCATCGATTACGTGGTCTAGGCGCCGCTCGACACCATAGAAGTGAATGGGGTTGAGCCACTATTCAATGTACGGCGCTGTGCTTGGTAAGCTGCGAGAAGCACCTATGAGCACCGCTGCTTTCTCAAAACAGTTGATTGGTGGGGGTCCCGGGTAGTGAGGAGTGAAATGGGAGGTCGTAGGGAAAGTTTTTAGACATTGAAGGGAGACTGCAGGGACAGCGCAGGCTCAGTGTAATCGCCCTGTGTATCTCGTTCACCTGCTACACCATTCATACTTAAAATGTTCTTTCCTATATAGACTTAGGCCTCTTGCACACGGCCGTATGGCTTTTTCAGTATTTTGTGGTCCGCAAAAAATACGGATGACGTCCGTGTGCATTCCGTTTTTTGTGGAACGGAACAGCTGGCCCCTGATAGAACAGTACTATCCTTGTCCGTTATGCGGACAATAATAGGACATGTTCTAACTTTGAACGGAAATACGGAAACGGAAGGCATACGGAGTACCTTCAGTTTTTTTTCCCGGATCCATTGAAATGAATGGTTCCGTATATGGAACGCAAAAAACGGAACGGAAAAGAGGCCTTAATTACTGTGCATCAGACTCAGCGTCAACAGGCGGTCTAATATACTGTATAGGCGTGTTTGTCTAGTTCATCTGCTCCGCCATTTCTACTTAATCTGCTCTGTTTATTCATAGACTTACTGTGCATCATTCTCAACAGGAGCTGTAATATACAGGCGCATTCTGTTCTGTTCTAATTCTTCACACAGCAGAGTTGGCCACGAGTTATTCATCTTTTTGTTAGAAAATTATTCTTTTATCTGAAAAATTATTCCTTTAGCAAAAATATTAGTCTTGTAGCGAAAAAATTAGGGAGTCATTTATCAAGCTGAAATACACCAAACAATCTGCGACTTCTCCCCGCTCACGCCAGGTCTAAAATAGTAGGTGTGGTGTGAGCTGTTTCAGGCGTTGAAAATGGTCTAAATGTAAGACAGCAAGGAAGCTGTCTTACATTTAAAACTGGCGCTGGATGCTCCGAAGTTCTGGAGAGTCCTGCACCTCTTCATAACTTCGGCAGAACCACCTCCATCTATAGGGGTTTTTAAGACCGGCGTCTAAAACACTGATATTAATAAATGTGCCCCTTAGGCCCCTTTCACACGGGCGAGTATTCCGCGTGGGTGCAATGCGTGACGTGAACGCATTGCACCCGCATTGAATCCGGACCCATTCATTTCTATGGGGCTGTGCACACGAGCGGTGATTTTCACGCATCACTTGTGTGTTGCGTGAAAATTGCAGCATGTTCTATATTCAGCGTTTTTCACGCAACGCAGGCCCCATAGAAGTGAATGGGTCTGCGTGAAAATCGCAAGCATCCGCAAGCAAGTGCGGATGCGGTGCGATTTTCATGCACGGTTGCTAGGAGACGATCGGGATGGGGACCCGATCATTATTATTTTCCCTTATAATATAGTTATAAGGGAAAATAATAGCATTCTTAATACAGAATGCATAGAACAATAGGGCTGGAGGGGTTAATCCACTTGTTCGCGCAGCCCGGCTTCTCTTCTGTCTTCATTTTTGCTGTGCACAGGAAGAGGACCTTTGATGACGTCACTGCGCTCATCACATGGTCCGTCACATGATCCATCACCATGGTAAAAGATCTAATGATGGACCATTTGATGAGCGCAGTGACGTCATCAAAGGTCCTATTCCTCAAGGAAGAAGACAGAAGAGAAGCCGGGCTGCGCGATCAAGTGGATTAAGGTGAGTTAAATTATTTTGTATTTTTTTTAACCCCTCCAGCGCTATTGTACTATGCATTCTGTATTAAGAATGCTATAATTTTCCCTTATAACCATGTTGAAAGCAAAAAAAGTTCATAGTGTGGAGGAATCCACATGGGCTAAAATTTTCTGCATCTTTGTTTTAGCTACCTATTCGTCAACTTCGGTAATTCTAGCAATCATATAGGAAAGTTGACTATAGAGACAGCTAAGTTTAATTCGCTATGCGATTATATTACTTTGCTTTTTTAAAAATAAATAGAATAATTATAATACCTGATAATTATTATATTTATACTATTTATAAAAAAAAAGCAGTCATATAATCGCATAGCGAATTAAACTTAGCTGTCTCTATAGTAAACTGTCCTATATGATTGCTAGAATTAGCGAAGTTGACGAATAGGTAGCTAAAACGAAGATGCAGAATACTTCGTTATATTCGTTTTGTGGAATATAACGAATATATTCGTCATATTCGCTAATTCTACCAAGCCAACCATAGTAAACCAGGTCCAAGTTGAAATCGCAATTCGATTAATTTAAGTTATAATAATCGAATTTCGATTTTAACTTAGCACTGCTATATTCCATATTCGTTAATTCTAGCCTAATATAGAATATAGCAGTGCTAAGTTAAAATCGAAATTCGATTTTTATAACTTGAATTAATCGCATTGCTATTTCAATAGGAGAGTAGCCTTTAACCCCTTAAGGACCAGGCTCATTTTCACCTTAAGGACCAGGCCATTTTTTGCAAATCTGACCAGTGTCACTTTAAGTGGTGATAACTTTAAAACGCTTTGACTTATCCAGGCCATTCTGAGATTGTTTTTTCGTCACATATTGTACTTCATGATACTAGTAAAAAAAAGTCAAAAAAATTAATTTTTTTGCATAATAAAATACCTAATTTACCAAAAATTTGGAAAAATTAGCAAATTTCAAAGTTTCAGTTTCTCTACTTCTGTAATACATAGTAATACCCCAAAAAATTGTGATGACTTAACATTCCCCATATGTCTACTTCATGTTTGAATTATTTTGGGAATGATATTTTATTTTTTGGGGATGTTACAAGGCTTAGAAGTTTAGAAGCAAATCTTGAAATTTTTCAGAAATTTACAAAAACCCAATTTTTAGGGACCACTACAGCTCTGAAGTCACTTTGCGAGGCTTACATAATAGAAACCGCCCAAAAATGACCCCATTCTATAAACTACACCCCTCAAGGTATTCAAAACTGATTTTACAAACTCCGTTAACCCTTTAGGTGTTGCACAAGAGTTATTGGCAAATGGGGATGAAATTTGAGAGTTTCATTTTTTTGCCTAATTTTCCATTTTAACCCATTTTTTCCACTAACAAAGTAAGGGTTAACAGCCAAACAAGACTGTATCTTTATTGCCCTGACTCTGCTGTTTACAGAAACACCCCATATGTGGCCATAAACTACTGTACGGCCACACAGCGGGGCGTAGAGTGAAAGGTGCGCCGTATGGTTTTTGGAAGCCAGATTTTGCTGGACAGTTTTTTTGACACCATGTCCCATTTGAAGCCCCCTGATGCACCCCTAGAGTAGAAACTCCATAAAATTGACCCCATCTAAGAAACTACACCCCTCAAGGTATTCAAAACTGATTTTACAAACTCCGTTAACCCTTTAGGTGTTGCACAAGAGTTATTGGCAAATGGGGATGAAATTTGAGAATTTCATTTTTTTGCCTAATTTTCCATTTTAACCCATTTTTTCCACTAACAAAGCAAGGGTTAACAGCCAAACAAGACTGTATCTTTATTGCCCTGACTCTACTGTTTACAGAAACACCCCATATGTGGCCATAAACTACTGTACGGCCACACAGCGGGGCGTAGAGTGAAAGGTGCGCCGTATGGTTTTTGGAAGCCAGATTGTGCTGGACAGTTTTTTTGACACCATGTCCCATTTGAAGCCCCCCTGATGCACCCCTAGAGTAGAAACTCCATAAAAGTGACCCCATCTAAGAAACTACACCCCTCAAGGTATTCAAAACTGATTTTACAAACTTTGTTAACCCTTTAGGTGTTGCACAAGATTCAATGGAAAATAGAGATACAATTTCAAAATTTCACTTTTTTGGCAGATTTTCCATTTTAATATTTTTTTTCCAGTAACAAAGCAAGGGTTAACAGCCAAACAAAACTCATTATTTATGGCCCTGATTCTGTAGTTTACAGAAACACCCCATATGTGGTCGTAAACTACTGTACGGGCACACGGCAGGGCGCAGAAGGAAAGGAATGCCATACGGTTTTTGGAAGGCAGATTTTGCTGGACTGGTTTTTTGACACCATGTCCCATTTGGAGCCCCCCTGATGCCCCCCTAGAGTAGAAACTCCATAAAAGTGACCCCATCTAAGAAACTACACCCCTCAAGGTATTCAAAACTGATTTTACAAACTTTGTTAACCCTTTAGGTGTTGCACAAGATTCAATGGAAAATAGAGATACAATTTCAAAATTTCACTTTTTTGGCAGATTTTCCATTTTAATATTTTTTTTCCTGTAACAAAGCAAGGGTTAACAGCCAAACAAAACTCATTATTTATGGCCCTGATTCTGTAGTTTACAGAAACACCCCATATGTGGTCCTAAACTACTGTACGGGCACACGGCAGGGTGCAGAAGAAAAGGAATGCCATACGGTTTTTGGAAGGCAGATTTTGCTGGACTGGTTTTTTGACACCATGTCCCATTTGAAGCCCCCCTGATGCACCCCTAGAGTAGAAACTCCAAAAAAAGTGACCCCATTTTAGAAAGTACGGAATAGGGTGGCAGTATTGTTGGTACTAGTTTAGGGTACATATGATTTTTGGTTGCTCTATATTACACTTTTTGTGCGGCAAGGTAACAAGAAATAGCTTTTTTGACATGTTTTTTTTTTTTGTTATTTACAACATTCATCTGACAGGTTAGATCACGTGGTAATTTTATAGAGCAGGTTGTCACGGACGCGGCGATACCTAATATGTATACAATTTTTTTTATTTATGTAAGTTTTATACAATAACTTCATTTTGAAAACCAAAAAATTGTTTAGTGTCTCCATAGTCTAAGAGCCATAGTTTTTTCAGTTTTTGGGTGATTATCTTGAGTAGGGTCTAATTTTTTGCGGGGTGAGATGACAGTTTGATTGGCACTATTTTGGGGTGCATATGACTTTTTGATCGCTTGCTATTACACTTTTTGTGACGTAAGATGGCAAAAAATTGCTTTTTTTACACAGTTTTTTTTTTTTTTTTTTTACGGTGGTCACCTGAGGGGTTAGGTCATGTGATATTTATATAGAGCCGGTCGATACGGACGCGGCGATACCTAATATGTATACTTTATTTTTATTTATGTACATTTTACACAATGATTTTATTTTTGAAACCAAAAAAAATCATGTTTTAGTGTTTCCATAGTCTAAGAGCCATAGTTTTTTCAGTTTTTGGGCGATTATCTTGAGTAGGGTCTCATTTTTTGCGGGATGAGATGACGGTTTGATTGGTACTATTTTGGCGTACATGCGACTTTTTTGATCACTTTTATTACCTTTTTTGGGAAGTAAGGTGGGCAAAATTTCAATTTTCTCATAGTTTTTATTTTTTTATTTTTATGGCGTTCACTGTGCGGGGAAAGTAACATGGCCATTTTATAGATCAGGTCGTTACGGACGCGGCGATACCTAATATGTGTAGTGTATTTTATTTTTTTAATTTATATTCAGTGATAAATGTTTTTTTTTTTTATCTTAACTTTTTTCACTTTTTATTTGATTTTTTTGACCCAGACCCACTTGGTTCTTGAAGATCCAGTGGGTCTGATGTCTGTAAAATACAGAACAGAACCTATATTGGTTTCTGCACTGTATTTTACTTACACTGAACAGGTCTATGCTTTCAGCACAGATCTGTTCAGCACCATGGACAGCAGGACGCCTGATCAGGCGTCCTGTTGCCATGGGAACCTTCCCCGTCTGCTCAGTTATGGTCAGAACTTCGCAGACGGGGAAGGGTAAGGACGGGGTTCTGGGGGGGCTGTCTGGGGGCTCTCTCCTTCTCCCATCGGGGGGCTGCAAAGGCACAGCAGCCCCCCGATCGGAGAGGGAGGGAGCTCCCTCTTACTGTTAACCTTTTCCATACAGCGGTCCGTACGGACCGCTGTATGGAAAGGGTTAAACGGCTGACATCGCATCAACGATGTCAGCCGTTTATACCAGGGTGCCAGCAATGTGCTGGCACCCTGGTATACCCACTGTACACCAACGATTATGCAATGGGAGGCGGGCGGGGGATCGCGATCCCGCCTGCCGCACCGCCCGCCTCCCGCAACGCCCCCACTGCATGCGACACCCCCCCTGCACCACCCGCCGCCATCAAATCGTGCAGGGGTGCAGGGGGGGGTTAACAATATTGATTTCGGGCACTCTGAAGTTTCTGATCCCCGCGGTCAGGGACCGCGGGGATCAGAAACGGCAAAAAGCGCAGCAAACCGCAGGTCTGAATTGACCTGCGGTTTTCTGCGATCTCCGATACGGGGGGGTCAAATGACCCCCCCCTGCGTTGTTACGGGATGCCGGCTGAATGATTTCAGCCGAAATCCCGTTCCGATTAACCCCAGCGGCGCCGGAATTAAGATTTTAAGTTAGGACGTACCGGTACGCCCTTGGTCCTTAAGGACTCGGGAAATAGGGCGTACCGGTACGCCCTATGTCCTTAAGGGGTTAAGTTACAATCGCAATACGCGATTATTTAAATCGCATATTAATCGCGATAACAAGAATAATGACGAATATTCGATTTCGACGAATATAAAACGAATATTCTATCGAATATTCGCGAATTTCGTCGAAATCGAATATGGCACCTGCCGCTCATCACTAGCAGCAATCCGATATACACCTCAGTGTTAGCATAGGCTATTATAGGCTGAGTGCTACACGGTGTGTGGATGCTGTTGAGCAGTGTGCCCCACTTACTAGTGCCCCAACAAGATGAACAGCGCCATCTATTGGTTTCATAGTCTTATGACAAGAGTAATAGTAGTCTTGTCATAAGACTATGAAACCAATAGATGGGGCTGTTCATGAGTAGCGTAGATCGCAAATTTTCCATGCAAATGGTTTTTCAGCTGAAAAACAAGGCAGATTCTGCTCATTTGCATGTCTTTCCCATATGCCCATGTTTATGCAAATGAGTTTTTACATGACAAAACTGTATAGAAAACATGACAAAACTGTATAGAAATATGTTATTGAATATTATATTAGGACAATCAGAAAACTTTGTCTCCCTAATGATATTGATCTAGGTGCGCAGGTCCACCCAAGCCATCCAACAGATCTGAAGTGACTTTGAGGCTTACTGGCTCTCAGCCAGATGAGAGCTGGTTTGGAATGTCTCATATTGCACAAGGCAGCCATTGTAAAGTATGCTGACTAAGCCTGTTATCTGTCTCATGGATAGATTGATGGCTTGCATATACCTGGCTTTTGGCATATACAGATGTAGCAAGGTTAGAACTCCAGCTCTTAACTCAAATTTCTTAACTCATCGCGTTATCTTGAGACAAAAGCCATTGAAAAGCAATTGAAGGTGTTTGCTTAGATTAGATAACACAACTCAGAAAACAGGAGTGTTAAGGCCTCCTGCACACGACCGTACGGCTTTTTCAGTGTTTTGCGGTCCGTTTTTCACGAATCCGTTGTTCCGTTTTTTGTTTCCGTTGTGTTTCCGTTTCTGTTCCGTTTTTCCGTATGGCATATACAGTATACAGTAATTACATAGATAAAATTGGGTTGGGCATAACATTTTCGATAGATGGTTCCGCAAAAAAACGGAACGGAAGACATATGGATGCATTTCCGTATGTGTTCAGTTTTTTTGCAGACCCATTGACTTGAATGGAGCCATGGAACGTGATTTGCGGGCAATAATAGGACATGTTCTATCTTTAAAAGGAACGGAAAAACAGAAATACGGAAACGGAATGCATACGGAGTACATTCCGTTTTTTATGCGGAACCATTGAAATAAATGGTTCCGTTTACGGACCGTATACGGAACTAAAAAAACGGCCAGTAAACGGGGGGAAAAAACGGTTGTGTGCAGTAGGCTTAACTCTGCTCCATCCGTAGCCTGTGTGTGGTTGTCTATTGTATGTCGTAGACAATAGGAGTCCAAGACGCATCCAGGCATCCTCTTAATGCTGTTTCCAAACCATTTTGATGGGGTTTTCATCAATTTCTAACCTTTTTTGTGAACCAGACACCCTCTCTTCAGAGCAGGGGGCACCTGGTTTGATGCTCTGGTCTCCCATTGACTTTTATTGTATTAAATTGTAATCGAGCACCCGTAGTATTCGGACAAGCACTCCGATGCTCAAGCCAACTAACTATTAGTCTTGTCATAAGACTATGAATCTAATAGATGGCGCTGCTCATGACTACTGAAAGCAATTAATCTGCAATGTAGAAATCGCGTAATGTGAAATACAGGTGTGGGTCACTTTAGCTACATTTTTCAAGCTGGTATAAGTTTCTTGAGACTGGAGAAAATGCAGAACATTAGAATAGCTTTATATGCACATAGAGTCAAGTGCTCCAAAATATTCGCGATTGTGCTAATCGGCAGTGATTAGAATGTTTTATCGCACTACATGCAACTTCACATTTTAACAGGTTTGACTTAATCTCGAATGACGAATATTCTACAAAATATTTGTGAAATATCGCGAATTTGAATATAGCCCCTGCCGCTCATCACTAATATGATTAGTGTAGATCACGAATATCCTAATCATGAATTTTTATCGCAAATTTTATATGCAAAGGGCTACACTAATAGTCTTGTCTAGAGTTGAGCGAACCCGAACTGTAAAGTTTGGGTTTGTACCGAACTTTAGGGTTTTCGGCACCCGGACCCGAACCCGAACATTTACGTAAAAGTTTGGGTTCGGTGTTCGGCAGCCAATCAACAAGCGTCATACTACTTGCCCCAAAAGGCCATCACAGCCATGCCTACTATTGGCATGGCTGTGATTGGCCAACTGCAGCATGTGACCCAGCCTCTATTTTAGCTGGAGTCACGTAGCGCCGCCCGTCAATCGGCACGGATTAGTGTAGGGAGAGGCTGCAGCTGCTGTGAGGGAGAGATCAGGGAGAAATGTTATCAAGAACTGCTGTTTTTACTCAGCGATCTACAGCAAATGTGTTTTGTGGGTGCAGTGCCCAATTTTGTTTAAGGCAAAAACAGAAATGCAATCGCACTCTGCAAACCAGCACTCTGCCCTGCCTTTATGCTGGATGTTGATTAAGGCATTGGTGTACATTTTGGCCAAAGCGTAATAAGCCACTCACCACGTCAAGATCGCCTTCATGAGTGGTCCCTAACACTAGTTCCTACCTGCTATGGGCCACGACAGCCACACAAAGTCCAGGGAGCGCAGGTACAGCATGCACGCCAAGCACAATCTGCCTTTAACCCCGTCCGGTGCCATTACAGCTTTCATCGGATCCAGGGATGCAAGTACCAACATGCATGCTGAGCCCACTATATACTTCTCCTGGAGCCAAATGGCTACTGGTAGGTGCTATATAAGCAGACTCAGTTTTAGGCCCCATGCACACGGCCGTGTGCGGGCCGTGGAACCGCGGCCTGGATCCCTCCTGAGAGCAGGAGCGCACGGCGTCACTGGTTGCTATGACGCCGTGCGCTCCCTGCTGCCGGCACAGTACAGTAATACACTGGTATAGATCATACCAGTGTATTACTGTACTGTGCCGGCAGCAGGGAGCGCACGGCGTCATAGCAACCAGTGACGCCGTGCGCTCCTGCTCTCAGGAGGGATCCAGGCCGCGGTTCCACGGCCCGCACACGGCTGTGAACAACGGCCGTGTGCATGGGGCCTTATACTGACTTTAAAACCAGCCTCCAGGACAGATTAACTGGTCAGGTGTGCATGACTGCATGGGGATCGCCACGCCTCCAATATATACTACAAAGAAAAAAATGCCTACCTGCTATGGGCCACGACAGCCACACAAAGTCCAGGGAGCGCAGGTACAGCATGCACCCATAGCAGGTAGGAACTAGTGTTAGGGACCACTCATGAAGGCGACCTTGACGTGGTGAGTGGCTTATTACGCTTTGGCCAAAATGTACACCAATGCCTTATTCAACATCCAGCATAAAGGCAGGGCAGAGTGCTGGTTTGCAGAGTGCGATTGCATTTGTGTTTTTGTGTTTGTATCTGTATTTCGCCATAGCAATGAGAACCTGCATGCAAGGTTGTGCGGGCTGACCCCGCCCCCCACACAATTTTTTTAAGCCTGCCCTGAGCCAACTACTGCTGAAAACAAACTTTTTTTACTTCAGTTTGTCAATATCAATACATAGTCGGCAGCCATTTTATGCAACGATAGTGCACCAGCACAGGCTATCCGCATGTCTGAAAGTGCAGAAATACAGCTTTTTGCTTACTGGGGTGAAAAAAGCCTCTGATATACTGCAAATCTGGGATTACACATGCATAAGTGATTGTCAAATTTAGGCCAGAAATACGGCTTTTTGGTTACTGGGGTAAAAAAAACCTCTAATATACTGCACATCTAAGATTAGACAGGCATAAGTGACTGTCAAATTTAGGCCAGAAATACGGCTTTTTGGTTACTGGGGTGAAAAAACCCTCTAATATACTGCACATCTGGGATAAGACGTGCATATGTGAGTGTCACATTTAGGCAAGAAATACGGCTTTGGCATACTGGGGTTAAAAAAGCCTATGATATACTGCACATCTGGGATTACACGTGCATAAGTGAGTGTCACATTTAGGCCAGAAATACGGCTTTGGCATACTGGGGTTAAAAAAGCCTCTGATATACTGCACATCTGGGATAAGACGTGCATAAGTGAGTGTCACATTTAGGCCAGAAATACATCTTTTTGGTTACTGGGGTGAAAAAACCCTCTAATATACTGCACATCTGGGATAAGACGTGCATATGTGAGTGTCACATTTAGGCAAGAAATACGGCTTTGGCATACTGGGGTTAAAAAAGCCTATGATATACTGCACATCTGGGATTACACGTGCATAAGTGAGTGTCACATTTAGGCCAGAAATACGGCTTTGGCATACTGGGGTTAAAAAAGCCTCTGATATACTGCACATCTGGGATAAGACGTGCATAAGTGAGTGTCACATTTAGGCCAGAAATACATCTTTTTGGTTACTGGGGTGAAAAGACCCTCTAATATACTGCACATCTGGGATAAAACGTGCATAAGTGAGTGTCACATTTAGGCCAGAAATACAGCTTTTTGGTTACTGGGTTGAAAAAAAACTCTAATATACTGCACATCTGGGATAAGACGTGCATAAGTGTCACATTTAGGCCAGAAATACGGCTTTTTGGTTACTGGGGTGAAAAATCCCTCTGATATACTGCACATCTGGGATTACACGTGCATAAGTGACTGTCACATTTATGCCACAAATACCGCTGTCATAGAGAGTTTTAAAAACAAAAATTGAGTGCAATATACTACATCAGGGTTTTTATTGGCAGTTAATTATTTTTAACAGACTTAACCACTTTTTACTTTGCTTTGTAAACGCTAACGATGAGGCAAACATCTAATAAGGGACGCGGTCATGGTCGTGGTGGTGGTGGAGCCTCTGTTGCAGGGAGAGGACGTGGCCGTTCTGCCACAGCTACACGTCCTACTGAACCTACTACCTCAGGTCCCAGTAGCCGCCAGAATCTACAGCGATATTTGGTCCGGCATAATTCCGTTTTAAGGATGGTAAGGCCTGAGCAGGTACAGGCGCTAGTCAATTGGGTGGCCGACAGTGGATCCAGCACGTTCACATTATCCCCCACCCAGTCTTCTGCAGCAAGCGCACAGGTGGTGTCTGAAACCCATGCCCATCAGTCTGTCACATCTCCCCCGTGCACATCGGGGAACCTGTCTGAGCCTCAAGTCATGCAGCAGTCTCTTATGCTGTTTGGAGACTCTGCTGGCAGGGTTTCCCAAGGGCATCCACCTAGCCCTTCCCCAGGGGTGGAAGACATAGAATGCACTGACGCACAACCACTTATATTTCCTGAGGAGGACATGGGAATACCACCTCAGCACGTTTCTGATGATGACGAAACACAAGTGCCAACTGCTGCGTCTTTCTGCAGTGTGCAGACCGAAAAGGATGTCAGGGAGGAAGAATGGGTGGAAGACGATGCAGGGGACGATGAGGTCCTAGACCCCACATGGAATGAAGGTCGTGCCACTGACTTTCAGAGTTCCGAGGAAGAGGCAGTGGTGAGATCGAGCCAACAGCGTAGCAAAAGCGTGAGCAGGGTGCAAAAGCAGAGCAGCCGTCGCCAAAAAAGTTTGCCTGCTACTGGCCACCGTCACCAGAGACCGAGCACACCAAAGGCAGCTTCAAGGAGTTCCCTGGCGTGGCACTTCTTCACACAATGTGCTGATGACAAGACCCGAGTGGTTTGCACGTTGTGCCATCAGAGCCTAAAGCGAGGCATTAACGTTCTGAACCTTAGCACAACCTGCATGACCAGGCATCTACATGCAAGACACGGGCTGCAGTGGAGTAAGCACCTTCAAAACCAAGAAAGGGCTCAGGCCCCTCCTGCTCCCTCTTCTGCTGCTGCCTCGGCCTCTTCTTCTGCCTCTGGAGGAACGTTGGCACCTGCCGCCCAGCAAACAGAGGATATGCCACCAACAACACCACCTCCGTCACCCAGCATCTCCACCATGTCACACAGAAGAGTTCAGATCTCCATCTCACAAATCTTTAAGAGAAAGCATAAATTCCCACCTAGCCACCCTCGATCCCTGGCCCTGAATGCCAGCATTTCTAAACTACTGGCCTTTGAAATGCTGTCATTCAGGCTGGTGGAGACGGACAGGTTCAAACAGCTCATGTCGCTTGCTGTCCCACAGTACGTCATTCCCAGCCGCCACTACTACTCCAGTAGAGCCATGCCCTCCCTGCACAACCAAGTATCCGATAAAATCAAGTGTGCACTGCGCAACGCCATCTGTGGCAAGGTCCACCTAACCACAGATACGTGGACCAGTAAGTACGGCCAGGGACACTATATCTCCCTAACTGCACACTGGATAAATGTAGTGGCGGCTGGGCCCCAGTCGGAGAGCTGTTTGGCGCACGTCCTTCCGACCGCCAAGTTTCGCAGGGCATCATTCTTTGCCTCCTGTTGCGTCCTCTTCCTACTCGGCTTCCTCCTCCTCTTCTACCACCTCCTCATCCGGTCAGCGACAGACCTTCACCACCAACTTCAGCACAGCCAGGGGTAAACGTCAGCAGGCCATTCTGAAACTGATGTGTTTGGGGGACAGGCCCCACACCGCGCAGGAGTTGTGGCGGGGTATAGAACAACAGACCGACGAGTGGTTGCTGCCAGTGAGCCTCAAGCCCGGCCTGGTGGTGTGCGATAATGGGCGAAATCTCGTTGCAGCTCTGGGACTAGCTGGTTTGACGCACATCCCTTGCCTGGCGCATGTGCTGAATTTGGTGGTGCAGAAATTCATTCACAACTACCCCGAGATGTCTAAGCTGCTGCATAAAGTGCGGGCCGTCTGTGCGCGCTTCCGGCGTTCTCATCCTGCCGCCGCTCACCTGTCTGTGCTACAGCGTAACTTCGACCTTCCCGCTCATCACCTCATATGCGACATGCCCACCAGGTGGAACTCCACCTTGCACATGCTGGACAGACTGTGTGAGCAACAGCAGGCCATAGTGGAGTTTCAGCTGCAGCACCCACGGGTGAGTCGCACTGCGGAACAGCACCACTTCACCACCAATGACTGGGCCTCCATGCGAGACCTGTGTGCCCTGTTGCGTTGTTTCGAGTACTCCACCAACATGGCCAGTGGCGATGATGCCGTTATCAGCGTTACAATACCACTTCTATGTCTCCTTGAGAAAACACTTAGGGCGATGATGGAAGAGGAGGTGGCCCAGGACGAGGAGGGGGAAGAGGGGTCATCTCTAACACTTTCAGGCCAGTCTTTTAGAAGTGGCTCGGAAAGACATAAATTACTCTTACCAGTAATTGGATTTTCCTTTAGCCTCCACAACGGCACTTACCTGGAGATTGGCCCGCCTTCTTAGGGACAGGAAACAATTAGCGAGATCAGCCAATAAAGGGCCCCCTCCCTCTTACCTCTCCAGTTAATAACCTAGGACTCAAAATAGGCATGAAAATAAGGAGAAATTTAATGAGGTACAAACAAAAAACAACAGATATAAACTCAAAAATACACTACGTGCAGAATTATTAGGCAAATGAGTATTTTGACCACATCATCCTCTTTATGCATGTTGTCTTACTCCAAGCTGTATAGGCTCTAAAGCCTACTACCAATTAAGCATATTAGGTGATGTGCATCTCTGTAATGAGAAGGGGTGTGGTCTAATGACATCAACACCCTATATCAGGTGTGCATAATTATTAGGCAACTTCCTTTCCTTTGGCAAAATGGGTCAAAAGAAGGACTTGACAGGCTCAGAAAAGTCAAAAATAGTGAGATATCTTGCAGAGGGATGCAGCACTCTTAAAATTGCAAAGCTTCTGAAGCGTGATCATCGAACAATCAAGCGTTTCATTCAAAATAGTCAACAGGGTCGCAAGAAGCGTGTGGAAAAACCAAGGCGCAAAAAAACTGCCCATGAACTGAGAAAAGTCAAGCGTGCAGCTGCCAAGATGCCACTTGCCACCAGTTTGGCCATATTTCAGAGCTGCAACATCACTGGAGTGCCCAAAAGCACAAGGTGTGCAATACTCAGAGACATGGCCAAGGTAAGAAAGGCTGAAAGACGACCACCACTGAACAAGACACACAAGCTGAAACGTCAAGACTGGGCCAAGAAATATCTCAAGACTGATTTTTCTAAGGTTTTATGGACTGATGAAATGAGAGTGAGTCTTGATGGGCCAGATGGCTGGATTGGTAAAGGGCAGAGAGCTCCAGTCCGACTCAGACGCCAGCAAGGTGGAGGTGGAGTACTGGTTTGGGCAGGTATCATCAAAGATGAGCTTGTGGGGCCTTTTTGGGTTGAGGATGGAGTCAAGCTCAACTCCCAGTCCTACTGCCAGTTTCTGGAAGACACCTTCTTCAAGCAGTGGTACAGGAAGAAGTCTGCAAGGTAAGAAAAACATGATTTTCATGCAGGACAATGCTCCATCACACGCGTCCAAGTACTCCACAACGTGGCTGGCAAGAAAGGGTATAAAAGAAGAAAATCTAATGACATGGCCTCCTTGTTCACCTGATCTGAACCCCATTGAGAACCTGTGGTCCATCATCAAATGTGAGATTTACAAGGAGGGAAAACAGTCCACCTCTCTGAACAGTGTCTGGGAGGCTGTGGTTGCTGCTGCACGCAATGTTGATGGTGAACAGATCAAAACACTGACAGAATCCATGGATGGCAGGCTTTTGAGTGTCCTTGCAAAGAAAGGTGGCTATATTGGTCACTGATTTGTTTTTGTTTTGTTTTTGAATGTCAGAAATGTATATTTGTGAATGTTGAGATGTTATATTGGTTTCACTGGTAAAAATAAATAATTGAAATGGGTATATATTTGTTTTTTGTTAAGTTGCCTAATAATTATGTACAGTAATAGTCACCTGCACACACAGATATCCCCCTAAAATAGCTAAAAACTAAAAACAAACTAAAAACTACTTCCAAAAATATTCAGCTTTGATATTAATGAGTTTTTTGGGTTCATTGAGAACATGGTTGTTGTTCAATAATAAAATTAATCCTCAAAAATACAACTTGCCTAATAATTCTGCACTCCCTGTAGAAGCACTACCAAACTTCATAGTGTGCTCACGAAAAAATAAGGGGTAACTACTCCTAAATCTTCAAGAGTATAAAGCAAAACATAAGTAGAACAGTCTACGTATTGGACCCAATTTCGGGTGGGAATCCCGTGCCGTTGTGGAGGCTAAAGGAAAATCCAATTACCGGTAAGAGTAATTTATGTCTTTTCCCCACGCCTCCACAACGGCACTTACCTGGAGGAATAACATAGGATACCTAACTTAGGGTGGGACTACCGCAGATAAGACTTTGCGACCAAAGGAAAAGTCTCTATTAGTGGAAACGTCCAGCTTGTAATGCTTAAAGAAAGTACACGGGTTGGACCATGACGCTGCTCGACAGATCTCTTCCAATGAAGCTGAGGCACCTTCGGCCCAGGATGCTGACAATGCTCTGGTGGAGTGGGCTTTCAGTGAAGGAGGTGGAACGATCCTCTCGGTTTCGTAGGCTAACGTAATGCATGTCTTTATCCATCTGGAGATGGAGGTTTTGCTGGCTGCTTCGCCTTTGTGAAGTCCCAGGTATTATATTAGTAACTGGTTCGACTTCCTAAAACCTTCCGTTGCACTCAAATACTAGAGTACCCACCTTCTAACATCCAAATTATGAAATAATTTTTCCTTATCAGACGTCGCCTGGGAACAAAAGGAGGGGAGAGTGATTTCTTGTTGACAGTGAAACCTGGATACTACCTTGGGAAGAAATTCTGGAGCATGCTTCAGTATAATCCTGTCATCTAAGATCGTGAGATATGGAGGCAAAATAGAGAAAGCCTGGATTTCTCCTATCCTTCTTGCAGTGGTGATTGCTAAAAGAAAAACTGTTTTGAGAGTTAATGTCCTCAAGGAAATTTCCCCGAGGGGTTCAAAGGGTGGATGCATAAGCCTGGAGAGGACCAGGTTCAAGTCCCAAGGAGGGACAGAAGACCTAAGCTTAGGGCGAATTCTACTTGCTCCTTTAAGGAATCTTTTGACAACACTCAAATCTGCAAGTTTGATATTTAGAAAGGCACTCAAGGCTGCTACTTGGACTCGAATGGTACTTACAGATAGACCTTTATCAAGCCCTGATTGAAGGAAGTCTAAGATCAGGGTCACCTCTGGCTCGCAGGAGGGATTCCACTTGTTGTTCCCAAAAGGCAGAAAGGTTTACCAGGTCCTTAAATAGATTTTAGATGTTACAGGTTTCCTACTCTGCAACAGTGTGGAGATTATTGACTCTGAGAACCCTTTCCCTCTTAGGATGCTTCTTTCAGTTTCCAGGCCGTCAAGCGAAGCTGGCTGACCCTGGGATGCATTGCTGGTCCCTGAAGAACCAGATCTGGTCGGGGAGGTAGCAACCAGTATTCTTCCCCCGCTAGGCTTTTCAGAGTAGAAAGGGCCAGAAGGGAGTGATCAGGAGAACCTGAGCCTTCTCTTCCAGAATCTTGGAAATAACCTTGGGTATTAGAGGAAAGGGTGGGAATGCATAAAGAAGATCCTGAAGCCAAGGAGATGACAGTGCATCCACTGCAAGGGGTCGGTCTAGAGGGGATAGGGAAAAGAAGCTTCCGACTTGTCTGTTTCTCCTTGTCGCAAATAAATTGATTTTTGGAGTGCCCCATCTGGCACAAATCTGGGCAAAGGTCTGCAGGTTCAGGCTCCATTCCCCCGGCAGTAGCCGATCCCTGCTTAGAAAGTCCGCCAATTGATTTTCTCTCCCTCTTACATGGGCTGCTGATAGAGAGTTTAGGTTTTTCTCGGCCCAGACTAGAATCCTGCTTGCGACTAGGGAAAGGGAGCGGCTTCTCGTTCCCCCTTGCCTGTTTAGGTAAGCTACCGTGGTAGAATTGTCCGATAGGATTTTCACGTTTTTCAGATGGACATAAGGGGAAAATTTTATTATGGCTTCCCAGACTGCACTTAGCTCCCTCATGTTCGATGAAGCTTGTTGTAGCTTTGTCTCCCAGAACCCTTGTGTAACTTCCCCATTCATGTGGGCCCCCCAGCCCTGTTGACTGGCGTCGGTGGTGATGACTAATAAGTCCGTCTGTCTCCACTCTAACCCTCGGGATAAGTTTGACAGCTTCGTCCACCAGGTTAAGGCCATCTTTAGATAGGATGGGATTTTTATCTTCTTGTTCAGAGATGATTGCTTTTTGTCCCAATTCTCTAACAGGAAGGCTTGGAGTGGCCTTGAGTGGTGCTGAGCCCACTTTACGCATGAGATTGTCGACTTCATGAGACCCACTATTGCCATTATCTCCCTGAAGGAGGCTATTCTTTGTCTTCGGAAACTCCTGATACAGGAAATTAGATTGCTTCATTTCTGTTCCGGCAGAAAAGAGATCATAAGTAGGGATGAGCGAACTCGAACTGTATAGTTCGGGTTCGTACCGAATTTTGGGGTGTCCGTGACACGGACCCGAACCCGGACATTTTCGTAAAAGTCCGGGTTCGGGTTCGGTGTTCGTCGCTTTCTTCGCGCTTTTGTGACGCTTTCTTGGCGCTTTTTGAAAGGCTGCAAAGCAGCCAATCAACAAGCGTCATACTACTTGCCCCAAGAGGCCATCACAGCCATGCCTACTATTGGCATGGCTGTGATTGGCCAGAGCACCATGTGACCCAGCCTCTATTTAAGCTGGAGTCACATAGCGCCGCCCGTCACTCTGCTCTGATTAGCGTAGGGAGAGGTTGCGGCTGCGACAGTAGGGCGAGATTAGGCAGATTAACTCCTCCAAAGGACTTGATTAACTGATCGATCTGCAGCTGTGGATCATTGAGCTGCTGATCCTCAATTGCTCACTGTTTTTAGGCTGCCCAGACCGTTTGTCAGTCACATTTTTCTGGGGTGATCGGCGGCCATTTTGTGTCTTGTGGTGCGCCAGCACAAGCTGCGACCAAGTGCATTTAACCCTCAATGGTGTGGTTGTTTTTTGGCTAAAGCCTACATCAGGGTGAAGCTGTCACACCAAGTGCATTTAACCAGCAATAGTCTGTTCATTTTTTGGCCATATACAAAATCAGGGGCAAGCTGCGCCGGTCACCAAGTGCATTTAACCCTCAATGGTGTGGTTGTTTTTTGGCTAAAGCCTACATCAGGGTGAAGCTGTCACACCAAGTGCATTTAACCAGCAATAGTCTGTTCATTTTTTGGCCATATACTAAATCAGGGGCAAGCTGCGCCTGTCACCAAGTGCATTTAACCCTCAATGGTGTGGTTGTTTTTTGGCTAAAGCCTACATCAGGGTGAAGCTGTCACACCAAGTGCATTTAACCAGCAATAGTCTGTTTATTTTTTGGCCATATCCCAGTCTAATTCTGTCACTAAATCCATACCGGTCACCCAGCGCCTAAATACTAGGCCTCAAATTTATATCCCGCTAAATCTGTCCTTAGTGCTGTAGCTGGGCGAGTTATTTAGTGTCCGTTCAAGCACATTTCTTGTTCTGGGTTGAAATACAATTCCCAATTTAGCAATTTCATAATTTAGTGGTTTCTGCTATATCAGAGCTATTTGAAATCTATCCCTAAAAGGGTATATAATATTCAAGGTGCACATTGGGTCATTCAGAATAACTTCACACACACCCGCTACTGTGTATTTCCAAGTCTAATTCTGGCACTAAACCCATACCTGTCACCCAGCGCCTAAATACTAGGCCTCAAATTTATATCCAGCTAAATCTGTCCCTAGTGCTGTAGCTGGGCGAGTTATTTAGTGTCCGTTCAAGCACATTTCTTGTTCTGGGTTGAAATACAATTCCCAATTTAGCAATTTCATAATTTAGTGGTTTCTGCTATATCAGAGCTATTTGAAATCTATCCCTAAAAGGGTATATAATATTCAAGGTGCACATTGGGTCATTCAGAATAACTTCACACACACCCGCTACTGTGTATTTCCAAGTCTAATTCTGGCACTAAACCCATACCTGTCACCCAGCGCCTAAATACTAGGCCTCAAATTTATATCCCGCTAAATCTGTCCCTAGTGCTGTAGCTGGGCGAGTTATTTAGTGTCCGTTCAAGCACATTTCTTGTTCTGGGTTGAAATACAATTCCCAATTTAGCAATTTCATAATTTAGTGGTTTCTGCTATATCAGAGCTATTTGAAATCTATCCCTAAAAGGGTATATAATATTCAAGGTGCACATTGGGTCATTCAGAATAACTTCACACACACCCGCTACTGTGTATTTCCAAGTCTAATTCTGGCACTAAACCCATACCTGTCACCCAGCGCCTAAATACTAGGCCTCAAATTTATATCCCGCTAAATCTGTCCCTAGTGCTGTAGCTGGGCGAGTTATTTAGTGTCCGTTCAAGCACATTTCTTGTTCTGGGTTGAAATACAATTCCCAATTTAGCAATTTCATAATTTAGTGGTTTCTGCTATATCAGAGCTATTTGAAATCTATCCCTAAAAGGGTATATAATATTCAAGGTGCACATTGGGTCATTCAGAATAACTTCACACACACCCGCTACTGTGTATTTCCAAGTCTAATTCTGGCACTAAACCCATACCTGTCACCCAGCGCCTAAATACTAGGCCTCAAATTTATATCCCGCTAAATCTGTCCTTAGTGCTGTAGCTGGGCGAGTTATTTAGTGTCCGTTCAAGCACATTTCTTGTTCTGGGTTGAAATACAATTCCCAATTTAGCAATTTCATAATTTAGTGGTTTCTGCTATATCAGAGCTATTTGAAATCTATCCCTAAAAGGGTATATAATATTCAAGGTGCACATTGGGTCATTCAGAATAACTTCACACACACCCGCTACTGTGTATTTCCAAGTCTAATTCTGGCACTAAACCCATACCTGTCACCCAGCGCCTAAATACTAGGCCTCAAATTTATATCCCGCTAAATCTGTCCTTAGTGCTGTAGCTGGGCGAGTTATTTAGTGTCCGTTCAAGCACATTTCTTGTTCTGGGTTGAAATACAATTCCCAATTTAGCAATTTCATAATTTAGTGGTTTCTGCTATATCAGAGCTATTTGAAATCTATCCCTAAAAGGGTATATAATATTCAAGGTGCACATTGGGTCATTCAGAATAACTTCACACACACCCGCTACTGTGTATTTCCAAGTCTAATTCTGGCACTAAACCCATACCTGTCACCCAGCGCCTAAATACTAGGCCTCAAATTTATATCCCGCTAAATCTGTCCCTAGTGCTGTAGCTGGGCGAGTTATTTAGTGTCCGTTCAAGCACATTTCTTGTTCTGGGTTGAAATACAATTCCCAATTTAGCAATTTCATAATTTAGTGGTTTCTGCTATATCAGAGCTATTTGAAATCTATCCCTAAAAGGGTATATAATATTCAAGGTGCACATTGGGTCATTCAGAATAACTTCACACACACCCGCTACTGTGTATTTCCAAGTCTAATTCTGGCACTAAACCCATACCTGTCACCCAGCGCCTAAATACTAGGCCTCAAATTTATATCCCGCTAAATCTGTCCTTAGTGCTGTAGCTGGGCGAGTTATTTAGTGTCCGTTCAAGCACATTTCTTGTTCTGGGTTGAAATACAATTCCCAATTTAGCAATTTCATAATTTAGTGGTTTCTGCTATATCAGAGCTATTTGAAATCTATCCCTAAAAGGGTATATAATATTCAAGGTGCACATTGGGTCATTCAGAATAACTTCACACACACCCGCTACTGTGTATTTCCAAGTCTAATTCTGGCACTAAACCCATACCTGTCACCCAGCGCCTAAATACTAGGCCTCAAATTTATATCCCGCTAAATCTGTCCTTAGTGCTGTAGCTGGGCGAGTTATTTAGTGTCCGTTCAAGCACATTTCTTGTTCTGGGTTGAAATACAATTCCCAATTTAGCAATTTCATAATTTAGTGGTTTCTGCTATATCAGAGCTATTTGAAATCTATCCCTAAAAGGGTATATAATATTCAAGGTGCACATTGGGTCATTCAGAATAACTTCACACACACCCGCTACTGTGTATTTCCAAGTCTAATTCTGGCACTAAACCCATACCTGTCACCCAGCGCCTAAATACTAGGCCTCAAATTTATATCCCGCTAAATCTGTCCTTAGTGCTGTAGCTGGGCGAGTTATTTAGTGTCCGTTCAAGCACATTTCTTGTTCTGGGTTGAAATACAATTCCCAATTTAGCAATTTCATAATTTAGTGGTTTCTGCTATATCAGAGCTATTTGAAATCTATCCCTAAAAGGGTATATAATATTCAAGGTGCACATTGGGTCATTCAGAATAACTTCACACACACCCGCTACTGTGTATTTCCAAGTCTAATTCTGGCACTAAACCCATACCTGTCACCCAGCGCCTAAATACTAGGCCTCAAATTTATATCCCGCTAAATCTGTCCCTAGTGCTGTAGCTGGGCGAGTTATTTAGTGTCCGTTCAAGCACATTTCTTGTTCTGGGTTGAAATACAATTCCCAATTTAGCAATTTCATAATTTAGTGGTTTCTGCTATATCAGAGCTATTTGAAATCTATCCCTAAAAGGGTATATAATATTCAAGGTGCACATTGGGTCATTCAGAATAACTTCACACACACCCGCTACTGTGTATTTCCAAGTCTAATTCTGGCACTAAACCCATACCTGTCACCCAGCGCCTAAATACTAGGCCTCAAATTTATATCCCGCTAAATCTGTCCTTAGTGCTGTAGCTGGGCGAGTTATTTAGTGTCCGTTCAAGCACATTTCTTGTTCTGGGTTGAAATACAATTCCCAATTTAGCAATTTCATAATTTAGTGGTTTCTGCTATATCAGAGCTATTTGAAATCTATCCCTAAAAGGGTATATAATATTCAAGGTGCACATAGGGTCATTCAGAATAACTTCACACACCCGCTACTGTGCATTTCCAAATCTAATTCTGTCACTAAACCCATACCTGTCACCCAGCGCCTAAATACTAGGCCTCAAATTTATATCCCGCTAAATCTCTCGTTACCGCTGTCCTGTTGTGGCTGGGAAAGTTATTTAGTGTCCGTCAAAGCACATTTTTTGTTCTGGGTTGAAATACAATTCCCAATTTAGCAATTTCATAATTTAGTCGTTTCTGCTATATCAGAGCTATTTGAAATCTATCCCTAAAAGGGTAGATCATATTGAAGGTGCACATAGGGTCATTCAGAATAACTTCACACACACGCTTCTGTGCATTTCCAAGTCTAATTCTGTCACTAAATCCATACCGGTCACCCAGCGCCTAAATACTAGGCCTCAAATTTATATCCCGCTGAATTTGAATACAATACATTGGGCCAAATAATATATTTGTTGTTGTGGTGAACCATAACAATGAGAAAAACATCTAGTAAGGGACGCGGACGTGGACATGGTCGTGGTGGTGTTAGTGGACCCTCTGGTGCTGGGAGAGGACGTGGCCGTTCTGCCACATCCACACGTCCTAGTGTACCAACTACCTCAGGTCCCAGTAGCCGCCAGAATTTACAGCGATATATGGTGGGGCCCAATGCCGTTCTAAGGATGGTAAGGCCTGAGCAGGTACAGGCATTAGTCAATTGGGTGGCCGACAGTGGATCCAGCACGTTCACATTATCTCCCACCCAGTCTTCTGCAGAAAGCGCACAGATGGCGCCTGAAAACCAACCCCATCAGTCTGTCACATCACCCCCATGCATACCAGGGAAACTGTCTCAGCCTCAAGTTATGCAGCAGTCTCTTATGCTGTTTGAAGACTCCGCTGGCAGGGTTTCCCAAGGGCATCCACCTAGCCCTTCCCCAGCGGTGAAAGATATAGAATGCACTGACGCACAACCACTTATGTTTCCTGATGATGAGGACATGGGAATACCACCTCAGCATGTCTCTGATGATGACGAAACACAGGTGCCAACTGCTGCGTCTTTCTGCAGTGTGCAGACTGAACAGGAGGTCAGGGATCAAGACTGGGTGGAAGACGATGCAGGGGACGATGAGGTCCTAGACCCCACATGGAATGAAGGTCGTGCCACTGACTTTCACAGTTCGGAGGAAGAGGCAGTGGTGAGACCGAGCCAACAGCGTAGCAAAAGAGGGAGCAGTGGGCAAAAGCAGAACACCCGCCGCCAAGAGACTCCGCCTGCTACTGACCGCCGCCATCTGGGACCGAGCACCCCAAAGGCAGCTTCAAGGAGTTCCCTGGCATGGCACTTCTTCAAACAATGTGCTGACGACAAGACCCGAGTGGTTTGCACGCTGTGCCATCAGAGCCTGAAGCGAGGCATTAACGTTCTGAACCTGAGCACAACCTGCATGACCAGGCACCTGCATGCAAAGCATGAACTGCAGTGGAGTAAACACCTTAAAACCAAGGAAGTCACTCAGGCTCCCCCTGCTACCTCTTCTGCTGCTGCCGCCTCGGCCTATTCTGCTGCTGCCGCCTCGGCCTCTTCCTCCGCCTCTGGAGGAACGTTGGCACCTGCCGCCCAGCAAACAGGGGATGTACCACCAACACCACCACCACCACCTCCGTCACCAAGCGTCTCAACCATGTCACACGCCAGCGTTCAGCTCTCCATCTCACAAACATTTGATAGAAAGCGTAAATTCCCACCTAGCCACCCTCGATCCCTGGCCCTGAATGCCAGCATTTCTAAACTACTGGCCTATGAAATGCTGTCATTTAGGCTGGTGGACACAGACAGCTTCAAACAGCTCATGTCGCTTGCTGTCCCACAGTATGTTGTTCCCAGCCGGCACTACTTCTCCAAGAGAGCCGTGCCTTCCCTGCACAACCAAGTATCCGATAAAATCAAGTGTGCACTGCGCAACGCCATCTGTGGCAAGGTCCACCTAACCACAGATACGTGGACCAGTAAGCACGGCCAGGGACGCTATATCTCCCTAACTGCACACTGGGTAAATGTAGTGGCAGCTGGGCCCCAGGCGGAGAGCTGTTTGGCGCACGTCCTTCCGCCGCCAAGGATCGCAGGGCAACATTCTTTGCCTCCTGTTGCCACCTCCTCCTTCTCGGCTTCCTCCTCCTCTTCTTCCACCTGCTCATCCAGTCAGCCACACACCTTCACCACCAACTTCAGCACAGCCCGGGGTAAACGTCAGCAGGCCATTCTGAAACTCATATGTTTGGGGGACAGGCCCCACACCGCACAGGAGTTGTGGCGGGGTATAGAACAACAGACCGACGAGTGGTTGCTGCCGGTGAGCCTCAAGCCCGGCCTGGTGGTGTGTGATAATGGGCGAAATCTCGTTGCAGCTCTGGGACTAGCCAATTTGACGCACATCCCTTGCTTGGCGCATGTGCTGAATTTGGTGGTGCAGAAGTTCATTCACAACTACCCCGACATGTCAGAGCTGCTGCATAAAGTGCGGGCCGTCTGTTCGCGCTTCCGGCGTTCACATCCTGCTGCTGCTCGCCTGTCTGCGCTACAGCGTAACTTCGGCCTTCCCGCTCACCGCCTCATATGCGACGTGCCCACCAGGTGGAACTCCACCTTGCACATGCTGGACAGACTGTGCGAGCAGCAGCAGGCCATAGTGGAGTTTCAGCTGCAGCACGCACGGGTCAGTCGCACTACAGAACAGCACCACTTCACCACCAATGACTGGGCCTCCATGCGAGACCTGTGTGCCCTGTTGCGCTGTTTCGAGTACTCCACCAACATGGCCAGTGGCGATGACACCGTTATCAGCGTTACAATACCACTTCTATGTCTCCTTGAGAAAACACTTAGGGCGATGATGGAAGAGGAGGTGGCCCAGGAGGAGGAGGAGGAGGAGGAGGAAGAGGGGTCATTTTTAGCACTTTCAGGCCAGTCTCTTCGAAGTGACTCAGAGGGAGGTTTTTGGCAACAGCAGAGGCCAGGTACAAATGTGGCCAGCCAGGGCCCACTACTGGAGGACGAGGAGGACGAGGATGAGGAGGAGGTGGAGGAGGATGAGGATGAAGCATGGTCACAGCGGGGTGGCACCCAACGCAGCTCGGGTCCATCACTGGTGCGTGGCTGGGGGGAAAGGCAGGACGATGACGATACGCCTCCCACAGAGGACAGCTTGTCCTTATCCCTGGGCAGCCTGGCACACATGAGCGACTACATGCTGCAGTGCCTGCGCAACGACAGCAGAGTTGCCCACATTTTAACCTGTGCGGACTACTGGGTTGCCACCCTGCTGGATCCACACTACAAAGACAATGTGCCCACCTTACTTCCTGCACTGGAGCGTGATAGGAAGATGCGCGAGTACAAGCGCACGTTGGTAGACGCGCTACTGAGAGCATTCCCAAATGTCACAGGGGAACAAGTGGAAGCCCAAGGCCAAGGCAGAGGAGGAGCAAGAGGTCGCCAAGGCAGCTGTGTCACGGCCAGCTCCTCTGAGGGCAGGGTTAGCATGGCAGAGATGTGGAAAACTTTTGTCAACACGCCACAGCTAACTGCACCACCACCTGATACGCAACGTGTTAGCAGGAGGCAACATTTCACTAACATGGTGGAACAGTACGTGTGCACACCCCTCCACGTACTGACTGATGGTTCGGCCCCATTCAACTTCTGGGTCTCTAAATTGTCCACGTGGCCAGAGCTAGCCTTTTATGCCTTGGAGGTGCTGGCCTGCCCGGCAGCCAGCGTTTTGTCTGAACGTGTATTCAGCACGGCAGGGGGCGTCATTACAGACAAACGCAGCCGCCTGTCTACAGCCAATGTGGACAAGCTGACGTTCATAAAAATGAACCAGGCATGGATCCCACAGGACCTGTCCATCCCTTGTGCAGATTAGACATTAACTACCTCCCCATAACCATATATTATTGGACTCCAGGGCACTTCCTCATTCAATCCTATTTTTATTTTCATTTTACCATTATATTGCGAGGCTACCCAAAGTTGAATGAACCTCTCCTCTGCCTGTGTGCTAGGCCTAAATATATGCCAATGGACTGTTGCAGTGGTGGCTGACATGAAGCCTGATTCTCTGCTATGACATGCAGACTAATTCTCTGCTGACATGAAGCCAGATTGTCTGTTACGGGACCTCTCTCCTCTGCCTGGGTGCTGGGCCTAAATTTATGACAATGGACTGTTGCAGTGGTGGCTGACGTGAAGCCTGATTCTCTGCTATGACATGCAGACTGATTCTCTGCTGACATGAAGCCAGATCCTCTGTTACGGGACCTCTCTCCTCTGCCTGGGTGCTGGGCTTAAATTTATGACAATGGACTGTTGCAGTGGTGGCTGACGTGAAGCCTGATTCTCTGCTATGACATGCAGACTAATTCTCTGCTGACATGAAGCCAGATCCTCTGTTACGGGACCTCTCTCCTCTGCCTGGGTGCTGGGCTTAAATTTATGACAATGGACTGTTGCAGTGGTGGGTGACGTGAAGCCTCATTCTCTGCTATGACATGCAGACTGATTCTCTGCTGACATGAAGCCAGATTGTCTGTTACGGGACCTCTCTGCTCTGCCTGTGTGCTAGGCCTAAATATATGCCAATGGACTGTTGCAGTGGTGGGTGACGTGAAGCCTCATTCTCTGCTATGACATGCAGACTGATTCTCTGCTGACATGAAGCCAGATTGTCTGTTACGGGACCTCTCTCCTCTGCCTGTGTGCTAGGCCTAAATATATGCCAATGGACTGTTGCAGTGGTGGGTGACGTGAAGCCTCATTCTCTGCTATGACATGCAGACTGATTCTCTGCTGTCATGAAGCCAGATTGTCTGTTACGGGACCTCTCTGCTCTGCCTGTGTGCTAGGCCTAAATATATGCCAATGGACTGTTGCAGTGGTGGGTGACGTGAAGCCTCATTCTCTGCTATGACATGCAGACTGATTCTCTGCTGACATGAAGCCAGATTGTCTGTTACGGGACCTCTCTGCTCTGCCTGTGTGCTAGGCCTAAATATATGCCAATGGACTGTTGCAGTGGTGGGTGACGTGAAGCCTCATTCTCTGCTATGACATGCAGACTGATTCTCTGCTGTCATGAAGCCAGATTGTCTGTTACGGGACCTCTCTGCTCTGCCTGTGTGCTAGGCCTAAATATATGCCAATGGACTGTTGCAGTGGTGGGTGACGTGAAGCCTCATTCTCTGCTATGACATGCAGACTAATTCTCTGCTGACATGAAGACAGATTCTCTGTTACGGGACCTCTCTCCTCTGCCTGTGTGTGTGCTGGGCCTAAATATATGCCAATGGACTGTTGCAGTGGTGGCTGACGTGAAGCCTCATTCTCTGCTATGACATGCAGACTGATTCTCTGCTGACATGAAGCCAGATTCTCTGTTACGGGACCTCTCTCCTCTGCCTGTGTGTGTGCTGGGCCTAAATATATGCCAATGGACTGTTGCAGTGGTGGCTGACGTGAAGCCTCATTCTCTGCTATGACATGCAGACTGATTCTCTGCTGACATGAAGCCAGATTCTCTGTTACGGGACCTCTCTCCTCTGCCTGTGTGTGTGCTGGGCCTAAATATATGCCAATGGACTGTTGCAGTGGTGGCTGACGTGAAGCCTCATTCTCTGCTATGACATGCAGACTGATTCTCTGCTGACATGAAGCCAGATTCTCTGTTACGGGACCTCTCTCCTCTGCCTGTGTGTGTGCTGGGCCTAAATATATGCCAATGGACTGTTGCAGTGGTGGCTGACGTGAAGCCTCATTCTCTGCTATGACATGCAGACTGATTCTCTGCTGACATGAAGCCAGATTCTCTGTTACGGGACCTCTCTCCTCTGCCTGGGTGCTGGGCCTAAATATATGCCAATGGACTGTTGCAGTGGTGGCTGACGTGAAGCCTCATTCTCTGCTATGACATGCAGACTGATTCTCTGCTGACATGAAGCCAGATTCTCTGTTACGGGACCTCTCTCCTCTGCCTGTGTGTGTGCTGGGCCTAAATATATGCCAATGGACTGTTGCAGTGGTGGGTGACGTGAAGCCTCATTCTCTGCTATGACATGCAGACTGATTCTCTGCTGACATGAAGCCAGATTCTCTGTTACGGGACCTCTCTCCTCTGCCTGTGTGTGTGCTGGGCCTAAATATATGCCAATGGACTGTTGCAGTGGTGGCTGACGTGAAGCCTCATTCTCTGCTATGACATGCAGACTGATTCTCTGCTGACATGAAGCCAGATTCTCTGTTACGGACCTCTCTCCTCTGCCTGTGTGTGTGCTGGGCCTAAATATATGCCAATGGACTGTTGCAGTGGTGGCTGACGTGAAGCCTCATTCTCTGCTATGACATGCAGACTGATTCTCTGCTGACATGAAGCCAGATTCTCTGTTACGGGACCTCTCTCCTCTGCCTGTGTGTGTGCTGGGCCTAAATATATGCCAATGGACTGTTGCAGTGGTGGCTGACGTGAAGCCTCATTCTCTGCTATGACATGCAGACTAATTCTCTGCTGACATGAAGACAGATTCTCTGTTACGGGACCTCCCTCCTCTGCCTGGGTGCTGGGCCTAAATATATGCCAATGGACTGTTGCAGTGGTGGCTGACATGAAGACAGATTCTCTGTTACGGGACCTCTCTCCTCTGCCTGTGTGTGTGCTGGGCCTAAATATATGCCAATGGACTCTTACAGTGGTGGCTGACGTGAAGCCTGATTCTCTGCTATGATATGAAGACTGATTCTCTGCTGACATGAAGCCAGATTGTCTGTTACGGGACCTCCCTCCTCTGCCTGGGTGCTGGGCCTAAATATATGCCAATGGACTGTTGCAGTGGTGGCTGACGTGAAGCCTCATTCTCTGCTATGACATGCAGACTGATTCTCTGCTGACATGAAGCCAGATTGTCTGTTACGGGACCTCTCTCCTCTGCCTGGGTGCTGGGTAGTGTTGAGCGCGAATATTCGAAAAGCAAATTTTTTTCGCGAATATCGCAACTTCGCGATTTCGCGAATATTTCGAATATAGTGCTATATATTCGTAAAAACGAATATTCGTTTTTTGTTTTTCCCCCCCCCCCCCACAAAATTACAGTACACATATAATTGATTGTTTCCCAAAGGTCCAACAGCTCAGATCTTACTCACATTGCCTAGAAAGTGATTGAGGCGCGAATCTTCGTAAGGCGATTTTATTAGCGCACATGCGAATATCGGCACGTCCCAGAACAGAGGCAAAGGGCTTTGCATTCATACATTAGTGAATTGAGTTGCGAATCTTCGTAAGGCGATTTTATTAGCGCACATGCGAATATCTACACTTGTCCCAGAACAGAGGCAAAGGGCTTTGCATTCATACATTAGTGATTGAATTGAGCTGCGAATCTTCGTAAGGCGATTTTATTAACGCAAATGCAAATATCTACACTTGTCCCCAGAACAGAGAGGCAAAGGCCTGTGCATGTGCATTCATATAGTATAGCACCATATTCGCGAATACGTAGAACTTCGTAAAATTCGATTTACGAATATTCGTATTTTTTATTTTACTTTCCACCTTACAGATTACATTGATCTGTACTCTGTCAACTACTGTCATCACCCCCCACTGTATCTCGATTGATTCCCAAAAGTCTCACATTCCCTAGAAAGTGATTGAGGTGCGAATCTTCGTAAGGCGATTTTATTAGCGCACATGCGAATATCTACACTTGTCCCAGAACAGAGGCAAAGGGCATTGCATTCATACATTAGTGATTGAATTGAGTTGCGAATCTTCGTAAGGCGATTTCATTAGCGCACATGTGAATTTTGCATAGCATATGTATTATGCGATGCGAAAATTCGAATTATCGCATATGCGATATAATAACGAATTTGAATAATCGCGAATATTTTACGAATATTCTTTCGAATATTCACAAAATTTCGCGAATTCGAATATGGGACATGCCGCTCAACACTAGTGCTGGGCCTAAATTTATGACAATGGACTGTTGCAGTGGTGGGTGACGTGAAGCCTGATTCTCTGCTATGACATGCAGACTGATTCTCTGCTGACATGAAGCCAGATTGTCTGTTACGGGACCTCTCTCCTCTGCCTGGGTGCTGGGCCTAAATATATGCCAATGGACTGTTGCAGTGGTGGCTGACGTGAAGCCTCATTCTCTGCTATGACATGCAGACTAATTCTCTGCTGACATGAAGACAGATTCTCTGTTACGGGACCTCTCTCCTCTGCCTGGGTGCCGGGGCCTAAATATCTGAGAATGGACTGTTCCAGTGGTGGGTGACGGGAAGCCAGATTCTCTGCTATGGAACCTCTCTCCAATTGATTTTGGTTAATTTTTATTTATTTAATTTTTATTTTAATTCATTTCCCTATCCACATTTGTTTGCAGGGGATTTACCTACATGTTGCTGCCTTTTGCAGCCCTCTAGCTCTTTCCTGGGCTGTTTTACAGCCTTTTTAGTGCCGAAAAGTTCGGGTCCCCATTGACTTCAATGGGGTTCGGGTTCGGGACGAAGTTCGGATCGGGTTCGGATCCCGAACCCGAACATTTCCGGGATGTTCGGCCGAACTTCTCGAACCCGAACATCCAGGTGTTCGCTCAACTCTAATCATAAGGCGTGAGTTTAGCAGGACACCCAAAAAGATTTTTTCCTGTGAAGGGAGAAGACAGGACTTCTGATGATTTATCATCCAACCCACGTCGGCTAGGGTAAAAATAATTGATTGAAGGTGGCACTGAAGAAGACTTTCTGACGGGGCTGTGATTAAAAAGTCGTCTAGGTAAGGTATGAAGGAAATTCCTGCTAGGTGAAAGAATTTTGCTACTTCCGCCATAACTTTCGTAAACAATCTTGGGGCCGAGCTGAGGCCAAATGGAAGAACTTGAAATTGATAATGACAGAGAGAACCCTGGAACCAAACCGCTATTCTCAGAAACTTCTGGTCTTCCTTCTGGATTGGGATGTGATAATAGGCATCTGCCAGGTCTACTGTCACCGTATAGCAATTTTCTTGTAAAATATTGATCACTGACCTTACTGTTTCCATTTTAAATTTTTTGTAAATCACGTATCTGTTTAGGGTCTTTAGATTTATTATAGCCCTGAAGGTGCCGTTTGTTTTTTTTTACCAGAAATATGGGAGAGTAGAACCCTTTCTTCTGTTCCCCGACCGGTACCGGAATAATGGCTATTTTCTCCAATAGAAGCAAAATTTGCTGGTCCATTGCTTCCTGATTTTTTCCCCTGAGTCTGGAGTTTTCCATGTAACGGTCTGGGGGTATGCTGGTTAATTCCAGACAGTAGCCATCTTTTATGACACCCAGTACCCAAGGGAAGGCCTGAATTCTTACCCAAGCTGTATAAAAATGCATTAGCCTTCGCCCTACCGCTCTTCTGGCGTCATTGGGAAGTAGCTGTCCGGGAAGACTTTTCGGGATTAAATAGGAAGCCCTTTCCTCTTCCTTTGGATGACTGCCAGGACGCTCCCAATTCTCTTTTCTTTTGATCAGGCCTATTACGTCTCTGGGGCCGAAAGGAACGTCTCTGATGGAAGAACTTTGATTCCGTGGGAAAGCCTTTTTTCCTATCCGATGCTTTCTCTACTATATCATCGAGAGCGGTGCCAAACACTCTATCCCCTTCGCAAGGTAGGGCACATAATTTATTCTTTGAGGCCGTATCCCCCGACCAGGTTCTCAACCAGATGGCTCTACGGGAGGCGTTGGACAAGGCCGCTGTTCTGGCTGACAATTTTACTATGTCAGCAGAAGCATCCGCCATAAAGTTTGCGGCCTGTTTCAAGACGGGGATAGAGGCCAGAATATCTTCTCTTGGGGTGCCTGCCTCGAGGTGTTCCTCCAACTGACCTAACCATAAGGACAAGGTTCTGGCCGTATAAGTCGCCGAAATTCCAGGTCTTAGAATCGCAGAAGAGGACTCCCATGTTTTTTTAAGTAAACTCTCACATTTTTTGTCCATTGGGTCTTTGAGTAAGCCCAAATCCTCAAAGGGCAGTGCTGTCTTCTTGGAGATTCTTGCTACAGGTGCGTCCACCCTAGGGGTCTTATCCCAGGTAGCTGAATTTTCTTTTAAAAACCCTTGATGCTGCCTGTCGTTTCTCGGGATCTTTCCATTCATTAAGGATTAAGGTCTTAATACTGCTATGGACTGGAAAGACACGTTTTTTCTTGTCCGCCAACCCTGTGAACAGCTGGTCCTGTACTGAAAGCGGTTCCTCTAAATTAATTGTAGCCCGGATGGTTTTTAGTAACGAATCTGTTTCTTCAATAGAACAGAGAGGCTTTCTATAGACGTCGCCAGAGATAGATGAGTCTGAGTCGGCAGTGACTTCCCCTTCGTCCCTGTCCGAATCTTGCTCAATAATGGAAGAGCTTGATGTAGAGGGTTTTGGCGGAACAGTAGTCATTTTTGCTTCTACTGCAGCCCCGACTTCCTCTTTAATAATGGTTCTGAGACTCTGAAAACCACTTTATCACAGCACTTTTAGCATAAGGTCTTCTTGTGAGAACTAGAAAGCGCTTTCTTGCAGATAGGACATTTCTTTTTGCTAGACGGTTCATTCTTTGAGACGTCTCTCCCCTATGAAACACAATTTAAGTGCCATAGTAAGAAAACTGAGGGAAAATACCTCTCAAGAAAAACCGCCACCAAAGAGAAGTGTAGGGGGGAGACAAGGAGATTACACCTGAGTGTCCCTTAAAACAAGGTAATAGAAATAGGGAGGAGGCTTACCGGGCTTGAGGGCCTGGGAGCATCTGTGGATTTTTCAGGGGCCTCGGATCCAGATTGCAGGGACATGCTGCCGAAGACAGAGCACTGAAGGCTGCTGGAGACGCCGGCAGCCCGCTCTGCATTTGAACTTCCTGGTTCTGGGTACGTCATAGCCCCGGCCCACGTGCGTGCCACCGTGCTGACGTAATACTGCCCAATCAGCACGGCGCACGGAGGAGTCACATGGGAGCGTCACTCTAGGCCAGGCAACGCCCCCTGCTGCCCAGAAATCTGCCGGTCCGGATCCAGGACACGGAAGAAAGGAGCCCGGGGTCACCAGCGTCCGCCGGATTTACACTGAGAGGAGGGAGGCATGGAACAAGAAACATCCCGCGACCCCTCCTCCTGCGACGGCCCTCCGGCAGAACCGGGAATACTTACAAAAAGGCAGTGCGAGCTGCTGATCCGCGATCCCGACCTTCTGAGGGACAGGAAACAATTGGAAAGGTAAGAGGGAGGGGGCCCTTTATTGGCTGATCTCGCTAATTGTTTCCTGTCCCTAAGAAGGTGGGCCAACCTCCAGGTAAGTGCTGTTGTGGAGGTGTGGGGAAAAGAGGATTTTTGCAACAGCAGAGGCCAGGTACAAATCTGGTACAAACTACTGGAGGACGAGGATGAGGAGGATGGGGGATGAAGCATGTTCACAGCGGGGTGGCATCCAACGCAGCTCGGGCCCATCACTGGTGTGTGGCTGGGGGGATACGGAGGACGCAGACGATACGCCTCCCACAGAGGACAGCTTGTCCTTACCTCTGGGCAGCCTGGTACACATGAGCGACTACATGCTGCAGTGCCTGCGCAACGACTGCAGAGTTGCCCACATTTTAACGTATGCTGACTACTGGGTGGCCACCCTGCTGGATCCCCGTTACAAAGACAATGTGCCGTCCTTAATTCCCTCACTGGAGCGTGATCGGAAGATGCGCGACTACAGGCGCACGCTGGTAGACGCGCTCCTGAGAGCATTCCCAACTGATGCGGGGGAACAAGTGGAAGTGTAGTGTCCCACTAGGTAAAGGTGGGCACTGCACAGGTTAATGTGTTGCATTGCATTAAATGTCATGTGCTTGTTTTTCCCTGTATTATCTGGGTGTCAGGCCTGTCAGGGTGTAGTTTAGCCTCCCAGACGTTAGAGGGAGCTGGAGAGCCCTAGTTACATATAGGAAGGCCCAGACAGGGAAGTGTTAGTTCATTCCAGGGGACTAGAGGAGTCACCTCGTCCACCTGAAGCTCCTGAAGCTAGGATCAGCTCAGTAGAGATACCCCAGTTGCAGGATCCAACCTCCTGGGAGAAAACCCACAGTTACTCATCTTACAAGAGGAGGCGTCCCAGGGTAAGCCAAGTGCCCCTGATAGGCAGAGGAACTTAGGAACCATTGCAAGCAGTATAATACCTGAGGAAGAAAGTAACCAAGGATATAAGCCACCCTTTTAGGCATCCGGGCCTTGGGAGATATAAAGCCAGAGCAGGAGTTCTAGAAAGGACACTGTACATTGATTCTGAGGAAAGGTACAACCTGCTGCTGAGAGCTTGTGGAATTTACCCTCAGTGTATCTTGCATGACTATTGCCTGCCATATTGTGAATAAGCCCCTTTGTGGAACTGTAAGCTGAAGACTGTGCTACACCTGCTGTACAAAGTTGGATTGTTCAGTAAAGTTTACGTTTTGGTTCACTATATACTTGTGTACCTTCATCATTCCAACCACCAACCGGCGTGCCACCGTCCAAAGGCACTGGCGTCACGAATTACCACAGGGACCTTGCCCCAGGCACACAAAATACCTGTAACATCCAGGGCACCTCAACTACCATCAGGCCTGGTCCCTATCTACAGAGCGTGCCCCAGAGGAACTGTGTCTACCTCTCCTTCACTGCCACGCGCCTGCCCAGGGTTCTGCAAATATAGTGAGTACCCTCGATTGCCCATAACTGTGACCTCACTTCATCATACCCTGCAGGTCTGGCGTGTTGCAGAAGCACAAGGCGAAGGCAGGGGAGGAGGAAGAGGTCGCCAACGCAGCCGTGTCAGCGCCAGCACCTCAGAAGGCAGGGTTAGCATGGCCGACATGTGGAAAAGCTTTGTCACCTCGCCGCAACAACCGGCCCCAACTGCTGATATGGAGCGTGTTAGCAGGAGGCAGCATTTGAACAACATGGTGGAACAGTACCTGTGCACACGACTACACGTACTAACTGATGGTTCTGCCCCATTCAACTTCTGGGTCTCCAAATTGGCCACATGGCCAGAGATTGCCCTGTATGCCTTGGAGGTGCTGGTCTGCCCTGCAGCCAGTGTACTTTTTGAACGTGTATTTAGCACGGCAGGGGGCGTCATTACAGACAGACGCAGCCGCCTGTCCACAGCCAACGTAGACAAGCTCACGTTCATTAAAATGAACCAGGCCTGGATCCCACAAGACTTGTCTGTACTTTTTGCAGAATAGACAGTTCTAACAGCCTCAACCATCCATCCTTGTACTCAAGTGCACGTATTCCTTTTTTTTTTTATATGTCCCAATATTTTGTGGGATACCTCTATGTAAAAATGCAAAATAACACATCTGTGTTGGCTACCTATTCCTCCTTCGCCACCGCGTGAGCCTACACGGCCACATCCACCTACTCCTCAACCTCTTCCTCCTACATCATTCCTGATTATTATTTTTTTTTTTTAAAGGTCTTTTATGTTTATTTCATTTCCCTATCCACATTTGTTTGCAGAACATTTGCCATGCTCTAGAGCACATTTTGCTGCCTTTTTCAGCCCTCTGGCGCCATTACATTTTAGTGGTCAAAAGTTCGGGTCCCCATTGACTTCAATGGGGTTCGGTGTCAAGTTCGGGTCACGAACCCCAATTTTTTTTAAATTTTTTTTTAAGTTAGGCCGAACCTGAACATCCAGGTGTCCGCTCAACTCTAGTCTTGTCATAAGACTATAAAACCAATAGATGGAGCTGTTCCTGAGTAGTGTAGATTGCAAATTTTCCATGCAAAGGCAGATTTTATAACAAGACACGGAGGCTCCTATTGCTTTAACCTTTCTTTACTTCTACCATAGCAGCAAAGAGAGAAAATGGTATACAAAAAAGAAACCATGGTAACAGACTCCTCCCCCTTATCCCAGTATATCCTTCCTTGTCTGTCTGAGCTCTTCCTCTTTCTTTGCTGCTACCAGGCAGATAAGTACTCTCCAGCTCTGTGGCATTGCTCAGGGTCTGGTATATTTGTATTTTTATGTGCTTGGATTATCGGTTCGTTCGGTTTCTTTATTAGATTCTGATTAGACTCTTATCGTAGATACATATTTCTCTCCTGTATATATATATTTATTTATCTAGGGTACGTATATATATGTATATGTTTTTTCGTTCAGGTACTTCTGTGGCCGTTCTGCCTAGGTGTTTGTCCTTATAACAGTTTTTGCGGCTTCCCCGCTTTCCCCCCGTGTGATCCGTTTCTCTGCCCTGTCATCCTTGTCCCTCGTTACCTCAGACTGCGCCGCCATTGCGCGCGCTTTCTGCTTCTTCTTCCTCTCCTTCCCGCCCGAAGTCTCGCGAGTTCGAGATTTCGCGCGCGTTTTTTCGCATATTTTCGCATTTTTTCGCATTTTTTCGCAATCGGCTGCCTGACGGCGAGATCTCGCGAGATTTCGCCGTCCCTGTGCGTTTCCCCGCTCTGCACACACCGGACATCCCGCTCTGCACAGCGCATCTCCTGGCGGTCTTTTTCCACTGCTCTTGAGCCTTGTAAGTTCTGTTTTATTCCATTTCGTCTACCCACTAGCTGGCTATGATTCCTGGCTTCATTATCCCCCTTTTCTCTTTTTCTCCTCTAGTGCTATTTTTGCTGCTCCGGTCGGGGTGACTAACCCCTGCCTTTTGCTACTTCACCATGTCTGTCAGAAAGAATTCCGTTGCCTCTGTGGCCCCTAGTGAAGCCCCCCAAGTAGATCAGGGTTCCCCTGCGCAGGATAGGAGGTCCGAGGTGATCCACCCGGACGACCATGAGGTGGCACTGCAAAGATCCATATCTAATGCCATTATAACCGCCATGGGTTCGATGTCAGCTGCATTGACCCAGTCTATATCTCAAGCCCTTATGGCGCGCCCTGCTACTACTACCCAGGTTTTGGTCCCACCTCCAGGACCACCTCCTATTGTCTCCAGAACACCTCAGATTGATGGGCCATCCCCATCCCAAGACAACGCGCTTCAGTCGCGTAAACGAGCTTGTACCCGCCAGGCAGAAAAAACGCGGGCATGGAAGACTGCCAGGTCTCTACCTGAGCCTAGGTCAGACTCTGATAGGGAGTCAGAGGAGGAGACTCATGACAACGTCTATGAATTGACGGATGAGGTGGAGGACGATTTGGCGGATATTGCTGTGGATCCGGTTCGTAAGCTGGACCCGGAAGCCCCGTTACTACAACAGGGATCAGCAGAGGATCTCTTATTGGATCCGTCTGGGGAACCGCTGTTTAACCCCGAGGAGCTGCATCATCCCCGCTCCGCGGAATGGATGCCCGCCACACATGTGGCGCAGTATATGGAGGCTCGCATACGCAATCCGCTTAGTAAGGAATCGCGTAATAAGTTGCGGGCGGAGTGCCCTCGTCCTTTAATACCACACAAAGTGTGCGAGACGCCATCAGTGGATCCAAAGATGGTCCAGTTTCTGGCGAAGACGGGGTTTAACCCCCGTAAAGGGCTAGACGCGGCCTTGAAGGCTGTCCAAGACAAGCTACTGGACATTACAGGTCCTTTAGCAAAGATTTTCGATTTGGCTGAGTCCGCTATCGCGGCAGGTAGCCAGGTAGACCCTATAGAATTGAGAGGTTGGGCCCAGCGAGCCATATGCGTAGCGGGTAATACCAATACCTCGCTCGCCATTGAAAGGCGGAAGGCAATACTAATTAAGATCGAGCCAAAGCTCTCGAACTTGGCATTGACTGAAGCGGGCAAGGACGCCCAGGGGTTGCTCTTTGGCGACTCTTTTATTAAAGAGCTAGGGAAATATGTAGGAGCTTTTACGGCTCTTGATAAAGCCCAGACTTCGATGCGTCGAGTCTTTCAAGGGCGTTTTTCCAACAGGGCCGGCAGTGCTAGGGGCCGACTGTCCGGCCGTTCCAACTTTCATGCCAGAGGTTCCGGCAGAGGCTCCTTTAATTATAGAGCATCCCTCCAGGATCAGAGACATCAGCCGTCCTTTTTTCCCTCACGAGGCGCTCCCTTCAGGTCACGAGGTTTCCGAGGGAATCCAGGCTCCCGTCGTCCATTCGGTAAGTTATGTTCTTCGTCCCCCTCCTTTTTTAGACCATTTAGTCGGGGGCAGACTCCGATTCTTTTCTCATGTGTGGTCAGGCATAACCTCAGACCAATGGGTCCTTTCTACTGTGCAGGGGTTCACAATAGATCTGATTGCCGATCCGAGCTCCATCCCAGCCCCCCCTACGGTACCACTGTCCTATGCGGCACGGTCCCAATTTCAGAGGGAGTTGTCGGATCTTCTGCAGAAAGGCGCGATCGAACGCGCACCGGAGAATCGTGGGGGTGTCATCAGCAGTATTTTCCTGGTGCAAAAGTAAGGGGGCCAGATGCGCCCGGTGATCAATTTGAAAGCCCTGAACAATTTTGTACAATACCGACATTTCAAGATGGAGGGCATCCATCTTTTGAGGGATCTGCTCCTTCCAGGCGATTTGTTGGCCAAGATAGATCTCCAAGACGCCTATCTCACGGTCCCAGTGTCCCCCTCTTCAAGAGACCTGCTGCGGTTCCTGTGGAACGGTCAGGCCTGGCGCTTCACCTGCCTTCCGTTCGGCCTGTCCTCCGCCCCCTGGTGCTTTACCAAGATCATGCGCCCAGTGGTGGCTTGGCTTCGCAGCAGAGGTGTTCGTCTGATCGTCTACCTGGACGATATCTTGCTCATGGCCCAATCACGGGCTCTCTTGTTGAGACACCTCCACTTGACGGTGACGCTCGTTTCCGACTTGGGGTTCATTGTCAACCAGGAGAAATCCTGTTTGACCCCCTCCAGATCCATAGAGTTTTTGGGTTTCCAGGTGAACTCGGAAGAATTATCCCTCAGTCTTCCACTCTCGAAAGTCAAGGCTATCCGCAAGGAGTTGAAGCATGCTCTACGCCTACCTCAGATGTCGTTGCGGCATTTGGCAAGGATAATCGGACTTTTGGCCTCCTCAATACAGGCCATTTTCCCAGCCCCCCTCCATTATCGTGCGTTGCAGCGCCTAAAAATTGCTCACCTTCGGTCTGGGGCCTCTTACGCAGATTTGGTCTCATTAGATGCCGAGACGACGGACGAGATGAGATGGTGGATCCACAACCTGTCAGTGTGGAATGGCAGAGCGATCGTGGGTCCCCAACCGGATCTGATCATAGAATCCGATGCGAGCCTGCACGGATGGGGAGCACATTGCAGTGGTGTGTCCACGGGCGGTCCATGGTCTCCAGAAGAATCCCATCTTCACATCAACGCCCTGGAACTCCTAGCAGGGTCGTTTGCCATTCGCAGTTTTGCCAATGGTGTGGTCAGCTCAGCCATCAGGCTCCGCATGGACAATATATCTGCGGTCAGGTACGTCAATTGTATGGGTGGCACACGGTCGGTGGTTCTGACCCATTTGGCGAAGGATTTTTGGGAATTCTGTCTCGACAGGAACATCTCTGTGGTGGCCGAGTACCTTCCAGGCCTTCACAACACTTTGGCGGACTGGAGTTCTCGCTACATATCGGACTCCAGCGACTGGAAGTTAGACGAGACGGTTTTTTCTGCTATTTCTTCTCTGTGGGGTCCCTTTGCAGTCGACCTCTTCGCTTCCCGTTTGAATACCCAACTGCCCAGGTTTTTCAGCTGGAGGCCGGATCCCTTGGCGGAGGCAGTGGACGCTCTGCTTCAACATTGGGGAGGAGCGTTGATGTACGCATTCCCTCCCTTCGCGCTCATTCCACGAGTGCTCCTTCAGGTTCGTCAGCAGTTGGCGAACCTGGTTCTGATTGTTCCGTTTTGGAGAACCCAGTCCTGGTTCCCTCAGATCCTGGAACTTCTAGGGGATTTTCCGTTTCTCCTTCCCACGCAGGTGTCACTACTCCAAGGGCCTGCAGGAGAAGTTCACCCACTCCTGCAGAACGGGTCGCTACGCCTCCTAGCTTGCAAGATATCGGGAGTCCAGGAGGAGGCGCTGGACTTTCAGGAACAGCTAGGTTCTTATTGGACTGCGCTTGGGCGCCCGGGACGAGACGGGCTTATCGAGCCGCCTGGGGTTCTTGGTCTCGCTGGTGCGTCGACCGGACTCTGGATCCCGTTGCGGCCCCTGTTAATTCCATCTTAGCCTTTTTATCCTCACTTTTTGAGGCAGGGAAGGCTTACCGCACCATCAATGTCTTTAGGTCAGCAATTTCCTCCAGACACAACGGTTTCGACGGCCGTCCAGCGGGTCAACACCCCCTGGTCTGTCGTTTACTCAAGGGTTCACGTTTGGCCCGACCACCTCGGCCACGGTTTTCGTCTACCTGGGATGTGTCGGATGTCTTGCAATTTCTAGTCAGTTGGCCCTCAAATGAGCTATTGTCGTTACGTCAGTTATCGGCCAAATTGGTCACTTTATTCTGTTTAATCTCCTGTAAGAGAGTTTCGGATGTGCGTGCTTTGGATTGGGACGCCAGATCCTTCACCCCGGAGGGGGTCCACTTTAACATTTCCCGTCGCACGAAAACCAGTATCCGGTCGGTCTCTTACCCCGTTTTCCGACTTCTCCACAGCGTTGTCCTGTAGCGTGCTTACGCGAGTATGAGGACAGAACCCGTCCACTGCGGTCTCTTTCTCTCCCCCACTTATTCATTTCGTTTCGCAGCCCGTTTGCTCCGGTTACCAGTGTTACGTTATCTCGCTGGGTCAAGTGGATTCTATCCCTTTCCGGGATTGATACGTCTATCTTCACGGCACATTCGGTCCGCAGTGCGACAGCTACGTCCATGACGTTATCTGGGGCTCGTTTGGAGGATGTTATGAGATTGGCGGATTGGTCCAGATCTTCCACTTTCCGGGAGTTTTATTTCCGACCGGCTTCGCATGCTTTTGATTCTATAGTGGCTCAGCTTTAAACAAGCAATAGGAGCCTCCGTGTCTTGTTATAAAATTATGGGATTTTACTAAAGTATGACGTAAAGTCATGATTTTATTAAAGACACGGAGGCGAGTATTGCCCTCCCTGGACCCACCCCTTGGGGTTTTTGACGTAAGTATGTTTTGTTGATTTACCATATGGTCAGAATTTTAAAGTTGTTACTGTGTTTCCAACTAGTGGATCCTATGTTTCTAATGCACTGGATTATGATCTTAGAAGGTTTTTCTCTTATTTCCTTTTTTCCTAGGTTGAGAGGCTTACGGCTTCATGTTTTAGAGTTACACAGTTCCGGTCGGAGGTCCAGTTGGGGCGGTCCAAGCCGACGAGTTCAAGGGGTTTTTTCGTTACCCGGTGGTTTCGGCGTCTGTTGTTCCGGTTGACCAGCGCTGTTTGAGACACAAAGAAAGAGGAAGAGCTCAGACAGACAAGGAGGGATATACTGGGATAAGGGGGAGGAGTCTGTTACCATGGTTTCTTTTTTGTATACCATTTTCTCTCTTTGCTGCTATGGTAGAAGTAAAGAAAGGTTAAAGCAATACTCGCCTCCGTGTCTTTAATAAAATCATGACTTTACGTCATACTTTAGTAAAATCCCATAATTCTGCTCAGATAAAGTGCTAGAAGATGTGTGAATGATAGCAGCAATCCGATATACACCTCAGTTTTAACGCAGGCTATTATAGGCTGAGTGCAACACAGTGTGTTGATTCTGTTGAGCAGGGTGCCTTACTTACTAGCACCCTCTATTGGTTTCATAGTATTATGATAAGACTATGAATCCAATAGATGGCGCTGTTCATGAGTAGGCAGATTCTGCTCATTTGCATGTCTTTCCCATATTTATGCAAATGTTATTTACATGACAAAACTGTATAGAAAGGTTATTGAATATTATGTTAGGAAAACCAGAAAACTTTTGTCTCCCTAATAATATTGATCTAGGTGCGCAGGTTCACCCAACAGATCAGAAGTAACTTTGATGCTTACTGACTGTCAAATGAGAGCTGGTTTGGAATGTCTCATAGTGCACAAGTCTGCCATTGTAAAGTATGCTGACTAAGCCTGTTATCTGTCTTATGGATTGATGGCTTGCACATACCTGGGTTTTGGCATATAGCCTTTGTGTGGTTGTCTATTGTAGATAATTTGAGTCCAGGACACATCCAGCCATCCTCTTAATGCTGTTTCCAAATTATTTTGATGGGTTTTCCATCAATTTTTAACCTTTTTTGTGAACCAGACACCCTCTGCTCTTCTGAGCAGGGGGTGTCTGGGGTTCTCCCATTGAGCTTGGGTGCTCGATCAACACTACTAACTATGAAGCAGCTGAATCAAATTTTTGAAAACTTCGGTCATCACTACACATAAGGCTCCCCTTCTCCCACATCAGCCTTTATAATAATAGCAGATTATAGCTGGGCCTCTCAAGTTTTAATACATTTCCAATAAAAATATTGTTTTTCTGATTATGCCATTTTGTGGTGTATACCAGGCAAACAGAACTCACTGACCACAGCATGGGGAAAGTCTGAAGTACTCATTCCTATGTTCATAATGGAAATAAGAAAGTTATCTATTGAGCATTGCCATTCCACATGTCTACACAGCCTGTAAAAATTACCGACACTTATTTTACAGGAACACATTACACAGATGTCAGGTGGAGATAGAGCTTCCTGTTGGAGATTAAATAGAATTTTTAGATAGAAGAAACACCTGAACTTAACCAACGATCATCGATGAGAGAAACTGTAATGTTTCCCTACAGCACCACCACTGGAGACATGAAATATTACACCAGCACACTAATCAATGATCTTATTACATAACAGATGTCCCAGGTCCTCTATCGTACACATAGATTAAAGTTGGGGAATTCTCCATGATCGAATAGGAGTCAGACAAGCCCATTTATGTCTTCTACACCTTGTGACATCCTTCCTTACTCCCCAGCACCATAATCTACTGGATTCTGATGGTGTATTTGGTCAATGGTGTCTACATTACATAAGCTCAAACTAAAAAGCACAAGGAGACAGGCTGTACAAGTATATAATATTTATTACAGATAGGAATGGAGATCCCAGGTCACGGAGCCGTCATCAGTATCATGGAGGACAGAAGTTTGTTACAGGAGATACATAGATCTGAGGAAGATGCCTCCTGGTCAGCTGGAGATCAGGGCAACGGCAACCTCATTAAGGAACTTTTCACAGGCCGACTTGTCCACATCCGGGAAATGCTTGCCGATGACCTCCAGGAGACAACCGCACAGCAGCTGAAGAAAGATGATGGGAGTCAGTGCATGCTCAAAACCACAACAATTCTTAGAAGGATGGGGGTGTATGTTTTTGACAGAAATGGCTCCACACTTGTCCATGGGTTGTGTCCGATTCTACAGTTCAGCCATTAAAAGTAAGGAGGAACTGCAATACCAGATACTACCATGGACAAGAGTGGCACCATTTCATAGAATGGCAGACTATGTATACCACTGGACAGATCTGCTCCTCACCTTGATGGTGTCCACACTGAGCTTCAGCTTGTTGGTGTGCATCTCCCGCAGTGTGGCCAAGTTCTCCTGCAGATTTCCATAGTGGTTGAGGGCATCATTAATGGCGTGGATGATCTTCCCTCCATGTGTCTTCAGATCCTGACTGCCGGGGGTCACATCCATGTGAGTGAAGTGGGACTTGGTGTCTGAATGGTGCTGGAAGAGACTGAGGAAAGAGGTCATAGGAGAACATGTCTCTACCCCACAGATGTACCAAAGAAATTTATGGTGTCCAGACAGTGAATTCGGCAAAAAAAAAAAAAAAAGCTGCCTTCATTCAAAAGCAGCACATAACCATCTGATTGTGTCTGGTATTGCCATCAAAATGCATGAGACTGAGCTGGAATATCACAAACTTAGACAGGGTGGCAATTTAAAAAAAAAAAAATTGTATTTTAAATTTTTTTTTTTAAAGAAGGCATCCATGTTTTTCCAATCCTGTACAACCCACTTGATAATTTTTTTTCTGCCTATGTTCATCATTTTTACACACCAAACAGGTTAAGGCCTCTTTCACACTTGCGTTGTCCGGATCCGGCGTGTACTCCACTTGCCGGAATTACACGCCGGATCCGGAAAAACGCAAGTGAACTGAATGCATTTGAAGACGGATCTGTCTTCAAAATGCGTTCAGTGTTACTATGGCAGCCAGGAAGCTATTAAAGTCCTGGTTGCCATAGTAGGAGTGGGGGAGCGGTATACTTACAGTCCATGCGGCTCCCGGGGCGCTCCAGAATGACGTCAGAGCGCCCCATGCGCATGGGGCGCCCTGACGTCACTCTGGAGCGCCCCGGGAGCCGCACGGACGGTAAGTATACTGCTCCCCACTACACTTTACCATGGCTGCCAGGACTTTAGCGTCCCGGCAGCCATGGTAACCATTCATAAAAAGCTAAACGTTGGATCCGGCAATGCGCCGAAACAACGTTTAGCTTAAGGCCGGATCTGGATTAATGCCTTTCAATGGGCATTCATTCCGGATCCGGCCTTGCGGCAAGTGTTTAGGATTTTTGGCCGGAGCAAAAAGCGCAGCATGCTGCGGTATTTTCTACGGCCAAAAAAGTTCCGGTCCGGAACTGAAGACATCCTGATGCATCCTGAACGGATTTCTCTCCATTCAGAATGCATTAGGATCAAACTGATCAGGATTCTTCCGGCATAGAGCCCCGACGACGGAACTCTATGCCGGAAGAAAAGAACAACGCAGGTGTGAAAGAGCCCTAAGAAATAATTAACAAAAACAGTGCCACTCACCCACAGGACATATCTGGTATTACAGCTTTGCCCTATTCAATAGAACAGAAATACAATACCAGATAGAACTTCTAGACAAGGGTAGAGCCTCTCTGCAAAACAGGATAAAAAAAAAATATCCTGGAAAACCCCTCTAATAAGGATCATATGGCCAAATCTAAGAAAGTCACCTGATATATCTTAACTGAGATTTATATACAGCTTTTACCACCACCCCTCAAACAGCATCACAGGGGAGTAATATTAACCCTTGTGAAGTCCTCTTAGGCTGGCTGCACACAAGGGAGTTCAATATGTTGAACAATGTCTGCAAGAGCACCCGTCCTGACCTCCCAACACTGATGGGGGTCGCATGGGATTATATTGATTATGCTGCTATGTAACCCTTGTATTGGACAATGTGGTCAGTGTCAAATACATTCATAACTCCAAAAAGGTTACATAGCATCAAAAATATAATGCTATGCAATCCTATCAGTGCTACATACGTCTGGACAGGAGCTCTAGCAGACACACGCTGCGAGTTCAACACATTGAACTCACTTGTGTGAAACCAACCTTAAACCTCATTCACTGACATGTGCTGTCCACATTGCAGACAGCTTACGCACCCATTCACTTAATTTGTTCTGTTCACATTTCAGTATTTACTGACTGGGTCAGGGAAACACACACACACACACACACACACACACACACACACACACACTTTGCAATGATCCTTATGGACATGCAGCATATCCCGCTCCCCCACTGAGATAAACATTCATGCTCAGCTTTGTTTCTGGACTGTAGTTTGGAAGGTTCCTAGCAAACCTGATACATTGTTGCATGTAGTGCAGGGGGCGGAGCTCCAGGTGTAACAATGTATCAGCTCCTCCTTCCCAGCCCCTTGTAGCAGTGACTATCTGGCTCTGCCGCTCACCTCTCCATGGCTTCACCTCCAATCTTCTCAGCGTCAGCGTCAATCTTCACAAACAAGGGCTCCAAAGCCGCCTTCTCAGCATCTGATAGCGCCATCCTGGGATGTGAAGCTCCAGCACAAGGGCCAATCTGCACTGAGGGGCCCCAGACTCCATCATCACCTTTATATAGGGAGGAATGGCTGCTGATCCAGCACACCTGGGGCCCTACAGGAGAGCCCGACAACCTGGCCTGGCTGACAACTCCTGGACTGGAGTGCAGACACAATCAGCCGGTGGCTCCTGTAGATTAGGGGAATGTTCACATGACAGATTTTTTCGCTTTTTCCCGCTTGTGGTTTTATAAGTCCTGCTGTTAGTTGTAATAAATTAGGCCAATGTTTTTATGTGATGTTTTTTGCTGTTTATTGCGTTTTTTATTTTTAATGAAAACCACCAGCTCCAGAACGTATCTGAACGTCTATGCAAAATATGAAACTCAGGGCAATAAAGCGAGTGTTTTTGCTCCTCTAGCATTTTTTTTTTAATCAAAACTGGTAGAAGGGGAATCTGGCTGAGCTGCCCATAGCAACCAATCAGATTCCACCTTTTATTTTTCAGAGGTTCTTTGGAAAATGAAAGATAGAACATAGAAAGCGCTTCTACTGAGCAAAAACAAACAAACAAAAAACAAAACACATTTTTCTGGCAAATTTTTAGTGGGAGAAAACGATGCCAGAGAGAATGTGTGTGAGGAGGAAACCTCAGGGTGGAGTAACACATGGTAGCGTTATCACTGTTTAGTGCACTGTAGGGGGCAGTATTACTAATGGGGCATTCTAGAAGGGAATTACTATTGGTGGGACTATGAGGAGCGCTATTACTATGGTGGCACATATTTTTCTTCAGGATAGTATTTGGGGTATTGGGGGGCACAGTGAGCAGCAGGATTAGGGCTCATGCACACCGTGGCCGTATCGTGGGCCGCATCCAGGGGGTCCGCAATACAAGGGCATTACTTGAATTCACTTAGATGGGTCGGCAATCATGGAGATGCAGTACGGAGGCATGGATCAGAAGTCCATAGAAACACTACGGAGTGGTTTTCTGTCCGTGCCTCAGTACCGCAAAAAAGTAGTGCATGCACTACTTTTTTGCGGTGCGGACTGTCGGATGCAGATCGCAGATCCCATTCAAGTGAATGGGTCCGCCATCCGCATGCGCTGCCCCACAGTCAGTGCCCATGCATTGCGGACCGCAATTTGCAGTCTGCAACACAGGCCAGCCACCACACGGTCGTGTGTATGAGCCCTAACACTGTGGGGATGATGATAGAGAAGTGAGGAAGCTAAGATGTCTGTGTATGACACTCTGTAGAGATGAGGCGGCTGAGAGAAGATGTACAGACCAAATGGAGAAGATGATGACAGAGAAGATGTACATCGTAGGAGACGTCACCTGGGAGGCCCTGGATGTGAGAGGTACGTGCTGCTGTATAGCAAGTACAGCAAAATGTGGTGTGCGGGGGAGGGGGGGGGGGTGACTCAGAGAACTGGGCCATATTCATTGGGGCTTGGGTTAACAGGAGAAAATCCACCACAGCAACACCCCATATGTGCTCCTATACTGCTGTGGGGCTTGATTTTTTTCAGGATGAGATGATGTTTTCATTGGAACCATTTTAGGGCTGATATGACTTTTTGATTGCTTGATATTCAGCTTTTTGTGACCAAAAAATGTATATTTTGGTACACTTTTTTTATGTCGATCACCTGACAGGGCGGATCATATTATATTTTTATGGATGTTACAAACATGGCAATACTTTTGGGAGTCGACGGTTTATTTCCATGGTAAAGCAGGAGGCCGTCTGCTCCCTGTATTAATGTTCCGCTGGTCTCCGGCGCTCCCCGCTCAGGCCGCGCTGCTGGCAGTGGGAGGAGCGCTAAAAGCCCAGGAGTCAGCCGCCTGCACAGCCAGCAGCGCAACGTGTGTGTGAGCGCAGGATGTGCCGATCATCAGGGAACAAAGTATCTGTGTGGTTTTTTTTATAGAGCTGGAGAGGGCACTAGGGGCCAAAGGGGGGCACAAGGAGGACATAACTACTGTGAGGGGGCACAATGTGGGCATTAGTCCTGTATTCATATCTGCTTATTTAAAAACCATTTAAAATAGGAATCCAAAGCGGGCTTTGGTAGAGGTACCAGCCAGTACTAAAGCCCAGTTCGGATTGCTATTTTAATTGTTTTTAAATACTCAGATATGAATACAGTAGGAATTCACCAAAGTCTCACGCGACTTTGGGCGAGATAAAGTTTGGCTCCACGAAGCCCATACATTTTAATCCTGTGCAGAAAAAGCATTAACATTGACGTTTTTGAACTAATTGACTTCAGATCTATTATCTAAAGGTCGATCCGCTTAAGGCCTCCTGCACATGAACATGTGCGCCCCGCAATACATGAATACCAACCATGGGGCAGCCACAGCGATTGGAAGTACAGGACGAAACCCCACGGAAGCACTCTGTAGTGCTTCCGTGGGTTTCTGTTCCATGCTTCTGTTCTGCATCTCCGGATTTGCAGACCCAATGAAATGAATGGGTCTGCATCCGTTATGCGGAATGCCCACGGAACGGTGCCAATGTATTGCGGACCCGCAAATGCGATCTGCAATACGGCAACAGGCAGCACGCGTTCGTGTGCAGGAGGTCTAAACCTAATTAGAATGGGTTGGTCTTACAGAACCAGCATAGCGCCCCCTGCTTTGGATTTCCCTTCCTTACATAGTAACTTAGTATATTAGGCCACATGCACATGACCGTGTGCCCCCCGAGGCTATATTGCAAACTCATTCACTTGAATGGGTTCGCAATCACGGAGATGAGGAACGGAGGCACGGATCGGAAGCACTACGGAGTGCTTTCGTGGGGTTTCTAGCCGTGCCTCCGTACTGCAAAAAAGTAGCGCATGCGAATCGGATGCGAATCGCGGACCCCATTCAAGTGAATAAGTCCGCAAGTCGCATGCGGCTGCCCCACGGTCTGTGCACGTGCATTGCAAACCGCAATTTGTTGTCCGCAGCACGGGCACAGAGCCCTAACGTTCATGTGCATGCACCTATCAAGGTGTATTGGTACGACGGTCTACCTTTTGATAGATTTTATTAGATAAGTGGTGATATCGCCGTTTGCTCTTTTGTCTCGTTCTCACAACCGAAAACGACTGCCAGAAATACAATTGGGAAATCCATGGTGTAGTGTGCGTTGATGTGTGCGCAATTCCTCAAAAATAACGTCATAGAGACGTTCTCAAGTAGGATCCAATAATGTGCCTGTTTCCAACAGCTAGGCGAGGTTTATTTATACCAGAAGATGGTAATTGGTCTTACAATCATGACCAATAGGGAGACAGGTGATTGGCTGGAAGGCGGTCTTACAATCATGACCAATGGGTAGACAGGTTATGGTATGAAGTGATTGGCTGGCGAACATGTGAATGATCGCACAAAATTATTCCTGAGCGTTTGCACACTTATTCGCTCCGTTTTCGTTTCCATGCTTATCCTGGCGGATGAAGAAACCTTTGTTCAATGGTCCCCATTCCTCCCATCTCGGCCGGCGCCATGACACTGGTATCCTGCAGTAATACCAGGCCGGGCACAAATCAGCTACAGGTCAGGACGACCAGACCATCGTGCGAAAGTTTCTGCGCGATTCGAACGTGAACGAATCTGCGCATCTCCATAGGATAGATGGCGACCATACGGCAAACAATAATTTTCCACAGCAGTTCCCCCCTTTTTGGCCATATATTGTCATTTCAGTGGCTCCCTAACACTACAATCACTCAAACTAGAACTCTAAAGGGAATAAACATGTAAAGGGGAACATGCTACACTACAAATGAACTAACAAGAAGAACCTGGCCTAGCATTCTTGGGCCTCTTCGGTTGCTTGTCCGCGACGTCCGGCAAGGGTGGTGACAGTGAAAAGTCTCTAAAGTGTCTCTAATAAAGAAATGCCTTCAAAAGGAAGGGTGATTCTCCATGACGGTTCCTTAAAATGCGGTGGTTCTTCTTGGGTCGGTCCTCCTGGAGTAAGACTCCGATGGTTCTCTGCGATCATAACGTGGTCCTCTGAACGGCTCCTCGCAACTCGATTCATCAAGCAGCAGGTCATTCTCACCGCCACATAGAAAAGAAATAGAAAGCACAGCAGTAACAAGACATACACTCCTATTTCCTTAAGCCACGATCCTATAGAAAACAACATATCACCAAAGCCCCCCAGACCTTTAAAGGGGCTCCAACCTTCATCTGCAATCACACGTGCTTGCCCCTGTAATGCCTTAACTATCTAGATGAGCCTGAACCTTGTCACCAGTATCTTTCACCCAGGTGCAGCAATCCTCCCCGATGAATTCACAGAAACCCCCCTTTTCAGCTAAAATATAGTCGAGAGCCATCTTCTCCTGGAGGAGAAGAGTTTTTAACTGTCGCTGTTTGGAGGAGACTTCTCTCATGGCTTCGACTGTCTCGTTGAACATCTCATCCACTATGGTAGAAAATTTGTTCAGCCGCTTTATAAGTTCTATACCCCATCCGGTCCATGCCGGAAACCATGCCCAAGCACGGTCCCCTGCAGAGAACATACTCACCCGCCTCTGCACCATCAGAACCTCGTGATCATCAGCAATGTAGGAGACGGAGACTAACCTGACTAAGGTAATGAGAAAATCCCAGCAACGTTTTTTCTTCTGAGTAGATATGCTTTACTGTCATCCACAAATGATATGGTACAGGAGGCGTTTTCGGCCCGTCCAGCTTTTTTCAAATGCAGTTGAGAAAGGCTGGACCGTCCGAAACGCGTCCTGTACCATATCATTAGTGGATGAAATAAAAGCATATCTACTCAGAAGAAAAAACATTGCTGGGATTTTCTCATTACCAGGTGTTTGGGGATTGCCCCTTCCCGCGCAACACACACAGGTATTGTGAGCTGACTATTGGATTTGTACTTACCTGACTAAGGAGCATGACCCTCTAGCATTCGTGGGAATGACTCTGTAAGCAGCCTGCCCACACAAGAAGTAATAGGGCCCAGTTAGAGAGACACAAAGGTCATTAGGGTTCCGGTTACAGGAGTTGAGCAACAGCTGGATAGATAAAGGGATTGCTGCACCATCCTGAATGTCACACCCTCCCCACCAGCAGATATAGTCATGTTTGGTGGTTAGGTTGTTAAGGTCAGGGATTCTATGGTCGATCTGGACAGTGATCCCAGATGGGAATTCGGTCCGACCCATGGACTTAGCTCTAAATCCAGAGCTGATATTAAAATAAATCTGGGGTCGCCCTAATTGACCGGATACCTACACGGGTCTACTAAGCCTACTACAAGTCTCAGGGCTGACATCAAGACCATAAGTGACGTTACAATCTAAAAATGTATGGTTGAACTGTATGGATAGGTGACACTCCACAGATTTACCTAAAGGGTTGATTTTTCTCATGCCCACCCTGATGTCATAAAGGGCATGAACTGCCGCCATGGCCGGGAGGCTCTGACCCAGAGGTGGTTTGGAGCACACCGAGCAGTTGGATCTATTTGCCGTCTTTGCTAACTGCAAATGCATTCTGAATAACAAATTCAGATGCGACTCCATAACATTTTCCAAAGTGCATTAGACAGAAAGAATAAAGGAATACGAGTTACCTGATCATTGCGCTTTGTGGTCCAGTAGCTTCTTGCAATGGCTGGCGTGGATCCACCTGTCACATTCCTCGACCTTGAGGGAGGTTGGTGTTGTAAGTAGAACCTGGTACGGCCCGGTATATCTCGCCTCCTGTCCCTGTCGCTGATGTTTTTTAACGACCACCCAATCGCCGGGTTGTATGGAATGCAAACCAGTTATAGATTCTGCATCAGGAATAGATTCATAAACTCTTTGGAGTATCTTTTGGAGTTCCCATTAAAAGAGATTGCACATACCCCGTCAGCTGAGAATGTAAAGATGACAGCTGCAGGGGAAAGTAAAACCCCATCTTTGGTCTACTCCCGAACAGAATCTCATATGGGGACAGTCCATGAGGCCGTCTTGTTGCATTGCGCACAGAGTAGAGAGCAATGGACAAACACTCGGGCCACGGTTTACCTGTGTCGGTGGAGATCTTAGAGATCTTGTTCTTGATAGTACCGTTTAGTCTCTCCACCTTGCCAATGCTTTGGGGATGATAAAGAGTATGGAGACCCTGATTGATGTGGAGAGCCTCACATATCTCCTTCAAAACTTGTCCCGTAAAGTGAGTCCCCCGGTTGGATTCAATGGCTTCGGGTACTCCCCATTGACAGACAACCTCAGAAAGGATCTTTTTGGTGGTTGTTGTGGCATTAGCTTTTTTAACGGGCCAAGCCTCCAGCCATCCAGAAAACATGTCTACCCAGACCCATACTCGTGGGGCCCACTTTTAGGCATGTTGATGTAATCAATTTGGATACTCTGGACAGGGTACTCAGGTTTGGGGAATGTTTTTTTTGGGGTTATAGCCGGTCGTCCAGGGTTGTGTAAAGCACAGACCAGGCAAGCACTAGAAAATTTGGTGGCTGTGGTGGAGAATACTGGCGCTATCTAGTACTCTTCCACTTGAGCACACAAGACAGTTTTGGACTGGTGACTGGAGTAGTGAGCTAAATGGGCCATCATTGGATACAATACTCTTGGCAACCACCAATTACTACCGAGACCCCAGATCTTATCAGCCCCCTCCGTTGCCCCCAGTGCTGCCCATTTCTGCTTCTCTGAGTTCTCTGCCTGAGCTTGCAACTTCTTGAACTCATCCAATGACACATCAGCGGGTTTAGCCAGCATTAGCGTCAGGGGAAGGGGGTATAGGGCTCGTTCTTTAGCATCCAGATCTGCCATTGCATTGCCCCTAGCTTCCATTGTGGTCTCTGTGGTGTGAGCCTTGACCTTTAAGATAGCCACTTCTAATGGGAGTGTAAAAGCTACGAACAATCTGTTGATTAGTTCGGCGTGCTTCACAGGTTTCCCCAAGCTAGTGAGGAATCATCTGGCCTTCCAAATTAGACCGAAATCATGGGCTATTCCGAAAGTGTACCTTGAATCCGAGTATACATTGATCCTTCATGTTTCTCACAGGCTCTGGCCAATGCGTGTAGTTCGGCCTCTTGACCCGACATGTGGCTGCTGAGTGAGCCTTTTTCTACTATTTTGTTGACTGTTACAGTGCAGCCCGTGTGAGGTTTACCATCTTATGTGTAATACCTGGAACCATCTACAAAAAGATCTATTGCTTCCGGAACGATAGCTCCCTTGACAGGGCTAACTGCTTCTGTATCAAACGCCGTGAGCTCGAGACAATTGTGATCATCTGAGTTTTCAGTCATGGTCGTGTTAGCGTCGGTCACAATCCTTTCGTCCCCCCTCTCTTCTTCAGAGTCTGATTGGGTTGGGAGAAGAGATGCAGGATTGAGGATGGTACATCGTCTTAGTGGAAGGTTAGTAGGGGTAAGAAGAGCCACTTCATATTTGGTCAAATGGCTGGCCGAAAGATGTTTGGTTTAGACCTGGTTAAGTATCTCTTGGACAGAGGGTGGGGTGAAAAGGGTCAAAGGGGAATCTAAAACTATATCACCTACTTTGTGCAATAGTACAGCGCAGGTGGCTACAGCTCGGACACACCCAGGTGAGTCTTTGATGACCAGATTCAGTTCAGTTGAAATGTACATGATGGACCTATACCTGGATGCGTGTAATTGGGTGAGTACCCCAGTGGCATGCCCTTTACTTTCATGACAGAAAAGGGTAGGTTGTAGTTGGGAATACCTCGTGCCGGGGCTCTAGAAAGTTCCTGGATCAGATCCTGGAGGGTTAACCAGTTTTCATTAGTTAATTGAAATGGTGTTTGTGACGGAAGAGTATAGAGAGGACCCAGTTTGGATGAGATGTTAGGGATCTAATCTCTGCTATAATTGATTAGACCTAGAAGGGCTCTCAACTGTCGGGCATTACGAGGTCGGGTAAAGTCTTTGAGAGAATGTATCCTTGCATTGTCAAATGTCAGGTTCCTTTTGAGATACAGTGGTCTAGAAAAGTAACCTCCATACAAAACTGCAATTTCTCCTTGCTAGCCTTATTCCCAGTGGATTCCAGATGGTTAAGCAACGACAAACTAACAAATCGTCCACATATTGCAATAGGGTGTCCTCCGGATCCTCTGGCACCCACTGATCTAATACCACCTTTAGCTTACAACTGTATTCCAACGGGCTAGTCATGGACCCTTGTGGTAACCGGGTCCATGTAAGTTGTTTAGCCTGGAATGAAAAAGCAAAGAGATATTGACACTGGGGATCCAGTGGTACAGAGAAAAAGGCATTGGGCAAATCGATGACACTAAAGTACGAAGCTTTAGGAGGGATGGAAGCAAGTAATGTGAATTCCTGGCCCTTGGCTGATTTCTTTGCCACTGGAAATAGAGGATTGTTACATAGGGATTAAGTTGGGGTCAAGACCCCGATTTGGAGATACCTGTCGATCTGGATTTTGAGGCTGTCCATTTGCGCTACACTCAGCTGGTACTGCGGTAATCTTGGTAATACGCAACCGGGGGCAATCCGTATAGTGGCTGGAGGTACTGGCAATAGGCCGACGTCATACTTGTCATCCGCCCAAAGTTTAGGATCTACCTCGGCCAGTAAGTCCAGGGACACAAAGTTGCCAGGTTCTCCAGTATACGGAACTGCCACTGCACACAGCAGCTCGTCTGTGAGTACACTAGTAACCACAACACCCTCCGGGGTATAGGAGATTTTGGTCAGAGTTTCCGATAGAATGTCTGCCCCCAAATGGTTAATAGGGACATCATCTGAGATTAACAAAGATCTAACTGCTTCTGTGTGTTGGCCTAACTTACAGTGCAATGGTTTAGTCTCTCTGAGAGTCATTGATTGACCTGTAAATCCAATGGTGGGGGTAGTATTGGCAGAAAGTGGAATCCTGCCTCTGAGGTCTTGGGTTTTTAGGACAGTTCTGGCTGCGCCGGTGTCAATGAGGCAGGATAGAGGGTATGGCAATTACTCAAGAAACAGATTGACATGAGCTGACAACAGTTTGCCATTTCCCTAGCGGGTTGAGCTGTTGGACTGTGTAACAGCTCCGATGTTCTGGGTAGGCACGGGATCGGGGATGAAATAGTAGGTTCCCGGAGGGCTATCTGCATTGCGGTACGATTTCTCTGGGTTTGGTTTATGTGCATAGGGCCGGTCGGGGGTGGTCTTACGAGGTTTGGGAGAATCCTGGTCCTCCTCATTCTCATACTGTGGACAGTGGAGTGCTACATGACCTTTCTGACGGCAAAGGAAACAGACAGGACTAGAATATTTAATCCCTTTGTTTCTCCTTTGCTTAAGGATGGTTACTCTGGGCAATTAACTCAAATCCTGTCATGATTTTGGCCGACTTGGCCTCCTACCTGGCTCGCCAACTGATATCGCCGTTTGCTCCTTTGTCTCATTCTCACAACCAAAAGCGACCGCCAGAATTACATCTGGGAAATCCTTGGTGTAGTGTGCGTCAATGTGACGCACACGTAATGTCACAGAGACTTTCTCAAGTACGATCCAATAATGTGCCTGGTTCCAACAGCTAGGCAAGATTTATTTATACCAGAAGATGGAAGGCGGTTTTACAATTATGACCAATAGGGAGACAGGTGATTGGCTGGAAGCTGGTCTGACTATTATGACCAATAGGGAGACAGGTTATGGTATGAAGTGATTGGCTGGTGAAGATGTGAATGTTTGCGCATTCGCACACTTATTTGCGCCCTTTTCGTTGCCGCGCTTATCCTAGCGGTTGAAGAAACCTTTATTCGACGGTCCCCATCCCTCCCGCCTCTGCTGGCGCCATGACACTGGTATCCTGCAGTAATACCAGGTCGGGACGACCAGACCATCGTGCAAAAGTTTCTGCGCGATTCAAACGTGAACGAATCTGCGCATATCCCTAGGATAGATGGAGACCATACGGTAAACAATTTTCCACAACAGTGGGACTGGGTGAGTACAGTTATACATTGGGCGGAGTGGCAACAGCAGGGGGAGCAAAGCTGAACCCATGCTCCAGGTGCTGGAAAGCCTAGCTACAACCTCTGCTATGGTGCAGAATGGGAGTGGTAGTACATCTAACGGTATCAAAACGCAGTGCTAAACAATTCACAGTGCAAATCTTCCCCAATAGCAATGTATGGATATCAGCAATGATGGAGGTTGTAGTACTCCGCTCTACCTTTCCAAAGTCTCTTTGCAGTATCTAAGGCTGGCAATAAGACTCAAACATGGCCATAATTTCCAGCTGAGGGGCTTAAGATACAGCTGGCCAGGAGCATGTCCAAGTGTAAAGGAGATACCAGCTATGTCCCCCTCACTGCAGCCTTAGGAGAACTTTCTGTAACTGGAATTTTCCCTCATCTGCAGGACTACTCTGCTATATCTAACGCTCCCATAAAAAGGAAAAGAATGGAGCGGTGGCATATATTTCCAACCAGCTGCTCCACAAAGTATGGAGGCCCCAGTCTCATGACCAGTGGGGGTCCCAGTAGTAGAACCCTCACCAAAATTCATTTTCCTCTATCCTGTGGATAGGGAATAGCTTTCTCTTATTGGAATAAACATTTAGTCATTAAACACCTTACTGTGCTCTTCCTACAAATTTTGGACCTTCTAGTTCTTGCCCTCTGGAGCACTGAGATGGCTTTATTGAGACCAATGTCTCAGATAGTTCCAAGTCCCAAAGAATTCCTACCAATGTCAGAGTGGGGTTCCTTGGCCCAGAGGAAGTTATTCTTTGGGTCCAACCTCTATATCCTTAATAAATGTCTAATTAAAAACCTAATATAGACCCTAGTGGCAAGTGATTATCTTCAAAGGCAGCTCCAAATGTTTTTTATTTATTTTTTTAAACCCTGGACCTTTCATACCCATTAATTAATCAGAGCCTGGGCACCAGGAGGATCCTCTGGTGGGTCAGTCTGACACTGAGGACTTACATTGAGATGCGAGCACATGTACTTCCTCAGCTAACAGACACTAAACCTAGGGGCAGACCTAGGTCCAACTCCTAGCCTCCTATGGGGCAGAGTCTGGACTGGTAATCTTGACCTATCTACACAAAACTATGTGGGCTGTAATACATCGGAATATTAAACAAATCTGATATACAAGACCAGACAAGCCCATTTATGTCTTCTACACCCTGTGACATCATTCCTTCCGCCCCCATAGTCTACTGCAGGGATCCTCAATCTGTGGCCCTCCAGCTGTTGTAAATCATCAACTCTCACCATGCCCTGCTGTAGGCTGTCTGGGCATGCTGGGAGTTGTAGTTATACAACAACATCTGGAGGGCCGCAGGGTGGGCATCCCTGGTCTACTGGATTTGGTGATGTAGATGCCATTATTAACCAAATTCACGGCAACAGAAGCTCAGACTAAAAATGCCAGGAGACGGGATGTACAAGCATATAATATTTATTACAGAGATCAGGAGAAGAGATCCCAGGTCATGGAGGACAGACGCTTGTTACAAGAGACAGACATAGATTGAGAAGAATCCTCCCGGTCAGCTGGAGATCAGGGCAACAGCAACTTCATTGAGGAACTTGTCACAGGCCGACTTGTCCACATCTGGGAAATGCTTGACGATGACCTCCATGAGACAACCACACAGCAGCTGGGGGATGGATGATAGGAGTCAATGCACACAATATTTATAAGGGCTCATGAACACAGCCGTATAATTGCAAATCAGATGTGGAGATCGAAGATTTGTTATTGATATTACCTAGATGCCATTTTGCCCAGAAATGGCACCACTTTGACAATGGGTTCTGTAGTGCAACACCATTGACAGTGATTGTGGAGGAACTGCAATACCAGATACAGCCATGGACAAGAGTGGCGCCATTTTTCAGCAGACTTTCTGATCCGCACTGGACAGATCTGCTCCTCACCTTGATGGTGTCCACACTGAGCTTCAGCTTGTTGGTGTGCAGCTCCCGCAGTGTGGCCAAGTTCTCCTGCAGTTTTCCATAGTGGTTGAGGGCATCATTAATGGCGTGGATGATCTTCCCTCCATGTGTCTTCAGATCCTGACTGCCGGGGGTCACATCCATGTGAGTGAAGTGGGACTTGGTGTCTGGATGGTGCTGGAAGAGACTGAGGAGAGAGGAACATCCAGTGTTATAGAACAGCGTCCTTACCCCATGTACCAAGGAAATCAAGATGGCCAGACACTAAGGGGGTGGGAAGGAAGTATTAAGCCTCTTTCACATGTCAGTGTTCTCCACGGACAGCACACATCGCCATTCATTTTAATGGCCGTTTTCACATGGTCTGTGTTGATGCATGCTATATTTTGTCAGTGTTTACGGATCCATCACCTCAATTATAGTCTAAGGGTCAGTGAAATCCATGGGTGCAACACAGATACCACGGATCATTAGGAAGAGATACTATGAAAATTATTTCTCAGGTGTGCAGGGTCAGTGAAACACAGACAGTAAAAAATAAATAAATAAATAAAGTGGCCAAAACCCATGACAGCTTACAGAGAGTCGATAGACATACGGGGTGTGATTATAATCATTTGTGAGAAACACTTTTAGACTTCTATGGACACAGTATTTCTACCAACACATTCCCCTCCCCCACTGAGATAAACATGCATGCTCTGCTCTATTCCTGGATTACAGTTTTTCATGATCAAGGAAGATTCCAAGCAAATCGGATACATTGTTGCATGTAGTGCAGGGGGCGGAGCTCCAGGTGTAACAATGTATCAGCTCCTCCTTCCCAGCCCCTTGTAGCAGTGACTATCTGGCTCTGCCGCTCACCTCTCCATGGCTTCACCTCCAATCTTCTCAGCGGCAGCGTTAATCTTCACAAACAAGGGCTCCAAAGCCGCCTTCTCAGCATCTGATAGCGCCATCCTGGGATGTGAAGCTCCAGCACAAGGGCCAATCTGCAATGAGGGGCCCCAGAATCCATCATCTCCTTTATATAGGGAGGAATGGCTGCTGATCCAGCACACCTGGGGCCCTACAGGAGAGCCCGACAACCTGGCCTGGCTGACAACTCCTGGACTGGAGTGCAGACACAATCAGCCGGTGACTCCTGTAGATTAGGGGAATGTTCACATGACAGATTTTTGTAATGAATTTTCACTGACATTTAGCACCAAAGAAAAATTCCCAATTATTTTAATGTTAATTCAAATATCGCTTTTTCCCGCTTGTGGTTTTATAAGTCCTGCTGTTAGTTGTAATAAATTAGGCCAATGTTTTTATGTGATGTTTTTTGCTGTTTATTGCGTTTTTTTTCCCATGAAAACCACCAGCTCCAGAACGTATCTGAACGTCTATGCAAAATATGAAACTCAGGGCAATAAAGCGAGTGTTTTTGCTCCTCTTGCATTTTTTTTAAACACAACGGGGGAGTTTTATCAAAACTGGTACAAAGGGAATCTGGCTGAGCTGCCCATAGCAACCAATCAGATTCCACCTTTTATTTTTCAGAGGTTCTTTGGAAAATGAAAGATAGAACATAGAAAGCGCTTATACTGAGCAAAAACAAACAAACAAAAAACCAAACACATTTTTCTGGCATATTTTTAGTGGGAGAAAACGATGCCAGAGAGAATGTGTGTGAGGAGGAAACCTCGGGGTGGAGTAACACATGGTGGCGTTATCACTGTTTAGGGCCCTGTAGGGGGCAGTATTACTAATGGGGCATTCTAGAAGGGAATTGCTATTGGTGGGACTATGAGGAGCGCTATTACTATGGGGGCACAAATTTTTCTTCAGAATAGTATTTGGGGGTATCGGGGGGCACAGCGAGCAGCAGGATAAGGGCTCATGCACACCGTGGTCATATCGTGGGCCGCATACAGGGGTACGCAATACAAGGGCATCACTTGAATAGGTCCGCAATCACAGAGATGCGGAACGGAGGCATGGATCGGAAGCCCACGGAAGCACTACAGAGTGGTATTCTGTCCGTGCCTCCGCACCGCAAAAAAGTAGTGCATGCACTACTTTTTTGCGATGCGGACCGTCGGATGCAGATCGCAGACCCCATTCGGCTGCCCCACAGTCGGTGACCATGCATTGCGGGCCGCAATTTGCAGTCCGTAGCACGGGCCCGGCCAGCACACGGTCGTGTGTATGAGCCCTAACACTGTGGGGACTCCAGGTTGGGGGATGATGATAGAGAAGTGAGGAAGCTAAGACGTCTGTGTGTCACACTCTGCAGAGACGAGGCGGCTGAGAAAAGATGTACGGACCAAATGGAGAAGATGATGACAGAGAAGATCTCCAATCGGAGGAGACATCACCTGGGAGGCCCTGGATGTGAGAGGTACGTGCTGCTGTATAGCAAGTACAGGAAAATGTGGTGTGCGGGGGGAGGGGGGGGTGACTTAGAGAACTGGGCCATATGAATTGGGGTAACAGGAGAAAATCCACCACAGCAACACCCCATATGTGCTCGTATATTGCTGTATGGGTGCACCGCACGGCAGTAATATCCCGACCAGCGCACTCCGGGATAGGCCTCATGCACACGACCGTTGTTTGGGTCCGCATCCAATTTTGGCGGCTCGGATGCAGACCCATTCACTTCAATGGAGCTGCAAAAGATGCAGACAGCACTCCGTGCGCTGTCCACGTCCGTGGCTCCGTTCCGCGGCCCCGCTAAAAAATATATAACGTCCTATTTTTGTCCGCGCTTTGCGGACAAGAATAGGCATTTATATTGCTGGCGCCCGTTTTATTCCACAAATTGTGGAAGGCAACACGGGCGGCTTCCGTTTTTTTCAGATCCACGGTTTGCGGACCGCAAAAAACGGCACGGTCGTGTGCATGAGGCCATAAGATGACGATTTCATTGGTACCATTTTTGGGTAAATATTACTTTTTGAATGCTCGATATTATGCTTTTTGTGAGGCAAGGTGACCAAAATTTGGCTGTTCTGGCAGTTTTTATTTTTTGTTTTTCGTTACAGACGCTGCAAAACCAAACATGTCTACATTTGTGTTTCAGTTTTACACAATAAAAGCATTTTTGAAAAAAATAAATCATGTTTATGTGTCACCATTTTCGGAGAGCCTTTAGTTTTTTCTGCCGATCGCCTTGTGTGGGGCTTGATTTTTGTAGGATTAGTTGATGTTTTCATTGGAACCATTTTGGGGTAGATAGGACTTTTTGATTGCTTGATATTCTGCTTTTTGTGACCCAAAAATTTCTATTTTGGTACTATTATTTTTTTTATGTCGATCACCTGACTGGGCAGATCATATTATATTTTTATGGATGTTACACACATTGCAATATCTAATATGTCTATTTATTTATTTATTTATAAATTGAAAATGGCTTGCTGATGGGAAAGTGCTTTTTTATTTTACTTCAAACGTATATATTTTTTACCTATTATACTTGTCTTGGGACTTCAACTTTTGCGAGTCGGGCGGTTTATTTCCATGGTGAAGCAGTAAGCCGTCCGCTCCCTGCTTTACTGTTCCGCTGATCTCCGGCGCTCCCCGCTCAGGCCGCGCTGCTGGCAGTGGGAGGAGCGCTAAAGCCCGGGAATCAGCCGCCTGCACAGCCAGCAGCGCGACGTGTGTGTGAGCGCGTCCTGCTGCTGCTGGGAACGCAGGATGTGCTGATCGTCAGAGAACCAAGTAATTGTGTGGTTTTTTTTTTATAGAGCTGGAGAGGGCACTAGGGGCCAAAGGGGGGCACAATGTGGGCATTAGTCCTGTATTCATATCTGCTTATTTAAAAACCATTTAAAATAGGAATCCAAAGTGGGCTTTGGTAGAGGTACCAGCCAGTACCAAACCCAAGTTCGGATAGCTATTTTAATAGTTTTTAAATACTCAGATATGAACACAGTAGGAATTCACCAAAGTCTCACGCAAGTCTTTGGGCGAGATGAAGTTTGGCTCCACGAAGCCCATACATTTTAATGCTGTGCAGAAAAAGCATTAACATTGAAGTTTTTGTACTAATTGACTTCAGATCTAGGATCTGAAGGTCGATTCGCTTAAGGCCTCCTGCACACGAATGTGTGCGCCCTGTAATGCACGAACACCGAACGTGGAGCAGCCACAGCGCATCGCGGACCCATTCACTTTAATTGGTCCGCGATCCGCCAGTTCCGCGAAAAGATAGGAAATGTTCTTTTTCCGGGACCGAAGTACAGGACGAAACCCCACGGAAGCACTATACCCCATCCAGTCCATGCCGGAAACCATGCCCAAGCACGGTCTTCTGCAGAGAACAGCTCCCTCCTAGTCCTTCTTCCCATACTCACCCTCCTCTGCACCATCAGATCCTCCTGACCAGGGGCGTAACTAGAAGTGACTGGGCCCCACAGCAAATATTTGTAAGGGCCCCCCTCAGCGCGCTTCGCACCTCCCTCCTCCTGTGTAAACCCCACTCCTTTGGCACAGTGTAGCGGTATACTGTATATTGTGTGGCACAGTATAGAGGTATACTGTATATTGTGTGGCACAGTGTAGCGGTATACTGTGTGGCACAGTGTAGCGGTATACTGTATATTGTGTGGCACAGTGTAGAGGTATACTGTATATTGTGAGGCACAGTGTAGCGGTATACTGTATATTGTGTGGCACAGTATAGAGGTATACTGTATATTGTGTGGCACAGTGTAGCGGTATACTGTGTGGCACAGTGTAGCGGTATACTGTATATTGTGTGGCACAGTGTAGAGGTATACTGTATATTGTGAGGCACAGTGTAGCGGTATACTGTATATTGTGTGGCACAGTGTAGCGGTATATTGTGAGGCACAGTGTTGAGGTATATTGTGAGGCACAGTGTAGCGGTATACTGTATATTGTGTGGCACAGTGTAGCGGTATATTGTGAGGCACAGTGTAGAGGTATACTGTATATTGTGTGGCACAGTGTAGCGGTATACTGTATATTGTGGGGCACAGTGTAGAGGTATACTGTATATTGTGTGGCACAGTGTAGAGGTATACTGTATATTGTGTGGCACAGTGTAGAGGTATACTGTATATTGTGGGGCACAGTGTAGAGGTGTACTGTATATTGTGGGGCACAGTGTAGCGGTATACTGTATATTGTGTGGCACAGTAGCAGTATACTGTATATTGTGAGGCACAGTGTAGAGGTATACTGTATATTGTGGGGCACAGTGTAGCAGTATACTGTACATTGTGGGGCACAGTATAGAGGTATACTGTACATTGTGGGGCACAGTATAGAGGTATACTGTACATTGTGGGGCACAGTATAGAGGTATACTGTACATTGTGAGGCACAGTATAGAGGTATACTGTATATTGCGGGGCACAGTGTAGCGGTATACTGTATATTGTGGGGCACAGTGTAGGCTATATGTGCATAACATAAACATACTCCACATGAACACTTACAGTTACTTGGCTTGGCCCTTGGGGATCTCGGACGCCACTTCCACACTTTGGCCGGGGGCTCGGCGGAGCTGATGTTGTGTTTTATCCTAATGAGAAAGATTTTATAATAAGGATTTGGAGAAGGGGCAGAGGGATAGCAGAGCAGGGAGAGGCTGGTGCTGCTACTAGGGGGTCATACCATGGGGCAGTAATAAAACCCACCATAATGCCCCCACCCAGTAGTAATAATTCTCCTTATAATGTGACAGTGCAAAAAATACCCCCTTGTAATGCCCCCAGTTGAGCTAATGTCCCCATAGTGCCCCCATAATGTGCCAGTATAAAATACCCCTATATAGTGCCCCCAGTAAATTCCCCCATAGTGCTCCTCTCCCCCCTTCCTGCTAGTGCCCCCCAAAATGTACCAGTATAAAATGCCCCATATATAGTGCCCCAGTAGATGCCCCTCAGTGTCCGGCCTCTGATAGGCTGCCGGCCTAGTGTCCCCCATAATGCCCCCCAATAATGTGCCAGTAAGTGCCCCCCATCATGTGCCAGTATCAAGTGCCTCTCCCCCCCCCACATGTCCCAGTATCATAGTGCCATCTCCCCCCATGTGCCAGTATCAAGTGCCTCTCTCCTTCCCACCCCCCATGTGCCAGTATCAAGTGCCTCTCTCTTCCCCCCATGTGCCAGTATCATAGTGCCATCTCCCCCGCAAAAAAGTGCCAGTATTAAGTGCCTCTCCCCCCCATGTGCCAGTATCATAGTGCCAACCCCCCCCCCCACATGCCAGTATCAAGTGCCTCTCTCCTCCCCCCATGTCCCAGTATCATAGTGCCATCTCCCCCCCCACTAAAAAGTGCCAATATCAAGTGCCTCTCTCCCTCCCCCCTCCCCATGTGCCAGTATCAGGTGCCCCCCCCATGTGCCAGTATCAAGTGCCAACCCCCCCTCTCCCCTCCAGGTGCCAGTATCAGGTGCCTCCCCCCCCCTATGTCCCAGTATCATAGTGCCATCTTTCCCCTTCCCCCCCCCACCACCACAAAAAAAGTGCCAGTATCAGGTGCCTCTCTTCCTCCCCCCCCCATGCCAGTATCAGGTGCCAACCCCACTCCCCCCCATGTGCCAGTATCAGGTGCCAACCCCCCTCCCCCCCCAGGTGCCAGTATCAGGTGCCAACCCCCCTCCCCCCATGTGCCAGTATCAGGTGCCAACCCCCCTCCCCCCATGTGCCAGTATCAGGTGCCTTCCGCTCCCCCATGGCAGTAACAGTCGGGTATTAAAAAATAAATAATAAACACTTCTACTTACCTCCATGTCAGCGATGCGATGCAGCCTCTTCCTGTGTCCCGCCTTGTATGTCCTTATATGGACTCAGTGCTTGTATTTCAGAAAAGAGTCTGCTGGGATTCGAACCCACGACCTTCTACTTCAGAGGCAGAGCAGCTAACCACTAGACCATACGAGCTGCCTTGATGCTGACTGAAAAAATATGAGACTTCTACTGTTATAGCTGGCTAAGTGTACATCTATACACATGGCAGCTGCTCATATATAGAGATGTAGCAGAGCTGAATGTGCTGAGACAGCTGTCATATACAGATATAGCAGTATCTCAGATATATCTCTATATGACAGCTGTTCAAGCACACTCAGCTCTGCTATATCTCTATATATGATAGCTGCCCCAGCAAACCCAGCTCTGCTACATCTATGCATATGACAGCTGCCCAAACACACCCAGCACTGCTATATCTCTATATGACAGCTGTCCCAGCACACTCAGCCCTGCTATATCTCTATATATGACAGCTGCTCCAGCAAACCCAGCTCTGCTACATCTATACACATGACAGCTGCCCAAACACACCCAGCACTGCTATATCTCTATATGACAGCTGCCCCAGCACACTCAGCCCTGCTATATCTCTATATATGATAGCTGCTCCAGCACAACCAGCCCTGCTACATCTATATATCTCTAAGTATTGCTATACAGTAGATAGATATATAGAGATATAGCAGAGCTGAGTGTGCTGGGGCAGCTGTCATGTGTATAGATGTAGCAGAGCTGGCTGTGTTTCGGCAGCTGTCATGTGTATAGATGTAGTAGAGCTGGGTTTGCTGGGGCAGTTGTCATATATAGAGATATAGTAGAGCTGAGTGTGCTGGTGCAGCTGTCATGTGTATAGATGTAGCAGAGCTGGGTGTGTTTGGGCATCTGTCATGTATAGATGTAGTAGAGCTGGGTTTGCTGGGGCAGCTGTCATATATAGAGATATAGCAGAGCTGAGTGTGCTGGTGCAGCTGGCATGTGTATAGATGTAGCAGAGCTGGGTGTGTTTAGGTATCTGTCATGTGTATAGATGTAGTAGGGCTGGGTTTGCTGGGGCAGCTGTCATATATAGAGATATAGCAGAGCTGAGTGTGCTGGGACAGCTGTCATATAGATATATAGCAGTGCTGGTGTGTTGGGGGCAGCTGTCATGTGTAATGATGTAGCAGAGCTGGCTGTGTTTCGGCAGCTGTCATGTGTATAGATGTAGTAGAAATATATAGAAACCACGGCACTCAATATTAGATTATCAAAATTAGTTCATTTATTAATTGTCCATCCCAGGTAGGATCATTTATAATGCAAATGGCCAACAATATCGTTTCGGTCCAGCAGGACCTTGTTCACGGCCTTACTGCAGGTGATCTGGAGGCATCGGGAGGACTTGGGTAAATGCTTTGCCACTGATTCACTGATAGATTGGAGGTTGTGGGTTCGAATCCCAGACCATGAGACTTTAGCAGACAGTAAAATTAGATCACACTAGCGGCTGCTGTGAAGGGGCCCTGAACATGATATTTAACTAACTTGAAAATAAACTGTCACACACGCTGCTGGGGCGCCGGGCCCCGAAGCAGCTGCTTCCCCTGCTTCCCCGGTAGTTACGCCACTGCTCCTGACCATCAGCAATGTAGGAGGCGGGGACTAACCTGTCTAAGGATGCGTCAATTTTGACGTAAATTTGTTTTCCCTTAGTCCTAACAGCAGCACAAGTGGGGTATTTGCCCCTGTGAAGCTGGTCAGGACAGGCGGAATTTTAATGAACAAAAATTTCTGCCTAAGTATCCTAATTAACAATTAGTTAATTAAGCCCCTACCCCATATAACCCGGCCCCAACTGGACGGGGTTGCTTTATAACAAGTAAATGACAAAAAAATCATACAAGGGGAGGGAAATTTGTGTGCTGCTGTTAGGACTAAGGGAAAACAAATTTACGTCAAAATTGACGCTTCCCTTACGTCCTAACCAGCAGCACAAGTGGGGAAGTAGCAAGAACCTCACCCAAATTGGGAGGGCTCCCTACTCCCCTCTCAGGAGAGGGCGGCACTTAAAACGGATTGTCCAAAGGCCATTCCCTCCGTCTGTCTAGACTCTAGACGGTAATGCGAAATGAAGGTGTTCAGAGAACTCCAAGAGGCGGCTGCACAAATCTGATCCAGGGGAATCAGTTTCTTCTCCGCATAAGAGGTGGATACAGCCCTGGTAGAATGGGCGGAGACGAAAGAAGGAGGCGTCAAATCTTGGGACAGAAAGGCCAGACGGATTGCCTCTTTAATCCACCTACTCAGAGTGGGTTTTGAGGCCTTCAGGCCCCTGTTTTTCCCTGCATAGGACAGAAGGAGGTTTTCCGATCTTCTAAATTCGCCTGTTCTGTCCAAATATATTCTAAGACCTCTTGAAATGTCCAATGTACGGAGCCTTTCCTCCTCGGGAGAAGTTGCAGCCGGTGAAAAGGTGGGCAGACATATTGTCTGATTAATATTAGAAAAAGTGGGAACCTTTGGTAAAAAGGTTGGTAAAAACCTTAACAGGACCTTGTCCTGAAGGATTTTTAAATAGGGCTCAGAAGCGCCCAGAGCCTGAAGTTCCCCAACTCTCTTAGCTGATGTGATAGCCAGTAGGAATGTGATCTTTAGGGATAGGAACCTCAAGTCCACTTCATTCAAAGGCTCAAAAGGGGGGACACATAACCCTTTTAGAACCACCAATAAGTCCCACTGTGGGATTGGTCTCAGGACTCTGGGTTTAAGTCTTTCGGCTCCCTTCAGGAACCTCTTGATTAGGGGGTCCTGAGAAATCGGTCTGCCAAGGCATGCCGATAAGGCAGAGACGTGAGCTCTGAGAGTAGATGGGCTTAGACCCTTGTCTAGACCATCCTGTAGGAATTGTAGAATAGCGGAGAGAGGAGGGTCTAAAGCAACTACCTCTCTGTTATTGCACCATTGCAGGAATATTCTGTAGATTCTGGAATACTTCTTGCTTGTAGATTCCGCTCTGGAGTGAGAGATTGTTCTCAGGACCTCCACAGATAACCCTCTAGCTTCTAGAAGGGACCTGTCAATCTCCAGGCTGTCAGATTGAGTCTCCTCAGATCTAGACAGGGACCTGTGTCCTGATACACAAGGTCCTGTATTAGGGGAAGTCTCCAATAATTGCCCTGACTCATCTTCATGAGCTGGGTGAACCAAGACCTCTTTGGCCAGAATGGCATGATGGCAACCACCGAGGTCTGGTCTTGCTTGATCTTCATCAATACCCTCGGTATCATGGAAATTGGAGGGAAGATGTATGCCAGCCTGAACCTCCATGTTATGGACAGAGCGTCTATCGCTACCGGGTCGTCCTCCCTGTAAAGGGAACAGAACCTGCTCACCTTGGCGTTCAATCGGGTAGCCATCAGGTCGATTTCCGGCGTGCCCCACCGCTGGACAATCATAGAGAAGATGTTCTCGTTCAGGGACCACTCCCCTGGAACTGGTAGACCCCGACTCAGGCGATCTGCCAGTACATTGAGATCCCCTCTGATATGGACTGCCATTAGGTGGGATAGATTGATCTCTGCCCAAGAAAGAATAGAACCCGCCTCCCTCAGGAGGGTTAGGGACTTCGTCCCTCCCTGTCTGTTTAGGTAGGCGACCACAGAAGTGTTGTCTGTTCGGACTCTCACCGCCTGACCGCGGATGAGAGGAGCAAAATGAAGGAGGGCTAGTTTGACCGCTCTCAGCTCTCTCCAGTTGGATGAGAGTATTTTCTCCAGGGGATTCCAAGTACCCTGTACTGGATTGTCCTCCAGATGGGCCCCCCAGCCCAGCAGAGAAGCGTCCGTGGTCAAGGTGATCCAACGAGGTTGGATCAGAGACCTCCCATCCTTTAGGTTCCTCCACCACTTGAGCGAGGAACGGACTTCTACCGACAGGGAGTGCATCCTGTCTAGGTCTTTGGGCTTGCGAGTCCAAGCTGCTAAGACCTCCTCCTGAAGAGGGCGTAAGTGCCATAAGGCCCACGGAACTGCCTCTGCAGATGCTGACATGTGGCCTAACATCCTCATAAGAACCCTTATGGAGACTCGTCTGGGTGGTATAAGAGACTGTGCGGCTTTTATTACTTTGTCCCTCCTTTGAGGGGACAGGTATAGGGTCATCAGTTGTGAATTGATCACAAAGCCCAAGAACGTTCTCGTGGTTGACGGGACTAAGTGTGACTTGTCCCAATTTATCAACCACCCCAGACCCTGGAGAATCTGGAGAGCTTGTTGAAGCTGACTCTGCAGGACGTCTGCGTTTGCGGCTTTTAAAAGCCAATCGTCCAGGTACGGTACGACTTCTAGCCCAAGGAGCCTTAAATGGGCGACCACAGGAGCCACTACCTTTGTGAAGGTGTGCGGAGCTGAGGATATGCCGAAGGGCAATACAGCAAACTGGTAGTGCTTCACTACCCCTTGCAAGGCCACAGCAACTCTGAGATATTTCCTGTGTGCTGGGCAGATGGGAACATGAAGGTAAGCATCCTTCAGGTCTATGGTTACCATCATATCTCCTGGGTTCAGGATGTTTAAGACAGAGCGAATGGTTTCCATCCGGAAACGCTTCTTCCTGATGAAGCGATTTAAATAACGTAAATCGATGATCATCCGCCAGTCTCCTGACGGTTTTGGCACCAAAAAGATGGGGGAATAAACCCCCTGCCGCCGTTCGCGAGGAGGAACCTCCTCTAATGCTCCTTTCTGTATATTCTGGAGGACCGAGTCTTCCAGGATTAACTGTTTGTCGGGTGCTAAGGTCCTTGTTAGGACGAATTTGTCCCGAGGAAGGGAAATAAAATCTATTGTGTACCCTGACGCTATCACCTGTAGCACCCAAGGGTCTGGAATTTTTTGCACCCAAAAATCTTTGAATAGACTCAAACGTCCACCGACTGGGGGACTGAAAACTGTTCCTTCCTCTGGGACAACAGGGGGGAGGGGAGGGGGGTTGACGGCCTGTGAAGAGTCATAGATCAGGCTTGCGGTTCCCGCGACCGCGACCCCTACCTCTCTTATTATTTTCAGAACGCCTCTGGGTTCTGTCTCCCCCCTGAAATCTTCCTCCTCCTCTACCCCTTCCTCGACCCCGAAAGGACTGCTGGGGGAGGGATTTACCCTTCTTGTCCGCTAGGTTCTCCATGAGAGCATCTAACTCGGAACCGAACAATCTACCAGGTTCGAAGGGAAGGGAGCAAAGGTTAAATTTGGACGTGTTGTCCGCCGCCCATGGTTTTAACCAGAGTGGGCGTCTACTGGCTGAAGAGAGCGCCATCGACTTGGCCGCTAATTTTAACTGTTGTTGGGAGGAGTCTGTTAAGAAATCGATCCCCAGTAAGAGGGTCTTGAATTGGTCCAAGATGTCGTCCCGGGCAACCCCAGAATCCAAGTCTGATTGGATTCTGAGTGTGCGAGCACGGATGAACTCCGATACCTCAGAGCACGCTATAGCAACCGAGGCTGAAGCGGAGGCAGCCGAGTAGTTGCGTCTAAGCGTGCACTCAGCTCGTCTATCTAAGGGGTCCTTTAGGTTGCTGCCGTCGTCTGAAGGCACTAGGGTTCTCTTGGAGAGCTTTGATATGGCCATATCCACCTTTGGAGGTGGAACCCAAACTAAGGAGTCCGCATCCTGTAGAGGGAACATTAGTTTAAACCTTTTTGTTAACACTGGCCCCTTCTCCGGGTGTTTCCACTCGGTTGCCATTAACTTCATTAAAGACTCGTCCACTTTAAAGGCCCTTGGCCCCCTAGAGGTGGACTGTGGAGCTTCCCCTTGCTCAACATCATGGTCCCTTGACCTGATGGAGCGCAATAGTCTTTGAGTCTTTTCGGCCGGAAAGAGGAAGGCCGAACTCTCTTCCTCAGAGGAAGAATTGTCTTCAATGGAGACGACGTCTTCAGACATGGGAACAGGACCAGGAGAAGCCTGTCTGGGCCTCTTGTTGGAGACTGCTCCCTTAATTTCGGCGATAGACGTATCCATGAACTGTTTCATCCATGAAAACATATCCACCATCGTTGGTTCTGGGTCCGCTCTGGGACGGCAGCCTGGACATCGATGGAATTCGTATGAATCCGGCAATGGGGTGCTGCAGGTGGAGCAGGCGAGATGTTTCTGCTTCTGGGTAGATTTGCCTAAGAAACAGAGCACAGAATAAGAATTTGGACCCAAAATGGTACAAAAAAGGGGAAGCAGTACCTTACCGTGAGGTGGCGATGCCATCTTAGAAGCAAGCAAAAGGTAACTTCAAGGAAAACTTCCTGGGCGCAGGAGTAACCAACAGCAGAAGTCAGTTGAGCTCAGAGAACTGAGAGCAACATTGACCTGCCTCACACAGGTGCCTTAAATAGCACAAGGGGGAGGAGCTTACCGTCACTCCCCCACCCAGGGGGTGGAATCCCGGTTAGAAGGTATAAGCTTTTAATAAATATACACTATTCTCCCCATTTTTCCCCCTATTGGTGCCCCAGCAACCGGGGCACGAATTTTAAGCATATTATCTTAAGCTGAAAGCGCTGAACACAGCGCTTAAGCCGGAGCCGCGGACCGGAAGTGACGAGTGTGACGCACTTCCGGTACACGCGCGATGCCGGCGGAGCGAAGCGACTGCTTCGGCGGCACACGTGGAGGGAGGCAGGGAGCCAACCGGCGCCATCTCCCCCCTGTAACACATCAGATCCCTGCAGCAGCAGGACATCCAGGGGTAATCACCAGAAGATGGAGTTTCACCGGAGGCACCCAAGGTAGGCGGAGACAGGCTCCCCTGTAGGATACCTAGGAAAAGAAAAAAAGGCAGAATTAAGAACATAATAACCATTTTATAACATTATGGTCAATACTGGGAGACTCCAGTGAGGAGTCTAGCCTGTCCTGGAGTCCACAGGACAATAAAAAAGCAACCCCGTCCAGTTGGGGCCGGGTTATATGGGGTAGGGGCTTAATTAACTAATTGTTAATTAGGATACTTAGGCAGAAATTTTTGTTCATTAAAATTCCGCCTGTCCTGACCAGCTTCACAGGGGCAAATACCCCACTTGTGCTGCTGGTTAGGACGTAAGGGAACATGACCCTCTAGCATTCGTGGGAATGACTCTGTAAGCAGCCTGCCCACACAAGAAGTAATATGGCCCAGTTAGAGAGACACAAAGGTCATTAGGGTTCCGGTTACGGGAGTTGAGCAACAGCTGGATGGATAAAGACATTGCTGCTGAATGTCACCCCCTCCAGCCCCCAGCAGATATAGTCGTGTCTGGTGGTTATGTTGTTACGGTCAGGGATTCTATGGTCGATCTGGACAGTGATCCCAGATGGGCATTCGGTCCGACCCATGGACTTAGCTCCAAATCCAGAGCTGATATTAAAACAAATCTGGGGTCGCCCTAATTGACCGGATACCCACACGGGTCTACTAAGCCTACTACAAGTCTCAGGGCTGACATCAAGACCATAAGTGACGTTACCATCTAAGAATGTATGGTTGATAGATTTACCTAGATTTACCTAAAGGGTTGATTTTTCTCATGCCCACCCTGATGTCATAAAGGGCATGAACTTCCGCCATGGCCGGGAGGCTCTGACCCGGAGGTGGTTTGGAGCACACCCAGCCGTTGGATCTATTTGCCGTCTTTGCTAACTGCAAATGCATTCTGAATAGGGTTGAACTTTACGGTGGTCGGCACCCGAACCCGAACATTTCAGTAAAAGTTCGGGTTCGGTGTTCGGGTAATATTAATATACCATCGGATCAGAGTTTTCTCCAATTCGATGGTATATTTTATCTTGAAGCATCCCCATCACCATGGGAATGCCTCTATGTTAGAATATACCATCGGATTTGAGTTAGATCGTGAAAACTCAGATCCGACAGTATATTCTAACACAGAGGCGTTCCCATAGTGATGGGGACGCTTCAAGTTAGAATATACTGAGAACTGTGGACATAACGACCCCCTGCTGCCTGGCAGCACCTGATCTCTTACAGGGGGCTGTGATCCGCACAATTAACCCCTCAGTTGCCGCACCTGAGTGGTTAATTGTGCGGATCACAGCCCCCTGTAAAAGATCAGGTGCTGCCAGGCAGCAGGGGGCCAGACCCCCTCCCTCCTCAGTATTAAAATTATTCGTGGCCAATGCTGTCCCCCCTCCCTCCCTCCCCAGTATTAAAATCATTGGTGGTCAGTGCAGCCCCCCCCTATTAAAATCATTGGTGGCTAGTGCGGCCCCCCACAACCCCTATTAAAATCATTGGTGGCTAGTGCGGCCCCCCCACCCACCCCTTATAAAATCATTGGTGTCCAATTCGGCCTCCCCCCCCCCCCCATCATTGGTGGCAGCGGAGCGGCAGTTCCGATCGGATTCCCAGTTTAATCGCTGGGGCACCGACGCTACTGCAGTCCTGGCTGCCATGGTTACTTAGCACTTTTAGCAGCATTATACTTACATGCGCTGTCTGTGGCCGGCCGGCGCTCCTCTTACTGGTAAGTGAAAGGTCTGTGCGGCGCATTGCTTATAGCACAGACCTGTCACTTACCAGTAGGAGGAGCGCCCGGCCGGCCACAGACAGCGCATGTAAGTATAATGCTGCTAAAAGTGCTAAGTAACCATGGCAGCCAGGACTGCAGTAGCGTCCTGGCTGCCATGGTAACCGATCCGAGCCCCAGCGATTAAACTGGTACTCCGAAAGGAACTGCCGCTCCGCTGCAACCAATGATGGGGGGAGGGGGGTTGTTAACCTGTGGCCACTGACACCAATGATTTTAATTAGGGGTGGGGGGGGAGAGGGGAGGCTGCACTGGACACCAACTTTTAATAGGGGGGCCGCACTAACCACCAATGATATTAATGGGGGGGTGGGGGTAGGGGGGCTGCACTGGCCACCAATGATTTAAATACTGGGGAGGGAGGGGGTCTGGCCGCTGCTGCCTGGCACCACCTGATCTCTTACAGGGGGCTGAGATCCGCACAATTAACCCCTCAGGTGACGCACCTGAGGGGTTAATTGTGCGGATCACAGCCCTTGTAAGAGATCGGGTGCTGCCAGGCAGCAGGGGGCAGTTATGCACACAGTTCTTAGTATATTCTAACTTGAAGCATCCCATCACCATGGGAACGCCTCTGTGTTAGAATATACTGTCGAATCTGAGTTTTCACGATCTTGAAAACTCAGATCTGAAAAAGCTAATACTATTATTTTCCGTTATAACCATGTTATAACGGAAAATAATAAAGTAAAGTTCGGGTCCCCATTCACTTCAATGGGGTTCGGGGTTTTTTTTTTTTAAAGTTCGGCCGAACTTCCCGTACCCGAACATCTAGGTGTTCGCTCAACTCTAATTCTGAATAACAAATTCGGATGTGACTCCTCATAACATTTTCCAAAGTGCATTAGACAAAAAGAATAAAGGAATATGAGGTGCCTGATCATTGCGCTTTGTGGTCCAGTAGCTTCTGGCAATGGCTTGGCATGGATCCACCTGTCACGTTCCTCGACCTTGAGGGAGGTTGGTGTTGTAAGTAGAACCTGGTACGGCCCGGTATATCTCGCCTCTAGTCCCTGTCGCTGATGTTTTTTAACGACCACCCACTCGCCTGGTTGTATGGAATGCAAAGCAGTTATAGATTCTGGATCAGGAATAGATTCATATACTCTCTGGTGTATCTTTTGGAGTTCCCGTTGAAGAGACTGCACATACCCAGTCAGCTGAGAATGTAAAAATGACAGCTGCTGGGGAAAGTACAACCCCGTCTTTGGTCTATTCCCGAACAGAATCTCATATGGGGACAGCCCATGAGGCCGTCTTGGTGCACGGTTTACCTGTGTCGGTGGAGATCTTAGCAATCTTGTTCTTGATAGTACCGTTTAGTCTCTCCACCTTGCCACTGCTTTGGGGATGATAAGGAGTATGGAGACCCTGATTGGTGTGGAGAGCCTTACATATCTCCTTGAAAACTTGTCTCGTAAAGTGAGTCCCCCAGTCGGATTCAATGTCTTCGGGTACTCCCCATCGACAGACAGCCTCAGAAAGGATCTTTTTGGCGGTCATTGTGGCAGTAGCTTTTTTAACGGGCCAAGCCTCCGGCCATCCAGAAAACATGTCTACACAGACCAAAGTATACTTGTGGGCCCACTTTTAGGCATGTTGTTGTAATCAATTTGTATTCTCTGGAAACGGTACTCAGGTTTTGGGGAATGTTTCTTTGGGGTTATAGCCTGTCGTCCAGGGTTGTGTAAAGCACAGACCAGACAAGCACTAGAAAATTTGGTGGCTGTGGTGGAGAATCCTGGAGCTATCCAGTACTCTTCCAGTTGAGCACACATGACAGTTTTGGACTGGTGACTGGGGTCGTGAGCTAAATGGGCCATCATTGGATACAATACTCTTGGCAACCACCACTTACTACCGAGACCCCAGATCTGATCAGCCCCCTCCGTTGCCCCCAACGCTGCCTATTTCCGCTTCCGTGAGTTCTCTGCCTGAGCCTGCAACTTCTTGAACTCATACAACAACACATCAGCGCGTTTAGCCAGCATTAGCGTCAGGAGAGGGGGGTCTAGGGCTCCTTCTTTAGCAGCCAGATCTGCCATTGCATTGCCCCTAGCTTCCATGGTGGTCTCTGTGGTGTGAGCCTTGACCTTTAAGATAGCCACTTCTAATGGGAGTGTAAACACTACGAACAATCTGTTGATTAGTTCGGCATGCTTCACAGGTTCCCCTAAGCTAGTGAGGAATCCTCTGGCCTTCCAAATTGGACCGAAATCATGGGCTATTCAGAAAGCATACCTTGAATCCATGTATACATTGATCCTCAATCTTTCATATTTCTCACAGGTCCCTGGCCAATAAGTGTAGTTCGGCCTCTAGGCCCGACATATGGCTGCTGAATGAGCCTTTTTCTACTATTTTGTTGACTGTTGTTACAGCATAGCCCGTGTGAGGTTTACCATCTTATGTGTAATACCTGGATCTACAAAAAGATCTATTGCTTCCGGAAGGGGAGCTCCCTTGACAGAACTAACTGCTTCTGTCTGATCATCTGAGTTTTCAGTCATGGTCGTGTTAGCGTTGGTCATAATCCTTTCGTCCCCCCTCTCTTCTTCCGAGTCTGATTGGGTTGGGAGAAGAGATGCAGGATTGAGGATGGCACATCGTTTTAGTGTAAGGTTAGTAGCAGTGAGGAGAGCCACTTCATATTTGGTCAAACGGCTGTCCGAAAGATGTTTGGTTTGGACATGGCTAAGGATCTCTTGGACAGAGTGTGGGGTGAAAAGGGTCAAAGGGGAATCTAAAACGATATCACCTACTTTGTGCAATAGTACAGCGCAGGCGGCTACAGCTCGGATGCACCCACGTGAGTCTTTGATGACCGGATCCAGTTCAGTTGAAATGTACATGATGGGTCTATATCTGGATCTGTGTAATTGGGTCAGTACCCCAGTGGCATGCCCTCTACTTTCGTGACAGAAAAGGGAAAAGGGTAGGTTGTAGTTGGGAATACCTAGTGCCGGGGCTCTACAAAGTTCCTGGATCAGATCCTGGAGGGTTGACCAGTTTTCATCAGTTAATTGAAATGGTGTGTGTGACGGAAGAGTATAGAGAGGACCCAGTTTGGATGAGATGTTAGGGATCCCATCTCTGCTATAATTGATTAGACCTAGAAGGGCTCTCCACTGTCGGGCATTACGAGGTCGAGTAAAGTCTTTGAGAGAATGTATCCGTTGCATTGTCAAATGTCAGGTTCCTTTTGAGATACAGTGGCCTAGAAAAGTAACCTTCTCCATATAAAACTGCAATTTATAATTGCTAGCCTTATTCCCACTGGATGCCAGATGGTTAAGCAACGAGATGGTATGCCTATAGCATGACTCCTTATGCGGGCACCAAACCAACAAATCGTCCACATATTGCTATAAGGCTACCTCCGGATCCTCTGGCACCCACTGATCTAATACCACCTTTAGCTTACATCTGTATTCCGACGGGCTAGTCATGGACCATTGTGGTAACCGGGTCCATGTAAGTTGTTTACCCTGGAATGAAAAAGCAAAAAGATATATTGACACTGGGGATCCAGTTGTACAGAGAAAAAGGCATTGGACAAGTCGATGACACTAAAGTACAAAGCTTTAGGAGGGATGGAAGCAAGTAATGTGTGAGGATTAGGCACTGACGGGGCATCACTGACAATGATTTTGTTAATGGCTCTGAGATCATGGACCAGTCGGTAAGTGACTTCCTGGCCCTTTGCTGATTTCTTAGCCACCGGAAATAGAGGACTGTTACATGGGGATTGAGTTGGAGTCAAGACCCCGATTTGGAGATACCTGTCGATCTGGATTTTGAGGCTTTCCAGCTGCGCTACACTCAGCTGGTACTGCGGTAATCTTGTTAATACGCAACCGGGGGCAATCCGTATAGTGGCTGAAGGTACTGGCAGCAGGCCGACGTCATACTTGTCAACCGCCCAAAGTTTAGGATCTACCTCGGCCAGTACGTCCAGGGGCACAAAGTTGCCAGGTTCTCAAGTATACAGAACTGCCACTGCACACAGCAGCTCGTCTGTGAGTACACTAGTAACCACAACACCCTCTGGGGTATAGGAGATTTTGGTCTGAATTTCCGACAGAATGTCTGCCCCCAAAAGGTTAATAGGGACATCATCTGAGATCAACAAAGATCTAACTGCTTCTGTGTGTTGGCCTAACTTACAGTGCAATGGTTTAGTCTCTCTGAGAGTCATTGATTGACCTGTAAGTCCAACGGTGGGGGTAGTATTGCCAGTAAGTGGAATCCTGCCTCTGAGGTCTTGGGTTTTTAGGACAGTTCTGGCTGCGCCGATGTCAATGAGGCAGGATAGAGGGTATGGCAATTCCTCAAGAAACAGATTGACATGAGCTGACACCGGTTTGCCGTTTCCGTAGCGGGTTGAGCTGTTGGACTGTGTAACAGCTCCGATGTTCTGGGTAGGTACGGGATCGGGAATGAAATGGTAGGTTCCCGGAGGGCTATCCGTATTGCGGTACAATTTCCCTGGGTTTGGTTTATGTTCATAGGGCCAGTCAGAGGTGATCTTACGAGGTTTGGGAGAAACCTGGTCCTCCTCATTCTCATACGCTGGACAGTAGCGTGCTACATGACCTTTCTGACGGCAAAGGAAACAGACAGGACTAGAATATTTATTCCCTGTGTTTCTCCTTTACCTAGGATGGTTGCTCTGGGCAATTAACTCAAATACTCTCATGATTTTGGCCGACTTGGCCTCCTACCTGGCTTGCCAACTGATATTGCCGTTTGCTCCTTTGTCTCGTTCTCACAACCGAAAACGACCGCCAGAAGTACATCCGAGAAATCCTTGGTGTAGTGTGCGTCGATGTGTGCGCAATTCCTCCAAAATAACGTCATAGAGACGTTCTCAAGTAAGATCCAATAATGTGCCTGCTTCCAACAGCTAGGCGAGGTTTATTTATACCAGAAGATGGAAGGCGGTTTTACAATTATGACCAAAAATGAAACAGGTGATTGGCTGGAAGCTGGTCTTACAATCATGACCAATGGGGAGACAGGTTATGGTATGAAGTGATTGGCTGGCGAAGATGTGAATGTTTGCGCATTTGCACACTTATTTGTGCCATTTTCGTTGTCGCGCTTATCCTCGCAGATAAAGAAACCTTTATTCGACGGTCCCCATCCCTCCCGCCTCAGCAGGCGCCATGACACTGGTATCCTGCAGTAATACCAGGCCGGGCACAAATCAGCTACAGGTCGGCACAACCAGACCATCATGCGAAAGTTTCTCCGCGATTCGAACGCGAACGAATCTGCACATCTCCATAGGATAGATGGCGAACAATAATTTTCCACAACAGTGGGACTGGGGTGAATACAGTTATGCATTGGGCGGAGTGGCAACAGCAGGGGGCGCAATGCTGAACCCATGCCCCAGGTGCTGGAAATCCTAGATACACTACTGCTATGGTGCAGAATGGGAGCTGTATTACAGCCAATGGTATCAAAACGCAGTTCCAAACAATTCACAGTGCAAATCTTCCCAATAGCAATGTATGGATATCAGCAATAATGGAGGTTGTAGTACTCCTCTCCATCTTTCCAAAGTTTCTTTGCAGAATCTAAGGCTGGCAATAAGACTCTCACAAACATGGCTGTAATTCCCAGCTGAGGGGCTGAAGATACAGATGGCCAGGAGCATGTCCAAGTGTAAAGGAGAAACCAGCTATGTCCCCCTCACTGCAGCCTTATGGGGGAATTCCAGTTACAGAAAGTTCTGCTATCTACAGGACTACTCTGCTACATTCAGCGATCCCATAAAAAGGAAAAGAATGGAGCGGTGGCATATATTTCCAACCAGCTGCTCCACAAAGTATGGAGTCCCCAGTCTCATGACCAGTGGGGGTTCCAGTAGTAGAACCCCCACCAAAATTCATGTTCCTCTATCCTGTGGATAGGGAATAGCTTTCTCTTATTGGAATAAACATTTAGTCATTAAACACCTTACTGTGCTCATTCTGCAAATTTTGGAGCTTCTAGTTCTTGCTCTCTGGAGCACTGTGAGATGGCTTTATTGAGACCAATGTCTCAGAGACAGTTCTAAGTCCCAGAGAATCCATAACAATCTTAGAGGGAGGGGTCCTTAGCCCAGAGGAAGTTATTCTCTGGGTCCAACCTCTATATCCTTAATAAATGTCTAATTAATTTAAAACCTAATAGATATAGACCCTAGTGGCAAGTGATTATCTTCAAAGGCAGATCCAAATGGGCTTTTATCCTGGACCTTTCACACAAATTAAAAAAATCAGAGCCTAGGCACCAAGAGGATCCTCTGGTGGGTCAGTCTGACACTGAGGACTTACCTTGAGATGCGAGCACATGTACTTCCTCAGCTAACAGACACTAAACCTAGGGGCAGACCTAGGTCCAACTCCTAGCCTCCTATGGGGCAGAGTCAGGACTGGTAATCTTGACCTATCCATACAAAACTATGTGGGCTGTAATACATCAGAACATTAAACAAAGAATTTGTACTGCAAATCTGTTTAATAAAGTGCCCCCACAGAACATCCAGAGAACCTGGATTAGAGACCCCCGACCTTCTGTAGGTTCTAAACTACATTCAGACAACCCATAGTGCTGCACCGTAAGGAGGGAGACAAAAAGGAAAACCCAATAAGAGATCTGAAACTGGCCCACTGATAGATGGTTAAGAATAGAGAATTTATGATATACGAGACCAGACAAGCCCATTTATGTCTTCTACACCTCGTGACATCATTGCTTCCGCCCCCATAGTCTACTGCAGGGATTCTCAATCTGTGGCCCTCCAGCTGTTGTAAAACCCCAACTCTCACCAGGCCCTGCTGTAGGCTGTCTGGGCATGCTGGGAGTTGTAGTTATACAACAGCTGGAGGGCCAAAGGTTGGGCATCCCTGGTCTACTGGATTCAGTGATGTAGATGCCATTATTAACCAAATTTTCCCCAACAGAAGCTTCCCTTAAAAGAATCAAATATGTGAATTGATGCAAAATTAAATTTGTAGAATTAAACTGTGTTATGTGAATTTATGTATTTTTTTTTTTTTTTAAATCTTTGGTTTAGAAAACAATAAAGTACCAGGAGTACGAGTATATAATATTTATTACAGAGATCAGGAGAAGAGATCCCAGGTCATGGAGCAGTCATCAGAATCATGGAGGACAGACGCTTGTTACAGGAGACAGACAGACAGATCTGAGAAGAATCCTCCCGGTCAGCTGGAGATCAGGGCAACTGCAACCTCATTGAGGAACTTGTCACAGGAAGACTTGTCCACATCTGGGAAATGCTCGACGAGGACCTCCATGAGACAACCACACAGCAGCTGGGGGATGGAGGGCAGGAGTTAATGCACACAGCCGTATAATTGCAGATCAAATGTGGAGACTGAAGATTTGTTATTGATATTACCTAGATGCCATTTTGCTCAGAAATGGCACCACTCGTCCATGGGTTCTGTAGTGCAACACCATTGACAGTGATTGTGGAGGAACTGCAGTACTAGATACAGCCATGGACAAGAGTGGCGCCATTTTTCAGCAGACTTTCTGATCCCCACTGGACAGATCTGCTCCTCACCTTGATGGTGTCCACACTGAGCTTCAGCTTGTTGGTGTGCATCTCCCGCAGTGTGGCCAAGTTCTCCTGCAGTTTTCCATAGTGGTTGAGGGCATCATTAATGGCGTGGATGATCTTCCCTCCATGTGTCTTCAGATCCTGACTGCCGGGGGTCACATCCATGTGAGTGAAGTGGGACTTGGTGTCTGGATGGTGCTGGAAGAGACTGAGGAGAGAGGAGCATCCAGTGTTATAGGAGAACAATGTCCTTACCCCCATGTACCAAGGAAAACAAGATGGCCAGACACTGGTGGGAAGGAAGTATTAAACCTCTTTCACATGTCAGTGTTCTCCACAGACAGCACACGTCACCATTCATTTTAATGGGTGTATTCACCATGTTTTAACATGGTCTGTGTTGATGCATGCTCTATTTTGTCCGTGTTCACGGATCCATCACCCCAATTATAGTCTAAGGGTCCGTGAAATCCATGGGTGCAACACAGATGCCACAGATCATTAGGAAGAGATACTATGAAAATTATTTCTCAGCTGTGCAGGGTCAGTGAAACATGGACAGCAATAAACAGAAACATGAACCCAACATGGATCCTTCACGGATGCGTCACTGACCACCTTCTCATGAACGTGTGAATGAGGCTTTAGGAAGACATCGCTACCTTCATGTCATAGCAGCACCTCACCTGTCTGATTGTATTGTACTTCAGTTCCATTGAAGTGAATGAGGCTGAACTGATATCAGTCTGAGGACAGGTGTAGCACTGGGACAGAAAGCAGCCTTTTTTTAATCATTGGCAACCCTCTAGTATTTGTTTTACATTTTAACTGATTAACTCGAGAAAACACACACAACCCATGACCGCTTACAGAGTCGCTAGACATACGGGGTGCGATTATATGCAGAGTATAGCGCTTTTACCATCCTCAAAAAAAAAACTATCATTCACAAGAAATCCTTTTAGACTTCTATGGACACAGTATTTCTACCAACACATTCCCCTCCCCCACTGAGATAAACATGCATGCTCAGCTCTATTCCTGGATTAGTTTTTCATGATCAAGGAAGATTCCAAACAAACCTGATACATTGTTGCATGTAGTGCCGGGGGCGGAGCTCCAGGTGTAACAATGTGTCAGCTCCTCCTTCCCAGCCCCTTGTAGCAGTGACTATCTGGCTCTGCCGCTCACCTCTCCATGGCTTCACCTCCAATCTTCTCAGCGTCAGCGTTAATCTTCACAAACAAGGGCTCCAAAGCCGCCTTCTCAGCATCTGATAGCGCCATCCTGGGATGTGAAGCTCCAGCACAAGGGCCAATCTGCACTGAGGGGCCCCAGACTCCATCATCACCTTTATATAGGGAGGAATGGCTGCTGATCCAGCACACCTGGGGCCCTACAGGAGAGCCTGACAACCTGGCCTGGCTGACAACTCCTGGACTGGAGTGCAGACACAATCAGCTGGCGGCTCTTGTAGATTAGGGGAATGTTCACTGACATTTAGCACCAAAGAAAAATTCCCAATTATTTTAATGTTAATTCAAACATCGCTTTTTTCCCGCTTGTGGTTTTATAAGTTCTGCTGTTAGTTGTAATAAATTAGGACAATGTTTTTATGTGATGTTTTTTGCTGTTTATTGCGTTCTTTGGTGCGTTTTTTATTTTTAATGAAAACCACCAGCTCCAGAACTTATCTGAACGTCTATGCAAAATATGAAACTCAGGGCAATAAAGCGAGTGTTTTTGCTCCTCTTGCATTTTTTTTAAACACAACGGGGGAGTTTTATCAAAACTGGTAAAGGGAATCTGGCTGAGCTGCCCATAGCAACCAATCGGATTCCACCTTTTATTTTTCAGAGCTTCTTTGGAAAATGAAAGATAGAACATAAAAAGCGCTTATACTGAGCAAAAACAAACAAACAAAAAACATTTTTCTGGCATATTTTTAGTGGGAGAAAACGATGCCAGAGAGAATGTGTGTGAGGAGGAAACCTCGGGGTGGAGTAACACATGGTGGCGTTATCACTGTTTAGGGCCCTGTAGGGGGCAGTATTACTAATGGGGCATTCTAGAAGGGAATTACTATTGGTGGGACTATGAGGAGCGCTATTACTATGGGGGCACATATTTTTCTTCAGGATAGTATTTGGGGGTATCGGGGGGCACATCGAGCAGCAGGATAAGGGCTCATGCACATCGTGGCCGTATCGTGGGCCGCATACAGGGGGTCCGCAATACAAGGGCATCACTTGAATTCACTTAGATGGGTCTGCAATCACGGAGATGCAGAACGGAGGCATGGATCGGAAGTCCACGGAAGCACTACGGAGTGGTTTTCTGTCCATCCCTCCGCACCGCAAAAAAAGTAGTGCATGCACTACTTTTTTGCGATGCAGACCGTCGGATGCGGATCGCGGACCCCATTCAAGTGAATTGGTCTGCAATCCGCATGCGGCTGCCCCACAGTCGGTGCCCATGCATTGCGGTCTGCAACATGGGCCCGGCCAGCACACGGTCGTGTGTATGAGCCCTAACACTGTGGGGACTCCAGGTTGGGGGATGATGATAGAGAAGTGAGGAAGCTAAGACGTCTGTGTGTCACACTCTGCAGAGACGAGGCGGCTGAGAAAAGATGTACGGACCAAATGGACAAGATAATGGCAGATAAGATCTACATCGGAGGAGACGTCACCTGGGAGGCCCTGGAGGTGAGAGGTACGTGCTGCTGTATAACGAGTACAGGAAAATGTGGTGTGCGGGGGAAGGGGGGGGGGTTGACTTAGAGAACTGGGCCATAGGAGAAAATGACAGGAGAAAATCCACCACAGCAACACCCCATATGTGCTCCTATACTGCTGTGGGGCTTGATTTTTTTCAGGATGAGATGATGTTTTCATTGGAACCATTTTGGGGCTGATATGACTTTTTGATTGCTTGATATTCAGCTTTTTGTGACCAAAAAATGTCTATTTTGGTACAATTTTTTTTTATGTTGATCACCTGACAGGGCGGATCATATTATATTTTTATGGATGTTACACACATTGCGATATCTAATATGTCTATTTTTTTAGTTATTTATTTTAAATTGAAAATGGCTTGCTGATGGGAAAGGGCATATATTTTTTTTTTACTTCAAACGTATATTTTTACCTATTATACTTGTCTTGGGACTTCAACTTTTGGGAGTCGGGCGGTTTATTTCCATGGTGAAGCAGGAGGCCGTCCGCTCCCTGCTTTACTGTTCCGCTGATCTGCGGCGCTCCCTGCTCAGGCCGCGCTGCTGGCAGTGGGAGGAGCGCTAAAAGCCCGGGAATCAGCCGCCTGCACAGCCAGCAGCGCGACGTGTGTGTGAGCGCGTCCTGCTGCTGCTGGGAACGCAGGATGTGCCGATCATCAGGGAACCAAGTAATTGTGTGTTAGAGGGCACTAGGGGCCAAAGGGGGGCACAAGGAGGACATAACTACTGTGAGGGGGCACAATGTGGGCATTAGTCCTGTATTCATATCTGCTTATTTAAAAACCATTTAAAATTGGAATCCAAAGCGGGCTTTGGTAGAGGTACCAGCCAGTACCAAACCCAAGTTCGGATAGCTATTTTAATTGTTTTTAAATACTCAGATATGAACACAGTAGGAATTCACCAAAGTCTCACGCGACTTTGGGCGAGATGAAGTTTGGCTCCACGAAGCCCATACATTTTAATGCTGTGCAGAAAAAGCATTAACATTGAAGTTTTTGTACTAATTGACTTCAGATCTATGATCTGAAGGTCGATTCGCTTAAGGCCTCCTGCACACGAACGTGTGCGCCACGCAATGCATGAATACCGACCATGGGGCAGCCACAGCGGATCGCGGACCAATTCACTTTAATGGGTCCGTGATCCGCAAAAAGATGGGAAATGTTCTATCTTTTTGCGGAATGGAAGTACAGGACGAAACCCCACGGAAGCACTCTGTAGTGCTTCCGTGGGTTTCCGTTCCGTGCTTCCGGTCTGCATCTCCGGATTTGCAGACCCATTGAAATGAATGGGTCCGCATCCATTAAGCAGAATGCCCACGGAACGGCGCCAATTTATTGCGGACCCGCAAATGCAGTCTGCAATACAGCAAAAGGAAGCACACGTTAGTGTGCAGGAGGTCTAAGCCTAATTCGAATGGGTTGGTCTTACAGAACCAGCACAGCGCCCCCTGCTAGGGATTTCCCTTCCTTACATAGTAACATAGTATATAAGGCCACTTGCACATGACCGTGTGCCCCCCGAGGCCATATTGCGGACTCATTCATTTGAATGGGTCCGCAATCATGGAGATGCGAAACGGAGGTACGGATCGGAACCCCATGGAAGCACTACGGAGTGCTTTTGTGGGGTTTCTAGCAAAAAAGTAGCGCATGCACTATTTTTTTTGCGGTGCGGACCGTCGAATGCGAATCGCGGACCCCATTCAAGTGAATGAGCCCTAACGTTCCTGTGCATGCACCTATTAAGGTGTATTGGTACGACGGTCTACCTTTTGATAGATTTTATTAGATAAGTGGTGATATCGCCGTTTGCTCTTTTGTCTCGTTCTCACAACCGAAAATGACTGCCAGAAATACAATCGGGAAATCCTTGGTGTAGTGTGCGTCGATGTGTGCGCAATTCCTCCAAAATAACGTCACAGAGACGTTCTCAAGTAGGATCCAATAATGTGCCTGTTTTCAACAGCTAGGCGAGGTTTATTTATACCAGAAGATGGAAGGCGGTCTTACAATCATGACCAATGGGGAGACAGGTTTTGGTATAAAGTGATTGGCTGGCAAAGATGTGAATGATCGCACAAACTTATGTTCGCACGTTCGCACACTTATTCGCTCCATTTTCGTTGCCGCGCTTATCCTCGCGGATGAAGAAACCTTTGTTCAACGGTCCCCATCCCTGCCGCCTCAGCCGGCGCCATGACACTGGTATCCTGCAGTATAACCATGCCGGGCACAAATCAGCTACAAGTCAGGACGACCTAACCATCGTGTGAAAGTTTCTGCGCGATTTTAATGCGAACGAATCTGCGCATCTACATAGGATAGATGGCGACAATACGGCAAACAATAATTTTCCACACCAGTTCCCCCCTTTTTGGCCATATGTAGTCATTTCAGTGGCTCCCTAACACTAAAATCACTCAAACCAGACCTCTAAAGGTAATAAACATGTAAAGGGGAACATGCTACACTACAGATGAACCAACAAGAAGAACCTAGCCTATCATTCTTGGGCCTCTTCGGTTGCTTGACCGCGACGTCCGGCAATGGTGGCGACAGTAAAAAGTCTCTAAAGTGTCTCTAATAAAGAAATGCCTTCAAAAGGAAGGGTGATTCTCCATGACGGTTCCTTAAAATGCGGTGGTTCTTCATGGGTCGGTCCTCCTGGAGTAAGACTCTGATGGTTCTATGCGATCATAACGTGGTCCTCTGAACGGCTCCTCGCGACTCGATTCATCAAGCAGCAGGTCATTCTCACCGCCACATAGAAAAAAAATAGAAGCACAGCAGTAACAGGACATACACTCCTATTTCCTTAAGCCATGATCCTATAGAAAACAACATATCACCGAAGCCCCCCAGACCTTTAAAGGGGTTCCAACCTTCATCTGCAATCACACGTGCTTGCCCCTGTAACGCCTTAACTCTATCTAGATGAGCCTGTACCTTGTCCTCAGTATCTTTCACCCAGGTGCAGCAATCCTCCCCGATGAATTCACAGAAACCCCTCTTTTTAGCTAAAAGATAGTCGATAGCCATCTTCTCCTAGAGGAGAAGAGTTTTTAACTGTTGCTGTTCGGAGGAGACTTCTCTCATGGCTTCGACTGTCTCGTTGAACATCCACTATGGTAGAAAATTTGTTCAGCCGCTTTATAAGTTCTATACCCCATCAGGTCCATGCCGGAAACCATGCCCAAGCACGGTCCCCTGCAGAGAACAGCTCCCTCCTAGTCCTTCTTCCCATACTCACCCGCCTCTGCACCAATAGATCCTCGTGACCATCAGCAATGTAGGAGGCGGAGACTAACCTGACTAAGGTAATGAGAAAATCCCAGCAACGTTTTGTGCTTCTGAGTAGATATGCTTTTATTTCATCTACAAATGATATGGTACAGGACGCGTTTCGGCCAGTCCAGCCTTTCTCAAATGCAGTTGAGAAAGGCTGGACGGGCCGAAACGCATCCTGTACCATATTAATTGTGGATGAAATAAAAGCATATCTACTAGGAAGAAAAAACGTTGCTGGGATTTTCTCATTACCAGAGGGAATGACTCTGTAAGCAGCCTGCCCACACAAGAAGTAATAGGGCCCAGTTAGAGAGACACAAAAGTCATTAGGGTTCCGGTTACGGGAGTTGAGCAACAGCTGGATGGATAAAGGGATTGCTGCACCATCCTGAATGTCACACCCTCCCCCCCAGTAGATATAGTCGAGTTTGGTGGTTAGGTTGTTACGGTCAGGGATTCTATGGTCGATCTGGACAGTGATCCCAGATGGGCATTCGGTCTGACCCATGGACTTAGCTCTAAATCCAGAGCTGATATTAAAATAAATCTGGGGTCGCCCTAATTGACCGGATAGCCACACAGGTCTACTAAGCCTACTACAAGTCTCAGGGCTGACATCAAGACCATAAGTGACGTTACCATCTAAGAATTTATGGTTGAACTCTATGGATAGGTGACGCTCCACAGATTTACCTAAAGGGTTGATTTTTCTCATGCCCACCCTGATGTCATAAAGGGCATGAACTGCCGCCATGGCTGGGAGGCTCTGACCCGGATGTGGTTTGGAGCACACCCAGCAGTTGGATCTATTTGCCGTCTTTGCTAACTGCAAATGCATTCCTCATAACATTTTCCAAAGTGCATTAGACAGAAAGAATAAAGGAATACGAGGTACTTGATCATTGCGCTTTGTGGTACAGTAGCTTCTTGCAATGGCTGGCGTGGATCCACCTGTCACGTTCCTCGACCTTGTGTGAGGTTGGTGTTGTAAGTAGAACCTGGTACGGCCCTGTATATCTCGCCTCCAGTCCCTGTCGCTGATGTTTTTTAACGACCACCCAATCGCCTGGTTGTATGGAATGCAAACCAGTTATAGATTCTGGATCAGGAATATATTCATATACCCTCTAGTGTATCTTTTGGAGTTTCAGTTGAAGAGACTGCACATACCCCGTCAGCTGAGAATGTAAAGATGACAGCTGCTGGGGAAAGTACAACCCCGTCTTTGGTCTACTCCCGAACAGAATCTCATATGGGGATAGCCTATGAGGCCGTCTTGGTGCATTGCGCACATAGTAGAGAGCAATGGACAAACACTCGGACCACAGTTTACCCGTGTTGGTGGAGACCTTGTTCTTGATAGTACTGTTTAGTCTCTCCACCTTGCCACTGCTTTGGGGATGATAAGGAGTATGGAGACCCTGATTGATGTGGAGAGCCTCACATATCTCCTTGAAAACTTGTCCCATAAAGTGAGTCCCCTAGTCGGATTCAATGGCTTCGGGTACTCCCCATCGAGAGACAACCTCAGAAAGGATCTTTTTGGCGGTCGTTGTGGCATTAGCTTTTTTAACGGGCCAAGCCTCCGGCCATCCAGAAAACATGTCTACACAGATCAAAGCATACTCGTGGGGCCCACTTTTAGGCATGTTGATGTAATCAATTTGGATTCTCTGGAAACGGTACTCAGGTTTTGGGGAATGTCTGAGTTTTCAGTCATGGTCGTGTTAGCGTCAGTCACAATCCTTTCGTCCCCCCTCTCTTCTTCCGAGTCTGATTGGGTCGGGAGAAGAGATGCAGGATTGAGGATGGAACATCATCTTAGTATAAGGTTAGTTGGGGTAAGGAGAGCCACTTCATATTTGGTCAAATGGCTGGCCGAAAGATGTTTGGTTTGGACTTGGTTAAGGATCTCTAGGACAGAGTGTGGGTGAAAAGGGTCAAAGGGGAATCTAAAACTATATCACCTACTTTGTGCAATAGTACAGCGCAGGCGGCTACAGCTCGGACGCACCAAGGTGAGTCTTTGATGACCGGATCCAGTTCAGTTGAAATGTACATGATGAGCCTATACCTGGATCCGTGTAATTGGGTCAGTACCCCAGTGGCATGCCCTTTACTTTCTTGACAGAAAAGGGTAGGTTGTAGATGGGAATACCTAGTGCCGGGGCTCTAGAAAGTTCCTTGATCAGATCCTGGAGGGTTGACCAGTTTTCATCAGTTAATTGAAATGGTGTTTGTGATGGAAGAATATAGAGAGGACCCAGTTTGGATGAGATGTTAGGGATCCAATCTCTGCTATAATTGATTAGACCTAGAAGGGCTCTCAACTGTCGGGCATTACGAGGTTGAGTAAAGTCTTTAAGAGAATATATCCGTTGCATTGTCAAATGTCAGATTCCTTTTGAGATACAGTGGTCTAGAAAATTAACCTTCTCCATACAAAACTGCAATTTCTCCTTCCTAGCCTTATTCCCAGTGGATGCCAGATAGTTAAGCAACGACAAACTAACAAATCGTCCACATATTGCAATAGGGCGACCTCTGGATCCTCTGACACCCACTGATCTAATACCACCTTTAGCTTGCAACTGTATTCCAACGAGCTAGTCATGGACCCTTGTGGTAACTGCGTCCATGTAAGTTGTTTATCCTGGAATGAAAAATCAAAAAGATATTGACGCTGGGGATCCAGTGGTACAGAGAAAAAGGCATTGGACAAGGCACTAAAGTACGAAGCTTTAGGAGGGATGGAAGCAAGTAATGTGACTTCCTGTCCCTTGGCTGATTTCTTTGCCACCGGAAATAGAGGAGTGTTGGAGATACCTGTCGATCTGGATTTTGAGGCTGTCCATCTGCACTACACTCAGCAGGTACTGCAGTAATCTTGGTAATACGCAACTGGGGGAAATCCGTATAGTGGCTGGAGGTACTGGCAAAAGGCTGACGTAATACTTGTCAACCGCCCAAAGTTTAGGATCTACCTCGGCCAGTACTTCCAGGGACACAAAGTTGCCAGGTTCTCCAGTATACGGAACTACCACCACTGTTGAGCTGTTGGACTGTGTAACAGCTCCGATGCTCTGAGTAGGTACAGGATCGGGGGTGAAATGGTACGTTCCCGGAGGACTATCCATATTGCTGTACGATTTCCCTGGGTTTGGTTTATGTGCATAGGGCCAGTAAGGGGTGGTCACCGCAAGGTGACGTTATACTGTATGGGGGCCACAAGGAGACGTTATACTGTAAGGGGGCAGCCACAAGGAGACGTTATACTGTATGGGGGCAACAGGGAGACATTATAGTTCAAGTGCCACGTGCAGTGCAGATTGCAGGCAGGGCCAGAGCCTCAGAAGACAGACAGCACAACCTTTATTTCTGACACCCTTGCAGATGAGCGTTCCTCCCGGAGCCTGTCCACATCGCAGCTCCCGGCCTGACCTGCAAGCGCTGACTGGGGTCACATAATGCTGTCAGTGTTATCCAACACATTCCAGAACTGTAAGGGTTACATAGCATCATAAATCAGTATAATGCTATGTGACCCCAGTCAGCGCTTGCAGTTCAGGCCGGGAGCTGCGATGTGGACAGGCTCCGGGAGGAACGCTCATCTGCAGGGGGCCGTGGGGTCTCTCACTCCTCTTCTCCCATCTTGGCCTGCAATTACTCAGTCTCTGGAGACGGTGTGCTGACTTACTGTGCGCTCCTGTGCTGGCAGGTGGGCGGAGACTTCGATACAGGAGCCGGGAGGAGCGGTGATATGTACGGTACTCATATGCACGATGCAGGGGCAGGCTGACATAGATGTAGGAGCGGTCAGCTCGCGGCTAGCATATGACCGCTCCTATTACTGCCCAACCGACATGTCCCTGCTACTTGCCCGCACAGGGCTAAACAACTGTTCAAACTACTTGCCTGGCGCCCGGAACTGCATGTCCCGGGCGTCGGGCGATAGGAATTCCACACCCCTGAAAGTGGAGGTTTCCTGTGTAGAACGGCCGGCGCCGCTAGAGGGCAGACGTTCTCTGGCTTGTAGGCTGCCGCGCATGCGCTGAAGAGGCGGCTTTCTTGTGTCAAAAAAAAAAGCGAGAATAAAAGGTGAAGGCTACGCGGGCCACATGACGAGGTCTGGCGGGCCGGATTCGGCCCGCGGGCCTTGTGTTTGACACCCGTGCTCTAGACAGTGGCGTGCTACATTACCTTTCTGACGGCAAAGGAAACAGACAGGACTAGGACATTTATTCCCTTTGTTTCTATTTTGCCTAGAATGGTTACTCTGGGCAATTTAGGCTACTTTCACACTAGCGTTCGGTGCTCCGCTTGTGAGTTCCGTTTGAAGGCTCTCACAAGCGGCCCCGAACGCATCTGTACTGCCCAAATGCATTCTGAGTGGATGCAGATCCGCTCAGAATGTCTCAGTCTGGCAACGTTTGGCCTCCGCTTAGCAGGCAGATACCCGAACGCTGCTTGCAGCGTTCGGGTGTCCGTCTGGCCGTGCGGAGCCAAACGGTTCCGTCCAGACTTACAATGTAAGTCAATGGGGACGGATCCGTTTGAAGTTGACACAATATGGCTCAATTTCAAACGGATACGTCCCCCATTGACTTTCAATGTAAAGTCTGGACGGATCCGTCTGACTAACTTTCACACTTAGAATTTTTTCTGAAATATAATGCAGACAGATCCGTTCTGAATGGATCCCATCGTCTGCATTATAGGAGCGGATCAGTCTGTGCAGACACCAGACGGATCCGCTCCGAACGCAAGTGTGAAAGTAGCCTTACTCAAATGCTCTTATTGCAGTGTCCCAGGGGGTCAGTAGTGTAGCTTTCAGTATGCTGGGCTTTGTAGTGCAGAGTAACCCACTAACCTGGGATTCACTGTCGTCTTCAATCTGGGCAGATACTGGAACAGGCAGTTCATAAATGTTCGTGACGCCAGTGTCAATTGAACGGTGACACGCCGTGTAATGTTATGTAGAATAATGGAGTAACCACGTGATAGCCAACCAAAACTGGAACTTTACTGGAATTTTCAATAGTAATCAAGCATGGACATCATTGGAAGCGCAGTTCCATGGAAGACAGTTGGTTTGCATATGAAGACAGTGGTTTTACATAAGTTACAGACTGGCCGGTTATAGCAAGGTGGATTTCAGAGGGTTAAACACAGGAGTTACAGTACAGGCGGCTTGCACTCTATTCCTGACTGATCCTGAAAATATGGAACTTATTCTCCAAGGTCTGATGCCCTATCTCTGGCGTATCCTTGGGTATGTCCTTATCACGTACCTCCTCTGTTACTTTGCGTACCTCTTGCCTTATTAAGGTTGCCTCTGTCTTATTCTGGGTCTTCAGGCTGTTTAACTATGCCCTTCTTGCTTCTACGAATACGGGCTCAGGAGGGGAACCTTCTCCTCATTTCTGGAATCCGGTTACAGGGCTTACTCTACCCTCTCAGCACTGAGTCTAGAAACTTCTGCCTTCCAGAGCTAGGCCCTAGCCTATTTATACTGAACTGGGGGCTCCCTCTGCTGGCTGTGACAAGGATTGCCGGTAACCGGCCTGACTGGCTTAAAGGGAAATACACATTCCAACCTAGCAGTGTCGGGTAGCCTACCCGTATGCTGCACACCCCCAGACTTTAACGTGAGTAAGGCCTCATACTCACACACATGCCTGAACCAACATAAGCTGATGCATAATTTAAACATTACATTATAAATACGAGAAACAACTATTTCGCACAAAAATATCACATTTGCGACTTGATGAACAAATGACGCAAGAAAAAGGGCGTCTTCTTTCTTCCTAGGCACGGCCGCTGACCTGGCACAGCGGACTTAAGGTGAACCAGGTTAGTCTATTTTTCTTGACTGAAGTATAATAAGGAACTACACAGGGTTTCCCCGTGGGTGTAGAACAGGCAAGGGCTCACGTGGAGGAGTCCATTCTTGCGCACAAACGTCAAGCAGGCTATTTCTAGTAACAACTGTTCGGGGGGAGACACCACCAGCATAGTCAAAGTCTCCTAAATGGACTGGCGGACGTCCCCTGGTCATCCGGGTGGACCTTCTCAACACAGGGGTCTCCTCTTCCCTTAGCAACGAGGTAGAGGAGAGAGGAGCAACAGGAGGATCTCCATCCGTGAGACCTTGGTCAGGAACAACAGGAACAACAGGAACAACAGGATCCACTAGAGGGGGAACTGGATCCGGGGCATCTTGAACCGGCTCTTCTGGAAGTAAAGGTACAGTAGGTGCCGGAGCGGGCACCAACAAGTTCAACCATGGTGTCAGAAGCCAATGCATGGGATCAGCGTCATACCTTAGATTACGGACAGCCTGCATAGGATCCTCGGGCTGTATTGATGACTCTGACACAGGGGGTTCAGATATAGAACTCTCGGCACTGGGTTCTGGTGTCAGGCAGAGCTTTAACCTGTTTCGGTGTACAATTTGGGATCCCCTGCCTTCCCGGGTGATCTCATGAGTGTGAGTTCCAACATTTGGGATTGCAGTGACAACATAGGGACTTTGCTCCCATTTACTGTCCAGTTTACTGGTACGGCGGTTATTTTTTAACCATACCACAGCCCCTATTGTCAAGGGTTCTGCATGGGCTGCTTGGTCATAGTCTCTCTGCTGCCGGTCTCTAGCATAGTCCATACGTTCCTGAACAATAGCTTGGGCAGTATTTAATCGCCTTTGGTGTTCAGCAACCCAGTCGGTATTAGGTAATGGGTTGATGCAATCAGGTACGAGTACGTCCAAGGAGTGATCAGCAGGCAATAACCCTTGGCGCCCAAACATCAAATAAAAGGGGGTATACCCGGTGGAACAGTGTATGGTATGATTGTACGTGAACATGAGCTGTGGCAACAGATTAGGCCAATCTCCCCTGGTTTCAGGAGGCACGGTCCTCAGCATCTCTATCAAGGTCTGATTCATTTTTTCACACAATCCATTACCTTGCGGATGGTAGGCCGTCGTCCGGATCTTTTTACAGTTGTGCAGGCGGCACAGTTCATGGAACAGATGGGACTCAAAAGCAGGACCTTGATCGGTGAGGATCTTTTCTGGACAACCGTAGGGCAGGAGGAAGTGTTTCCAGAACAGTTCGGCTGTAGTCTTGGCCGTCTGGTCTCTCACAGGCACCGCTACAACAAACTTAGTGAAATGGTCAATAATAGTCATAGCGTACACATACCCTGAGCGACTAGGTTCCAGCTTCACATGGTCGATGGCGACAAGTTCAAGAGGACGAGTACTTACAATGGGTCTCAGTGGTGCCCTCTGATCATGGTGTTCACCTCGTTTCAAGGTACAGGCTACACACTCTCTACACCACTTCTCCATGTCTTCTCTCATGCCCACCCAGTAAAACCGCTGGCGGATATTTGCCTCAGTCTTTTGGACCCCAAAGTGACCGGATTGATTGTGGTACATCTCCAACACCATACCTGCATCTCGTCGGGGTATGAGAATCTGATGCACTCTTTCGTTGGACACTGGGTCTAGGCTTCTCCGTAGCAACAGGCCCTTTTGTATGAAGAGCTGATGGCGCTGTCTCCACAGTTTGATGAGCTCAGGATCTGTACTCTTACGCCGAATCCTCTCAGGGGCTCTGCCACTGGTAATGAAGTCCAACAATTCACCCAGCACTCTACTTTCAGACTGTAGTTTCACCCACCTTTCTTCTTTGAGTTCAGACCTACTGGAGGGTGAAGGATCTGCAGCTCTGTCACTGGTAGCCCGGGCCTGATCCTGTTGAGCAAATTTATGGTAGAAGGCCGGCATTTCTACATCTTCCCAAGCATCTCGCACCTCATCAGGAGCTGTCTCTGTGGGAAGCCTGGATAAAGCATCAGCATTGTCATTAGTACGTCCAGCACGATATTTTACAGAGAAATCATAGTTGGCGAGGCGAGAGGCCCATCTTTGCTCCAAAGCCCCCAATTTAGCTGTATTTAGATGTGCCAGAGGGTTATTATCAGTGAATGCAATGAAGGGGGTAGCGGCTAGATAATCTTTGAATTTCTCCGTCACTGCCCACACTAGTGCCAGGAACTCTAGTTTGAAGGAACTATAATTCTGGTCATTTTTCTCAGCTCCTTTCAGGGAGCGGCTTGCATAAGCTATCACTCTTTCTTTTCCCTCTTGGATCTGGGCTAACACAGCCCCCAGGCCTCGCTTGCTAGCATCAGTATACAGATGGAAGGGCTTGCTGTAGTCTGGATAACCTAACACGGGAGGCTCGGTCAGTTTTTTTTTTTAACAACTGGAACGCTATCTCTCTTTCTTCATTTCACTCAATGGGCACTGAAGTTCTAGGACTTTTCTTGGGCTGCCCCCTCAAGAGTTCCTGGATAGGATCGGCTATTTGAGCAAAATGGGGGATAAAACGTCTATAGTAGCCGGCAAAACCAAGGAAACCCCTCACCTCTTTGACGGTAGTGGGGACCGGCCAGTTACGGACAGCCGCTAACTTATCAGGGTCAGGTTGTACGCCCTCTCCGCTTACCACATGCCCCAGGTATTTTACCGCAGGTTTGAGCAAGTGGCACTTGGATGGCTTTACCTTCAGGCCATATTTGATAAGGATTTCAAAGACCTCTGCTAAGTGTTTCAGATGGTCTTCATATGTTTTTGAGTACACAATGACGTCATCTAGATACAGCAGCACTGTTTCGAAGTTTTTGTGACCCAAGCACCGCTCCATTAGTCTCTGGAAAGTTCCTGGGGCATTACATAACCCGAACGGCATACAATTGAATTCGAACAGGCCCATGGGAGTGGTGAAAGCAGTCTTTTCCCTATCTGCCGGGGCCATGGGTACTTGCCAGTAGCCACTGGTCAAGTCCAACGTGGAGAAATAGGCAGCGGAGCCCAGAGCAGTTAGTGACTCCTCAATGCGGGGCAGTGGGTACGCGTCTTTGTGGGTTATTTGATTAATTTTTCTATAGTCCACGCAGAAACGGATACCACCATCCTTCTTCTTTACAAGGACCAGGGGTGCTGCCCACGGGCTACGACTGTCCCGGATTACATTAGAGTCTTTCATCTCTTGGATCATTTCCTTTACAGTCTGATAGGAAGTAGGCGGTAAGGGTCTGTATCTCTCCTTGATAGGAGGATGAGAGCCAGTAGGTATGGTGTGTTGTATGGCACTAACCTCTCCATAATCAGTAGCATGTTTACTGAAGGCCTGGTGGTGCTCTTTGACAAGCCGTAGTATCCCTTCTTGTTGACGTTGGGGGGTAGTCTCGTCCCCGACATGGAGCTCTTCCCACCAGGGCACTTGTGACTGGGGCACCGGCGGACATCCGCTGACTGCAGCTGGCGGCTTTTCTGCCACTGGAAGACGGATGATGTCTTGGAAGAACACCTGAGAAAGCTGGGCAACAGGGTAATGCTTAGTAAGCGCAACAGGATGATCACTCAGGTTAATCAGACGGACAGGTACTTTACCTTGGGAGATGTTCACCAGGCACTTGGCAGCTCTCACATAAGGGTAGTTCTCCATCTGGATTGGTTCCACCAGGGCTGGATAATCTTGGCCTTGGACTCCCAGGACAGCACGACACCATAAGAGAGTTTGGGAATTAGGAGGCAAAGTCACAGGCTTATTATCACGGATCCTGGCAGTACAAATTTCTCCTTTCCCGTTAGCAAACCTCTGCTGGGCACTTAACACAGTGATAGTCTTTTGAATCACCCTCTTGGATGCAGAGGAAGCAGTGGGCAGAGTCTGGTGTAATACGGCAAGTATTTCTGCATAACAGTTTTTGAAGACATTGGTGCCTAGAATGACAGGATGTCCTCCTCTGTCGCCGGCCTGTACTACTATCACCCCCTGTTGAGGTAAGGTTACTTCTCCCACCTGCAGGGTGGGTTCCCAGTATCCATGAATCTTTACTGGTTTGCCATTGCTGGCGATAATCTCTACCCAGGATTCAGGCGGCTGGGTCAATTGGTTGGTGTCCCAGAATCTTTCAAAGGCGGGCAGCTGAATAGTAGTGACCTGAGACCCAGTATCTAATAGGGCTTCAAAGGAGACCCCGTTGATCTCTACATTGATTTTAGGATGGGATCCTACATACCGTGGCATCCAATTTGGATCCTTTGGACCTAGTGTTCTACCTCCCGAGGGGTGGTCCTCAGCCTCAGGGGTTGCCCGTTTAACTGCCAGCACGTGGATTCTGTGTGTCCCACCTTTTTGCAGTATGTACACACGGGCCGCTTGCGATCCCTATTGCGCCTCCCAGGATCCCTGGGGTGAGTCTCTTGGTATGGAGGTGGGAACGGCTTAGGAGGTGACAGGAACTCTTCTTCTGACATTATGGGTTTTTCCCATTCCTCCATTTTTCTGCACACTTTCTCTAGGCTTTTAGTGAGGTGATTTACTTGCTCTGTCAGCATGGCGATAGTATCGGTAGCTGTAGCTTGAACAGCTTGACCGGCCTCAGCTCGGTTAATGATAAGCGGTTTTGACCTGCAGGCTGATAACTCAGGTGGGGTGCTCAACTCTGTGGATACTGCTGACCCCAGAATTTTTATAGCCAGTTCTTTAAAATCCAGAAAGGTACTGCTGGGGTGTTGGGCTGACAGCATTTTTAATTGAGTCCTTATTTGCTCACTAGACACCCCTGTGATAAATTGTTCCCTCAGGGTCTGGTCCTGACTATCAGCCTCCCTGGGATCTATCTGGATTACAGCCCCCAAAGCCTCCTGAAGTGATAGGGCATAGTCACGGAGGGACTCACCAGACTTTTGTTTCTTGCCAAAGAAGTGCATCTTTATCTCTGAGGCAGTCCTCGTTTCAAAAGTGGCCCTGAGGCGGGTGAATATCTGCTCCAGAGTACTCCTTTCAGCAGCAGGCCAGGATAATACCTCTCTGCGGGCAGCTCCCTCCAGTTGTGCTAGCAGGATTTCCATTTGCTGATCGGCATTTATGGGGTACAGTTTGAATAATGCCAGCAACTTTTCTTTAAAGTCTCTTAAGGTATGGGCCTCCCCTTTACAGCGGGGAAACCATGGGGCCCCAAAATAGTAAGGCATAGTAAAGGGCATCATGCTGGGGGCCATAGGAGGATTAGAAGCCGCAAGTTCTCCTGGTGCCGGCTGCTCGGCGACTCCCGGATCCGACATGTTAACTTATTACAATGTGGCCGCTGGTGACTAAAGGGGCCGGGACAATCCCCTTCCTCCGGTTACAAGTTCTTACCGGTATCGCCGGGTTTGCGCAGGCCAAATCTCGAGAGACTCCGGACTTCCTGCGACCGCGGTGACGTAGAGGAAACAGGGCCGCGGCGGTGCGATGATGAAGAGGGGCGGGCTTTTCGGTGTCTTTGAAGGGATCCGCCCACGAAGGTCCTTAGCAGCGCGGGAAACTTTACTCCAGGCGGCCGGTGGCCATCTTGATCACCATTCCCTGACAGCAAGCAGGGTTGTTGAGGAGTTAATGAATTATAATCCACAACCACGATTTTCTTTTCCTAGGGGTAGCGCAACACAGCACAGCGCCTCCTATTTCTCCCAGGCACAATTGTAATCCACCGATTTGGGAATAAAGGGTACAGTCCTTGCAATACGGTGGTGGAATAGTTAAAGCACACAGTTCACACTTCTCTGCACTCCAGAAGCATGCGGATCCTGTTCGTGACGCCAAAAAGAGCGATGCAGTGTCCCAGGGGGTCAGTAGTGTAGCTTTCAGTATGCTGGGCTTTGTAGTGCAGAGTAACCCACTAACCTGGGATTCACTGTAGTCTTCAATCTGGGCAGATACTGGAACAGGCAGTTCATAAATGTTCGTGACGCCAGTGTCAATTGAACGGTGACACGCCGTGTAATGTTATGTAGAATAATGGAGTAACCACGTGATAGCCAACCAAAACTGGAACTTTACTGGAATTTTCAATAGTAATCAAGCATGGACATCATTGGAAGCGCAGTTCCATGGAAGACAGTTGGTTTGCATATGAAGACAGTGGTTTTACATAAGTTACAGACTGGCCGGTTATAGCAAGGTGGATTTCAGAGGGTTAAACACAGGAGTTACAGTACAGGCGGCTTGCACTCTATTCCTGACTGATCCTGAAAATATGGAACTTATTCTCCAAGGTCTGATGCCCTATCTCTGGCGTATCCTTGGGTATGTCCTTATCACGTACCTCCTCTGTTACTTTGCGTACCTCTTGCCTTATTAAGGTTGCCTCTGTCTTATTCTGGGTCTTCAGGCTGTTTAACTATGCCCTTCTTGCTTCTACGAATACGGGCTCAGGAGGGGAACCTTCTCCTCGGATCTGGAATCCGGTTACAGGGCTTACTCTACCCTCTCAGCACTGAGTCTAGAAACTTCTGCCTTCCTGAGCTAGGCCCTAGCCTATTTATACTGAACTGGGGGCTCCCTCTGCTGGCTGTGACAAGGATTGCCGGTAACCGGCCTGACTGGCTTAAAGGGAAATACACATTCCAACCTAGCAGTGTCGGGTAGCCTACCCGTATGCTGCATTATGATTTTGGCCGACTTGGCCTCCTACCTGGCTTGCCAACTGATATCGCCGTTTGCTCCTTTGTCTCGTTCTCACAACCGAAAACGACCGCCAGAAGTACATCCGGAAAATCCTTGGTGTAGTGTGCGTCGATGTGTGCGCAATTCCTCCAAAATAACGTCATAGAGACGTTCTCAAGTAGGATCCAATAATGTGCCTGCTTCCAACAGCTAGGCGAGGTTTATTTATACCAGAAGATGGAAGGCAATTTTACAATTATAACCAATAGCGAGACAGGTTATGGTATGAAGTGATTGGCTGGCAAAGATGTGAATGTCTGCGAATTCGCACACTTATTTGCACCCTTTTCGTTGCCGCGCTTATCCTCACAGATGAAGAAACCTTTATTCGACGTCCCCATCCCTCCTGCCTCAGCTGGTGCCATGACACTGGTATCCTGCAGTAATACCAGGTCGGGCACAAATCAGCTACAGGTCGGCACGACCAGACCATCGTGCGAAAGTTTCTGCGCGATTTTAACGCAAACGAATCTGCGCATCTCTATAAGATAGATGGCGACCATACGGCAAACAATTTTCCACAACAGTGGGACAGGGTGAGTACAGTTATGCATTGGGCGGAGTGGCAACAGCAGGGGGCGCAATGCTGAACCCATGCCCCAGGTGCTGGAAAGCCTAGCTACAACTCTGCTATGGTGCAGAATGGGAGCTGTAGTACATCCAATGGTATCAAAACGCAGTTCCAAACAATTCATAGTGCAAATCTTCCCAATAGCAATGTATGGATATCAGCAATGATTGAGGTTGTAGTACTCCTCTCCATCTTTCCAAAGTCTCTTTGCAGAATCTTGGGCTGGCAATAAGACTCTCACAAACATGGCCGTAATTCCCAGCTGAGGGGCTGAAGATACAGCTGGCCAGGTGCATGTCCAAGTGTAAAGGAGATACCAGCTATGTCCCCCTCACTGCAGACTAAGGGGGAATTCCAGTTACAGAAAGTTCTCTTATCTACAGGACTATTCTGCTACATCCAACCAGCTGCCCCTCGAAGTATGGAGTCCCCAGTCTCATGACCAGTGGGGGTTCGAGTAGTAGAACCCCCACCAAAATTCATTTTCCTCTATCCTGTGGATAGGGAATAGCTTTCTCTTATTGGAATAAACATTTAGTCAGTGAACACCTTACTGTGCTCATACGTCAAAGTTTGGACCTTCTAGTTCTTGCTCTCTGGAGCACTGTGAGATGGCTTTATTGAGATATCTCAGAGAGAGTTCTAAGTCCCAGAGAACCCCTAACAATCTTAGAAGGGGGGGGGGGGAGGGGGTTCCTTAGCCCAGAGGAAGTTATTCTCTGGGTCCAACCTCTATATCCTTAATAAATGTCTAATTAATTAAAAACCTAATAGATATAGACCCTAGTGGCAAGTGATTATCTTCAAAGGCAGCTTTAAATGGGCTTTTTTTTATTCCTGGACCTGTCACACCCATTAATTAATCAGAGCCTGGAGGATCCTCTGGTGGGTCAGTCTGATACTGAGGACTTAGCTGAGAAAGTACATGTGCTCGCATCTCAAGCTAACAGACACTAAACCTAGGGGCAGACCTAGGTCCAACTCCTAGCCTCCTATGGGGCATAGTCAGGACTGGTAATCTTGACCTATCTATACAAAACTATGTGGGCTGTAATACATTGGTACATTAAACAAAGAATTTGTACTGCAAATCTGTTTAAAAAGTGCCCCACAGGACATCCAAAGAACCTGGATTAGAGGCCCCCCGACAACCCATGGTGCTGCACCGTAAGGAGGGAGACAAAAAGGAAAACCCAATAAGATCTGAAACTGGCCCAATGATAGAAGGTTAAGAATGGAGAATTAATATGAAATACGAGACCAGACAAACCCATTTATGTCTTCTACACCCTGTGACATCATTCCTTCCGCCCCCATAGTCTACTGCAGGGATTCTCAATCTGTGGCCCTCCAGCTGTTGTAAAACCCCAACTCTCACCATGCCCTGTTGTAGGCTGTCTGGGCATGCTGGGAGTTGTAGTTATACAACAGCTGGAGGGCCGCAGGTTGGGCATCCCTGGTCTACTGGATTTGGTGATGTAGATGCCATTATTAACCAAATTCACAGCAACAGAAGCTCAGACCTTAAAATACCAGGAGACGGGATGTACAAGTATATAATATTTATTACAGAGATCAGGAGAAGAGATCCCAGGTCATGGAGCAGTCATCAGAATCACGGAGGACAGACGCTTGTTACAGGAAACAGACATAGATCTGAGAAGAATCCTCCCGGTCAGCTGGAGATCAGGGCAACAGCAACTTCATTGAGGAACTTGTCACAGGCAGACTTGTCCACATCTGGGAAATGCTTGACTATGACCTCCAGAAGACAACCACACAGCAGCTGGGGGTATGGATGACGGGAGTTAATGCACACACAGCCGTATAATTGCAGATCAGATGTGGAGATTATAGATTTGTTATTGATATTACCTAGATGCCATTTTGCTCAGAAATGGCACCACTCGTCCATGGGTTCTGTAATGCAACACCATTGACCGTGATTGTGGCGGAACTGCAGTATCAGATACAGCCATGGACAAGAGTGGCACCATTTTTCAGCAGACTTTCTGATCCCCACTGGACAGATCTGCTCCTCACCTTGATGGTGTCCACACTGAGCTTCAGCTTGTTGGTGTGCATCTCCTGCAGTGTGGCCAAGTTCTCCTGCAGTTTTCCATAGTGGTTGAGGGCATCATTAATGGCATGGATGATCTTCCCTCCATGTGTCTTCAGATCCTGACTGCCGGGGGTCACGTCCATGTGAGTGAAGTGGGACTTGGTGTCTGGATGGTGCTGGAAGAGACTGAGGAGAGAGGAGCATCCAGTGTTATAGGAGAACAGCGTCCTTACCCCATGTACCAAGGAAATCAAGATGGCCAGACACTGGTAGGAAGGAAGTATGAAGCCTCTTTCACATGTCAGTGTTCTCCACGGACAGCACACGTCACCATTCATTTTAATGGGTGTATTCACTATGTTTTAACATGGTCTGTATTGATGCATGCTCCATTTTGTCCGTGTTCACGGATCCATCACCCCAATTATAGTCTAAGGGTCCGTGAAATCCATGGGTGCAATACAGATACCACGGATCATTAGGAAGATATAGTATGAAAATTAATTCTCAGCTGTGCAGGGTGAACGTGTGAATGAGGCTTTAGGAAGACATCGCTACCTTCATGTGAAAACAGCACCTCACCTGTCTGATTGTATTGTACTTCAGTTCCATTGAAGTGAATAAGGCTGAACTGATATCACAGTCTGAGGACAGGTGTAGCACCGGGACAGAAAGCAGACATATTTTTTAATATGGAATCCTCTAGTATTTGTTTTAGATGTTAACTGATTAATTAAACCAGGGGGGGAAAAAAAAAAAAAAAAAAAAAAAAGTGGCCAAAACCCATGACAGCTTACAGAGAGTTGCTAGACATACGGGGTGTGATTATCTGCAGTGTATAGCGCTTTTACGACCCTCAAAAAAAAAAAAAAAAAAAAAAATCTATCAATCACGAGAAATCCTTTTAGACTTCTATGGACACAGTATTTCTACCAACACATTCCCCTCCCCCACTGAGATAAACATGCATGCTCAGCTCTATTCCTGGATTACAGTTTTTCATGATCAAGGAAGATTCCAAACAAATCTGATACATTGTTGCATGTAGTGCAGGGGGCGGAGCTCCAGGTGTAACAATGTATCAGCTCCTCCTTCCCAGCCCCTTGTAGCAGTGACTATCTGGCTCTGCCGCTCACCTCTCCATGGCTTCACCTCCAATCTTCTCAGCGTCAGCGTCAATCTTCACAAACAAGGGCTCCAAAGCCGCCTTCTCAGCATCTGATAGCACCATCCTGGGATGTGAAGCTCCAGCACAAGGGCCAATCTGCACTGAGGGGCCCCAGACTCCATCATCTCCTTTATATAGGGAGGAATGGATGCTGATCCAGCACACCTGGGGCCCTACAGGAGAGCCTGACAACCTGGCCTGGCTGACAACTCCTGGGACTGGAGTGCAGACACAATCAGCCGGCGGCTCTTGTAGATTAGGGGAATGTTCACATGACAGATTTTTGTTATGGATTTTCACTGACATTTAGCACCAAAGATAAATTCCCAATTATTTTAATGTTAATTCAAACATCGCTTTTTCCCCGCTTGTGGTTTTATACGTTTTATAAGTATAAGTTTAGTTGTAATAAATTAGGACAATGTTTTTATGTGATGTTTTTAGCTGTTTATTGCGGGGGTTTTTTTTCATAAAAACCACCAGCTCCAGAACTTATCTGAACGTCTATGCAAAATATGAAACTCAGGGCAATAAAGCGAATGTTTTTGCTCCTCTTGCACGGAGGAGTTTTATCAAAACTGGTAGAAAGGGAATCTGGCTGAGCTGCCCATAGCAACCAATCAGATTCCACCTTTTATTTTTCAGAGCTTCTTTGGAAAATGAAAGATAGAACATAGAAAGCGCTTATACTGAGCAAAAACAAACAAGCAAAAAACCAAACACATTTTTCTGGCATATTTTTAGTGGGAGAAAACGATGCCAGAGAGAATGTGTGTGAGGAGGAAACCTCGGGGTGGAGTAACACATGGTGGCGTTATCACTGTTTAGGGCACTGTAGGGGGCAGTATTACTAATGGGGCATTCTAGAAGGGAATTACTATTGGTGGGACTATGAGGAGCGCTATTACTATGGGGGCTCTATTATTTCTTCAGGATAGTTTTTGGGGGTATCGGGGGGCACAGCGAGCAGCAGGATAAGGGCTCATGCACACCGTGGCCGTATCGCGGGCCGCATACAGGGGGTCCACAATACAAGGGCATCACTTGAATTTACTTGAATGGGTCGGCAATCACGGAGATGCGTAACGGAGGCATGAATAGGAAGCCCACGGAAGCACTACGGAGTGGTTTTCTGTCCGTGCCTCCGCACCGCAAAAAAGTAGTGCATGCACTACATTTTTGCGATGCAGACCGTCGGATGCAGATCGCAGACCCCATTCAAGTGAATTGGTCTGCAATCCGCATGCGGCTGCCCCACATTCGGTGACCATGCATTGCGGTCTGCAGCACGGGCCTGGCCAGCACACTGTGCGGACTCCAGGTTGGGGGATGATGATAGAGAAGGGAGGAAGCCAAGACGTCTGTGTGTCACACTCTGCAGAGACGAGGCGGCTGAGAGAAGATGTACGGACCAAATGGAGAAGATGATGACAGAGAAGATCTACATCGGAGGAGACGTCACCTGGGAGGCCCTGGAGGTGAGAGGTGCGTGCTGCTGTATAGCAAGTACAGGAAAATGTGGTGTGCGGGGGATGGGGGGGGGGTGACTTAGAGAACTGGGCCATATTTATTGGGGCTTGGGGTGACAGGAGAAAATCCACCACAGCAACACCCCATATGTGCTCATATACTGCTGTATGGGTGCACCGCACGGCAGTAATATCCCGACCAGCGCCGTACAGCACTGTTTCTGCATCACTTTTCGTATTTTAAAAAAATTTCTGGGGAAGGTCTTGTGTGAGGCTTTGTTTTATCTGAGATATGCCTCATGCACACTACCGTTGTTTGTGTCCGCATCCGAGCTGCCATTTTGGCGGCTCGGATGCGGACCCATTCACGTCAATGGGGCCGCAAAAGATGCGGACAGCACTCCGCGTGCTGTCCGCATCCGCGGCTCCGTTCTGCGGCTCCGCTAAAAAAATATAACTTGTCCTATTTTTGTCCGCGCTTTGCGGACAAGAATAGGCATTTATATTGCCGGTGCCCATTCCATTCCGTAAATTGCGGAAGGCAACACTTGCGGCTTATGTTTTTTGCGGATCCGCTGTTTGCGGACCACAAAAAACAGCACGGTCGTGTGCATGAGGCCATATGATGACGATTTCATTGGTACCATTTTTGGGTAGATATTACTTTTTGAATGCTCGATATTATGCTTTTTGTGAGGCAAGGTGACCAAAATTTGGCTGTTCTGGCAGTTTTTATTTTTTATCACCAAGGTCTGATTTAACTGTAAGTCAGAATAGGAACCTGCGCTGATATAGATTCGGTCAGGGGTTTAAAGCGGTTGGTGAATATGTGAGAGAAGCGATTTTAAAAGTAATACTCCAAGTAATTACCTTCTTTGAACGGCGAAGTGTCCGGGAGTGTTCTCCTTGTTAGATCGGGGAAGCTGGTATCCAGGTAACTTCAGGCTCAACCACTAGCGTGGGTGGTGCTCCGGCCGGCAGCGAATCACTCACGCGAGGGAACCCCAGTTGAAGTCCGGGAACTTCGGCGTGTGACGTCACCGCACTGTGTATGGAAGCCTTCAGGGGACAAAATCAATCCAACGCGTTTCTGAGCCAGTCGGGCTCCTTCGTCAGGGATGGTAGAGTTTGTCGGTCCTGATCATAAATAGGCTACTGTTCCCAGGACAACTACTGGTTTGTTTAGGCCAGGAATACTTAACCCCGTCTGATCAGTCACCTATTTTACTCAAATGCAAACAGTTTGATTTCTTGATTGAGGCCATATAGGGCCAAACTGTTTAATTTAAAAATCCATTTGCTTTCTTTTCTCGACATTTCCTTTATGTAGTTGCCACCTCTCTTGTTGATGGGTACCTTTTCAATCCCTCCAAAGGTGGATCCCATAAATTTACTCGCATGGTGTTGGGCATAATGACGGGATAATGGACGTCCCTCAAATTTTTGAGGTATGTTTCTCACATGTTCTCTAATTCTTATTTTGAGTTGTCTTTTTGTCCTTCCCTGACAGGGGCATCTTATATAATATATGACTCCTGCCGTATTGCAGGTCATATAGTGATTAAGTTTGAAGATGGAATCTTTTGCCTTTACTTCTAGTATTGGTCCTTTTGTAAATTTATTAGTCAATTTGCAGTTTGTGCATAGTTTACATGGAAAAAAGCCCTTCTTCATGCTGCATTTATTTGTGAGTGGTGTCTTTGTTGTAGAGGAGGGTGCCACCATATTAGAGAGGTTAGGGGCCTTCTTAAATATGAATTTTGGGTGGGCTGTCATCATTTCGCCGATTTGTTTATCTTGTTTTAATATTTCCTGCAATACGGCAGGAGTCATATATTATATAAGATGCCCCTGTCAGAAAATGTATGTGGGAAGGACAATAAGAATTAGAGAACATGTGAGAAACATACATAAAACATTTGAGGGACGTCCATTATCCCGTCATTATGCCCAACACCATGCGAGTAAATTTATGGGATCCACCTTTGGAGGGATTGAAAAGGTACCCATCAACAAGAGAGGTGGCAAGTGGCAACTACATAAATTTTTTTTAAATTAAACAGTTTGGCCCTATATGGCCTCAATCAAGAAATCAAACTGTTTGCATTTGAGTAAAATAGGTGACTGATCAGACGGGGTTAAGTATTCCTGGCCTAAACAAACCAGTAGTTGTCCTGGGAACAGTAGCCTATTTATGTTCAGGACCGACAAACTCTACCATCCCTGACGAAGGAGCCCGACTGGCTCAGAAACGCGTCGGATTGATTTTGTCCCCTGAAGGCTTCCATACACAGTGGGGTGACGTCACACGCCGAAGTTCCCAGACTTCAACTGGGGTTCCCTCGCGTGAGTGATTCGCTACCGGCCGGAGCACCACCCACGCTAGAGGTTGAGCCTGAAGTTACCTGGATACCAGCTTCCCCGATCTAACAAGGAGAACACTCCCGGACACTTCACCGTTCAAAGAAGGTAATTACTTGGAGTATTACTTTTAATATCGCTTCTCTCACATATTCACCAACCGCTTTAAACCCCTGACCGAATCTAAATCAGCGCAGGTTCCTATTCTGACTTACAATTAAATCAGACCTTGGTGATATTTCAAATTAACGGTCACAGCAGCAGACCGTGGCAGTGAACCTAGTAGCGATTCCCTGACTGATACTTAGTGTTGAGTGAGTTCGGGAGAGCGGGTGGGCTTGTATATATTCTACAAGTTTTTATTTTTTGTTTTTCGTTACAGACGCTGCAAAACCAAACTTGTCTACATTTGTGTTTCAGTTTTACACAATAAAAGCATTTAAAAAAAATAATAAATCATGTTTTTTGTGTCACCATTTTTGGAGAGCCTTTTGTTTTTTCTGCCGATCGCCTTGTGTGGGGGCTGGATTTTTGCAGGATGAGTTGATGTTTTCATTGGAACCATTTTGGGTAGATAGCACTTTTTGATTGCTTGATATTCTGCTTTTTGTGACCAAAAAATGTCCATTTTGGTACTAATATTTTTTTTATGTCGATCACCTGACAGGGCAGATCATGGCAATATCTAATATGTCTATTTATTTATTTTAATTTTATTTTTTTATTGAAAATGGCTTCAAACTAATATTTTTCTTTACCTATTACACTTGTCCCAACTTTTGGGAGTCGGGCGGTTTATTTCCATGGTGAAGCAGGAGGCCGTCCGCTCCCGGCTTTACTGTTCCGCTGGTCTGCGGCGCTCCCCGCTCAGGCCGCGCTGCTGGCAGTGGGAGGAGCGCTAAAAGCCCGGTAATCAGCCGCCTGCACAGCCAGCAGCGCAACGTGTGTGTGAGCGCGTCCTGCTGCTGCTGGGAACGCAGGATGTGCCGATCAGAGAACCAAGTAATTGTGTGGTTTTTTTTTTTTAAGGGGCTGGAGAGGGCACTAGGGGCCAAAGGGGGGCACAATGTGGGCATTAGTCCTGTATTCATATCTGCTTATTTAAAAACCATTTAAAAGAGGAATCCAAAGCGGGCTTTGGTAGAGGTACCAGCCAATACCAAACCCAAGTTCGGATTGCTATTTTAATTGTTTTTAAATACTCAGATATGAACACAGTAGGAATTCACCAAAGTCTCACGCGACTTTGGGCGAGATGAAGTTTGGCTCCACGAAGCCCATACATTTTAATGCTGTGCAGAAAAAGCATTAACATTGATGTTTTTGAACTAATTGACTTCAGATCTATGATCTGAAGGTCGATTCGCTTAAGGCCTCCTGCACATGAACGTGTGCGCCACACAATGCATGAACACCGACCGTGGGGTAGCCACAGCGGATCGCGGACCCATTCACTTTAATGGGTCCGCGATCCGCCAGTTCCGCGAAAAGATAGGAACTTTTTTTTTCCTGGACGGAAGTATGGGATAAAACCCCACGGAAGCACTCTGTAGTGCTTCCATGTGTTTCCGTTCCGTGCTTCCGTTCTGCATCTCCGGATTTGCGGAACCATTGAAATGAATGGGTCCGCATCCGTGATGCGGAATGCCCACGGAACGGCGCAATTTATTGCGGACCCGCAAATGCGATCTGCAATACGGCAACAGGCAGCACACGTTCGTGTGCAGGAGGTCTAAGCCTAATTAGAATGGGTTGGTCTTATAGAACCAGCACAGCGCCCCCTGCTTTGGATTTCCCTACCTTACATGGTAACATAGTATATTAGGCAACATCCACACGACCGTGTGCCCCCCGAGGCCATATTGAAGCATGCGGCTGCCCCACGGTCTGTGCCCGTGCATTGCAAACCGCAATTTGTTTTCCACAGCACGGGCACGGAGCCCTAATATAGCCTAAGGCTAAAAAAAGCCCTCCATCCATCAAGTTCGGCCTGTTATCCTGCAAGTTGATCCAGAGGAAGGCAAAAAATTCCCTATGAGATAGAAGCCAATTTTCCTCACTTTAGTGGGGAAAAATTCCTTCCCGACTCCAATCAGGCATCAGAATAACTCCCTGGATCCCCGACCCCTCTCTAGTAGCTATAGCCTGTAATATTATTACACTCCAGAAATACATCCAGGCCCCTCCTGAACTCCTTTATTGTACTCACCATCACCACCTCCTCAGGCAGAGAGCTCCATAGTCTCACAGCTCTTACCGTAAATAATCCTCTTCTATGTTTGAGTACAAACCTTCTTTCCTCCAGACACAGAGGATGTCCCCTCGTCACAGTCATGGGGATAAATAGATGATGGGAGTGATCTCTGTACTGACCCCTGATATAATTATTCCATATGTAATTATTATTTTTGCTCTATCGCCACAGGGATCTTGTTCCAGATCCTCCGGACATCACGTCAACATGCCAGCGACTCCCTGGATGTGGTAGGACCAGTTGGTTCTTTCAAGGTGTATTGGTACAACGGTCTACCTTTTGATAGATTTTATTAGGTAAGTGGTGATATCGCCGTTTGCTCCTTTGTCTCGTTCTCACAACCGAAAACGACCAAAAGTTAAATCGGGAAATCCTTGCGTTGATGTGTGCGCAATTCCTCCAAAATAACGTCACAGAGACGTTCTCAAGCAGGATCCAATAATGTGCCTGTTTCCAACAGCTAAGCGAGGTTTATTTATACCAGAAGATGGAAGGCGGTCTTACAATCATGACCAATGGGGAGACAGGTGATTGGCTGGAAGGCGGTCTTACAATCATGACCAATGGGTAGACAGGTTATGGTATGTGTGATTGGCTGGTGAAGATGTGAATTATCGCACAAACTTATGTTCACGCGTTCGCACACTTATTCGCGCCGTTTTTGTTGCCGCGCTTATCCTCGCGGATGAAGAAACCTTTGTTCGACAGTCCCCATCCCTCCCGCCTCAACCGGCGCCATGACTTTGGTATCCTGCAGTAATACCAGGCCGGGCACAAATCAGCTACAGGTCGGGACGTCCAGACCATCGTGCGAAAGTTTCTGTGCGATTCGAATGCGAACGAATCTGCGCATCTCCATAGGATAGATGGCGACCATACAGCGAACAATAATTTTCCACACCAGTTCCCCCCTTTTTGGCCATATGTCATCATTTTAGCGGCTCCCTAACACTACAATCACTCAAACCAGACCTCTAAAGGGAATAAACATGTCAAGGGGAACATGCTACACTACAGATGAACCAACAAGAAGAACCAGGCCTAGCATTCTTGGGCCTCTTCGGTTGCTTGACCGCGACGTCCGACAAGGGTGGTGACAGTAAAAAGTCTCAAATAAAAAAATGCCTTCAAAAGGAAGGGTGATTCTCCATGACGGTTCCTTAAAATGCGGTGGTTCTTCTTGGGTCGTTCCTCCTGGAGTAAGACTCTGATGGTTCTATGCGATCATAACGTGGTCCTCTGAACGGCTCCTCGGGACTCGTTTCATCAAGCAGCAGGTCATTCTCACCGCCACATAGAAAAGAAATAGAAAGCACAGCAGTAACAGGACATACACTCCTATTTCCTTAAGCCATGATCCTATAGAAAACAACATATCAACAAAGCCTTAAAAAGGGGTTCCAACCTTCATCTGCAATCACACGTGCTTGCCCCTGTAATGCCTTAACTCTATCTAGATGATCCTGAACCTTGTCACCAGTATCTTTCACTCAGGTACAGCAATCCTCCCCGATGAATTCACAGAAACCCCCGTTTCAGCTAAAAGATAGTAGAGAGCCATCTTCTCCTGGAGGACAAGAGTTTTTAACTGTCGCTGTTTGGAGGAGACTTCCCTCATGGCTTCAACTGTCTCGTTAAACATCTCATCCACTATGGTAGAAAATGTGTTCCGCCGCTTCATAAGTTCTATATCCCATCCGGTCCATGCCGGAATCCATGCCCAAGGACGGTCTCCTGCAGAGAACAGCTCCCTCTTAGTCTTTCTTCCCATACTCACCCTCCTCTGCACCATCAGATCCTTGTGACCATCAGCAATGTAGGAGGCGGGGACTAGCCTGTCTAAGGAACATGACCCTCTAGCATTCGTGGGAATGACTCTGTAAGCAGCCTGCCCACACAAGAAGTAATAGGGCCCAGTTAGAAAGACACAAAGGTCATTAGGATTCTGGTTACGGGAGTCTAGCAACAGCTGGATGGATAAAGGGATTGCTGCTGAATGTCACACCCTCCCCCCCAGCAGATATAGTCGTGTCTGGTGGTTAGGTTGTTACGGTCAGGGATTCTATGGTCGATCTGGACAGTGATCCCAGAAGGGCATTCGATCCGACCCATGGACTTAGCTCCAAATCCAGAGCTGATATTAAAACAAATCTGGGGTCGCCCTAATTGACCGGATACCCACACGGGTCTACTAAGCCTACTACAAGTCTCAGGGCTGACATCAAGACCATAAGTGACGTTACCATCTAAGAATGTATGGTTGAACTCTATGGATAGGTGACACGCCACAGATTTACCTAAAGGGTTGATTTTTCTCATGCCCACCCTGATGTCATAAAGGGCATAAACTGCCGCCATGGCCGGGAGGCTCTGACCCGGAGGTGGTTTGGAGTACACCAAGCAGTTGGATCTATTTGCTGTCTTTGCTAACTGCAAATGCATTCTGAATAGGGTTGAGCGAACCCGAACTGTAAAGTTTGGGTTCGTACCGAACTTTACGGTGTTCGGCACCCAAACATTTCAGTAAAAGTTCGGGTTCGGTGTTCGGGTAATATTAATATACCATCGGATCGGAGTTTTCTCCAATTTGATGGTATATTTTAACTTGAAGCGTCCACATCACCATGGGAACGTCTCTATGTTAGAATATATAATAAGATTTGAGTTAGATCGTGAAAACTCAGATCCAACAGTATATTCTAACACAGAGGCGTTCCCATAGTGATGGGGACGCTTCAAGTTAGAATATATTGAGAACATAACGGCCCCCTGCCCTCTGGCAGCACCTGATTCCTACAGGGGGCTGTGATCCGCACAATTAACCCCTCAGGTGCCGCACCTGAGGGGTTAATTGTGTGGATAACAGCCCCCTGTTATAGATTAGGTGCTGCCAAGCAGTAGGGGCCAGACCCCCCTCCCTCTCCAGTATTTAAATCATTGGTGGCCAGTGCGGCCTCCTCTCACTCCCTCCCCAGTATTAAAATCATTGGTGTCCAGTGCGGCCTCCCCTCCCCCCCACCCCTCCATCATTGGTGGCAGCGGATCGGCAGTTCCGATCAGAGTCCCAGTTTAATCGCTGGGGCTCCGATCGGTTACCATGGCAGCCAGGACGCTAGTGCAGTCCTGGCTGCCATGGTTACTTAGCACTTTTAGCAGCATTATACTTACATGCGCTGTCTGTGGACGGCCAGCGCTCCTCCTACTGGTAAGTGAAAGGTCTGTGCGGCGCATTGCTTATAGCACAGACCTGTCACTTACCAGTAGAAGTAGCGCCCGGCCGGCCACAAACAGCGCATGTAAGTATAATGCTGCTTAAAGTGCTAAGTAACCATGGCAGCCAGGACTGCAGTAGCGTCCTGGCTGCCATGGTAACCAATCGAAGCCCCAGCGATTAAACTGGGACTCCGATCGGAACTGCCGCTCCACTGCCACCAATGATGGGGGGAGGGGGGTTGTTAACCTGTGGCCACTGCCACCAATGATTTTAATTAGGGGTGGGGGGGAGAGGGGAGGCCGCACTGGACACCAATGATTTTAATAGGGGGAGGGGGGTCGCACTAACCACCAATTATTTTAATAGGGGGGGTGGGGTGGGGGGCCGCACTGGCCACCAATGATTTTAATAGGGGGAGGGGGGCCGCACTAACCACCAATGATTTTAATAGGGGGGCTGGGGGGTCCACACTGGCCACCAATGATTTTAATACTGGGGATGGAGGAAGGTCTGGCCGCTGCTGCCTGGCTGCACCTGATCTCTTACAGGGGGCTGAGATCCGCACAATTAACCCCTCAGGTGCCGCACCTGAGGGGTTAATTGTGTGGCTCACAGCCCATGTAAGAGATCGGGTGCTGCCAGGCAGCAGGGGGCAGTTATGTACACAGTTCTTAGCACATTCTAACTTGAAGCATCCCATCACCACGGGAACGCCTCTGTGTTAGAATATACTGTCGGATCTGAGTTTTCACGATCGTGAAAACTAAGATCTGAAGAAGCTAATACTATTATTTTCCGTTATAACCATGTTGTAACAGAAAATAATAAAGTGAAGTTCGGGTCCCCATTGACTTCAATGAGGTTCGGTTTTGGGTCCAAGTTCGGATTAAGTTCGGGTCCCGAACACGAACTTTTTTAAAAAGTTCGGCCGAACTTCCCGAACATCTAGGTGTTCGCTCAACTCTATTTCTGAATAACAAATTCGGATGTGACTCCTCATAACATTTTCCAAAGTGCATTAGACAGAAAGAATAAAGGAATACAAGGTAATTGATCATTGCGCTTTGTGGTCCAGTAGCTTCTTGCAATGGATGGCGTGGATCCACCTGTCACGTTCCTCGACCTTGAGGGAGGTTGGTGTTGTAAGTAGAACCTGGTACGGCCCAGTATATCTCGCCTCCAGGAATATATTCATATACTCTCTGGTGTATCTTTTGGAGTTCCAGTTGAAGAGACTGCACATACCCCGTCAGCTGAGAATGTAAAGATGACAGCTGCTGGGGAAAGTACAACCCCGTCTTTGGTCTACTCCCGAACAGAATCTCATATGGGGACAGCCCATGAGGCCGTCTTGGTGCATTGCGCACAGAGTAGAGAGCAATAGACAAACACTCGGGCCGCGGTTTACCTGTGTGCTTTGGGGATGATATGGAGTATGGAGACCCTGATTGATGTGGAGAGCCTTACATATCTCCTTGAAAACTTGTTTCGTAAAGTGAGTCCCCGGTCGGATTCAATGGCTTGGGTACTCCCCATCAACAGACAACCTCAGAAAGGATCTTTTTGGCGGTCGTTGTGGCATTAGCTTTTTTAACGAGCCAAGTCTCTGGCTATCCAGAAAACATGTCTACACAGACCAAAGCATACTCGTGGGGCCAACTTTTAGGCATGTTGATGTAATAAATTTGTATTCTCTGGAAACGGTACTCAGGTTTCGAAGAATGTTTCTTTGGGGTTATAGCCAGTCGTCCAGGGTTGTGAAAATTTGGTGGCTGTGGTGGAGAATCCTGGAGCTATCCAGTACTCTTCCACTTGATCACACATGACAGTTTTGGACTGGTGACGGGGGTAGTGAGATAAATGGGATATCATTGGATACAATACTCTTGGCAACCACCACTTACTACCGAGACCCCAGATCTTATCAGCCCCCTCCGTTGCCCCCAACGCTACCCATTTCTGCTTCTCTGAGTTCTCTGCCTGAGCCTGCAACTTCTTGAACTCATCAAACAACATATCAGCGGATTTAGCCAGCATTAGCATCAGGGGAGGGGGGTCTAGGGCTCCTTCTTTAGCAGCCAGATGTGCCATTGCATTACCCCTAGCTTTCATGGTGGTCTCCGTGGTGTGAGCCTTGACCTTTAAGATAGCAACTTCTAATGGGAGTGTAAACACTATGAACAATCTGATGATTAGTTCGGCGTGCTTCACAGGTTTCCCCAAGCTAGTGAGGAAGCCTCTGGCCTTCCAAATTGGACCGAAATCATGGGCTATTTCGAAAGCGTACCTTGAATCCGTGTATACATTGATCCTTAATCCTTTATGTTTCTCACAGGCTCTGGCCAATGCGTGTAGTTCGGCCTCTAGGCTCGACATGTAGCTGCTGAGTGAGCCTTTTTCTACTATTTTGTTGACTGTTGTTACAGCGTAGCCCATGTGAGGTTTACCATCTTATGTGTAATACCTGGAACCATCTACAAAAAGATCTATTGCTTCCGGAAGGCAATAGATGAGCTCGAGACAGTTGTGATCATCTGAGTTTTCAGTCATGGTCGTGTTAGCGTCGGTCACAATCCTTTCGTACCCCCTCTCTTCTTCCGAGTCTGATTGGGTCGGGAGTAGAGATGCAGGATTGAGGATGGTACATCATTTTAGTGTAAGGTTAGAAGCGGTGAGGAGAGCCACTTCATATTTGGTCAAACGGCTGGCCGAAAGATGTTTGGTTTGGATATGGTTAAAGATCTTTTGGACATAGTGTGGGGTGAAAAGGGTCAAAGGGGAATTTAAAACTATATCACCTACTTTGTGCAATAGTACAGCGCAGGCGGCCATAGCTCGGACGCACCCAGGTGAGTCTTTGATGACCTGATCCAGTTCAGTTGAAATGTACATGATGGATCTATACCTGGATCCGTGTAATTGGGTCAGTACCCCAGTGGCATGCCCTTTACTTTCGTGACAGAAAAGGGTAGGTTGTAGTTGGGAATACCTAGTGCCGGGGCTCTAGAAAGTTTGTGGATCAGATCCTGGAGGGTTGACCAGTTTTCATCAGTTAATTGAAATGGTGTTTGTGACGGAAGAGTATAGAGAGGGCCCAGTTTGGATGAGATGTTAGGGATCCAATCTCTGCTATAATTGATTAGACCTAGAAGGGCTCTCAACTGTCGGGCATTACGAGGTCGAGTAAAGTCTTTGAGAGAATGTATCCGTTGCATTGTCAAATGTCAGGTTCCTTTTGAGATACAGTGGCCTAGAAAAGTAACCTTCTCCATATAAAACTGCAATTTATAATTGCTAGCCTTATTCCCACTGGATGCCAGATGGTTAAGCAACGATGGTATGCCTATAGCATGACTCCTTATGCGGGCATCAAACCAACCAATCGTCCACATATTGCAATAGGCTGACCTCCGGATCCTCTGGCACCCACTGATCTAATACCACCTTTAGCTTACAACTGTATTCCAATGGGCTAGTCATGGACCCTTGTGGTAACCGGTCCATGTAAGTTGTTTACCCTGGAATGAAAAAGCAAAGAGATATTGACACTGGGGATCCAGTGGTACAGAGAAAAAGGCATTGGACAAGTCGATGACACTAAGGTACGAAGCTTTAGGGGGGATGGAAGCAAGAAATGTGTGAGGATTAGACACTAACGGGGCATCACTGACAATGATTTTGTTAATGGCTCTGAGATCATGGACCAGTCGAAAAGTGACTTCCTGGCCCTTGGCTGATTTCTTTGCCACCGGAAATAGGAGTGTTACATGGGGATTGAGTTGGGGTCAAGACCCTGATTTGGAGATACCTGTCGATCTGGATTTTGATGCTGTCCATCTGCGCTACACTCACCAGGTACTGCGCTAATCTTGTTAATACGCAACCGGGGGCAATCCATATAGTGGTTGGAGGTACTGGCAGCAGGCCGACGTCATACTTGTCAACCGCGCAAAGTTTAGGATCTACCTCGGCCAGTACGTCCAGGGACACAAAGTTGCCAGGTCCTCCAGTATACGGAACTGCCACCACTGCAAACAGCAGCTCGTCTGTGAGTACACTAGTAACCACAACACCCTCCAGGGTATAGGAGATTTTGGTCTGAATTTCCGACAGAATGTCTGGCCCCAAAAGGTTAATAGGGACATCATCTGAGATCAACAAAGATCTAACTGCTTCTGTGTGTTGGCCTAACTTACAGTGCAATGGTTTAGTCTCTCTGAGAGTCATTGATTGACCTGTAAGTCCAACGGTGGGGGTAGTCTTGCCAGAAAGTGGAATCCTGCCTCTGATGTATTTGGTTTTTAGGACAGTTCTGGCTGCGCCGGTGTCAATAAGGCAGGATAGAGGGTATGGCAATTCCTCAAGAAACAGATTGACATGAGCTGACACCGGTTTGCCGTTTCCCGAGACGTTCTCAAGTAGGATCCAATAATGTGCCTGCTTCCAACAGCTAGGCGAGGTTTATCTATACCAGAAGATGGAAGTCGGTTTTACAATTATGACCAATAGGGAGACAGGTGATTGGCAGGAAGGTGGTCTTACAATCATGACCAATGGGGAGACAGGTTATGGTATGAAGTGATTGGCTGGCAAAGATGTGAATGTTTACGCATTCGCACACTTATTTGCGCCCTTTTCGTTGCCGCGCTTATCCTCGAGGATGAAGAAACCTTTTTTTCGACGGTTCCCATCCCTCCTGCCTCAGCCGGTGCCATGACACTGGTATCCTGCAGTAATACCAGGCCGGGCACAAGTCAGCTACAGGTCGGGACGACCAGACAATCGTGCAAAAGTTTCTGCGAGATTTGAACGCGAACAAATCTGCGCATCTCCATAGGATAGATGGCGACCATACGGCAAACAATAATTTTCCATAACAGTGGGACTGGGTGAGTACAGTTATGCATTGGGCGGAGTGGCAACAGCAAGGGGCGCAATGCTGAACCCATGCCCCAGGTGCTGGAAAGCCTAGCTACAACTCTGCTATGGTGCAGAATGGGAGCTGTAGTACATACAACGGTATCAAAACACAGTTCCAAACAATTCACAGTGCAAATCTTCCCAATAGCAATGTATGGATATCAGCAATGATTGAGGTTGTAGTACTCCTCTCCATCTTTCCAAAGTCTCTTTGCAAAATCTAAGGCTGGCAATAAGACTCAAACATGGCTGTAATTCCCAGCTGAGGGGCTGAAGATACAGCTGGCCAGGTGCATGTCCAAGTGTAAAGGAGATACCAGCTATGTCCCCCTCACTGCAGCCTTAAGGGGGAATTCCAGTTACAGAAAGTTCTCCTCTCTACAGGACTACTCTGCTACATCCAGCGCTCCCATAAAAAGGAAAAGAATGGAGCGGTGGCATATATTTCCAACCAGCTGCTCCACAAAGTATGAAGTCCCCAGTCTCATGACCAGTGGGGGTTCCAGTAGTAGAACCCCCACCAAAATTAATTTTCCCTCTATCCTGTGGATAGGGAATAGCTTTCTCCTATTGGAATAAACATTTAGTCAGTAAAGACCTTACCGTGCTCATCCTGCAAATTTTGGACCTTCTAGTTTTTGCTCTCTGGAGCACTGCGAGATGGCTTTATTGAGACCAATATCTAAGAGATAGTTCTAAGTCCCAGAGAATCCCTAACAAGGGGGTTCCTTAGCCCAGATGAAGTTATTCTCTGGGTCCAACCTCTACATCCTTAATAAATGTCTAATTAATTAAAAACCTAATAGATATAGACCCTAGTGGCAAGTAATTATCTTCAAAGGCAGCTCCAAATGGGCTTTTTTGTTTTTTATTAATCCTGAACCTGTCACACCCATTAATTATCAGAGCCTGTGCACCAGGAGGATCCTCTGGTGGGTCAGTCTGACACTGAGGACTTAGCTTGAGATGCGAGCACATGTACTTCCTCAGCTAACCGACACTAACCCTAGGGGCAGACCTAGGTCCAACTCCTAGCCTCCTATGGGGCAGAGTTAGGACTGGTAATCTTGACCTATCCATACGAAACTATGTGGGCTGTAATACATTGAAACATTAAACAAAGAATTTGTACTGCAAATCTGTTTTATAAAGTGCCCCCACAGGACATCCAGAGAACCTGGATTAGAGGCCCCCGACCTTCTGTAGGTTCTAAGCTACATTCAGACAACCCATAGTGCTGCACCGTAAGGAGGGAGACAAAAGAAAACCCAATGGAGATCTGAAACTGGCCCAATTATAGATGGTTAAGAATGGAGAATTAATATGACATACGATACCAGACAAGCCCATTCATGTCTTCTACACCTCGTGACATCATTCCTTTTGCCCCCATAGTCTACTGCAGGGATTCTTAATCTGTGGCCCTCCAGCTGTTCTAAAACCCCAACTTTCACCATGCCCTGCTGTAGGCTGTCTGGGCATGCTGGGAGTTGTAGTTATACAACAACATCTGGAGGGCCGCAGGCTGGGCATCCCTGGTCTACTGGATTTGGCGACGTAGATGCCATTATTAATCAAATTTACAGCAACAGAAGCTCAGACTAACGCTGGGTTCACACCTGAGCGTTCTGAAACGAGCGCTCTGTATGCGCGATTGTACGGGCGTTTACAATCGCGCATACAGAGACAGGCGTGCACACATTGTCGCGCGTTCCCGAATATCTATGTGCGGGAACGCGCGACAAACGCCCCAAAAAAAGCTCAAGCACTTGTTTGAGCGTCGGGCGTTTTACAGCGCGATCGTACGCGCTGTAAAACGCCCAGGTGAGAACCATTCCCATAGGGAATCATTGGTTCTTGCCTGTTGTGCGTTTTACAGCGCGTAGGAACGCGCTGTAAAACGCTCAGGTGTGAACCCAGCGTAAAAGTACCAGGAGACGTGATGTACAAGTATATAATATTTATTACAGAGATCAGGAGAAGAGATCCCAGGTCATCAGAATCATGGAGGACAGACGCTTGTTACAGGAGACAGACAGATCTGAAAAGAATCCTCCCAGTTAGCTGGAGATCAGGGCAACAGCAACTTCATTGAGGTACTTGTCACAGGCCGACTTGTCCACATCTGGGAAATGCTTGACGATGACCTCCAGAAGACAACCACACAGCAGCTGGGGGAGGGATGATGGGAGTTAATGCACACAGCTGTATAATTGCAGATCAGATGTGGAGATTGAAGATTTGTTATTGATATTACCTAGATGCCATTTTGCCCAAAAATGGCACCACTTGTCCATGGGTTCTGTAGTGCAACACCATTGACAGTGATGGTGGAGGAACTGCAATACCAGATACAGCCATGGTCAAGAGTGGCACCATTTTTCAGCAGACTTTCTGATCCGCACTGGACAGATCTGCTCCTCACCTTGATTGTGTCCACACTGAGCTTCAGCTTGTTGGTGTGCATCTCCCGCAGTGTGGCCAAGTTCTCCTGCAGTTTTCCATAGTGGTTGAGGGCATCGTTAATGGCGTGGATGATCTTCCCGCCATGTGTCTTCAGATCCTGACTGCCAGGGGTCACGTCCATGTTAGTGAAGTGGGACTTGGTGTCTGGATGGTGCTGGAAGAGACTGAGGAGAGAGGAGCATCCAGTGTTATAGGAGAACAATGTACTTACCCCATGTACCAAGCTAAACAAGATGGCCAGACACTAAGGGGGTGGGAAGAAAGTATTAAGCCTCTTTCACATGTCAGTGTTCTCCACAGACAGCACACGTCACCATTCATTTTAATGGGTGTATTCACTATGTTTTAACATGGTCTGTGTTGATGCATGCTCTATTTTGTCCATCACCCCAATTATAGTCTAAGGGTCCGTGAAATTAATGGGTGCAACACAGATGCCACAGATCATTAGGAAGAGATACGATGAAAATTATTTCTCAGCTGTGCAGGGTCAGTGAAACACGGATGGCACATGGACAGCAATAAACAGAAACATGGACCTAACATGAATCCTTCATGTATGCGTCACTGACCACCTTCTCACGAACGTGTGAATGAGGCTTTAGGAAGACATCGCTACCTTCATGTGATAGCAGCTCCTCACCTGTCTGATTGTATTGTGCTTCAGTTCCATTGACGTGAATGAGGCTGAACTGATATCACAGTCTGAGGACAGGTGTAGCACTGGGACAGAAAGCAGCCAATTATATATTTTTTTTTTTATCATTGGCAACCCTCTAGTATTTGTTTTACATTTTAACTGATTAACTCAGAAAAAAAAAGAAAGTGGCCAAAACCCATGACCGCTTACAGAGTCGCTAGACATACGGGGTGTGATTATATGCAGAGTATAGCGCTTTTACCATCCTCAAAAAATTTATCAATCATTTGTGAGAAATCCTTTTAGACTTCTATGGACACAGTATTTCTACCAACACATTCCCCTCCCCCACTGAGATAAACATGCATGCTCTGCTCTATTCCTGGATTACAGTTTTTCATGATCAAGGAAGATTCCAAACAAACCTGATACATTGTTGCATGTAGTGCAGGGGGCGGAGCTCCAGGTGTAACAATGTATCAGCTCCTCCTTCCCAGCCCCTTGTAGCAGTGACTATCTGGCTCTGCCGCTCACCTCTCCATGGCTTCACCTCCAATCTTCTCAGCGTCAGCGTCAATCTTCACAAACAAGGGCTCCAAAGCCGCCTTCTCAGCATCTGATAGCGCCATCCTGGGATGTGAAGCTCCAGCACAAGGGCCCCCAGACTCCATCATCACCTTTATATAGGGAGGAATGGCTGCTGATCCAGCACACCTGGGGCCCTACAGGAGAGCCCGACAACCTGGCCTGGCTGACAACTCCTGGACTGGAGTGCAGACACAATCAGCCGGCGGCTCCTGTAGATTAGGGGAATGTTCACATGACAGATTTTTGTTATGGATTTTCACTGACATTTAGCACCAAAGATAAATTCCCAATTATTTTAATGTTAATTCAAACATCGTTTTTTTCCCGTTTGTGGTTTTATACGTTTTATAAGTATAAGGCCTCATGCACACGACAGTTTATTTTCACGGTCCGCAAAAACGGGGTCCGTAGGTCCGTGATCCGTGACCGTTTTTTCGTCCGTGGGTCTTCCTTGATTTTTGGAGGATCCACGGACATGAAAAAAAAGTTGTTTTGGTGTCCGCCTGGCCGTGCGGAGCCAAACGGATCCGTCCTGAATTACAATGCAAGTCAATGGGGACGGATCCGTTTGACGTTGACACAATATGGTGCCATTTCAAACGGATCCGTCCCCATTGACTTTCAATGTAAAGTCTGGACTTCTTTTATACCATCGGATTGGAGTTTTCTCCAATCCGATGGTATATTTTAACATCACCATGGGAACGCCTCTATGTTAGAATATACTGTCGGATATGAGCTACATCGTGAAACTCATATCCGACAGTATATTCTAACACAGAGGCGTTCCCATGGTGATGGGGACGCTTCTAGTTAGAATACACTACAAACTTTGTACAAGACTGCCCCCTGCTGCCTGGCAGCACCCGATCTCTTACAGGGGGATATGATAGCACAATTAACCCCTTCAGGTGCGGCATCTGAAGGGGTTAATTGTACTATCATATCCCCCTGTAAGAGATTAGGTCTGCCAGGCAGCAGGGGGCAGACCCCCCCTCCCCAGTTTGAATATCGTTGGTGGCACAGTGTGCGCCCCCCATCGGTCCCCCCTTCCTCCCTCTATTGTTATAAATCGTTGGTGGCACAGTGTGCCCCCCTCCCTCTATAGCAGTAACAACATTGGTGGCAGTGTGCGGCCTCCCATCTCCCCCCCCCGGGAGCTCCTCCTACTGGTAAGTGACAGTTCTTTAGCAATGCGCCGCACAGACCTGTCACTTACCAGTAGGTGGAGCTCCCGGCCGGACACAGACATCGCAGCAGCAAGCAGGTAACTATGAATCTTCTACTATTGTACTATTGCTAAGTAACCATGGCAACCAGGACTGCAGTAGCGTCCTGGTTGCCATGGTTACCAATCGGAGCCCTAGCGATTAAACTGGGACTCCGATCGGAACTCCGCTGCCACCAATGATCGGGGGGGGGGGAGATGGGAGGCCGCACACTGCCACCAATGTTGTTACTGTTATAGAGGAAGGGGGCCCGATGGGGGGCGCACACTGTGCCACCAACGATTTATAACAATAGAGGGAGGAAGGGGGGGCCCGATGGGGGGCGCACACTGTGCCACCAACGATTTATAACAATAGAGGGAGGAAGGGGGGCCCGATGGGGGGCGCACACTGTGCCACCAACGATATTCAAACTGGGGAGGGGGGGTCTGCCTCCTGCTGCCTGGCAGCCCTGATCTCTTACTGGGGGATATGATAGTACAATTAACCCCTTCAGATGCCGCACCTGAAGGGGTTAATTGTGCTATCATATCCCCCTGTAAGAGATCGGGTGCTGCCAGGCAGCAGGGGGCAGTCTTGTACAAAGTTTGTAGTGTATTCTAACTAGAAGCGTCCCCATCACCATGGGAACGCCTCTGTGTTAGAATATACTGTCGGATATGAGTTTTCACGAAGTGAAAACTTAGATCAGAAAAAGCTTTTATGCAGACGGATCTTCGGATCCGTCTGTATGAAAGCAACCTACGGCCACGGATCACGGACACCAATCTTGTGTGCATCCGTGTTCTTTCACGGACCCATTGACTTGAATGGGTCCGTGAACCGTTGTCCGTCAAAAAAATAGGACAGGTCATATTTTTTTGACGGACAGGATACACGGATCACGGCCTCGGCTGCAAAACGGTGCATTTTCCGATTTTTCCACGGACCCATTGAAAGTCAATGGGTCCGCGAAAAAAAACGGAAAACGGCACAACGGCCACGGATGCACACAACGGTCGTGTGCATGAGGCCTAAGTTTAGTTGTAATAAATTAGGACAATGTTTTTATGTGATTTTTTTTGCTGTTTATTGCGTTATTTGGTGCGTTTTTTTCTTTTTTCATGAAAACCACCAGCTCCAGAACTTATCTAAACGTTTATGCAAAATATGAAACTCAGGGCAATAAAGCGAGTGTTTTTGCTCCTCTTGCATTTTTTTTTAACACAACGGGGGAGTTTTATCAAAACTGGTAGAAAGGGAATCTGGCTGAGCTGCCCATAGCAACCAATCAGATTCCACCTTTTATTTTTCAGAGCTTCTTTGGAAAATGAAAGATAGAACATAAAAAGCGCTTATACTGAGCAAAAACAAACAAGCAAAACACATTTTTCAGGCATATTTTTAGTGGGAGAAAACGATGCCAGAGAGAATGTGTGTGAGGAGGAAACCTCGGGGTGGAGTAACACATGGTGGCGTTATCACTGTTTAGTGCACTGTAGGGGGCAGTATTACTAATGGGGCATTCTAGAAGGGAATTACTATTGGTGGGACTATGAGGAGCGCTATTACTATGGGGGCACTAATTTTTCTTCAGGATAGTTTTTGGGGGTATCGGGGGGCACAGCGAGCAGCAGGATAAGGCCTCATGCACACCGTGGCCGTATCGTGGGCCGCATACAGAGGGTCCGCAATACAAGGGCATCACTTGAATTTATTTAGATGGGCCCGCAATCACGGAGATGCGGAACGGAGTCATGGATAGGAAGCCCACGGAAGCACTACGGAGTGGTTTTCTGTCCATGCCTCTGCACCGCAAAAAAGTAGTGCATGCAACACGGGCCTGGCCAGCACACGGTCATGTGTATGAGCCCTAACACTGTGGGGATGATGATAGAGAAGGGAGGAAGCTAAGACGTCTGTGTGTCACACTCTGCAGAGACGAGGCGGCTGAGAAAAGTTGTACGGACCAAATGGAGAAGATGATGACAGAGAAGATCTACATCGGAGGAGACGTCACCTGGGAGGCCCTGGAGGTGAGAGGTACGTGCTGCTGTATAGCAAGTACAGGAAAATGTGGTGTGTGGGGGGGGGGGGTGACTTAGAGAACTGGGCCATATTCATTTGGGCTTGGGGTGACAGGAGAAAATACACCACAGCAACACTCCATAATCATTTTGGGGCTGATATGACTTTTTGATTGCTTGATATTCAGCTTTTTGTGACCAAAAAATTTCTATTTTTGGTACAATTTTTTTTTATGTCGATCACCTGACAGGGCAGATCATATTATATTTTTATGGATGTTACACACATTGCGATATCTAATATGTCTATTTTTCAAAAAAATTATTTTAAATTGAAAATGGCTTGCTGATGGGAAAGGGCTTTTTTTTATTTTTTTACTTCAAACGTATATTTTTACCTATTATACTTGTCCCAGTATGGGACTTCAACTTTTGGGAGTCAGGCAGTTTATTTCCATGGTGAAGCAGGAGGCCGTCCGCCGCAGCGGTCTGTGGCGCTCCCCGCTCAGGCCGCGCTGCTGGCAGTGGGAGGAGCGCTAAAAGCCCGGTATTCAGCCGCCTGCACAGCCAGCAGCGCGACGTGTGTGTGAGCGCGTCCTGCTACTGGGAACGCAGGATGTGCCGATCATCAGGGAAGCAAGTATTTGTGTGTTTTTTTTTATAGAGCTGGAGAAGTACTAGGGGCCAAAGGGGGGCACAAGGAGGACATTAGTCCTGTATTCATATCTGCCTTTTTAAAAACCATTTAAAAGAGGAATCCAAAGCGGGCTTTGGTAGAGGTACCAGCCAGTACCAAACCCAAGTTTGGATTGCTATACTCAGATATGAACACGCGACTTTGGACGAGATGAAGTTTGGCTCCACGAAGCCCATACATTTTAATGCTGTGCAGAAAAATCATTAACATTGACGTTCTTGAACTAATTTACTTCAGATCTATGATCTGAAGGTCGATTCGCTTAAGGCCTCCTGCACACGAACGTGTGTGCTCTGCAATGCACAAACACCGATCGTGGGGCAGCCACAGTGGTTCGCGGAACTATTCACTTTAATGGGTCCGCGATCCGCCAGTTCCGCAAAAAGATAGGAAATGTTCTTTTTTTGCGGAACGGAAGTACGGGACGAAACCCCACGGAAGCACTCCGTAGTGCTTCCGTGGGTTTCCATTCCGTGCTTCCGTTCTGCATCTCCGGATTTGTGGACTCATTGAAATAGCGCCAATGTATTGCGGACCCGCAAATGCGGTCTGCAATACGGCAACAAGCAGCACACGTTCGTGTGCAGGAGGCCTGAGCCTAATTAGATTGGTCGGTCTTACAGAACCAGCACAGTGCCCCTTGCTAGGGATTTCCCTTCCTTACATAGTAACATAGTATATAAGGCTACATGCACACGACAGTGTGCACCCGAGGCCATATTGCGGCCCGCATACAGCGGGTCCGCTATACACATGCACCGACCGTGTGCATTCCGCATCACGGATAGCGGACCCATTCACTTGAATAGGTCCGCAATCACGGAGATGCAGAACGGAGGCACAGATCGAAACCCCACGGAAGCACTACGGAGTGCTTTCATGTTGTTTCTAGCCGTGCCTCCGCACTGCAAAAAAGTAGCACATGCACTATTTTTTTGCAGTGCGGACCGTCGAATGCGAATCGCGGACCCCATTCAAGTGAAGGGGTCTGCAATCCGCGTGCGGCTGCCCCACGGCCTGTTATCTTGCAAGTTGATCCAGAGGAAGGCAAAAAATCCCCAGTGAGATAAAAGCCTATTTTCCTCACTTTAGTGGGAAAAAATTCCTTCCCGACTCTAATCAGGCATCAGAATAACTCCCTGGACCAACGACCCCTCTCTAGTAGCTAAAACCTGTAATATTATTACACTCCAGAAATACATCCAGGCCCCTCTTGAACTCTTTAACCCTGGGTTCACACCTGAGCGTTCCTCAAACGCGCGTTTTAGTCGCGCGTTTTTATGCGCGTTTTTTGTAATAGTAAACGCGCGTTTGACGCGCGTTTGTGTCATTGACTGCAGTGTCCTATGGCCACAAACGCGCGTCAAAACGCCCCAAAGAAGCTCAAGTACTTGTTTGAGCGTCGGGCGTTTTACAGCGCGTTCGTACGCGCTGTAAAACGCCCAGGTGTGAACCCTTCCCATAGGGAAGCATTGGTTTTCATGTCTTAAGCGTTTTACAGTGCGTTTGAACGCGCTGTAAAACGCTCAGGTGTGAACCCAGGGTTAGTGAACTCATCATCACCACCTCCTCAGGCAGAGAGTTCCATAGTCTCACTGCTCTTACCCGCAGAGGATGTCCCCTTGTCACAGTCATGGGGATAAATAGATGATGGGAGCGATCTCTGTACTGACCCCAGTTGGTTCTTTCAAGGTGTATTGGTATGACTGTCTACCTTTTGATAGATTGTATTAGGTAAGTGGTGATATCGCCGTTTGCTCCTTTGTCTCGTTCTCACAACTGAAAACGACCACCAAAAGTTCAATTGGGAAATCCTTGGTGTAGTGTGCGTCGATGTGTGCGCAATTCCTCCAAAATAACGTCACAGAGACGTTCTCAAGTAGGATCCAATAATGTGCCTGTTTCCAACAGCTAGGCGAGGTTTATTTATACCAGAACATGGAAGGTGGTCTTACAATCATGACCAATAGGGAGACAGGTTTTGGTATGAAGTGATTGGCTGGCCAAGATCTGGATAATCGCACACTTATTTGCGCTGTTTTCATTGCCGCGCTTATCCTCGCAGATGAAGAAACCTTTGTTTAACGGTCCCCATACCTCCCGCCTCAGCCGGCGCTATGACACTGGTATCCTGCAGTAATACCAGGCCAGGCACAAATCAGCTACATGTCGGGACGACCAGACCATCGTGCGAAAGTGTCTGCGCAATACGAACGCGATTGAATCTGCGCTTCTCCATAAGATAGATGGCAACCATACGGCGAACAATAATTTTCCACACCAGTTTCCCCCCTTTTTGGCCATATGTCGTCATTTCAGGGGCGCCCTAACACTACAATTACTCAAACCAGACCTCTAAAGGGAATAAACATGTAAAGGGAAACATGCTACACTACAGATGAACTAACAAGAAGAACCTTGCCTAGCATTCTTGGGCCTCTTCAGTTGCTTGACCGCGACGTCCGGCAAGGGTGGTGACAGTGAAAAGTTTCTAAAGTGTCTCTAATAAAGAAATGCCTTCAAAAGGGTAATTCTCCATGACGGTTCCTTAAAATGCGGTGGTTCTTCTTGGGTCGGTCCTCCTGGAGTAAGACTCCGATGGTTCTCTGCGATCATAGTGTGGTCCTCTGAACGGCTCCTCGCAACTCGATTCATCAAGCAGCAGGTCATTCTCACCGCCACATAGAAAAAAAAAAGAAAGCACAGCAGTAACAGGACATACACTCCTATTTCCTTAAGCCACGATCCTATAGAAAACAACATATCACCGAAGGGGTTATAACCTTCATCTGCAATCACACACGCTTGCCCCTGTAATGCCTTAAAGAGGACCTTTCACCTGATGTCACGGATGGTTTAACAGAAAACAAGAAGTTACAAATAAGGATCCGACTGCCTTGATCCAAAACTAAGGAACAAAAGGGTGACCCCTATTAAATCCTTGAAGCTCTCCCTGTCTTCTCAGCCCATGCAAAGATCTCAGTGATAGAAGGTTGCATGTCCACGTACCTAGACTGAATGACACCTGCAAACCCTATAATAGTGAGGAGACTTGACCACCAGCTCCCTGCACTTAATACGGAGGGAGTCAGGGTCACCTAGAACCAAGCCAACAGGAAAACAACAAATGCAGAAATAGATTTATCTGAAAACCCAGCTGTAGCAACTTCTAGCAGAGAACACAATCCAGGATGTAATATAAACCGCAAGGTGAGGCAGTATGGGGAGGAGATATATAGAGAGGCAATCACTGCTTTATAGATGACAGCTGGGAAAGGGAGGAGAGATGTCAAAACGAAAGCAAAACAAAAGAAGATCATGCAGGAGGTACTGAAGAACGTCTAGCAGAACTTCTCAAAGATCTGGTGGTGACAGCTGAAAATAAAAGTTAAACTAAAGATATAGCCTTACTTACATGCCTTCGTTTGTTCGCGCTGCCCCCTTGAATATTTGCCACCTTGTATGCTAATGAGCCATTCAGCTCAACTGGGCGGGCCTTCAAAAGTACTACCGGGCGTGTCATTCTTCTCCCTGGCACGGAGCGCATCCAATCAGCGCGCTCCTCTCTTAACCAGGGAGAAGACGCTCTAGTTCTCACGAGATTCGCGAGAACTGGAGCGATTTCATCCATCCGGAGGCGGCGCCATATCGCAAGAACTGGAGCTGTAAGGCAATTCGACTCTTCACTAGGCATCCTTGATACCTGACCTCGGTGATCAGCTTGGATTAAGCCTTTTCTGGTACCAGGAGGGTGAATCAGATTTAACACCAAACACGTGCCTTGTTCCAATTCACTCTGTTTATTAAGCAGTTTGTAAGTGCTTGATATAGGGGGTTTGAACTTCCTTGACATCCAATCATATGTTAGCATTTGTCTTAACTAGGGATGAGCGAACTCGAACTGTATAGTTCGGGTTCGTACCGAATTTTGGGGTGTCCGTGACACGGACCCGAACCCGGACATTTTCGTAAAAGTCCGGGTTCAGGTTCGGTGTTCGTCGCTTTCTTGGCGCTTTTGTGACGCTTTCTTGGCGCTTTTTGAAAGGCTGCAAGGCAGCCAATCAACAAGCGTCATACTACTTGCCCCAAGAGGCCGTCACAGCCATGCCTACTATTGGCATGGCTGTGATTGGCCAGAGCACCATGTGACCCAGCCTCTATTTAAGCTGGAGTCACATAGCGCCGCCAGTCACTCTGCTCTGATTAGCGTAGGGAGAGGTTGCGGCTGCGACAGTAGGGCGAGATTAGGCAGATTAACTCCTCCAAAGGACTTGATTATTGATCGATCTGCAGCTGTGGGTCATTGAGCTGCTGATACTCAATTGCTCACTGTTTTTAGGCTGCCCAGACCGTTTGTCAGTCACTTTTTTCTGGGGTGATCGGCGGCCATTTTGTGTCTTGTGGTGCGCCAGCACAAGCTGCGACCAGGTGCATTTAACCCTCAATGGTGTGGTTGTTTTTTGGCTAAAGCCTACATCAGGGTGAAGCTGTCACACCAAGTGCATTTAACCAGCAATAGTCTGTTTATTTTTTGGCCATATACTACATCAGGGGCAAGCTGGGCCTGTCACCAAGTGCATTTAACCCTCAATGGTGTGGTTGTTTTTTGGCTAAAGCCTACATCAGGGTGAAGCTGTCACACCAAGTGCATTTAACCAGCAATAGTCTGTTCATTTTTTGGCCATATACTACATCAGGGGCAAGCTGCGCCCGTCACCAAGTGCATTTAACCCTCAGTAGTGTGGTTGGTCAAGCTGTGACACCAAGTGCATTTAACCAGCAATAGTCTGTTCATTTTTTGGCCATATACTACATCAGGGGCAAGCTGCGCCCGTCACCAAGTGCATTTAACCCTCAGTAGTGTGGTTGGTCAAGCTGTCACACCAAGTGCATTTAACCAGCAATAGTCTGTTCATTTTTTGGCCATATACTACATCAGGGGCAAGCTGCGCCCGTCACCAAGTGCATTTAACCCTCAGTAGTGTGGTTGGTCAAGCTGTCACACCAAGTGCATTTAACCAGCAATAGTCTGTTCATTTTTTGGCCATATACTACATCAGGGGCAAGCTGCACCCGTCACCAAGTGCATTTAACCCTCAGTAGTGTGGTTGGTCAAGCTGTCACACCAAGTGCATTTAACCAGCAATAGTCTGTTCATTTTTTGGCCATATACTACATCAGGGGCAAGCTGCACCTGTCACCAAGTGCATTTAACCCTCAGTAGTGTGGTTGGTCAAGCTGTCACACCAAGTGCATTTAACCAGCAATAGTGTGGTTATTTTTTGGCCATATCCCAGTCTAATTCTCTCAGTAAATCCATACCGGTCACCCAGCGCCTAAATACTAGGCCTCAAATTTATATCCCGCTAAATCTGTCGTTACCGCTGTCCTGTTGTGGCTGGGCAAGTTATTTAGTGTCCGTCAAAGCACATTTTTTGTTCTGGGTTGAAATACAATTCACAATTTAGCAATTTCATAATTTAGTGGTTTCTGCTGTATCAGAGCTATTTGAAATCTATCCCTAAAAGGGTATATAATATTCAAGGTGCACATAGGGTCATTCAGAATAACTTCACACACACGCTACTGTGCATTTCCAATTTTAATTCTGTCAGTAAATCCATACCGGTCACCCAGCGCCTAAATACTAGGCCTCAAATTTATATCCCGCTAAATCTGTCGTTACTGCTGTACTGTTGTGGCTGGGCAAGTTATTTAGTGTGTCATGGTCTTACCTTCGTTTGACATGTGCTGGCGGCCATCTTGGTTTCTGGGTTTCTTGCAGCCTCCCACCCTGCGGCTTCTCCTTCCCACTGGGAGGAGCTGGATGCCTAGCTCATATATATAGAAGGTCTGTGGCTTCAGTTCCTTGCTTGGTCCTCCTGTGTTCACATGCTTCTAAGACTGCTGCTGCTTCTGGTTCCTGATCCTGGCCTCGTCTGACTACCCCGTTGGTTCCTGATCCTGGCTTCGTCTGACTACCCCGTTGGTTCCTGATCCTGGCTTCGTCTGACTACCCCGTTGGTTCCTGATCCTGGCTTCGTCTGACCACCCTCCTGGTTCCTGACCTCTGTCTACGCAAGACCCTGCTTCGGTTTAGCCATCCGTTTGGACTTTTGCTACGGCTTGATTTCCAATAAAGCCTTCTTATTTCCACTCATCTCTGTTGTACGTCTGGTTCATGGTTCCATGACATAGTGTCCGTCAAAGCACATTTTTTGTTCTGGGTTGAAATACAATTCCCAATTTAGCAATTTCATAATTTAGTGGTTTCTGCTATATCAGAGCTATTTGAAATTTATCCCTAAAAGGGTATATAATATTCAAGGTGCACATAGGGTCATTCAGAATAACTTCACACACCCGCTACTGTGCATTTCCAAGTCTAATTCTGTCAGTAAATCTATACCGGTCACCCAGCGCCTAAATACTAGGCCTCAAATTTATATTCAGCTGAATTTGAATACAATACATTGGGCCAAATAATATTTTTGTTGTTGTGGTGAACGATAACAATGAGGAAAACATCTAGTAAGGGACACGGACGTGGACATGGTCGTATTGGTGTTAGTGGACCCTCTGGTGCTGGGAGAGGACGTGGCCGTTCTGCCACATCCACACGTCTGTCATGGTCTTACCTTCTTACTGTTCTCCTTCGTTTGACATGTGCTGGCGGCCATCTTGGTTTCTGGGTTTCTTGTAGCCTCCCACCCTGCGGCTTCTCCTTCCCACTGGGAGGAGCTGGATGCCTAGCTCATATATATAGGAGGTCTGTGGCTTCAGTTCCTTGCTTGGTCCTCCTGTGTTCACATGCTTCTAAGACTGCTGCTGCTTCTGGTTCCTGATCCTGGCCTCGTCTGACTACCCCGTTGGTTCCTGATCCTGGCTTCGTCTGACTACCCTGCTGGTTCCTGATCCAGGCTTCGTCTGACTACCCTTCTGGTTCCTGACCTCTGTCTACGCAAGACCCTGCTTCGGTTTAGCCATCCGTTTGGACTTTTGCTTACAGCTTAATTTTCAATAAAGCCTTCTTATTTCCACTTATCTCTTGTTGTACGTCTGGTTCATGGTTCCATGACAACGTCCTAGTGTACCAACTACCTCAGGTCCCAGTAGCCGCCAGAATTTACAGCGATATATGGTGGGGCCCAATGCCGTTCTAAGGATGGTAAGGCCTGAGCAGGTACAGGCATTAGTCAATTGGGTGGCCGACAGTGGATCCAGCACGTTCACATTATCTCCCACCCAGTCTTCTGCAGAAAGCGCACAGATGGCGCCTGAAAACCAACCCCATCAGTCTGTCACATCACCCCCATGCATACCAGGGAAACTGTCTCAGCCTCAAGTTATGCAGCAGTCTCTTATGCTGTTTGAAGACTCCGCTGGCAGGGTTTCCCAAGGGCATCTACCTAGCCCTTCCCCAGCGGTGAAAGACATAGAATGCACTGACGCACAACCACTTATGTTTCCTGATGATGAGGACATGGGAATGCCACCTCAGCATGTCTCTGATGATGACGAAACACAGGTGCCAACTGCTGCGTCTTTCTGCAGTGTGCAGACTGAACAGGAGGTCAGGGATCAAGACTGGGTGGAAGACGATGCAGGGGACGATGAGGTCCTAGACCCCACATGGAATGAAGGTCGTGCCACTGACTTTCACAGTTCGGAGGAAGAGGCAGTGGTGAGACCGAGCCAACAGCGTAGCAAAAGAGGGAGCAGTGGGCAAAAGCAGAACACCCGCCGCCAAGAGACTCCGCCTGCTACTGACCGCCGCCATCTTGGACCGAGCACCCAAAGGCAGCTTCAAGGAGTTCCCTGGCATGGCACTTCTTCAAACAATGTGCTGACGACAAGACTCGAGTGGTTTGCACGCTGTGCCATCAGAGCCTGAAGCGAGGCATTAATGTTCTGAACCTTAGCACAACCTGCATGACCAGGCACCTGCATGCAAAGCATGAACTGCAGTGGAGTAAACACCTTAAAACCAAGGAAGTCACTCAGGTTCCCCCTGCTACCTCTTCTGCTGCTGCTGCCTCAGCCTCTTCTGCTGCTGCCGCCTCGGCCTCTTCTGCTGATGCCGCCTCGGCCTCTTCCTCCGCCTCTGGAGGAACGTTGGCACCTGCCGCCCAGCAAACAGGGGATGTACCACCAACACCACCACCACCTCTGTCACCAAGCATCTCAACCATGTCACACGGCAGCGTTCAGCTCTCCATCTCACAAACATTTGAGAGAAAGCGTAAATTCCCACCTAGCCACCCTCGATCCCTGGCCCTGAATGCCAGCATTTCTAAACTACTGGCCTATGAAATGCTGTCATTTAGGCTGGTGGACACAGACAGCTTCAAACAGCTCATGTCGCTTGCTGTCCCACAGTATGTTGTTTTTTTCAGCCGGCACTACTTCTCCAAGAGAGCCGTGCCTTCCCTGCACAACCAAGTATCCGATAAAATCAAGTGTGCACTGCGCAACGCCATCTGTGGCAAGGTCCACCTAACCACAGATACGTGGACCAGTAAGCACGGCCAGGGACGCTATATCTCCCTAACTGCACACTGGGTAAATGTAGTGGCAGCTGGGCCCCAGGCGGAGAGCTGTTTGGCGCACGTCCTTCCGCCGCCAAGGATTACAGGGCAACATTCTTTGCCTCCTGTTGCCACCTCCTCCTACTCGACTTCCTCCTCCTCTTCTTCCACCTGCTCATCTAGTCAGCCACACACCTTCACCACCAACTTCAGCACAGCCCGGGGTAAACGTCAGCAGGCCATTCTGAAACTCATATGTTTGGGGGACAGGCCCCACACCGCACAGGAGTTGTGGCGGGGTATAGAACAACAGACCGACGAGTGGTTGCTGCCGGTGAGCCTCAAGCCCGGCCTGGTGGTGTGTGATAATGGGCGAAATCTCGTTGCAGCTCTGGGACTAGCCAGTTTGACGCACATCCCTTGCTTGGCGCATGTGCTGAATTTGGTGGTGCAGAAGTTCATTCACAACTACCCCGACATGTCAGAGCTGCTGCATAAAGTGCGGGCCGTCTGTTCGCGCTTTCGGCGTTCACATCCTGCTGCTGCTCGCCTGTCTGCGCTACAGCGTAACTTCGGCCTTCCCTCTCACCGCCTCATATGTGACGTGCCCACCAGGTGGAACTCCACCTTGCACATGCTGGACAGACTGTGCGAGCAGCAGCAGGCCATAGTGGAGTTTCAGCTGCAGCACGCACGGGTCAGTCGCACTACAGAATAGCACCACTTCACCACCAATGACTGGGCCTCCATGCGAGACCTGTGTGCCCTGTTGCGCTGTTTCGAGTACTCCACCAACATGGCCAGTGGCGATGACGCCGTTATCAGCGTTACAATACCACTTCTATGTCTCCTTGAGAAAACACTTAGGGCGATGATGGAAGAGGAGGTGGCCCAGGAGGAGGAGGAGGAGGAAGAGGGGTCATTTTTAGCACTTTCAGGCCAGTCTCTTCGAAGTGACTCAGAGGGAGGTTTTTGGCAACAGCAGAGGCCTGGTACAAATGTGGCCAGCCAGGGCCCACTACTGGAGGACGAGGAGGACGAGGATGAGGAGGAGGTGGAGGAGGATGAGGATGAAGCATGGTCACAGCGGGGTGGCACCCAACGCAGCTCGGGTCCATCACTGGTGCGTGGCTGGGGGGAAAGGCAGGACGATGACGATACGCCTCCCACAGAGGACAGCTTGTCCTTACCCCTGGGCAGCCTGGCACACATGAGCGACTACATGCTGCAGTGCCTGCGCAACGACAGCAGAGTTGCCCACATTTTAACGTGTGCGGACTACTGGGTTGCCACCCTGCTGGATCCACGCTACAAAGACAATGTGCCCACCTTACTTCCTGCACTGGAGCATGATAGGAAGATGCGCGAGTACAAGCGCACGTTGGTAGACGCGCTACTGAGAGAATTCCCAAATGTCACAGGGGAACAAGTGGAAGCCCAAGGCCAAGGCAGAGGAGGAGCAAGAGGTCGCCAAGGCAGCTGTGTCACGGCCAGCTCATCTGAGGGCAGGGTTAGCATGGCAGAGATGTGGAAAAGTTTTGTCAACACGCCACAGCTAACTGCACCACCACCTGATACGCAACGTGTTAGCAGGAGGCAACATTTCACTAACATGGTGGAACAGTACGTGTGCACACCCCTCCACGTACTGACTGATGGTTCGGCCCCATTCAACTACTGGGTCTCTAAATTGTCCACGTGGCCAGAGCTAGCCTTTTATGCCTTGGAGGTGCTGGCCTGCCCGGCGGCCAGCGTTTTGTCTGAACATGTATTCAGCACGGCAGGGGGCGTCATTACAGACAAACGCAGCCGCCTGTCTACAGCCAATGTGGACAAGCTGACGTTCATAAAAATGAACCAGGCATGGATCCCACAGGACCTGTCCGTCCCTTGTCCAGATTAGACATTAACTACCTCCCCTTAACCATATATTATTGTACTCCAGGGCACTTCCTCATTCAATCCTATTTTTATTTTCATTTTACCATTATATTGCGAGGCTACCCAAATTTGAATGAACCTCTCCTCTGTCTGGGTGCCGGGGCCTAAATATATGCCAATGGACTGTTCCAATGTTGGGTGACGTGAAGCCTGATTCTCTGCTATGACATGCAGACTAATTCTCTGCTGACATGAAGCCAGACTCTCTGTTACGGGACCTCTCTCCTCTGCCTGGGTGCTGGGCCTAAATATATGCCAATGGACTGTTGCACTGGTGGCTGACGTGAAGCCTGATTGTCTGTTACGGGACCTCTCTCCTCTGCCTGGGTGCTGGGCCTAAATATCTGACAATGGACTGTTGCATTGGTGGCTGACGTGAAGCCTGATTCTCTGCTATGACATGCAGACTGATTCTCTGCTGACATGAAGCCAGATTGTCTGTCTGTTACGGGACCTCTCTCCTCTGCCTGGGTGCTGGGCCTAAATATCTGACAATGGACTGTTGCAGTGGTGGCTGACGTGAAGCATGATTCTCTGCTATGATATGAAGACTGATTCTCTGCTGACATGAAGCCAGATTGTCTTTTACGGGACCTCTCTCCTCTGCCTGGGTGCTGGGCCTAAATTTATGACAATGGACTGTTGCAGTGGTGGCTGACGTGAAGCCTGATTCTCTGCTATGACATGAAGACTGATTCTCTGCTGACATGAAGCCAGATTGTCTGTTACGGGACCTCTCTCCTCTGCCTGGGTGCTGGGCCTAAATTTATGAAAATGGACTCTTACAGTGGTGGGTGACGTGAAGCCTGATTCTCTGCTATGATATGAAGACTGATTCTCTGCTGACATGAAGCCAGATTGTCTGTTACGGGACCTCTCTCCTCTGCCTGGGTGCTGGGCCTAAATTTATGACAATGGACTGTTGCAGTGGTGGCTAACTTGAAGCCTGATTCTCTGCTATGACATGAAGACTGATTCTCTGCTGACATGAAGCCAGATTGTCTGTTACGGGACCTCTCTCCTCTGCCTGGGTGCTGGGCCTAAATTTATGAAAATGGACTCTTACAGTGGTGGGTGACGTGAAGCCTGATTCTCTGCTATGATATGAAGACTGATTCTCTGCTGACATGAAGCCAGATTGTCTGTTACGGGACCTCTCTCCTCTGCCTGGGTGCTGGGCCTAAATTTATGACAATAGACTGTTGCAGTGGTGGCTGACGTGAAGCCTGATTCTCTGCTATGACATGAAGACTGATTCTCTGCTGACATGAAGCCAGATTGTCTGTTACGGGACCTCTCTCCTCTGCCCGGGTGCTGGGCCTAAATTTATGAAAATGGGGGCGGAGCCAGCGCCGGTCTGAGATGGCCGCACTGTTCTGAGCTCTGTGAGAAAGCCTAGACTCAGCACGAGCTATCAGAAGCTACAGACCCTAAAATGGTCAAAATCGGCAACCCTAAAGCTGGGGAACACCTTAACACTGCTAAGAACCTTGTTCCAGGAGGGGAAATGGACAAGTTTATAAGGAAAGCTGCCTCCTCGTATGCAGCACGAGACTCCAAGATGGCGCCGACCCCTTCACAGAAGGCCGCTCCGCAAGACATCGGAGGATGACAGCGAACCAGAAGAGACACAAGGTAGGGGAGCGCTGCCGATTACCAGAAACTACTTGAAGAATACACTGAGCAAAGCCCTGGAGCCTCTCCTAAGCGAGTTCGCTGCACTGCGACAGGACATGAGGCAAGTGGGCGATCGGGTAGAGACACTGGAGACGCATCAATCACAGATTCTGGATCACCAGAGGGCCGTCTCGTCCTCGCTTCAGAAGTGCAGCTCTTACCTGAACGAACTCCATACAGCCTTGGAAGATCAGGAGAACAGGGGGCGCCGGAACAACCTGCGCCTCAGAGGGATACCAGAGACTGTTTCACCAGGTGACATTCCGGCAGCAGTTATCTCCCTCTGCTCCATGCTGTTAGGCCCTGAATTCCCTCTGGAGATCATCATTGAAAGAGCTCACAGAGCTCTACGTCCAAAGCCCAAGCCAGAAGATCCCCCTAGGGATATAATTTGTAAGTTTCTGAACTTCCAAGTAAAGTCAGCCGTTCAAGAAGCTGCCAGGAACAGATCCGATATCATTTTTGAAGGGGCACAAGTGACCGTTTACCAGGACTTAGCCCCCTCCACATTAAGAAAGCGTAAATCACTCAAGCCTCTCACAGAGTGGCTGCGCTCCAACAAAATCCTATATAAATGGAACTTTCCCTTTGGCTTATCATTTTCTCAAGGAGGCCGCCGTTTCAACATCACCACCTATGCGGACTTGGAGGCTGTCTATGAACACCTACAGATCACCCCTTTGCAAATTGATAATTGGGACTTAGTCCAGGACCTCGCCTCTCTGCCTGAAGTTCCCGACGTCGCTGCCTTCACCATGTTGCATACCCCCAAGGCACACAAAGTTGGAAAAAGGAGCAGACACCTGACACCCAAGAGACTCCCTCAAGATTGAGGACTTCCCCCAGGATCAGGTTTTCCATTTGTCTGTTTTTCCCACACTGGGTTAAAGACTGCTTCATAGGCTCTTCCTATCATCTGTTTATGTTTTAAATAATTTAGTCATTATGGAGATAGGATCTGAAGTCTAGGTATAACCCATTTGCCTGCTCGCCCTAGACCTCTTCTATCCCCTCTTCTTATTCTTCCTTTACTCCTCACCTTTGCATCACTTGCTACCCTGCTGTCCGTATCACTATTTACATGATTTTCTCCCTATACTCTTTATGCATCCCTTTCCTGGATCTAGGATGTCTTTCTTACTTTTCTGTTCCCCCTAGTTCTCAATTAAGCTTTCATTCAAGTTTTCATACATCTCTCTGTGTGTCTAAACAGAGAGAACGACGTGATGTGTCTTACTAAGCCATTTCGGGTATCTATCTACAATGCTGATTGGCTTATTCTCTGGCCTTTGGCCAAACTACCCCCATGTCTCTTGGTATTGTGCCGAGAAACTCACAATACTATTTTTTGGTTATGTGTTTTACCCCCAGTTCCTCCCCTTCCTCTTTGTTTTTGTTCTTGTCCAGGTACCAGACACGAAAGCCCGTAATAGCTGATACAGGTTTCCAGAACCCAGTGACCTTTGCTCTCCCCACAGACATGACCAGCTCATCTCAAACTGTAAGTGCCCTCTCCTGGAGGAGGAGCGCATTGCACCCTAATGCACTACATAACCCCTAGCCATGGTGGACTTCAAAGTGGCATCGTATAATGTAAAGGGCTTTAACTCACCCTCCAAAAGAAGCCAAATATTCTCTATTTTGCGTAAAGAGGGTTCAGACGTGCTGCTCCTCCAAGAGACACATTTTAGGTTTAACCATTATCCTAACTTAGAATTCTCTCACTACCCGCTCTGGTTTCACTGCGGTGGTAATTCTGCTTCGTCTGGGGGAGTGAGCATTGGTTTTAAGAGAAGGGTTCCCTTCAAATATGTCACGCACCTACAGGACCCAGATGGGAGATATATTATGGTCAAGGGACATATAGGCTCTCAAACCTATACCATCATAAATCTCTATGCGCCTAACTCCAAGCAGGTCTCTTGGCTATCATCTATAGCTCAGACCATTTCCTCCTTTAAGGAGGGTATAGTTATTATGGGAGGGGATCTCAATTTAGCCCTAAATCCTCAAATTGACTCATCCTCACATAAAACTTCTCACTCCAACCGTTCTCTAAAGCATGCTAGAAGCATCTTGTGGGATCTACACTTAATAGATGTCTGGCGAACACTTTGCCCTAATACTTTGGACTATACATTCTACTCCCATGTCCATAACACATACCATCGCATAGATTACCTTTTTGTTTCCAAAGAACACCTCCAGCTATGCTCCGAAGCAACAATAGGATCCATCCACATATCTGATCATGCCCCAATCTATCTTAAAATATCTTCTCCTGCACAGACACCTAAAAGTTTCAATTGGAGGTTAAATGAATCTATCCTGGGAAACACGGATTCTATAAAGAAAATAACCCTATCTCTTGAGGAATACTTCAAAATTAATACACTCCCTGATCTCTCCCCTCAAATAATATGGGATGCCCACAAACCCTTCATTAGGGGTGAATTTATTAGCATTGGTTCACACTTGAAAAAGGCTAGAGAGAAAAATATAAATGAGCTCCTTCTGAAAATAAATAAATTAGAGTCAGATCATAAACGCGCCCAGTCTGCATCTCAACTGCAGGACCTTTCCAGTGTTAGAGCGGAGCTGAAAGCCCTACTGCAAGCTAAATCAGCTAAATATTACCTCAATTCACAGTTTAAATACTTTGCCCATGGCGATAAAGCCACAAAATTTGTAACAAATAGAATCAAAAATAGAAGAGCAGACAATTATATACACCAATTATCTTCCTCTAAAGGAGATCCGATCTTTGCTTCGTGCAAAATTGCTAGGCAATTTAGAGATTTCTACGAAAATTTATATAATCTCCCCATCCCCTTAACACCAGATGTGCGCTCCCCCCTAATAGCGGAGTTCTTAGCTTCGGCTTCTTGCCCTTCGCTTTCACTAGAACAGAAACGATCTTTGGAAGCCCCATTCACCATGGACGAGCTGTCCTTAGCACTCTCCCAAATGCCCTTAGGTAAGAGTCCGGGACCAGACGGTCTACCGGCATCGTATTACAAAACATTTAGAAATCAACTACTCCCTCATCTTCTTTCTGTCTGTAACCAATCCCTCCTGGGATCCCCCCTTTCAAGAGATATGACGATGGCCCATATAGTAGTGATTCCTAAGGAGGGCAAAGACTCAAAATCTTGCGCGAATTATAGACCCATATCTCTTCTAAATTTGGATCTCAAACTTCTGGCTAAATTGTTGGCCAATCGGCTAGCAAAGCTCCTCCCTATTCTGGTACATATGGATCAGGTGGGCTTCGTCCGCAATAGAGAAGGCAGAGATAACACAGTAAGGGTTTTAAATGCTCTCTGTTATGCTAGACACACTTCTTCCCCGCTGCTGCTCCTAAGCACCGACGCTGAAAAAGCGTTCGATCGCATAGATTGGAACTACTTAAGCCTTGTTCTGGAGGGCTTTGGCCTACCTGATCCATATATCGAGGCAGTCTTTGCTATGTATAAACAGGCCACAGCTCGAGTCATGGTGAATGGGGACCTTTCCTCCCCTTTTCAAATCCATAATGGAACACGCCAGGGGTGCCCTCTTTCCCCCCTATTATTTATACTAGCTATGGAACCCCTTCTATCCATAATACGCTCGGACGCTGGAATTAAAGGGTTGGATATCGGGGGACATTCCCATAAAATTGCGGCGTTTGCCGATGATGTCATGATACTGACTACTAACCCCAAAACCTCCCTCCCTAAAATTCAGGAACACCTGAAGACGTATAGTGCACTCTCCAATTTCAAAATCAATGAAAATAAATCCATCATCCTATGCTCCGGTATTTCTCCTCAACTTAAACTCTCTCTAAAAGTTAACTCTCCTTTTAACTGGTCTTCCCCTACGATAACGTATCTTGGAGTAAAGCTCAGTCCCAACATCCCAGATCTCTTCTCCTTAAATTACATCCCCTTAAGAACCTCAATGTTCAGCGCCATAGACAAAATTAACAAGGCGGTCCCAACACTGTCATGGTTCGGTAGGAAAAATCTCCTTACATCTCTTATTATCCCGCGCCTTACTTACCTCCAACAGGTCCTCCCCATCCCAATAGCTAAATCCTATTACGAGTCTCTTAGACAAAAATTTAGATCGTTCCTATGGAATGGGAAAAAAGCCAGACTCTCTTACTCCTTCTTGTCCAAATCCCGCCATGTAGGTGGCATAGGTCTCCCAGACCGAGAACTATGGTAAGGCTGTCTTGCTCTCCAGAATCACAGATTGGCTCAGAGATTCAAAAAGTAAATCGTGGGTAGCGCTGGAACAATGCATTTTAGGAATGCCAGCTAGAGCATTGTGCCTAGGTTACAGTACCCCGCCCAACATCAACCTACATAACTTCCCAATAATAAAAGCTACATTGGAAGCCTGGAAATGGCTGAACCGCTCTCACTCCTCAATCCCTTTCCCATCTCCCCTTGTTGCAGTGAGCGATTTACTAGGTTCATCTTCCACTGGATTACGTCATAACTAGGGATGAGCGAACTCGAACTGTATAGTTCGGGTTCGTACCGAATTTTGGGGTGTCCGTGACACGGACCCGAACCCGGACATTTTCGTAAAAGTCCGGGTTCGGGTTCGGTGTTCGTCGCTTTCTTCGCGCTTTTGTGACGCTTTCTTGGCGCTTTTTGAAAGGCTGCAAAGCAGCCAATCAACAAGCGTCATACTACTTGCCCCAAGAGGCCGTCACAGCCATGCCTACTATTGGCATGGCTGTGATTGGCCAGAGCACCATGTGACCCAGCCTCTATTTAAGCTGGAGTCACATAGCGCCGCCCGTCACTCTGCTCTGATTAGCGTAGGGAGAGGTTGCGGATGCGACAGTAGGGGCGAGATTAGGCAGATTAACTCCTCCAAAGGACTTCACTTGATTAATCGATCGATCTGCAGCTGTGCATCATTGAGCTGCTGATACTCAAATGCTCACTCACTGTTTTTAGGCTGCCCAGACCGTTTGTCAGTCACATTTTTCTGGGGTGATCGGCGGCCATTTTGTGTCTTGTGGTGCGCCAGCACAAGCTGCGACCAAGTGCATTTAACCCTCAATGGTGTGGTTGTTTTTTGGCTAAAGCCTACATCAGGGTGAAGCTGTCACACCAAGTGCATTTAACCAGCAATAGTCTGTTCATTTTTTGGCCATATACAAAATCAGGGGCAAGCTGCGCCTGTCACCAAGTGCATTTAACCCTCAATGGTGTGGTTGTTTTTTGGCTAAAGCCTACATCAGGGTGAAGCTGTCACACCAAGTGCATTTAACCAGCAATAGTCTGTTCATTTTTTGGCCATATACAAAATCAGGGGCAAGCTGCGCCTGTCACCAAGTGCATTTAACCCTCAATGGTGTGGTTGTTTTTTGGCTAAAGCCTACATCAGGGTGAAGCTGTCACACCAAGTGCATTTAACCAGCAATAGTCTGTTCATTTTTTGGCCATATACAAAATCAGGGGCAAGCTGCGCCTGTCACCAAGTGCATTTAACCCTCAATGGTGTGGTTGTTTTTTGGCTAAAGCCTACATCAGGGTGAAGCTGTCACACCAAGTGCATTTAACCAGCAATAGTCTGTTCATTTTTTGGCCATATACAAAATCAGGGGCAAGCTGCGCCTGTCACCAAGTGCATTTAACCCTCAATGGTGTGGTTGTTTTCTGGCTAAAGCCTACATCAGGGTGAAGCTGTCACACCAAGTGCATTTAACCAGCAATAGTCTGTTTATTTTTTGGCCATATACTACATCAGGGGCAAGCTGCGCCCGTCACCAAGTGCATTTAACCCTCAGTAGTGTGGTTGGTCAAGCTGTGACACCAAGTGCATTTAACCAGCAATAGTCTGTTCATTTTTTGGCCATATACTACATCAGGGGCAAGCTGCGCCCGTCACCAAGTGCATTTAACCAGCAATAGTGTGGTTATTTTTTGGCCATATCCCAGTCTAATTCTGTCACTAAATCCATACCGGTCACCCAGCGCCTAAATACTAGGCCTCAAATTTATATCCCGCTAAATCTCTCGTTACCGCTGTCCTGTTGTAGCTGGGAAAGTTATTTAGTGTCCGTCAAAGCACATTTTTTGTTCTGGGTTGAAGTACAATTCCCAATTTAGCAATTTCATAATTTAGTGGTTTCTGCTATATCAGAGCTATTTGAAATCTATCCCTAAAAGGGTATATAATATTCAAGGTGCACATTGGGTCATTCAGAATAACTTCACACACACCCGCTACTGTGTATTTTCAAGTCTAATTCTGTCACTAAACCCATACCTGTCACCCAGCGCCTAAATACTAGGCCTCAAATTTATATCCTGCTAAATCTCTCGTTACCGCTGTCCTGTTGTAGCTGGGAAAGTTATTTAGTGTCCGTCAAAGCACATTTTTTGTTCTGGGTTGAAGTACAATTCCCAATTTAGCAATTTCATAATTTAGTGGTTTCTGCTATATCAGAGCTATTTGAAATCTATCCCTAAAAGGGTATATAATATTCAAGGTGCACATTGGGTCATTCAGAATAACTTCACACACACCCGCTACTGTGTATTTTCAAGTCTAATTCTGTCACTAAACCCATACCTGTCACCCAGCGCCTAAATACTAGGCCTCAAATTTATATCCTGCTAAATCTCTCGTTACCGCTGTCCTGTTGTAGCTGGGAAAGTTATTTAGTGTCCGTCAAAGCACATTTTTTGTTCTGGGTTGAAGTACAATTCCCAATTTAGCAATTTCATAATTTAGTGGTTTCTGCTATATCAGAGCTATTTGAAATCTATCCCTAAAAGGGTATATAATATTCAAGGTGCACATTGGGTCATTCAGAATAACTTCACACACACCCGCTACTGTGTATTTCCAAGTCTAATTCTGTCACTAAATCCATACCTGTCACCCAGCGCCTAAATACTAGGCCTCAAATTTATATCCCGCTAAATCTCTCGTTACCGCTGTCCTGTTGTAGCTGGGAAAGTTATTTAGTGTCCGTCAAAGCACATTTTTTGTTCTGGGTTGAAATACAATTCCCAATTTAGCAATTTCATAATTTAGTGGTTTCTGCTATATCAGAGCTATTTGAAATCTATCCCTAAAAGGGTATATAATATTCAAGGTGCACATAGGGTCATTCAGAATAACTTCACACACACCCGCTACTGTGTATTTCCAAGTCTAATTCTGGCACTAAACCCATACCTGTCACCCAGCGCCTAAATACTAGGCCTCAAATTTATATCCCGCTAAATCTGTCCTTAGTGCTGTAGCTGGGCGAGTTATTTAGTGTCCGTTCAAGCACATTTCTTGTTCTGGGTTGAAATACAATTCCCAATTTAGCAATTTCATAATTTAGTGGTTTCTGCTATATCAGAGCTATTTGAAATCTATCCCTAAAAGGGTATATAATATTCAAGGTGCACATAGGGTCATTCAGAATAACTTCACACACACGCTACTGTGCATTTCCAAGTCTAATTCTGTCACTAAATCCATACCGGTCACCCAGCGCCTAAATACTAGGCCTCAAACGCAGCCGCCTGTCTACAGCCAATGTGGACAAGCTGACGTTCATAAAAATGAACCAGGCATGGATCCCACAGGATCTGTCCGTCCCTTGTCCAGATTAGACATTAACTACCTCCCCTTAACCATATATTATTGGACTCCAGGGCACTTCCTCATTCAATCCTATTTTTATTTTCATTTTACCATTATATTGCGAGGCTACCCAAAGTTGAATGAACCTCTCCTCTGTCTGGGTGCCGGGGCCTAAATATATGCCAATGGACTGTTCCAATGTTGGGTGACGTGAAGCCTGATTCTCTGCTATGACATGCAGACTGATTCTCTGCTGACATGAAGCCAGATCCTCTGTTACGGGACCTCTCTCCTCTGCCTGTGTGCTGGGCCTAAATTTATGAAAATGGACTCTTACAGTGGTGGGTGACGTGAAGCCTGATTCTCTGCTATGATATGAAGACTGATTCTCTGCTGACATGAAGCCAGATTGTCTGTTACGGGACCTCTCTCCTCTGCCTGGGTGCTGGGCCTAAATATATGCCAATGGACTGTTGCAGTGGTGGCTGACGTGAAGCCTCATTCTCTGCTATGACATGCAGACTGATTCTCTGCTGACATGAAGCCAGATTGTCTGTTACGGGACCTCTCTCCTCTGCCTGGGTGCTGGGCCTAAATATATGCCAATGGACTGTTGCAGTGGTGGCTGACGTGAAGCCTCATTCTCTGCTATGACATGCAGACTGATTCTCTGCTGACATGAAGCCAGATTGTCTGTTACGGGACCTCTCTCCTCTGCCTGGGTGCTGGGTAGTGTTGAGCGCGAATATTCGAAAAGCAAATTTTTTTCGCGAATATCGCAACTTCGCGATTTCGCGAATATTTCGAATATAGTGCTATATATTCGTAAAAACGAATATTCGTTTTTTGTTTTTTTCCCCCCCCCACAAAATTACAGTACACATATAATTGATTGTTTCCCAAAGGTCCAACAGCTCAGATCTTACTCACATTGCCTAGAAAGTGATTGAGGCGCGAATCTTCGTAAGGCGATGTTATTAGCGCACATGCGAATATCGGCACGTCCCAGAACAGAGGCAAAGGGCTTTGCATTCATACATTAGTGAATTGAGTTGCGAATCTTCGTAAGGCGATTTTATTAGCGCACATGCGAATATCGGCACGTCCCAGAACAGAGGCAAAGGGCTTTGCATTCATACATTAGTGAATTGAGTTGCGAATCTTCGTAAGGCGATTTTATTAGCGCACATGCGAATATCGCCACGTCCCAGAACAGAGGCAAAGGGCTTTGCATTCATACATTAGTGAATTGAGTTGCGAATCTTCGTAAGGCGATTTTATTAGCGCACATGCGAATATCTACACTTGTCCCAGAACAGAGGCAAAGGGCTTTGCATTCATACATTAGTGATTGAATTGAGCTGCGAATCTTCGTAAGGCGATTTTATTAACGCAAATGCAAATATCTACACTTGTCCCCAGAACAGAGAGGCAAAGGCCTGTGCATTCATATAGTATAGCACCATATTCGCGAATACGTAGAACTTCGTAAAATTCGATTTACGAATATTCGTATTTTTTATTTTACTTTCCACCTTACAGATTACATTGATCTGTACTCTGTCAACTACTGTCATCACCCCCCACTGTATCTCGATTGATTCCCAAAAGTCTCACATTCCCTAGAAAGTGATTGAGGTGCGAATCTTCGTAAGGCGATTTTATTAGCGCACATGCGAATATCTACACTTGTCCCAGAACAGAGGCAAAGGGCATTGCATTCATACATTAGTGATTGAATTGAGTTGCGAATCTTCGTAAGGCGATTTCATTAGCGCACATGTGAATTTTGCATAGCATATGTATTATGCGATAATTCGAATTATCGCATATGCGAAATAATAACGAATTTGAATAATCGCGAATATTTTACGAATATTCTTTTGAATATTCACAAAATTTCGCGAATTCGAATATGGGACATGCCGCTCAACACTAGTGCTGGGCCTAAATTTATGACAATGGACTGTTGCAGTGGTGGCTGACGTGAAGCCTCATTCTCTGCTATGACATGCAGACTGATTCTCTGCTGACATGAAGCCAGATTCTCTGTTACGGGACCTCTCTCCTCTGCCTGTGTGTGTGCTGGGCCTAAATATATGCCAATGGACTGTTGCAGTGGTGGCTGACGTGAAGCCTCATTCTCTGCTATGACATGCAGACTGATTCTCTCTCTGCTGACATGAAGCCAGATTCTCTGTTACGGGACCTCTCTCCTCTGCCTGTGTGTGTGCTGGGCCTAAATATATGCCAATGGACTGTTGCAGTGGTGGCTGACGTGAAGCCTCATTCTCTGCTATGACATGCAGACTAATTCTCTGCTGACATGAAGCCAGATTCTCTGTTACGGGACCTCTCTCCTCTGCCTGGGTTCCGGGGCCTAAATATCTGAGAATGGACTGTTCCAGTGGTGGGTGACGGGAAGCCAGATTCTCTGCTATGGAACCTCTCTCCAATTGATTTTGGTTAATTTTTATTTATTTAATTTTTATTTTAATTCATTTCCCTATCCACATTTGTTTGCAGGGGATTTACCTACATGTTGCTGCCTTTTGCAGCCCTCTAGCTCTTTCCTGGGCTGTTTTACAGCCTTTTTAGTGCCGAAAAGTTCGGGTCCCCATTGACTTCAATGGGGTTCGGGTTCGGGACGAAGTTCGGATCGGGTTCGGATCCCGAACCCGAACATTTCCGGGATGTTCGGCCGAACTTCTCGAACCCGAACATCCAGGTGTTCGCTCAACTCTAGTCATAACACCTCCAACCTATCTAGATTATCCAAAATTCAGATTGCCGGTCTCCTTGACTCTCAAGGTCTGCCACCATCGATAGAAGCCCTGAAATCCTTGCTAAACCCAAGTACATGTGACTTCACCCTCACTTACCTTATAAAAACTTTTATCCAAAAGAATAATACAAATGGTGAACTACTACGCCCATTAACATGGTATGAGGCCTTAATTTCTACTCCTCAACCCCCTAGAAAGCTTATCTCACAAATATATACCAAACTTAAAACTCCACCCCTGATCAGTAAACCTTCTTTTATCAGACAGTGGGAAAAAGATACAGGGGTTGATATCCCGTTTTCATACCTACCTGCTCTTTTAGAGACGCCCCATAAGTCTTCCAGGTGCACACGGATCCAGGAGAACGGGTACAAAATTCTGTCTCAGTGGTATATCACTCCGATCAAATCCGCTCGCTACTCCTCATCTTCCTCAAAATTGTGTTGGCGATGCCAAGAGGAAGAAGGCTCATTTCTCCATCTGGTGGCTCTGTCCACCTATAAAAAAATGGTGGTCCGAGGTCTTCCAGTTATCTAATTTCATCTGCTCTACGGCAATTAGCCCATCCCCTTATGGAGCTCTACTTTCTTACTATAGTGGGGACACCGTTCCCTCTCCTTCCCCTCTCTTTAAACAACTAATAATGGCGGCACGCCTACTGATTCCCAAATACTGGTTACAATCTATTGTACCTACGATAGAACAGTGGAGACTAAAAGTCGACCAATTATATCGTTTTGAAGAAATGGCATCATGGGAAGCCCGAAATCATCTGTCATTTATCAAAAGATGGGCCCCTTGGTCAAAGTATAGATTCATCAAGACATAAACCCTAGCTGGCCCAGTGAGGTCATCTTGCCTTTCCTCTGCCCTAGTTATGCCTACACAGCGACATGAGTTAGAACCTACCAGGTGTGACATTTTGGACTGAGACTTGAAAACTGAGTTTTAAGATTTGAGTTGTAATTCTATCTATTGTTTTATACCCAGTAAAATTATACCCCCTATTCAGAATCTTAGGGGACTTACTCTAGGTAAACCCTGACAGTAGTTAGCTCCCCACATGGGCTTGCGCGACTTTTCTTCTCCCCATTTTCGAGAAACCATGAGTTTAATGAAGGTTATAAACCTTGCTGTGTCACTCTATTTCTAGTCCTATTGGCTGTGTTCAAGTACTTGTATCTACTGAATAATCAATGTTTATTCTTACTTCTAAAGCCTTACCCAGTGGCTATATGTCTGATACCGACTGTTATACCGTTATTGTTATGATGTGTATAATATGTATGTATTCATGCACCTTCACCAGTGTATTGCTTACATTGTATATTTTCTGAACATGAATATAAAAATTTCCTTAAAAAAAAAAAAAAAAAAAAAAATTATGAAAATGGACTCTTACAGTGGTGGGTGACGTGAAGCCTGATTCTCTGCTATGATATGAAGACTGATTCTCTGCTGACATGAAGCCAGATTGTCTGTTACGGGACCTCTCTCCTCTGCCTGGGTGCTGGGCCTAAATTTATGACAATGGACTGTTGCAGTGGTGGCTGACGTGAAGCCTGATTCTCTGCTATGACATGAAGACTGATTCTCTGCTACGGGACCTCTCTCCTCTGCCTGGGTGCCGGGGCCTACATTTATGAAAATGGACTCTTACAGTGGTGGGTGACGTGAAGCCTGATTCTCTGCTATGATATGAAGACTGATTCTCTGCTGACATGAAGCCAGATTGTCTGTTACGGGACCTCTCTCCTCTGCCTGGGTGCTGGGCCTAAATTTATGACAATGGACTGTTGCAGTGGTGGCTGACGTGAAGCCTGATTCTCTGCTATGACATGCAGACTGATTCTCTGCTGACATGAAGCCAGATTGTCTGTTACGGGACCTCTCTCCTCTGCCTGGGTGCTGGGCCTAAATTTATGAAAATGGACTCTTACAGTGGTGGGTGACGTGAAGCCTGATTCTCTGCTATGATATGAAGACTGATTCTCTGCTGACATGAAGCCAGATTGTCTGTTACGGGACCTCTCTCTTCTGCCTGGGTGCTGGGCCTAAATTTATGACAATGGACTGTTGCAGTGGTGGCTGACGTGAAGCCTGATTCTCTGCTATGACATGCAGACTGATTCTCTGCTGACATGAAGCCAGATTCTCTGTTACGGGACCTCTCTCCTCTGCCTGGGTGCTGGGCCTAAATTTATGAAAATGGACTCTTACAGTGGTGGGTGACGTGAAGCCTGATTCTCTGCTATGATATGAAGACTGATTCTCTGCTGACATGAAGCCAGATTGTCTGTTACGGGACCTCTCTCCTCTGCCTGGGTGCTGGGCCTAAATTTATGACAATGGACTGTTGCAGTGGTGGCTGACGTGAAGCCTGATTCTCTGCTATGACATGCAGACTGATTCTCTGCTGGGTGCTGGGCTTAAATATATGCCAATGGACTGTTGCACTGGTGGCTGACGTGAAGCCAGATTGTCTGTTACTGGACCTCTCTCCTCTGCCTGGGTGCTGGGCCTAAATATCTGACAATGGACTGTTGCATTGGTGGCTGACGTGAAGCCTGATTCTCTGCTATGATATGAAGACTGATTCTCTGCTGACATGAAGCCAGATTGTCTGTTACGGGACCTCTCTCCTCTGCCTGGGTGCTGGGCCTAAATATCTGACAATGGACTGTTGCATTGGTGGCTGACGTGAAGCCTGATTCTCTGCTATGATATGAAGACTGATTCTCTGCTGACATGAAGCCAGATTGTCTGTTACGGGACCTCTCTCCTCTGCCTGGGTGCTGGGCCTAAATATCTGACAATGGACTGTTGCATTGGTGGCTGACGTGAAGCCTGATTCTCTGCTATGACATGCAGACTGATTCTCTGCTGACATGAAGCCAGATTGTCTGTTACGGGACCTCTCTCCTCTGCCTGGGTGCTGGGCCTAAATTTATGAAAATGGACTCTTACAGTGGTGGGTGACGTGAAGCCTGATTCTCTGCTATGATATGAAGACTGATTCTCTGCTGACATGAAGCCAGATTGTCTGTTACGGGACCTCTCTCCTCTGCCTGGGTGCTGGGCCTAAATTTATGACAATGGACTGTTGCAGTGGTGGCTGACGTGAAGCCTGATTCTCTGCTATGACATGCAGACTGATTCTCTGCTGACATGAAGCCAGATTGTCTGTTACGGGACCTCTCTCCTCTGCCTGGGTGCCGGGGCCTAAATATCTGAGAATGGACTGTTCCAGTGGTGGGTGACGTGAAGCCAGATTCTCTGCTATGGGACCTCTCTCCAATTGATTTTGGTTAATTTTTATTTATTTAATTTTTATTTTAATTCATTTCCCTATCCACATTTGTTTGCAGGGGATTTACCTACATGTTGCTGCCTTTTGCAGCCCTCTAGCCCTTTCCTGGGCTGTTTTACAGCCTTTTTAGTACCGAAAAGTTCGGGTCCCCATTGACTTCAATGGGGTTCGGGTTCGGGACGAAGTTCTCGAACCCGAACATCCAGGTGTTCGCTCAACTCTAGTCTTAACCTATAGCATGAATAAGCTTTGCATTAACATAATAGATGACTCATAGTAACAGCATTTAACCAATCAGGTATAGACACATACATGCTTAGTATGCACTAAGCCAGGATGACCTTATAAGGTATGACTGTTTAAACTAAGGAATTTACGGGTCTCTTGAAACTAGACAGGAAGTTTCTCAAATTCCACAAAGGGGGGAATCTTGAAACATTGCATTGACCAGATGTAATCGTAATACACATTATTAAAACAGACAAAATGGAGTTACTTATACCCCTTCAATCCCCTCTTAGAACCTTATATATCTTATACTATATGGTTCTTTCTCTTTTCTCCCTTAGTTTGCTTGTAAGCCTTCAGATATTCCATATATCCTTCAGGAGTATAATCCTCAGGCTTTGTTGAGGTTGTGTTTGCCTCTTCCACCTCTACCGGAGTATAGAGGAATGTTGAGTGTAACCCTCTTTAGGCCACTTTTTGACATATGGCAAGAAGGGAGGGCACACACTGTAGACAACAACAGAGACACACTATTGCAGCGACCAAGGCGAGTACCACTCCTAAAACATACATTATTTGAGCAAAGTCAGGTATCCAGCCAAAAAGCCAGTCCCGCCATCCTTGGTCAACATCTTGTTTCATATGTTTTATCATCTCTTTTAGTTGGCCTATTTTATCTTTTATTCCACGGGAGTAATCTGATAAATTGAAACAACACATCCCTGTGAACGCTGAGCATCCTATACCATGTTGAAGCAATAAATAGTCTATAGTTGCCCTATTCTGCAAGATAGCCTTTTTATATGATTGTATATCCAGAAGTATATCTTGCAGAATTGCACTAGTGACATTTATATGTTTTACCATAAAACAGGCACATTTTTTTTTTTTTTTAACAAATCTTTATTTAAGATTATCTTCGGTATATAGAGTATAGATAAGGTGCTTATCATATTGTAAACAACGTCAACAAAAACGTGAAAAGTACAGCCAAAGGTCCAGCATTTACATATTATGAATACAAAAATTGTAAAAAGAATTACACGACATGAGAAAAGTACATGATGGCAGACGGGTTAAATATGCAATTTGGTACCCTACTAATACATAAAGTCGAGATATGTAAGAATACAAGGGTGATCCACGAAGATCCTAATACACTGGGGTACACTATTCATCAGTCACCACTGCAGTGTCAGCCACTGCTGCTTGTGTCAAGGCATTCTGACTAACAGCCTGCCATTGCAGCCATGGAGCCCACATCTGTAGGTGTTTGTCATGAGACAGGGATTCCCAACTAGACATCTCCTCTAATAAACGTATCTCCTGAACTTTGTTTATCCAGTCCGAGAGTAATGGAGCTTTGTCGGTAAGCCACAGAACTGGGACCAGGAGTTTTGCAGCAGCTACTAGGGAGGATAGCAGAGAATTTTTGGTGAGAATTAATTTACTATTGGGAAGATTCAACAGGACCACTAAGGGGGTCAGCGGAGACGAGGAAGGAACAATTTCCATTATGGACTTGGAAACCGTGCCCCAATATGTTTGGATTAAAGGGCAAGCCCACCAGATGTGGAATAATGTACCCCTGGACCCATTGCACCTCCAGCACAGCTCCGAATGTGAGGGATCCATGGCATGCAATTTTGCTGGCGTATTGTACCACCTAGTTACTAATTTATATGCATTTTCTTGGATCCTGATGCACCGAGAATAGCCGTGAGAGCGACTAAGAATCCTGCCTACCGTTCCCTCATCGAACGTGGTATTTAGCTCCTCTTCCCAATGGGTAATGAACCAAGGTTTGACCGAGCCTACTTCTTCCAACATTTTATTATACACTCTAGATATGGCTCCTTTCCTGTTCGATTGTTTGAGTAGGCACGTGTCGTACCAAGTAGGGTCTAGTTTGTTAGGGGTGCAGGCCAGATATTGGTTGCATATTTTTTGGAACTGGGAAAATTGAATGGACGACCATGGTATGTGAGGGAATCTTAGTTGTAAGTTTTGAATAGAGGGGATTGACCTCCCTCCTAAGACCTCCCCTATTGCCACGCTTCCCAGTGCTTTCCATAACCCCAAGTCGTCTTGGAATCCCTGACTTACTAAATAAGGAATATAGCAGGCGGGGGTATATGGAGACATGCACGGAGAGCTACGCAGGAGTGGAGATATTCGTGACCAGGTATTCATGACCCCTTGCATTGAGTTGAGTCCCCCTTTACCCATGTGGTGGCTCGTCACTAGTTTCGGGTCCCATAATGCCGCCACACCTCTTGGGCCTAATATATTCCTAGCTATTTTGCAGCCAAGTTTTATATTTGTAGGGCTGCAAACCTCAGAGTGCAGCCGAAGCTGAACAGCTCTATAATATACAGCAACATCAGGGAGTCCAAACCCTCCTCTAAATGCGGGTTTGGTGAGGATCTTATATGCCAACCTGGGGCTATAGCCCCCCCATACAAATGAGGAAAGGAGAGTACGAATTTTTGCAAGGAAAGATTGCGGGAGGGGGATAGGTAAGGTCTGAAGAGTATATAGTATTTTAGGAAGGATGTAGGTCTTCAATACATTTTTCCTTCCTAACCAGGATAAGAAGGGGATCCGTAGGTCAACTAGTTGCTGTTTTATGCTATCATATAGTGGCGAATAATTCTGCTGAAATAATAAACTAGGGTCTTTAGTTACCTTGATCCCTAGATACTTAATATGGGAATTATTCCACTCAAACGGGAAAACCTTCTCCAACTTTGTAACTGATGAGTGGGAGATGTTAATACCCATCGTCGTACATTTAGCAAGATTGATCTTAAAATTGGAAAGGGCGCCATATACCTCCAATTGATGTAGGAGAGCTGGGAATGCTTTTTCAGGGTTGGTTAGGAATATGAGCATGTCGTCTGCAAACGCGGCGACAGTGTGTAAGTCCCCGCCTATTGTGAACCCCTGAATTCCAGGATCCTGCCTCAGGGATTGTATAAATGTCTCCAGGCACAGAATAAACAGTGTGGGCGAGAGCGGGCAACCCTGACGCGTCCCGTTTGAGATCTTAAATGAGGGTGACAGGATACCGTTCACTTGTACTCTTGCGGAGGGGTTAGAGTACAGAGACAGCACCGCCCCTACAAATTGGGGGGGTAGGCCAAACTTATGCAACGTGGCTTCCATGTAATCCCAGGCCACTCTATCAAATGCCTTTTCGGCATCGGTGCTAAGGAATACAAGTTTCTTCCCATGTTTTAGAGCGAACTGCTGAGCCTGGAGAACTCTGAAGGTGCTGTCTCTGCACTCCCTGCCCCCCACAAAGCCCGATTGTTCAGGGGATACAATCCCCGGAAGTAGAGGGGACAGTCTATTGGCTAGGACTTTTGCCCATAGCTTCACGTCTGCATTCAGCAGAGAGATTGGCCTATAGCTAGAGGGGACTTCCACATCTTTACCCGGTTTAGGCAACACAATTATATGTGCCTCTAAAGCCTGGCTGGTCATAGGGGTACCGCTTAGAAGAGCGTTGAAAAAATTGACTAGTTGTGGGCCTAGATCCGGGAAAAACTTTTTATAGTACGCCACCGTAAGGCCATCGGGACCTGGGCTCTTGCCTGATGGGGTTGAGTTTAGGACTTTTTTAACTTCAGCTAATGTAATGGGGGCCAACAGTGACGATTTGGAAGAATCATCGAGGGTGGGAAGGTGCAATGCCCTCAGGAAGTGCTCAATCTCCCTTTTGCGGTCAATCCGTACTTCCTCCTGTTCCTCTCCCCTAAGGTTGTACAGATTATGGTAATAATCTCTAAAGATTTTTGATATATCTCGGGTGTCGGTCTTGACAGGTCCTGCCTGTGATTTCATTCGCTTAATGAATACCTGGTCATCTCGTTTTTTCATGAGTGCAGTCATTATTTTTCCGCCCCTGTTTCCGTGGACATAGTGTTTGTGTTTCACTTTTAGATATGCTTTAGATGCCCTAATATTTAACAATTCCTGTAATTCCCGTCTCACGGTTTTTAACTCCTCCAGATCCCTAAGTGCACAAGAGCGTTTATGGGATGATTCTAAGCTAGCAATGCGATTTAAGAGGTCTACCAGTTTACGCGTTCTCAATTTTCTAATATAAGATCCCAGGGCAATAAATTCTCCCCTAATCACCGCCTTATGCGCCTCCCATACAATCGCATGAGACATGTCGGGTGTAGCGTTGGTAGCGAAGTATGACCGTAGTTTTTGCGAGATGCTAGTCACCTGGATCTGTGAGTCCAAAAGAGTATGGTTTAACCTCCAGGTCCATTCCCTGCTACACAATTCTGGGAACCCAATAACAAGGGAGACCGGCGCATGGTCAGAGACCGTGATATTGTGCAGGGTGGAGGACTTAACAGCTGGTAAGTATTTATCCTGCACAAAGAGATAGTCTAACCTCTGGTATGTTTTGTGAGGGTTAGAATAGAACGTGTAATCATGCCTGTCACCATGCGCCGATCTCCAAACATCACTAAGGTGCAAGGATCTAAGGCGCGTCTGAACCTTTTTGAGAGCGCGGAAAGAGACGGCTGATTTCTGGGCAGAGGAGTCAAGTAAAGGGTTCAAGGCGAGATTAAGATCTCCGCCGATTAACAATAGGCCAGTAGCAAACGGACCAATCTTGTCCAGCACATCTATCAGCCAATTTACCGTCCGCACATTTGGTGCATAAAGATTACATATCGTGACAGATACATGTCCTATCTCTCCTTTCAATAATAGGTACCTCCCTTCTGGATCCTTCACTTCAGATTGAAACGTGAAAGGGATACCCCGCCTGAAGCCTATGCTGACCCCTCTGGCCGCAGAATTATTGGAAGTAGCATGATACCACACATTGAATGGGCTATGTTCTAAATTAGGGACATGCAAGTGGGAGAAATGGGTCTCTTGGAGGAGTATTATATCCCCCCCTATTCTCTTGAGAACCTGAAACACTCTACTACATTTTTTAGGACTGTTACATCCCTGCGCATTAAGGGTGGAAAAACATAGGGTTAACGGAGCCATCTTAGCAAAATGACAGTCTGCAGATTAAGGTCGTGTGTCTGACTAGACCATTTGGGTGTACTAAACAGATCAGTGAACTGAATAAAACAACAACTGTAATACAGATATAATTGCAAAGAAGCACGGACTTCTGGACCGGGGGGAGTTGAAAGGATTGCACATGTAGACACCATGTGTATCCCAACCAGCCCAGAACCCCACTTCTAAGCCTCATGCACATTGAATTAGAGCTTAAAAAAGTAAAGCTATCCTGACCAACATTATTTGTTTTTTCCAAGAAAGGAAAGGCACTATATAGAACGGTATAACGGCTTGGCAAAGCATAACCATAGGCAACCTAGTCACATAGCAATGAGCTGATAGCCAATCATGAAGCTAGCAAGTGAAAATTGCCAGTGTCTCTGCCTATCTTAGGAACACAGAAAAACAGGGCAATGAACAGAGACGCATCCCGTCCGTTCCAACAATGCTACAACTGATAGGAGGAAAGAAAAATAGTGTTAACAGCGAACCCTCAGTCCGGATCTCCTCGGGGCCATGCTCTCTTATTCTTCCCAGATCTTTGAGGATTCGGTTTCATCCATTTAGACACCTGGGGGAGCGGTGGTAAGTCCTCCGCAGGTAGAACGGGTAACCAGGAGGGGATCTCAATCGGAGGCTGCTGTAGTGCTTCCCAAACCGGTGGTAGATCCTCAGGCGATCGTACGGTGTAGCGGCGGTTCCCCACTGTGATAGAAATCCCAAATGGGAAGAGCCATCTATACGGGGACTTAGACGACCTCAGGAGATCAGTGAGGGGCTTCAGTAAGCGCCTTTTTTGCAGTGTGGATGCCGCTAAGTCCTGATAGACTTGAATCTGTACACCTTGAAGCTTCACTTCTCCCTGCTTCCTAGCCGCCTGAAGGATTAATTCGGTATCTCTGTAGCTCAAGATACCACAGATTACGTCTCTTGGATTTTCCCGGGACGCCGGTTTCGGTTTCAAAGCTCTGTGCACTCTCTCCACAGTGATGTGTGCCGCTTGCTCCGGACCCAGCAGCGTGCTGAAAAGGGAATCCATGACTTGAAATAAGTCCTCTTTATCCTCAGCCTCTGGGAGCCCCCTTAGTCTGATGTTCCTTCTCCTATTCCTGTTCTCTTGATCCTCCATTTGAAGCAGGAGTGTATTCATAGCCCTTGCGTGTGAGAGCAGGGAGTCTTTCACTGCTGCATTAAAGGTGAGTATGGCGTCTTGCGACTGCTCCAGCGTCTCCACGCGGTCACCAATGTGGCGCACGTCCGCTTTAATCACCACCAGGTCCGCGGCTAAATGGGCGAGGGCCCGCTGAAGAGCCTCCTCCAGAAATTCTCTAGTGAGGCCGGGTCTATCTTCGCTGTGCGGAGCGCCTTCATCTCCTGTAAGCTGGGCTGAAGCGTGGTCTCCAGCAGCCGAGCCGGGAGGTTTCGGCGCCATCTTGTTAGGCCGCGTCGGTTGCTGGGCCGCCGGTTTGCTCAGGAATTTGTCCATCTCTAAGCTGGAACTCGGGTCCTCTTTACGCCCCGGTGCAGTCTGCATACACTCCTTCGACTGGATCTTCATGCCGATGTCAGGATAGCGCTGAAATGAGGCTTAGACGGGTTCTGGTGGCGAGAGCTCTGCTAACAAGCAGCCGCCATCTAGCTCGGTCAGGCCACGCCCCCCCAAAACAGGCACATTTTGATATTGTCCTGTGGTTATATATGGCCAACCCTGGTACTCATTTATTCTGCTCTAGAGAGGAAATTCACATTATAGTCACAATTTTCTGGTAGCTGTAGAGAAGTGTCTCTCGTGTGTCGCGTCTACATTGCTGGGACTAGTGGTATCATTGTTAATGTTAACCTAGCTATTGTACAGGGTCCCTCTGTAATATTGGCTGGTATGTACGTGTAACTAGTATTTCCACAGGCCAATACCCATCCTGTTGGTAGAGGTACATGTTTGTCTAGGGATGGTACTGTTTTTGTAATGTTACATTGTATATTCTTTCCTGATATTATCTTTTTACAGCTACTTATATTTCTATTGCAAATATTTAGCTTAGTCTTGTTCTGCATTTTTGCTTGTATGCAGGGGGGCAATAGTTTATCATCGCAGGAGAACTTGTAACATATTTCTGCTGCCGTAACAAGACCTGTAATTATTCTTATCATGTTACTTTGGAAAGTCTCATATGTAGAACAGTTATAACAAGCATGATAAGGATTTACATGTCCTTATTTAACATCATGATCCTGCAAATCAGTGTCATTATATTGGGAACGTAGGAGCCCCGTCCATACATCTACTCGGGTGGGGACTGCTACCAGACATGTCTCCAAAATGTTAGATGCAGATAAAGTGGTTCGGAGACAGAAATCAGTTAAGTTCAGAGTTTTGGCCAGGTACAGCCATAGGTTCTCCTTCGTCTTCCACAAATTGTCTTCCCCCCTGCATTCCGTTTTCAGGTATGTCTGTCTGTTCCACAGCCGTGGGACAGTGAGTAGGATACACAAAATTGCAATTATCAAGGCACTGCATCTCAGCCATCTCGAGGAATTTCCCGTCTGCGTCATCTCGTTGGGGGGTCAAGGCTGTCTGCCTCCGTTAGTACCCCTTCTGTATCTTCTTCGAGGTCAGGGCTGTCTGCCCTCGTTAGTACCTCATGTCCTTCTTCAAGGCCAAGGCTGTCTGCCTCCGTTCCGGCCTCCTCTCTTCCTCTCACAAGCTTCACTCGGGTGGCGTAGATCCAAATTGGAGATTGTTCAGTCAGCACAGCTGTTCTGGTTACTGCAACCACGGTAGAAGGTGAGCCATATGCGAAATCACCTTGAGCTTTTCCTTTCTTCAGTGTTTCGACCACCACCTCAACCCCCACCCTGTATGGGTGGGTGGGTTCCTGTGGAAGAGAGGGAGACTTACAAGCAACTTTTTCCTCAGTTTTGTTAAGTACCTATATCAATTTGGTGACATAGTCTTCCCTTATTAAATCAAGGTCTCCTCCCTGCACTATCATTGGGCCCAGGGGGTGGGGAAAGGCCTCCCCATGAGTATCTCAATACTGTTATGTCCTACTCCATGGAAATGTGCTATTAAGATGGAAACACTGTGTTGGGGAATGCATGGCTACCCCTCTACCCCTCCTTGCAGACTAATCCTGTCTTAGGATTTTTCTGCAATACTGGATAACACCAATCTTGCTGTTCCTATTCAGTGGCATACCTTTGAAGATCAGTAAGCATTTGCTACATCTCAGGGGTTGGAGGTGCCAGACATGGCATCTACCAATGGTTACACGGACCTGTGGGGTTGCATTTGGCCACTTGTTTTGCCACCTTATCTGCCAGCGCATTGCCCTGTGAGACATGATCCTTACCATCTGCTGCCATAAATCCTCTCCTCTGCCAAATCATACCATGGTCCCACACTACCCCATGTGTGAACCTACTCTTAGTAAAGATGGTGACAGGTCTGTCAGCATGTAGAATACATGCTCTAGTGAGTGCAATGAGCTCAGCTGCCTGCTGTGTTGAGTGTGGATGCCCTTGAGTAGGCCTACAATATCATGAGTAGTGTGCAAAAATGGTGTAATGTCACATTGTGAAAGGAGTTGCCAACTCTACCATCATAGCACAGGCTGCAAGAGAACACAGACATGCCGGCATCCCTTGAACAGGGGTTGGCATTACTTTTGAGAAAAAACGCACAAGGACGCAACTTGCCTCCGTGTTCTTGTGTCAGTACCCCCGCCATGGTTTTACAATTTTGGCGTGCAAACGTGCATGTGGAAGGGCATATTATAGTCAGGGAGGCCCAGCCCTGGACTCGACATGAGTGAGCATTTCAGATAATCAAATGCATTGTACATTTCAGAAGACCATTTAATCAAATCTGGATTTTTGTCCAGAGTGGCTTGCCTCAAAACATTGTCATATTAGGAGCAATCAGGAATCTATTGTCTACAGTAATTTATCATACCAAGAAAAGATAACATTTCTTTCTTGGTGTGCTAGGTGACCAAACCCGCAATAGACTGGACTCTTTCTGCGCTGATTCTCCTTTCACCTTTTGTGAGGACAAAGCCCAAGTATTCAACCTGCATTTTACACCATTGCATTTTCTTAAGTGCCACTTTGTGACCACATCCTTACAACCATTGTAACAGTGAAACCATCCTGAATGCTGGCCTCCGCTGACATGCTACACAGTAACAAAACATCGACATATTGCAACAGCACAGAACCTTGGGGGGGGGGTACCATGGTTCTAACGTGGCTTGGAGGACTATGCTGTACACTACAGGTGAATCAGCATATCCCTGGGGCATTCTGCACCAGGTCAGTTGACGTCCGCCAAAGGAAAAAGCAAAATGTAGTCTGGTTATCTTATCAGCTGGGATAGAAAGGAATGCATTTTCAAGATCTATCACACTGAACCAAACAGCGTCTGCTGGAATGGCAGATAATAATTCAGTGACATCAGGTACAACAGGGGCTATAGGCACAATGATGTTTTTAATGGCCCTCAAATCCTATACAAAGCGGGTAGTACCATCTGCCTTTGTCACTGGATTCACGGGCGTGCTGTAGGGTGAAATCACCTCTTCCAGGATTCCTTTTTGTGGGAATTCTTCTATCATTGGCCTAAGTCCATCAAGTTTCTCTTTTGGCAATGGGTATTGTTTCTGGAACACTGAGATGACACCTGGTTTCACAATAGCTTTGTAAGGTGTGTAATCTATGAATCCTGTGTCATATTTATTTGAAGACCATAATGCAGGGTTAATGTTATTAGATTCTGGGTGGTCCTGTATTTTTGCAAGAATCAGTGGCACTGGTGTAGAGATTGGAATGAGACCTGAGTGTACTCTTATGCCCTGATTCTTTGCTGATACCTGCAAGTCAAGCTTAATGAACAAATCTTATACTTAACACACTTGAAGGTTGCACTGCTAGCTACCATGAATCCTACTCTCAGTCATCTAAGTCCACCCCTTTTAGTCGGACGCTGTGGTCCTCCTACTGTCTGTCATTAGTGTCCCAGCTGCCCATGAGATCAGAGCTCTGATGTTAAGCACAACACAACACTTAACTTCAAACATTGAAACAAACAGATCTGACAATACAGACATGAACACACGAAGGGCCCATAAAAACTTTTCATTGACCTCTAAAAAAAAATACAAAAATGTACAGCTTGATCAATGCTGTTGGCACCAATAAAAACTAAAAAAAACTTCCAAGAAAAATAAAATAAAATTCTCAATGCGCATATTATATGAAAACAAATATCGTACTCCATACACATTCACATTTTCATGTATTCATTTTCACAAACAGCTTATAACCACGCCCTCATACATAAAAACTGAATTGCATACACAGTTCTGCTAAAAACATCCCTCAGTCTTCACACATTTTCAACTCCTACTACAACTCAAAGCCACACCCATTCACATTCCACTGAATCATGTATCTTTCAACCTAGTCACACAGTTTCTTTGTTTCATTCCAAAACTTGCAGCACAGACAAACACAGCTTTCCTGGAAACAGATAATCACACCACACCCAGAATTGCTAATGGTGTATGTCACGGTTGGGCTGTTTTTTCCAATGTCTTTTGGTCTTCACTCTGTGATTAATCAACTCTTATAAGAAGACAATATACATGTTATAATCATACAGTAATTTTGTTAAACCCAAATCATCTTATATGCCAGGTGGTCTTAGTTAGCGTTTGCACATATATAATAATTTTTGTTAAAAGCTGGATTGTTACACATATAACATCATTTACTCTGCATGATTCCCTCCACCCTTTTCCTGCTCTTGTCTTAGGAATGTTAAAGTAGAGGAAGTAAAGTGATCCATCACAGGATGTTCAACCGTCCTAAATATTCCTCATACTTTTACAGATACTGCACCAGACAATACTATGTTTTCTCGCACTAGATACAATACTTATCCATTAACTGACCAGGCTATGGGTCTTCCCTATTTCCTTATTTAAACACACACATATCATTAGGGTAACAAACCTTAACCAGTTCATTTCTGAACATTTAACACAAGCGCCTTTCTGATTGCAGACACTGGAGCACTTTCTTTCTTGCTAGTGCCATCAATTAACATCCTGACACTGCTCTGTTTTCTCACTCATTAGAACCCCCCCTCAACATCACAGGAGTTCTGACGTACACAGTCTGTAAGCTCTAACTTCACAGATTCTTACAGATTTTCATCCCTGTTGCCAGTCAGGCGACCTGCTGTCCGGGGCTACACCGTGCAACATAAACTTTACATGTTTCTCCCATGTTAGTATTTATAGTTCAAAGAATAAGTGAAACAATCGCTGTCAGGACTGGCTGTACTGAACCGTTAAGGCGCTGACAAAATCCTGTCAACTGATCAGCTGATTCGTATCTTAATGTCTCTCTATACTCTTTGGACCCCTATCGACTATTGTTGTTTTGGACCGCCACTTGCGTTCATATTTTCCGGGACAACAGATCACTCCTAGCCAAAAAAATGGGGCGTCTTGCAGTCCTCCACAACACAAGCAATGTTACACATTAACAGTAGTAAACCCAAAATACATCAATTTGACAATAACAGTGGGATGTGACCGTACACTTACCACCCGGTCAGTATCTCACACAAAGAGATAATCTTATCACTTCTAAGATACTTATACTAATATATATATATATATATATATATATATATCTAAGAGTTAATCCAAGCTTATAACCTTCTGTTCCCTGAACAGTATTTCTTAAGTGCACTTTATATCTATCTGCGGTGATATGGACTCCCAGAGTCCCTTTTAATCACCTTGGCTCCCTGAGCCTTTTTTGTGTCCCTGACACAGCGATCTACCAAAGTTTTAAGTAGATGGTTAAACTTACTTGGGTCGAGACGTGGCCAGTGCCCTCGGATCAGACGGAAGACAAAAATTGATGTCTTTCACACCGGACCCAAGGATGACCCTCTCGATCCCGGACACGAGCCCCCAAAGCTGTAAGGCAATTCGTCTCTTCACTAGGCATCCCTGATACCTGACCTCGGTGATCAGCTTGGATTAAGCCTTTTCTGGTACCAGGAGGGTGAATCAGATTTAACACCAAACACGTGCCTTGTTCCAATTCACTCTGTTTATTAAGCAGTTTGTAAGTGCTTGATATAGGGCGGGGGGGGGGGGGTTGGACTTCCTTGATATCCAATCATATGTTAGCATTTGTCTTAACCTATAGCGTGAATAATCTTTGCATTAACATAATAGATGACTCATAGTAACAGCATTTAACCAATCAGGTATAGACACATACATGCTTAGTATGCACTAAGCCAGGATGACCTTATAAGGTATGACTGTTTAAACTAAGGAATGTAAGGGTCTCTTGAAACTGGACAGGAAGTTTCTCAAATTCCACAAAAGGGGAAATCTTGAAAAAGTGCATTGACCAGATGTAATCGTAATACACATTATTAAAACAGACAAAATGAAGTTACTCATACATCTTTAGGAGCGTCTTCATCCTGGCTAAGAGCGGAGCGCGCTGATTGGATGCGCTCCGTGCCAGGGAGAAGAATGACATGCCTGGGAGAACTTTTGAAGGCCCGCCCAGTTGAGTCGAATGACTCATTAGCATACAAGGTGGCAAATATTCCGGGGGGCAGCGCGGACAAACGGGGACACTGATTGAAAAATGAATGACTGAATAAGCAATACCGGGGGCATGTAAGTAAGGCTATATCTTTAGTTTAACTTTCATTTTCAGGTGAAAAGGTCCTCTTTTACTCTATCTAGATGAGCCTGAACCTTGTCACCAGTATCTTTCACTCAGGTGCAGCAATCCTCCCCGATGAATTCACAGAAACCCCCCTTTTCAGCTAAAAGATAGTCGAGAGCCATCTTCTCCTGGAGAAGAAAAGTTCTCAACTCTCGCTGTTCGGAGGAGACTTTTCTCATGGCTTCGACTGTCTCGTTGAACATCTCATCCACTATGGTAGAAAATTTGTTCAGCCGCTTTATAAGTTCTATACCCCATCCGGTCCATGCCGGAAACCATGCCCAAGCACGGTCCCCTGCAGAGAACAGCTCCCTCCTAGTCCTTCTTCCCATACTCCCCCTCCCCTGCACCATGAGATCCTTGTGACCATCAGCAATGTAGGAGGAGGGGACTAACTTGACTAAGGAGCATGACCCTCTAGCATTCGTGGGAATGACTCTGTAAGCAGCCTGCCCACACAAGAAGTAATAGTGCCCAGTTAGAGAGACACAAAGGTCATTAGGGTTCCGGTTACGGGAGTTGAGCAACAGCTAGATGGATAAAGGGATTGCTGCACCATCCTGAATGTTACACCCTCCCCCCCAGGAGATATAGTCGTGTCTGGTGGTTAGGTTGTTACGGTCAGGGATTCTATGGTCGATCTGGACAGTGATCCCAGATGGGCATTCGGTCCGACCCATGGACTTAGCTCCAAATCCAGAGCTGATATTAAAACAAATCTGGGGTCGCCCTAATTGACCAGATACCCACACGGGTCTACTAAGCCTACTACAAGTCTCAGGGCTGACATCAAGACCATAGGTGACGTTACCATCTAAGAATTTATGGTTGAACTCTATGGATAGGTGACGCTCCACAGATTTACCTAAAGGGTTGATTTTTCTCATGCCCACCCTGATTTCATAAAGGTCATGAACTGCCGCCATGGCTGGGAGGCTCTGACCCGGAGGTGGTTTGGAGAACACCCAGCAGTTGGATCTATTTGCCGTCTTTGCTAACTGCAAATGCATTCCTCATAACATTTTCCAAAGTGCATTAGACAGAAAGAATAAAGGAATAAGAGGTACCTGATCATTGCGCTTTGTGGTCCAGTAGCTTCTTGCAATGGCTGGTGTGGATCCACCTGTCACGTTCCTCGAACTTGAGTGAGGTTGGTGTTGTAAGTAGAACCTGGTACGGCCCGGTATATCTCGCTTCCAGTCCCTGTTGCTGATGTTTTTTAACGACCACCCAATCGCCTGGTTGTATGGAATGCAAACCAGTTATAGATTCTGGATCAGGAATAGATTCATAAACTCTCTGGTGTATCTTTTGGAGTTCCCATTGAAGAGACTGCACATACCCCGTCAGCTGAGAATGAAAAGATGACAGCTGCTGGGGAAAGTACAACCCCGTCTTTGATCTACTCCCGAACAGAATCTGATATGGGGACAGCCCATGAGGTCGTCTTGGTGCATTGGGCACAGAGTAGAGAGCAATGGACAAAGACTCGGACCACGGTTTACCCGTGTTGGCGGAGATCTTAGAGATCTTGTTCTTGATAGTACCGTTTAGTCTCTCCACCTTGCCACTGCTTTGGGGATGATAAGGAGTATGGAGACCCTGATTGATGTGGAGAACCTTACATATCTCCTTGAAAACTTGTCACGTAAAGTGAGTCTCCCGGTCGGATTCAATGGCTTTGGGTACTCCCCATTGACAGACAACCTCAGAAAGGATCTTTTTGGCGGTCGTTGTGGCATTAGCTTTTTTAACGGGCCAAGCCTCCGGCCATCCAGAAAACATGTCTACACAGACCAAAGCATACTCGTGGGGCCCACTTTTAGGCATGTTGATGTAATCAATTTGTATTCTCTAGAAACGGTACTTAGGTTTTGGTGAATGTTTCTTTGGGGTTATTGCCGGCCGTCCAGGGTTGTGAAAATTTGGTGGCTGTGGTGGAGAATCCTGGAGCTAACCAGTACTCTTCCACTTGATCACACATGACAGTTTTGGACTGGTGACTGGGGTAGTGAGCTAAATGGGATATCATTGGATACAATACTCTTGGCAACCACCACTTACTACCAAGACCCCAGATCTTATCAGCCCCCTCCGTTTCCCCCAACGCTGCCCATTTCTGCTTCTCTGAGTTCTCTGCCTGAGCCTGCAACTTCTTGAACTCATCCAACAACACATCAGCGGGTTTAGCCAGCATTAGCGTCAGGGGAGGGGGGTATAGGGCTCGTTATTTAGCAGCCAGATCTGCCATTGCATTGCCCCTAGCTTTCATGGTGGTCTCTGTGGTGTGAGCCTTGACCTTTAAGATAGCCACTTCTAATGGGAGTGTAAATACTACGAACAATCTGTTAATTAGTTCGTCGTGCTTCACAGGTTTCCCCGAGCTAGTGAGGAATCCTCTGGCCTTCCAAATTGGACCGAAATCATGGGCTATTCCGAAAGCGTACCTTGAATCAGTGTATACATTGATCATTAATTCTTCATGATTCTCACAGGCTCTGGCCAATGCGTGTAGTTCGGCCTCTTGGCCCAACATGTGGCTGCTGAGTGAGCCTTTTTCTACGATTTTGTTGACTGTTGTTACAGCGTAGCCCGTGTGAGGTTTACCATCTTATGTGTAATACCTGGAACCGTCTACAAAAAGATCTATTGCTTCCGGAAGGGGAGCTCCCTTGACAGGGCTAACTGCTTCTGTCTCAAGCTCCATGAGCTCGAGACAGTTGTGATCATCTGAGTTTTCAGTCATGGTCGTGTTAGCGTCGGTCACAATCCTTTCGTCCCCCCTCTCTTCTTCCGAGTCAGATTGGGTCGGGAGAAGAGATGCAGGATTAAGGATGGTACATCGTTTTAGTGTAAGGTTAGTAGCGGTGAGGAGAGCCACTTCATATTTGGTCAAACGGCTGTCCGAAAGTTGTTTGGTTTGGACATGGTTAAAGATCTCTTGGAGAGTATTCCACGCCTCACGTACATGCAACAGGTCCTCCCAATCCCAGTAGCTAAGTCCTTTTACTCCTCTCTTAAACAGAAATTCAGAGCTTTCATATAGAACGGGAAGAAAGCTAGACTTTCTTACTCTCTCCTTTCTAGATCCCGTTTGGGAGGTGGTATTGGACTACCAGATCCAGAACTTTATGGGAAAGCTATATTATTGTCTAGAATTGTTGACTGGTTTAGAAAAACGAGGGATAAATCCTGGGTTTCACTGGAACAGAGCATCATAGGCCAACCATCTCGCGCCCTATGCCTAGGTTTTAGTAATCCACCCCAAACCAACCTGTCAGCATTTCCAATCATTAAGGCTACTATGGAAGCATGGAGATGGGTGAACTCTTCCCATTGCTCGGTTCCTTTTCCCTCCCCCCTCATCACAATTAGTGATATCCTGGGTTCATCTACCATGGGGCCACGCCTCTCAATTTCCAAATCAGTTAGGTGTTCTTCCTTGCCTATTTCTCACCTCCTTGAAAACCAAGGAATGCTGGCCTCTATGGATTCCCTCAAGTCACTGATTAAGCCACAACCTTGTGACTTCACCATACTTTCACTTATTAAATCATTTGTCTCTAAAAATAACAAAAAGGGTGAGCTTTTACGCCCTCTTACATGGTTTGAAGCCATTATAATCAATCCCAATCATCCCAAAAAACTAATCTCGCAGATTTATAATAAACTTCGATCCCCCCCTCTAATTGTTAAGCCAGCATTCATTGGCACATGGGAAAAGGACACTGGGACTGAACTGCCACTCTCAATTTTACCCACACTATTCGAGTTACCACATAAGTCATCAAGGTGTGTGCGTGTCCAGGAAAACGGTTACAAATTCCTGACACATTGGTATATCACTCCAATTAAATCCTCACACTACTCAGGATCCTCATCAGATAAATGCTGGAGATGCCTTAGGGAGAAGGGTACCTTCCTCCATATATGGTGGCAATGCCCCCCTATCAGTAAGTGGTTGGAGGACATTATCAGGATCTGTAATCAAATCTGCTCTTCCTCTGTTAAAATGTCCCCCTATGGAGTTTTGCTTTCCTACTTTGACGAAGGTACGGTCCCACCTCCTTCTTTTATCTTTAAGCAACTTCTGATTGCAGCGCGTCTCCTGATTCCTAAATTTTGGCTACAGACCCACCTTCCCTCGGTTGAGCAGTGGAGGCTCAAGGTAGATCAGCTATACCGGTTTGAGGAACTCGCCTCATGGGAGTCTAGAACCCATCCAGCCTTTATTAAACGTTGGGCGCCATGGACAAATTACAGGTTCCTCAAGACCTTATAACAATTTTAAATTGCCCTCAGCTGGTCCTCCTTGACTCTCACTCTGACACTCCACTATTGGCTAGAGTAGAGGTCGATTATCACCTACAAATGGCTCAGATGAATATGCCGAGAGGCATACTAGCGATTCTCTGATATCTTGAAAGCTTCTGTCAATGATGGGTAGGCTTGGTGTGATGGACATGACCGCTATATTGTTTTTCCCTTCTGTTCCCCTGGGAGACTTGGTATGCTCATAATGTACTTTTGTATATCATTTATAAATTTCCTGCCGCTGTCCACCATCATTATGTCTTTAAAAGGATGTGCTCTCAGAAAGATGTATCTTGTACCGATTTACACCACTGTTGGTGTTATGTTCATGCTGTCATTTTATTGATTATGAAAATAAAATAATTAATAAAAAAATAAAATAAAAAAAAGATCTCTTGGACAGAGTGTGGTGTAAAAAGGGTCAAAGGGGAATCTAAAACTATATCACCTACTTTGTGCAATAGTACAGGGCAGGCAGCCACAGCTCTAACGCACCCAGGTGGGTCTTTGATGACCGGATCCAGTTCAGTTGAAATGTACATGATGGGTCTATACCTGGATCCATGTAATTGGGTCAGTACCCCAGTGGCATGCCCTTTACTTTCGTGACAGAAAAGGGAAAAGGGTAGGTTGTAGTTGGGAATACCTCGTGCCGGGGCTCTAGAAAGTTCGTGGATCAGATCCTGGAGGGTTGACCAGTTTTCATCAGTTAATTGAAATGGTGTTTGTGACGGAAGAGTATAGAGAGGACCCAGTTTGGATGAGATGTTAGGGATCTAATCTCTGCTATAATTGATTAGACCTAGAAGGGCTCTCAACTGTCGGGCATTACAAGGTCGAGTAGTCTTTGAGAGATGTATCCGTTGCATTGTCAAATGTCCTTTTGAGATACATTGGCCTAGAAAAGTAAAATTCTACATATAAAACTGCAATTTATAATTGCTAGCTTTATTCCCACTGGACGCCAGATGGTTAAGCAACGAGATGGTATGCCTATAGCATGACTCCTTATGCGGGCATCAAACCAACAAATCGTCCACATATTGCAATAGGCTGACCTCCGGATCCTCTGGCACCCACTGATCTAATACCACCTTTAGCTTACAACTGTATTCCGAAGAGGTAGTCATTGACCCTTGTGGTAACCGGGTCCATGTAAGTTGTTTACCCTGGAATAAAAAAGCAGAGATATTGACACTGGGGATCCAGTGGTACAGAGAAAAAGGCATTGGACATGTCGATGACACTAAAGTACGGGATGGAGGGATGGAAGCAAGTAATGTGTGAGGATTAGGCACTAACGGGGCATCACTGACAATGATTTTGTTAATGGCTCTGAGATCATGGACCAGTCGGTAAGTGACTTCCTGGCCCTTGGTTGATTTCTTTGCCACCGGAAATAGGAGTGTTACATGGGGATTGAGTTCGGGTCAAGACCCCGATTTGGAGATACCTGTCGATCTGTATTTTGATGCTGTCCATCTGCGCTACACTCAGCAGGTACTGCGGTAATCTTGTTAATTTGCAACCGGTGGCAAACCGTATAGTGGCTGTAGGTACTGGCAGCAGGCCGACGTCATACTTGTCAACCGCCCAAAGTTTAGGATCTACCTCGGCCAGTACGTCCAGGGGCACAAAGTTGCCAGGTTCTCCAGTATACGGAACTGCCACCACTGCACACAGCAGCTCGTCTGTGAGTACACTAGTAACCACAACACCCTCCGGGGTATAGGAGATTTTGGTCTGAATTTCCGACAGAAAGTCTGCCCCCAAAAGGTTAATAGGGACATCATCTGAGATCAACAAAGATCTAACTGCTTCTGTGTGTTGGCCTAACTTACAGTGCAATGGTTTAGTCTCTTTGAGAGTCAATGATTGACCTGTAAGTCCAACGGTGGGGGTAGTCTTGCCAGAAAGTAGAATCCTGCCTCTGAGGTCTTGGGTTTTTAGGACAGTTCTGGCTGCACCGGTGTCAATGAGGCAGGATAGAGGGTATGGCAATTCCTCAAGAAACAGATTGACATGAGCTGACACCGGTTTGCCGTTTTCCTAGCGGGTTGAGCTGTTGGGCTGTGTAACAGCTCCGATGTTCTGGGTAGGCACGGGATGGGGGATGAAATGGTAGGTTCCCCGAGGACTATCCGTATTGCGGTACGATTTCCCTGGGTTTGGTTTATGTGCATAGGGCCGGTCAGGGGTGGTCTTAGGAGGTTTGGGAGAATCCTGGTCCTCATTCTCATATGCTGGACAGTGGCGTGCTACATTACCTTTCTGACGGCAAAGGAAACAGACAGGACTAGGATATTTATTCCCTGTGTTTTTCCTTTGCATAGGATGGTTACTCTGAGCAATTAACTCAAATACGGTCATGATTTTGGCCGACTTGGCCTCCTACCTGGCTCGCCAACTGATATCGCCGTTTGCTCCTTTGTCTCGTTCTCACAACCGAAAAGGACCGCCAGAAGTACATCCGGGAAATCTTTGGTGTAGTGTGCGTTGATGTGTGCGCAATTCCTCAAAATAACATCACAGAGACGTTCTCAAGTAGGATCCAATAATGTGCCTGCTTCCAACAGCTAGGCGAGGTTTATTTATACCAGAAGATGGAAGGCGGTTTTACAATTATGACCAATAGGGAGACACTGGTATCCTGCAGTAATACCAGGCCGGGCACTAATCAGCTACAGGTCGGGACGACCAGACCATCGTGCGAAAGTTTTTGTGTGATTCAAACGCGAACGAATCTGCGCATTTGCATAGGATCGATGGCGACCATACGGCAAGCAATAATTTTCCACAACAGTGGGACTGGGTGAGTACAGTTATGCATTGGGCGGAGTGGCAACAGCAGGGGACGCAATGCTGAACCCATGGCCCAGCTGCTGGAAAGCCTAGCGCAGCTTGCTGTAATTCCCAGCTGAGGGGCTGAAGATACAGCTGGCCAGGTGCATGTCCAAGTGTAAAGGAGATACCAGCTATGTCACCCTCACTGCAGCCTTAAGGGGGAATTCCAGTTACAGAAAGTTCTCCTATCTACAGGACTACTCTGCTACATCCAGCACTCCCTTAAAAAGGAAAAGAATTGAGCGGTGACATACATTTCGAACCTGCTGCTCCACAAAGTATGAAGTCCCCAGTCTCATGGCCATTGGGGGTACCAGTAGTAGAATCCCCACCAAAATTCATTTTCCTCTATCCTGTGGATAGGGAGTAGCTTTCTCTTATTTGAATAAACATTTAGTCAGTAGTCAGTAAAGACCTTACTGTGCCCATCCATAAAAAAAAACGAAATGAGGATGACAGACAAATTTATAAGATTAGGCAGAGAGAGGCCAAACAAGTTATAAGAGCTTCTAAAGCACAGGCAGAAGAGAAATTAGCTCAGTCAGGGAAAAAAGGCGATCAGGCATTCTTCAGATACATAAATGAAAAAGGGAAACTAAAACAAGGAATTACCAAATTAAAAACTTAAGAAGGAAGGTATATGGAAGAAGATAAAGAACTAGCTGACTGCCTCAATGAATACTTCTGTTCAGTTTTTACAAAGGAAAATGAAGAAGGACCTCAGTAAGGAAAGAAGACTAATGAATCTTTTGACGCATGTGTCTTTACAGAGGAAGAGGTTCTAAGTCAACTGTCTAAATTTAATACAAATAAGTCACAGGGGCCTGATGGGATACACCCAAAGCTATTAAAAGAGCTCAGCGGTGAACTAGCAAAACCATCAACAGATTTATTTAACCAATCACTGGCAACAGGAGTCGTCCCAGAAGATTGGAAATTAGCAAATGTTGTGCCCATTCACAAGAAAGGTAGTAAGGAGGAATCGGGCAACTATAGGCCAGTAAGCCTGACATCAATAGTGGGGAAATTAATGGAAACCATACTTAAGGAGAGGATTGTGGACCATCTAAAATCCCATGGATTGAAAGATGAAAAACAGCATGGGTTTACTTCAGCGAGATCATGTCAAACTAATCTTATTGATTTTTTTGATTGGGTGACTAAAATAATAGATGGAGGAGGTGCCGTAGACATCGCTTATCTAGACTTTAGTAAGGCTTCTGATACTGTCCCACATAGAAGGCTTATCAATAAAGTGCAGTCATTGGGCTTGGACTCACATATTGTTGAATGGATTAGGCAGTGGCTGAGGGACAGACAACAGAGGGTTGTAGTCAATGGAGTATATTCAGACCAAGGTCTTGTTACCAGTGGGGTACCTCAGGGATCTGTTCTGGGACCCATATTGTTTAATATCTTTATCAGCGAAATTGCAGAAGGCCTCGATGGTAAGGCGTGTCTTTTTGCTGATGATACAAAGATTTGTAACAGGGTTGATGTTCCTGGAGGAATACACCAAATGGAAAAGGACTTAGGAAAACTAGAGGAATGGTCAAAAATCTGGCAACTAAAATTTAATGTTGATAAGTGCAAGATAATGCACCTGGGACGTAAAAACCCAAGAGCAGAATATAAAATCAGTGATACAGTCCTAACCTCAGTATCCGAGGAAAGGGATTTAGGGATCATTATTTCAGAAGACTTAAAAGGTAGGCAGGCAATGTCACAGAGCAGCAGGAAATGCTAGCAGAATGCTTGGGTGTATAGCAAGAGGAATTACCAGTAGAAAGAGGGAGGTCCTCATGCCGCTCTACAGAGCACTAGTGAGACCTCATTTGGAGTATTGTGCTCAGTACTGGAGACCATATCTCCAGAAGGATATTGATACTTTGGAGAGAGATCAGAGAAGAGCTACTAAACTGGTACATGGATTGCAGGATAAAACTTACCAGGAAAGATTAAAGGACCTTAACATGTATAGCTTGGAAGAAAGACGAGACAGAGGGGATATGAGAGAAACCGCTAAATACATAAAAGGGAATCAACAAGGTAAAAGAGGAAAGAATATTTAAAAGAAGAAAAACTGCTACAAGAGGACATAGTTTTAAATTAGAGGGGCAAAGGTTTAAAAGTAATATCAGGAAGTATTACTTTACTAAGAGAGTAGTGGATGCATGGAATAGCCTTCCTGCAGAAGTGGCAGCTGCAAATACAGTGGAGGAGTTTAAGCATGCATGGGATAGGCATAAGGCCATCCTTCATATAAGATAGGGCCAGGGGCTATCCATAGTATTTAGTATATTGGGCAGACTAGATGGGCCAAATGGTTCTTATCTGCCGACACATTCTATGTTTCTATCCTATAAATTTTGGACATTCTAGTTCTTGCTCTCTAGAGCAGTGTTTCCCAACCAGTGTGCCTCCAGCTGTTGCAAAACTACAACTCCCAGCATGCCTGGACAGCCTTTGGCTGTGCAGGCATGCTGGGAGTTGTAGTTTTGCAACAGCTGGAGGCACACTGGTTGGGAAACACTGCAAGACGGCTTTATTGAGACCAATATCTCAGAGATAGTTCTAAGTCCCAGAGAATCCCTAACAGTCTTAGAGGGGGGTTCCTTAGCCCAGTGGAAGTTATTCTCTGGGTCCAACCTCTATCCTTAATAAATGTCTAATTAAAAACCTAATAGATGTAGACCCTAGTGGCAAGTGATTATCTTCTAAGGCAGCTCCAAATGGGCTTTTTTTTTTTTTTTTTTAATCCTGGACCTTTCGCACAAATTAATTAATCAGACCCTGTGCACCAGGAGGATCCTCTGGTGGGTCAGTCCGACACTGAGGACTTAGCTTGAGATGCGAGCACATGTACTTTCTCAGCTAACGGACACTAAACCTAGGGGCAGACCTAGGTCCAACTCCTAGCCTCCTATGGGGCAGAGTCAGGACTGGTAATCTTGACCCATCCATACAAAACTATGTGGGCTGTAATACATTGAAACATTAAACAAAGAATTTGTACTGCAAATCTGTTTTATAAAGTGCCCCCACAGGACTTTCAGAGAACCTGGATTAGAGGCCCCCAACCTTCTGTAGGTTCTAAGTTACATTCAGACAACCCATGGTGCTGCACCGTAAGGAGGGAGACAAAAAGGAAAACACAATAGAGATCTGAAACTGGCCCAATGATAGATGGTTAAGAATGGAGAATAAATATGATATACGAGACCAGACAAGCCCATTTATGTCTTCTACACCTCGTGACATCATTCCTTCCACCCCCATAGTCTACTGCAGAGATTCTCAATCTGTGGCCCTCCAGCTGTTGTAAACCCCCAACTCTCACCATGCCCTGCTGTAGGCTGTCTGGTCATGCTGGGAGTTGTAGTTATACAACATCTGGAGGGCCGCAGGTTGGGCATCCCTGGTCTACTGGATTTGGTGATGTAGATGCCATTATTAACCAAATTCATAGCAACAGAAGCTCAGACTAAAAGTACCAGGAGACGGGATGTACACGTATATAATATTTATTACAGAGATCAGGAGAAGAGATCCCAGGTCATGGAGCAGTCATCAGAATCATGGAGGACAGATGCTTGTTAAAGGAGACAGACAGATCTGAGAAGAACCTTCCCAGTCAGCTGGAGATCAGGGCAACAGCAACTTCATTGAGGAACTTGTCACAGGCCGACTTGTCCACATCTGGGAAATGCTTGACGATGACCTCCAGAAGACAACCACACAGCAGCTGGGGGAGGGATGATGGGAGTTATTGCACACAACTCTTATAAGGGCTCATGCACACAGCCGTATAATTGCAGATCAGATGTGGAGATTGAAGATTTGTTATTGATATTAACTAGATGCCATTTTGCCCAGAAATGGCACCACTTGTCCATGGGTTCTGTAGTGCAACACCATTGACAGTGATTTTGTCACGGCTGAGGATGGGGAAAACCCTCAGCCGTGTGATGCCAGGTGATGTTGTGACTACTCGGCCATGAGAACAGGATAGGGAGCAGGTCACCTCCTCACGCATCCCTAACCTGACCCTAACTCCTACCTGCATGGGCGGACCTTGATGGTAGGAGGACCCATGCGCAGGAACCTCGGAGCCCTGACTTGCCCTCCGCAGGTACCTGAGCTAGGTGCTGGGTAAGATGACCTACTCCTCCTAGGCACGGAGGAGCAGGAGTCTCAATGGCCAAGCTGTTGGGAAAAGGGGGACATAAACAGCCTTACGGGAATGGCAGGCGAACGAGAAGTTCCACCAACCTGCCACGGCCTTGCTGACTGGATCCCTGAACAAACAGGAATCCAGAACCGTAAACTGCACCAAATACATAGGAAGGTCCCAACAGAACAAAACATACTACATCAACACACAGAAGACAAACATAGCAACAATTCTCTCATACTGTCACGGCTGAGGATGGGGAAAACCCTCAGCCGTGTGATGTCAGGTTAGGGATGCGTGAGGAGGTGACCTGCTCCCTATCCTGTTCTCATGGCCGAGTAGTCACAACATCACCTGGCATCACACGGCTGAGGGTTTTCCCCATCCTCAGCCGTGACAGTATGACCACAGGGGTGGCTCTCACTGGCAGGTAAAATGCACAGGAGGCTGCTCCAGCCAAGCATGACTGAAGCAACCTACTGAGCCATGCCAAACACTCAGGCTATATAGGCCAAGAAGCCACACCCCACAGTCAGACACACCCAGTGACATCACACACAGGGAGGGGAGTTAACCCTTCCAGCACCACAGAAGGGAAACATTAAATAGGAGAAGTGTCCAACAGTAGCAACACTGTGGTTGTTGCCGCTGGCAACGACATGGGTGGCAACCGTGTCCTGGGAGATAGCCCGGAGGCTGGAACACAGCCACCACATGTACAGACAGCCAAACGTTGCCACGGGCAACCACAGTGCAGGAAGAGTGTCAGTGCACACCACGCATACTACACAGTGCACACAGACATACAACACAGTGAACACAATACACACACCTAACAGAGGTTGCTAGGTGCAACCGCATGCACAGCAGGAAAGCTGCCCACATACATACGTTGTCAGCGGCAACCACAGGTGAGGCAAATACCACTGCCCTCACCTGTGATTGACAACAAAACCAAACCGCTGACCATCGCATGCGGTTGAAGAGTCACGGTCATAGCCATGGCCGTGACAGATTGTGGAGGAACTGCAATACTAGATACAGCCATGGTCAAGAGTGGCACTATTTTTCAGCAGACTTTCTGATCCCCACTGGACAGATCTGCTCCTCACCTTGATGGTGTCCACACTGAGCTTCAGCTTGTTGGTGTGCATCTCCCGCAGTGTGGCCAAGTTCTCCTGCAGTTTTCCATAGTGGTTGAGGGCATCATTAATGGCATGGATGATCTTCCCTCCATGTGTCTTCAGATCCTGACTGCCAGGGGTCACGTCCATGTGAGTGAAGTGGGACTTGGTGTCTGGATGGTGCTGGAAGAGACTGAGGAGCATCCAGTGTTAGAGAACAATGTACTTCATGTACCAAGGAAAACAAGATGGCCAGACACTAAAGGGGCGGGAAGAAAAGTATTAAGCCTCTTTCACATGTCAGTGTTCTCCACAGACAGCACACGTCGCCATTCATTTTAATGGGTGTATTCACTATGTTTTAACATGGTCTGTGTTGATGCATGCTCCATTTTGTCCATCACCCCAATTATAGTCTAAGGGTCCGTGAAATTCATGGGTGCAACACAGATGCCACAGATCATTAGGAAGAGATACGATGAAAATTATTTCTCAGCTGTGCAGGGTCAGTGAAACACGGATGGCACATGGACAGCAAAAAATAGAAACATGGACCTAACATGAATCCTTCACGTATGAGTCACTGACCACCTTCTCACGAACGTGTGAATGAGGCTTTAGGAAGGCATTGAAGTGAATGAGGCTGAACTGATATCACAGTCTGAGGAAAGGTGTAGCACTGGGACAGAAAGCAGCCATTCTTTTTTAATCGTAGGCAACCCTCTAGTATTTGTTTTACATTTTAACTGATTAACTCGATACGGGGTGTGATTATATGCAGAGTATAGGGCTTTTACCACCCTTAAAAAAAAAAACTATTAATCATTTGTGAGATATACTTTTAGACTTCTTTGGACACAGTATTTCTACCAACACATTCCCCTCCCCCACTGAGATAAACATGCATGCTCAGCTCTATTCCTGGATTAGTTTTTCATGATCAAGGAAGATTCCAAACAAACCTGATACATTGTTGCATGTAGTCCAGGGGGCGGAGCTCCAGGTGTAACAATGTATCAGCTCCTCCTTCCCAGCCCCTTGTAGCAGTGACTATCTGGCTCTGCCGCTCACCTCTCCATGGCTTCACATCCAATCTTCTCAGCGTCAGCGTTAATCTTCACAAACAAGGGCTCCAAAGCCGCCTTCTCAGCATCTGATAGCGCCATCCTGGGATGTGAAGCTCCAGCACAAGGACCAATCTGCACTGAGGGGCCCCAGACTCCATCATCACCTTTATATAGGGAGGAATGGCTGCTGATCCAGCACACCTGGGGCCCTACAGGAGAGCCTGACAACCTGGCCTGGCTGACAACTCCTGGGACTGGAGTGCAGACACAATCAGCCGGCGGCTCTTGTAGATTAGGGGAATGTTCACAGGACAGATTTTTGTTATGGATTTTCACTGACATTTAGCACCAAAGATAAATTCCCAATTATTTCAATGTTAATTCAAACATCGCATTTTTCCCGCTTGTGGTTTTATAAGTCCTGCTGTTAGTTGTAATAAATTAGGCCATTGTTTTTATGTGATGTTTTTAGTTGTTTATTGCGGGGTTTTTTTTTCATAAAAACCACCAGCTCCAGAACGTATCTGAACGTCTATGCAAAATATGAAACTCAGGGCAATAAAGCGAATGTTTTTGCTCCTCTTGCATTTTTTTTAAACACAACGGGGGAGTTTTATCAAAACTGCTACAAAGGGAATCTGGCTGAGCTGCCCATAGCAACCAATCAGATTCCACCTTTTATTTTTCAGAGCTTCTTTGGAAAATGAAAGACAGAACATAGAAAGCGCTTATTTTTTGTTTTTCTTTACAGACGCTGCAAAACCAAACATGTCTACATTTGTGTTTCAGTTTTATACAACAAAAACATTTTTTTTTAAAATAAATCATGTTTTTGTGTCACCATTTTTGGAGAGCCTTTTTTTTTTCTGCCGATCGCCTTGTGTGGGGGCTTGATTTTTGCAGGTTGAGTAGATGCTTTCATTGGAACCATTTTGAGGTAGATATGACTTTTTGATTGCTTGATATTATGTTTTTTGTGACCAAAAAATGTTTATTTTGGTACTATTTTTTTTTTATTTCGATCACCTGACAGGGCAGATCATATTATATTTTTATGGATGTTACACACATGGCGATATCTAATATGTCTTTTTTTATTTATTTTTTATTTATTTTAAATTGAAAATGGCTTGCTGATGGGAAAGTGCTTTTTTTTTTACTACAAACGTATATTTGTTTTACCTATTTTACTTGTCCCAGTATGGGACTTCAACTTTTGGGAGTGGGCAGTTTATTTCCATGGTGAAGCAGGAGGCCGTCCGCTCCCTGCTTTACTGTTCCGCTGATCTGCGGCGCTCCCCGCTCAGGCCGCGCTGCTGGCAGTGGGAGGAGCGCTAAAGCCCAGGAATCAGCCGCCTGCACAGCCAACAGCGCAACGTGTGTGTGAGCGCGTCCTGCTGCTGCTGGGAACGCAGGATGTGCCGATCATCAGGGAAGCAGGTATTTTTTTTTTTTTTTTATAGAGCTGGAGAGGGCACTAGGGGCCAAAGGGGGGGCACAAGGAGGACATAACTACTGTGAGGGGGCACAATGTGGGCATTAGTCCTGTATTCATATCTGCTTATTTAAAAACCATTTAAAATTGGAATCCAAAGCGGGCTTTGGTAGAGGTACCAGCCAGTACCAAACCCAAGTTTGATTGCTATTTTAATTGTTTTTAAATACTCAGATATGAACACAGTAGGAATTCACCAAAGTCTCACGCGAGTCTTTGGGCGAGATGAAGTTTGGCTCCACGAAGCCCATACATTTTAATGCTGTGCAGAAAAAGCATTAACATTGAAGTTTTTGAACTAATTGACTTCAGATCTATGATCTGAAGGTTGATTCGCTTAAGGCCTCCTGCACACAAACGTGTGCGCCCCGCAATGCATGAATACAGACCATGGGGCAGCCACAGCGGATCGCGGACCCATTCACTTTAATGGGTCCGCGATCCGCCAGTTCCGCGAAAAGATAGGAAATGTTCTTTTTGCGGGACGGAAGTACGGGACGAAACCGCACGAGAACCACTCTGTAGTGCTTCCGTGGGTTTCCGTTCCGTGCTTCCGTTCTGCATCTCCTGATTTGCGGGACCATTGGAATGGCGCCAATGTATTGCGGACCCGCAAATGCGGTCTGCAATACGGCAAGAGGCAGCACACGTTCGTAGTGCAGGAGGCCTAAGCCTAATTAGAATGGGTTGGTCTTACAGTAACCAGCACAGTGCCCCCTGCTAGGGATTTCCCTTCCTTACATAGTAACATAGTATATAAGGCTACATGCACACGACCGTGTTCCCCCCGAGGCCATATTGCGGCCCGCATACAGCGGGTCCGCAATACACGGGCACCGGCCGTGTGCATTCCGCATCACGGATAGCGGTTCCATTCACTTGAATGGGTCCGTAATCACGGAGATGCAGAACGGAGGCACGGATCGGAACCCCACGGAAGCACTGCGGAGTGCTTTCGTGGTGTTTCTAGCCGTGCCTCCGTACTGCAAAAAAGTAGCGCATGCACTATTTTTTTGCGGTGCGGACCATCGAATGCGAATAGCGGACCCCATTCAAGTGAATGGGTCCGCAATCCGCATGTGGCTGCCCCACAGCCTGTTATCCTGCAAGTTGATCCAGAGGAAGGTAAAAAATCCCCTGTGAGATAGAAGCCAATTTTCCTCACTTTAGTGGGATAAACTTCCTTCCCGACTCCAATCAGGCATCAGAATAACACCCTGGATCAACGACCCCTCTCTAGATGCTATAGCCTGTAATATTATTACGCTCCAGAAATACATCCAGGCCCCTCCTGAACTCCTTTATTGTACTCACCATCACCACCTCCTCAGGCAGAGAGCTCCATAGTCTCACTGCTCTTACCGTAAAGAATCCGCTTCTATGTTTGTGTACAAACCTTCTTTCCTCCAGACGCAGAGGATGTCCCCTCGTCACAGTCCTGGGGATAATGATGATTACACTTACCGGTAATCAGATTTTTCCTGACCCCACGACAGCACCTTAGAGATATGGCTCCGCCTCCAGGACAGGAAACCTGCAGCATAAAAAGGTGGAGCCACTCTCCCACCTCAGTGAGTTTCCAGAGCATGAGAGGGACTCCCCATTACGTTAGTTTAAATCTTCTACATATCTATAGTCGTGGCCAAAAGTTTTGAGAATGACACAAATATTAGTTTTCACACAGTTTGCTGCTAAACTGCTTTTAGATCTTTGTTTCAGTTGTTTCTGTGATGTAGTGAAATATAATTACTACGCACTTCATACGTTTCAAAGGCTTTTATCGACAATTACACGACATTTATGCAGAGTCAGTATTTGCAGTGTTGGCCCTTCTTTTTCAGGACCTCTGCAATTCGACTGCGCATGCTCTCAATTAACTTCTGGGCCAATACTGATAGCAACCCATTATTTCATAATCACTTCTTGGAGTTTGTCAGAATTAGTGGGTTTTTGTTTGTCCACCCGCCTCTTGAGGATTGACCACGAGTTCTCAATGGGATTAAGATCTGGGGAGTTTCCAGGCCATGGACCCAAAATGTCAACGTTTTGGTCCCCGAGCCACTTAGTTATCACTTTTGCCTTATGGCACGGTGCTCCATCGTGCTGGAAAATGCATTGTTCTTCACCAAACTGTTGTTGGATTGTTGGAAGAAGTTGCTGTTGGAGGGTGTTTTGGTGCCATTCTTTATTCATTGCTGTGTTTTTGGGCAAAATTGTGAGTGAGCCCACTCCCTTGGATGAGAAGCAACCCCACACATGAATGGTCTCAGGATGCTTTACTGTTGGCATGACACAGGACTGATGGTAGCGCTCACCTTTTCTTCTCCGGACAAGCCTTTTTCCTGATGCCCCAAACAATCGGAAAGAGGCTTCATCGGAGAATATGACTTTGCCCCAGTCCTCAGCAGTCCATTCACCATATTTTCTGCAGAAGATCAATCTGTCCCTGATGTTTTTTTGGAGAGAAGTGGCTTCTTTGCTGCCCTTCTTGACACCAGGCCATCTTCCAAAAGTCTTCGCCTCACTGTGCGTGCAGATGCGCTCACTCCTGCCTGCTGCCATTCCTGAGCAAGCTCTGCACTGGTGGCACTCCGATCCCGCAGCTGAATCCTCTTTAGGAGACGATCCTGACGCTTGCTGGACTTTCTTGGACGCCCTGAAGCCTTCTTAACAAGAATTGAACCTCTTTCCTTGAAGTTCTTGATGATCCTATAAATTGTTGATTGAGGTGCAATCTTAGTAGCCACAATATCCTTGCCTGTGAAGTCATTTTTATGCAACGCAATGATGGCTGCACGCGTTTCTTTGCAGGTCACCATGGTTAACAATGGAAGAACAATGATTTCAAGCATCACCCTCCTTTTAACAGGTCAAGTCTGCCATTTTAACCCAATCAGCCTGACATAATGATCTCCAGCCTTGTGCTCGTCAACATTCTCACCTGAGTTAACAAGACGATTTTTAAAATGATCTCAGCAGGTCCTTTAATGACAGCAATGAAATGCAGTGGAAAGGTTTTTTGGGGGATTAAGTTAATTTTCATGGCAAAGAAGGACTATGCAATTCATCTGATCACTCTTCATAACATTCTGGAGTATATGCAAATTGATATTATAAAAACTTAAGCAGCAACTTTTCCAATTTCCAATACTTATGTCAAACTTTTGGCCACGACTGTACACTTTTTTTTTTTTTCTGCAGCACCCGTGAACACACAGCCCCACACCAAAAGGGAGGGAATAAAGAGGTGCTGTCGTGGGGTCAGGAAAATCCGATTACCGGTAAGTGTAATCATCATTTTTTCCCTCCCCCACGACAGTGCCCAAGACCTTTGTGCCAAAGAGTAGGTCAGAAATAGAATCAAGCTGAAGCCTATAGTGCTTATAGAAAGTGGACGCAGAAAACCAGGTAGCTGCCCGACAAATCTGTTCTATGGATACGCTGGCCCTTTCCGCCCAGGAAGTAGACACCGCCCTTGTGGAGTGTGCCCTCACAGAAACAGGAGGAGAAACACCAGATACTGAATATGCCAAGGATATAGCTTCTCTGATCCAGCGGGCAATAGATGCCTTAGAGGCCGTATTACCTTTCCTAACCTCACCGAATAGTACAAATAAGGCCTCATGCACACGATCATTGTGTGCATCCGCGGACGTTGTTCCGTTTTCCGTTTTTTTCCGCAGACCCATTGACTTTCAATGGGTCCGTGGAAAAATCTGAAAATGCACCAATTGGCATCCGCGGCCGTGATCCGTGTTTCCAGTCCGTGAAAAAAATAGGACCTGTCCTATTTTTTTCACGGCCAACGGTTCACGGACCCATTCAAGTCAATGGGTCCGTGAAAAATCACGGACGCACACAAGATTGTCATTCGCGTCCGTGATCCGTGTCCGTGATCCGTGTCCGTTTTTTCCTATCATTTCAAAGGCAAACTTGACTTAGATTTATTTATTTTTTTTCATGTCCGTGGATCCTCCAAAAAGCAAGGAAGACCCACGGAAGAAAAAACGGACACGGATCACGGAACAACGGAAACCGTTTTTGCGGACCGCAAAAAAAAAACGTCTGTGTGCATGAGGCCTAAGGCAGAAGATTTTCTCCAATCTTTAGTTACTTCCAGATACTGCAAAATACACCTCTTGACATCGAGGGAATGCAGCTCCTTCTCTCTGTCATCTTTTGGTTCTGAAAAGAAAGCTGGAAGAACTACCTCCTGAGACCTATTTGACCTAGAAGTGACTTTCGGCATCAAACCGGGATCTGGTCTCCGCACTACCCTATACTCTCGGACAGTCATAAAAGGAGGGTTAATGGAGAGGGCTTAAATCTCACCAACCCTCCTGGCTGACGTTAAGGCTACTAACAAAATGAGCTTAAGGGTAAGCAATTTAGCTGAGCAAGAATCTAGTGGCTCAAAAGGATGTTTGGTTAAGGCATTCAATACTAAGTTAAGATCCCAGGGAGGAAATCTGGTGCCCTTCACTGGCATCACCCTGTCAACTGCCTTAAAAAACCTAACCACCAATGGGTCCATGGCTAAACTCCTTCTCCCTAAGACTGACAATGCTGACACCTGCACCTTCAGAGTACCCTTTGCTAACCCGAGGGACAAACCTCTCTGGAGGAATTCTAACACCTGTACAACTGAGAATTCTAACGGCCAAGAAACTCTATCTACGCCTATAAAGGATAGGAACTTTCTCCAGACTCGCGCATAGATAACGTTAGTCACCTCTTTCCTACTTTTCATCAGAGTGGAAACAACTTCCTTTGAAAATCCCTGACTAGCTAAAAATGACCTTTCAAATTCCACGCTGAAAGGTGTAGAGACTCTACCTCCGGGTGGAATACTGGACCCTGCGTCAACAGGTTTGGGATCCCTGACAGAATCCATGGGTCCGAAACTAACATGGTTCTCAAAAGGGAAAACCATGCCCTCTTCGGCCAGAAGGGCGCTATTAGAATCACTCTCGCTTCCTCGTACCTGATCTTCCTTATCACTAGTGGAATTAACTGTAGAGGGGGAAAGGCATATCCTAGAGGGAAGTCCCATCTCTGGAGGAAGGCATCCACTCCAGATGGGTCCTCCCTTGGACTGAGGGAAAATAACTTTTCGACCTTCCTGTTTTCCCTTGTGGCGAACATGTCTACTGATGGAAGACCCCATAAATCCACTATCTGGGAAAATACCTCTAGATTCAGAGACCATTTTCCCTGACGTAACCTGTGACGACTCAAGAAATCTGCTTGAGAATTCTCGACTCCTCTTATGTGTATGGCTGAAAGATGTAGAACTCTCCCTTCTATTTCTTCGAAAATCCATTCCATCTCCCTCCGTAAGGAATCTGAATTCCCCCCTGATGATTGAGGTACGAGACGACCGCCCGATTTTATATCAAGACATGGAGGCTCATATTGCTATCTCTCTCTTTACTGAAAATCCACAGCAGCAAAGATGAATAACCAAGGTAACATACAGAACCACCCCAAAGGGTAACCCCTCCCACCAACCAGTCCATAAATAGGCCCTCCTTTGTGACATCTTCCTCTTTCTTTGCTGCTCCATGGCAGATAAGTATTCAAGTTTGGCTGTCTATAGTATTTTTCTTTCCATGTAAGGATTTTTCCACAGTAAGATTGGGATTTCTCTTATTTTTCCCTCATTTAGTTTTTTTTTCCCCATTTGTATCGTTTATTTATTGGTATTTTTCTTATTTTTTTTAACTCCGTTTGCCCTTATACCCTTATACCCTTCCATGTGTTCCCTTCATCCTCTCTGTCACTACGCGCCGTTGGCGCCTTCCCTCGTTATCTTCCCTTTCCATTCCGTATTGTACACCTTCACCTGTTCTGGTGGGGAACTTGCGGCGCCATTTTTTTGCACACTTGGCGCCTCCGTCGCGGCATCCCTGCTCGCTCTCCTTGCGCCCGAATTCTCCCGAGTGACGGGATTTCGGGCGCCATCTTGGTTCTCCTCATTGCGCTCGAGATTTCTTTTTCCTGGGCGGTTACCTTGTTTGGGCGGCGCTTTTGTCCCGCTCTGACTTCTCTCCCTATTGGCACCCGGAGGGGGTGGGGGGCGTTCCCCTCCCCCCCTCGCTTCACTGCATCGCTCTTGCAATTTTTGGGTCGCCATTTTGTGCTTCCTCTGCTGTGCCTGTGTTCACATCTTGTAGGCGATTCCCTACAGGAGTGACTAACTCCCTTCAGTGGCCCAACTATGTCCCATCCTGCCGATTTTAGCCCTTCAGTGCCTGTCAGTTCACAGGTGGCCATTACTCAGGTATCTTCTCCTTCTCCTCCTGGGGCTGCTTCTATGCCCTCGGTGGATGCCCAGACCCTGGCTCTGCAGCAATCAATCTCCCATGCCATTGCTTCCGCTATGGGGTCTATGTCCTCTATTATCTCCCAATTCATATCACAGGCCCTTGTCCTACAGGTGCCTCACCGCATTCTTCCACCTGATATGGTTGCCTCCAGAAATCTACCAAAAGATAGCGTAGCTCTATCAAATGAGAGCGTGCTCAGCACACGCAAGAGAGCCTGTCCACGCCAGGCGGAAAAAGCGCGGCCGTGGAAGTCAGATCGCACTCAGCCCGAGCCTAGTTCAAACTCCGACATGGAGTCTGATGAGGAGGCTTTGATTTACCACCAAGGTGATTCAGATAATGATATTGAGGGCGCTATGGTGGACCCTGACATGGACGATAACGTCCCTTTGGCACGGCCTTCTACTAGTATGGCCCCGGATGCCACCACTTTGGGCTCTGTCTCCCTTACGGATCCTACAGGGGAGCCCCTTTTTGATCCTGATAATTTACATCATCCTAGATCTGCGGAGTGGATCCCCGCCTCACATGTTGCCCATTATTTAGAGGCCAGGATGAGGACGTGCAGCATACGGGTAGGCTACCCGACACTGCTAGATTTGAGTGTGTAGTTCCCTTTAAGCCAGTCAGGCCGGTTACCGGCAATCCTTATAACAGCCAGCAGAGGGAGCCCCCAGTTCAGTATAAATAGGCTAGGGCCTAGCTCAGAAGGTTAGAAGTTTCCAGACTCAGTGCAGAGAGGATTCCCTCCTGAGTCCATGCATAGAAGTCAGAAGGGCATAGCTAAACAGCGAAGACACGGAATACCACAGAGGCCGATCAGATAAAGCAAGAGGTACTCAAGACAACAGAGGAGGTACTATATAAAGACAGCTTCAAGGGTACGCCAGCTATAGGGCATTAGACCTTGGAGAGAAAGTCACATGTAGCAGGACCAGTCAGTAATAGTGTGCAAACCGCCTGTACTGCATCTCCTGTAATCAACACTCTGTATAATGCCTTGCTAAGACCGGCCATCCTGTACTCCCAAGAACCAGCTGTATTCACTGATATTCAGTAAAAGTTCCAGTTTTGTTGACTATCCTATGCTTGCTTCATTCTTCTACAATACCATACACGGCGTGTCACCGTTTAATTGACACTGGCGTCACGAACTGTTAAATACCTGCCTGTTCCAGTATTTGCCCCAATTGAAGACGACAGTGGATCCCAGGTTAGTGGTCAATCTGCACTACAAAGCCCAGCATCCACTACTGACCCCCTGGGACACTGCATCGCTCTTTTTGGCGTCACGAACAGGATCCGCATACTTCTACAGTGCAGAGAAGTGTGAACTGTGTGCTTTAACTATTCCACCACCGTATTACAAAGACTGTACCCTTTATTTCCAAGCCGGTGGATTGAAATTGTGCCTGGGAGGAATCAGAGACGCTGTACTGTGTTGCGCTACCCCCAGAGAGAAAATCGTACTTGTGGACTGTGATTTATTGGACTTTGCAACACCCTGCTTGCTGTCAGGGAATCGTGATCAAGATGGCCACCGGCCGCCTGGAGTAAAGTTTCCCGCGCTGCTGAGGACCTCCGTGGGCGGATCCCTTCAAAGACACAGAGAATCCCGCCCTCTTCATCATCGCACCGCCGCGGCCCTGCTTTTCCTGCGTCAGCAACGTCACCGCGTACACAGGACGTCCGGAGTCTCACGAGATTTGGCCTGCGCGAACCCGGCGATACCGGTAAGAACTTGTATCCGGAGGGAAGGGGATTGTTCCGGCCCCTTTAGTCACCAGCGGCCACCTCGTAATAAGTTAACATGTCAGATCCGGGAGTTGCCGAGCGGCCGGACCCGGGAGAGCTTGCGGCTCCTAATCATCCTATAGCCCCCAGCATGATGCCCTTTACCATGCCTTACTATTTTGGGGCCCCATGGTTTCCCCGCTATAACGGAGAGGCCCATACCCTAAGGGACTTTAAGGAAAAGTTGCTGGCCTTATTCAAACTATACCCCATAAATGCCGATCAGCAAATGGAAATCTTGCTAGCACAACTGGAGGGGGCTGCCCGCAGAGAGGTATTATCCTGGCCTGCTGCAGAACGGAGTACTCTAGAGCAGATATTCACCCGCCTCAGGGCCACTTTTGAAACGAGGACTGCCTCAGAGATAAAGATGCACTTCTTTGGCAAGAAACAGAGGCCCGGTGAGTCCCTCCGTGACTATGCCCTATCACTTCAGGAGGCTTTGGGGGCTGTAATTCAGATAGATCCCAAGGAAGCTGATAACCAGGATCAGACCCTGAGGGAACAATTTATTACCGGAGTGGCTAGTGAGCAAATAAGGACCCAATTAAAGATGCTGTCCGCCCAACACCCTAACAGTACCTTTCTGGACTTTAAAGAACTGGCTATAAAAATTCTGGGGTCAGCAGTATCTACAGAGTTGAACACCCCACCTGAGTTATCAGCCTGCAGGTCAAAACCGTTTATCATTAACCGAGCTGAGGCCGGTCAAGCTGTTCAGGCTACAGCTACCGATACTATCGCCATGCTGACAGAGCAAGTAAATCACCTCACTAAAAGCCTAGAGAGAGTGTGCAGAAAAATGGAGGAATGGGAAAAACCTATGATGTCAGAAGAGGAGTTCCTGTCACCCTCTAAGCCGTTCCCACCTCCATACCAAGAGACTCACCCCAGGGATCCTGGGAGGCGCAATAGGGGTCGCAAGCGGCCCGTGTGTGCATACTGCAAAAAGATGGGACACACAGAATCCACTTGCTGGCAGTTAAACGGGCAACCCCTGAGGCTGAGGACCACCCCTCGGGAGGTAGAACACTAGGTCCAAAAGATCCAAATTGGATGCCACGGTATGTAGGATCCCATCCTAAAATCAATGTGGAGATTAACGGGGTCCCCTTTGAAGCCCTATTAGATACTGGGTCTCAGGTCACTACTATTCAGCTGCCCGCCTTTGAAAGATTCTGGGACACCAACCAATTGACCCAGCCGCCTGAATCCTGGGTAGAGATTGTCGCCAGCAATGGCAAACCGGTAAAGATCCATGGATACTGGGAACCCACCCTGCAGGTGGGAGAAGTAACCTTGCCTCAACAGGGGGTGATAGTAGTACAGGCTGGCGACAGAGGAGGACATCCTGTCATTCTAGGCACCAATGTCTTCAAAAACTGTTATGCAGAAATACTTGACGTATTACACCAGACTCTGCCCACCGCTTCCTCTGCATCCAAGAGGGTGATTCAAAAGACTATCACTGTGTTAAGTGCCCAGCAGAGGTTTGCTAACGGGAAAGGAGAAATTTGTACTGCCAGGATTCGTGATAATAAGCCTGTGACTTTGCCTCCTAATTCCCAAACTCTCTTATGGTGTCGTGCTGTCCTGGGAGTCCAAGGCCAAGATTATCCAGCCCTGGTGGAACCAATCCAGATGGAGAACTACCCTTACGTGAGAGCTGCCAAGTGCCTGGTGAACGTCTCCCAAGGTAAAGTACCTGTCCGTCTGATTAACCTGAGTGATCATCCTGTTGCGCTTACTAAGCATGACCCTGTTGCCCAGCTTTCTCAGGTGTTCTTCCAAGACATCATCCGTCTTCCAGTGACAGAAAAGCCGCCAGCTGTAGTCAGCGGATGTCCGCCGGTGCCCCAGTCACAAGTGCCCTGGTGGGAAGAGCTCCATGTCGGGGACGAGGCTACCCCCCAACGTCAACAAGAGGGGATACTACAGCTTGTCAAAGAGCACCACCAGGCCTTCAGTAAACATGCTACTGATTATGGAGAGGTTAGTGCCATACAACACACCATACCTACTGGCTCTCATCCTCCTATCAAAGAGAGATACAGACCCTTACCGCCTACTTCCTATCAGACTGTAAAGGAAATGATCCAAGAGATGAAAGACTCTAATGTAATCCGGGACAGTCGTAGCCCGTGGGCGGCACCCCTGGTCCTTGTAAAGAAGAAGGATGGTGGTATCCGTTTCTGCGTGGACTATAGAAAAATTAATCAAATAACCCACAAAGACGCGTACCCACTGCCCCGCATTGAGGAGTCACTAACTGCTCTGGGCTCCGCTGCCTATTTCTCCACGTTGGACTTGACCAGTGGCTACTGGCAAGTACCCATGGCCCCGGCAGATAGGGAAAAGACGGCTTTCACCACTCCCATGGGCCTGTTCGAATTCAATTGTATGCCGTTCGGGTTATGTAATGCCCCAGGAACTTTCCAGAGACTAATGGAGCGGTGCTTGGGTCACAAAAACTTTGAAACAGTGCTGCTGTATCTAGATGACGTCATTGTGTACTCAAAAACATATGAAGACCATCTGAAACACTTAGCAGAGGTATTTGAAATCCTTATCAAATATGGCCTGAAGGTAAAGCCATCCAAGTGCCACTTGCTCAAACCTGCGGTAAAATACCTGGGGCATGTGGTAAGCGGAGAGGGCATACAACCTGACCCTGATAAGTTAGCGGCTGTCCGTAACTGGCCGGTCCCCACTACCGTCAAAGAGGTGAGGGGTTTCCTTGGTTTTGCCGGCTACTATAGACGTTTTATCCCCCATTTTGCTCAAATAGCCGATCCTATCCAGGAACTCTTGAGGGGGCAGCCCAAGAAAAGTCCTAGAACTCCAGTGCCCATTGAGTGGAATGAAGAAAGAGAGATAGCGTTCCAGTTGTTAAAAAAGAAACTGACTGAGCCTCCCGTGTTAGGTTATCCAGATTACAGCAAGCCCTTCCATCTGTATACTGATGCTAGCAAGCGAGGCCTGGGGGCTGTGTTAGCCCAGATCCAAGAGGGAAAAGAAAGAGTGATAGCCTATGCAAGCCGCTCCCTGAAAGGAGCTGAGAAAAATGACCAGAATTATAGTTCCTTCAAACTAGAGTTCCTGGCATTAGTGTGGGCAGTGACGGAGAAATTCAAAGATTATCTAGCCGCTACCCCCTTCATTGCATTCACTGATAATAACCCTCTGGCACATCTAAATACAGCTAAATTGGGGGCTTTGGAGCAAAGATGGGCCTCTCGCCTCGCCAACTATGATTTCTCTGTAAAATATCGTGCTGGACGTACTAATGACAATGCTGATGCTTTATCCAGGCTTCCCACAGAGACAGCTCCTGATGATGTGCGAGATGCTTGGGAAGATGTAGAAATGCCGGCCTTCTACCATAAATTTGCTCAACAGGATCAGGCTCGGGCTACCAGTAACAGAGCTGCAGTTCCTTCACCCTCCAGTAGGCCGGAACTCAAAGAAGAAAGGTGGGTGAAACTACAGTCTGAAAGTAGAGTGATGGGTGAATTGTTGGACTTCATTACCAGTGGCAGAACCCCTGAGAGGATTCGGCGTAAGAGTACAGATCCTGAGCTCATCAAACTGTGGAGACAGCGCCATCAACTCTTCATACAAAAGGGCCTGTTGCTACGGAGAAGCCTAGACCCAGTGTCCAACGAAAGAGTGCATCAAATTCTCATACCCCGACGAGATGCAGGTATGGTGTTGGAGATGTACCACAATCAATCCGGTCACTTCGGGGTCCAAAAGACTGAGGCAAATATCCGCCAGCGGTTTTACTGGGTGGGCATGAGAGAAGACATGGAGAAGTGGTGTCGAGAGTGCGTAGCCTGTGCCTTGAAACGAGGTGAACACCATGATCAGAGGGCACCACTGAGACCCATTGTAAGTACTCGTCCTCTTGAACTCGTCGCCATCGACCATGTGAAACTGGAGCCTAGTCGCTCAGGGTATGTGTACGCTATGACTATTATTGACCATTTCACTAAGTTTGTTGTAGCGGTGCCTGTGAGAGACCAGACGGCCAAGACTACAGCCGAACTGTTCTGGAAACACTTCCTCCTGCCCTACGGTTGTCCAGAAAAGATCCTCACCGATCAAGGTCCTGCTTTTGAGTCCCATCTGTTCCATGAACTGTGCCGCCTGCACAACTGTAAGAAGATCCGGACGACGGCCTACCATCCGCAAGGTAATGGATTATGTGAAAAAATGAATCAGACCTTGATAGAGATGCTGAGGACCGTGCCTCCTGAAACCAGGGGAGATTGGCCTAATCTGTTGCCACAGCTCATGTTCACATACAATCATACCATACACTGTTCCACCGGGTATACCCCCTTTTATTTGATGTTTGGGCGCCAAGGATTATTGCCTGCTGACCACTCCTTGGATGTACTCGTACCTGATTGCATCAACCCATTCCCTAATACCGACTGGGTTGCTGAACACCAAAGGCGATTGAATACAGCCCAAGCTATTGTTCAGGAACGTATGGACTATGCTAGAGACCGGCAGCAGAGAGACTATGACCAAGCAGCCCATGCAGAACCCCTGAAGATAGGGGCTGTGGTATGGTTAAAAAATAACCGCCGCACCAGTAAACTGGACAGTAAATGGGAACAAAGTCCCTATGTAGTCACTGCAATCCCAAATGTTGGAACTCACACTTATGAGATCACCCGGGAAGGCAGGGGATCCCAAATTGTACACCGAAACCGGTTAAAGCTCTGCCTGACACCAGAACCCAGTGCCGAGAGTTCTATCTCTGAACCCCCTGTGTCAGAGTCATCAATACGGCCCGAGGATCCTATGCAGGCTGTCCGTGATCTAAGGTATGACGCTGATCCCATGCATTGGCTTCTGACACCATGGTTGAACTTGTTGGTGCCCGCTCCGGCACCTACTGTACCTTCACTTCCAGAAGAGCCGGTTCAAGATGCCCCGGATCCAGCTCCCCCTCTAGTGGATCCTGTTGTTCCTGTTGTTCCTGTTGTTCCAGTTGTTCCTGACCAAGGTCTCACGGATGGAGATCCTCCTGTTGCTCCTCTCTCTTCTACCTCGTTGCTAAGGGAAGAGGAGACCCCTGTGTTGAGAAGGTCCACCCGGATAACCAGGGGACGTCCGCCAGTCCATTTAGGAGACTTTGACTATGCTGGTGGTGTCTCCCCCCGAACAGTTGTTAATAGAAATAGCCTGCTTGACGTTTGTACGCAAGAATGGACTCCTCCACGTGAGCCCTTGCCTGTTCTATACCCACGGGGAAACCCTGTGTAGTTCCTTATTATACTTCAGTCAAGGAAAAAAATAGACTAACCTGGTTCACCTTAAGTCCGCTGTGCCAGGTCAGCGGCCGTGCCTCAGAAGAAAGAAGACGCCCCTTCTTCTCGCGTCATTTATTGCAAATGTTATATTTTTGTGTGAAATAGTTGTTTATTATATTTATAATGCAATGTTTAAATTATGCAGCAGCTTATGTTGGTTCAGGCATGTGTGTGAGTACGAGGCCTTACTCACGTTAAAGTCTGGGGGTGTGCAGCATACGGGTAGGCTACCCGACACTGCTAGATTTGAGTGTGTAGTTCCCTTTAAGCCAGTCAGGCCGGTTACCGGCAATCCTTATAACAGCCAGCAGAGGGAGCCCCCAGTTCAGTATAAATAGGCTAGGGCCTAGCTCAGAAGGTTAGAAGTTTCCAGACTCAGTGCAGAGAGGATTCCCTCCTGAGTCCATGCATAGAAGTCAGAAGGGCATAGCTAAACAGCGAAGACACGGAATACCACAGAGGCCGATCAGATAAAGCAAGAGGTACTCAAGACAACAGAGGAGGTACTATATAAAGACAGCTTCAAGGGTACGCCAGCTATAGGGCATTAGACCTTGGAGAGAAAGTCACATGTAGCAGGACCAGTCAGTAATAGTGTGCAAACCGCCTGTACTGCATCTCCTGTAATCAACACTCTGTATAATGCCTTGCTAAGACCGGCCATCCTGTACTCCCAAGAACCAGCTGTATTCACTGATATTCAGTAAAAGTTCCAGTTTTGTTGACTATCCTATGCTTGCTTCATTCTTCTACAATACCATACACGGCGTGTCACCGTTTAATTGACACTGGCGTCACGAACTGTTAAATACCTGCCTGTTCCAGTATTTGCCCCAATTGAAGACGACAGTGGATCCCAGGTTAGTGGTCAATCTGCACTACAAAGCCCAGCATCCACTACTGACCCCCTGGGACACTGCAGACGCCCTTATGTAAGGAGACACAAAATAAATTAAGGGCCGAATGCCCACGCCCCTTTGATACCTAATAAGGTCTGTGAGACCCCTAATGTTGACCCAAAAATGGTCCAGTTCCTGGCCAAGACAGGGTTTAACCCCCGCAGGGGCCTGGATTCTGCATCACGGGCTTGCCAGGATAAGCTCCTAGATATTTTAGGACCCCTTGCAAAGATCTTTCATATTGCAGAGTTTGCTAGAGCGGACAGCACCCCGATAGACCCAGAGGAACTCCGTGGATGGGTACAGCGTGCAATCTGCATTGCGGGGATTGTGAATACATCCCTCGCGATTGAGAGGAGGAAGGCTATCCTCATGAAAATAGAGCCAAAACTGGCCAACATGGCTTTGACTGAAGCGGGCAAGGATGCTCAAGGGCTCCTTTTTGGCGATTCCTTTATAAAGGAGCTAGGAAAGTTTGTGGGGGCCTTCACTGCCTTGGACAAGGCCTTGGACAATCATCTATGCGCAACGTTTTTCACGGTAGGGTCTCTACCAGGGCTGGCAGTGTTAGGGGCCGACTGTCCGGCCGTGCACATTTTCAGACCCGTAACACAGGTCGCGGTCCCTTCAATCAGCGTCCAGCGTTTCAGGACCAGAGACATTAAGCCTCTTTCTTCCCGTCCAGAGGCGCTTTCGGAAGGTCTAGAGGTTTCAGAGGGACTCCGGGTTTAAGACGTCTTTTCGGTGAGTCCTCAAAATCTGCTTCTTTCTTCTTCCCTTTACATAGGAGGCAGACTCCAACATTTTTTACATGCCTAGTCTCTCATCACGTCCAACCCGTGGCTCCTGACTACTATCAGGGGTTTTCAGATAGAACTGATAGACACCCCACTTTGTCTTCCGCCATCCAGGTCGAGGGAGCTCTCACCAGAGTCTCGTCAGCTGATAGACGCAGAACTCCTATCCCTTCGGGAAAAAAGGGCTATAGAGAGAGCCCCGTTATCCCATGGAGGTGTCATCAGCAACATTTTTCTGGTGGAGAAGAAGGGAGGGCAATTTTGTCCAGTTATAAACCTAAAAAACCTAAACGTTTATGTTCGATACCGCCATTTCAAAATGGAGGGTATCCACCTACTCAGGGACCTCCTTCTTCCGGGGGACTGGATGGTGAAGCTCGACCTGAAAGATGCTTACCTTACAGTGCCGGTTGCCTTGCAGTCAAGGGACCTGCTTCGATTCCTTTGGAGGGGGCAGGTCTGGCGTTTGACCTGCCTCCCGTTTGGCCTTTCCTTGGCTCCATGGTGCTTCACCAAGCTCATGAAGCCAGTGGTCTCATGGCTTCACAGTCAGGGTGTCCGTCTGATAATTTACTTGGACGACATGCTGCTCATTGCCCAATATCCATCCATTCTTCTGGCTCACCTGCGTTTGTCCATCTCCCTTCTCACCGGCCTCAGGTTCGTTATCAATCGAGAGAAATCTTGTCTTCGACTGTCGAGATCCATGGAGTTCTTGGGATTCAGAGTTGATTCAACTGCACGCACTCTTTGCCTTCCCCTGGCCAAGGTCTGGTCCATCCGCAAGGAGCTGCGTCACACTCTACGGCTTCCCCGGGTTTCCCTGCGTCACTTGGCCCGTATCTTGGGTCTCCTGTTGTCCTCTATTAAGGCGATTTTCCCTGCCCCTCTGCATTACTGGGCACTTCAACGGCTCAAGATTGCACATCTACAGGTGGGTGCCTCCTACGCGGACTCAGTGGTCCTGGACCAGGGACGAGCTGACGTGGTGGATTTACAATCTTGATGCGTGGAATGGCAGGGCCATCATTGGCCCCCAGCCGGATTTGATTATAGAGTCGGATGCCAGCCTGCAGGGGTGGGGTGCTCGCTGCAACAGCATTTCCACCGGGGGTCCTCAGTCAACATCAGAGGCGACTTTGCACATCAACGCTTTGGAGCTTTTAGCAGGCTCCTTCGTGATTCAGAATGTCACGGAAGGTGTGCAGGAAACTAGAAAACACAAAATGAATATACGACTGACTGGATCCAAAACTAAGGAACAAAAAGGAAGAGCCCTGCATCAGACCTGGCTCTCTCCCTGACTGCTCAGCCTATGCGAAAATCCCAATGGTAGATGATCGCATATCCTCGTACCTTGACTGTATAACACCTGAACACCCTATAATAGTGAGGGGACACGACCACCGGCTCCCTACACTAGATACGGAGGGAGTCAGGGTCACCTGGGATCCAGCAAACAGAAAATCACAAATAAATGAACAACACTTATCTTGTAGAAGACTCAGAAGTAGGAACATCATGCACACACTCCATGAAGTTGTATAAACCACAAAGTGATGCACTATGGGAAAAGGATTTAAAGGGATGCAATCAGTGCAACTACATGACAGCTGAGAGAGGCTAACGAGATGAGAAAATGAAAGCAAAACAAAGGAACCTCAAGGGGGAGGTTCTAGACGTCTGTCAGAGCTTCTCAGATGTCTGGTGGTGACAGTACCCCTCCCTCTACGAGTGGACTCCAGACACTCAGAGCCCACCTTCTCAGGATGGGACCTATGGAAAGCCCTGATGAGACGAGTGGCCTTAATGTCCGTCACTGGGACCCACATCCTCTCCTCAGGACTAGGGATGAGCGAACTCGAACTGTATAGTTCGGGTTCGTACCGAATTTTGGGGTGTCCGTGACACGGACCCGAACCCGGACATTTTCGTAAAAGTCCGGGTTCGGGTTCGGTGTTCGTCGCTTTCTTCGCGCTTTTGTGACGCTTTCTTGGCGCTTTTTGAAAGGCTGCAAAGCAGCCAATCAACAAGCGTCATACTACTTGCCCCAAGAGGCCATCACAGCCATGCCTACTATTGGCATGGCTGTGATTGGCCAGAGCACCATGTGACCCAGCCTCTATTTAAGCTGGAGTCACATAGCGCCGCCCGTCACTCTGCTCTGATTAGCGTAGGGAGAGGTTGCGGCTGCGACAGTAGGGCGAGATTAGGCAGATTAACTCCTCCAAAGGACTTGATTAACTGATCGATCTGCAGCTGTGGATCATTGAGCTGCTGATCCTCAATTGCTCACTGTTTTTAGGCTGCACAGACCGTTTGTCAGTCTCATTTTTCTGGGGTGATCGGCGGCCATTTTGTGTCTTGTGGTGCGCCAGCACAAGCTGCGACCAAGTGCATTTAACCCTCAATGGTGTGGTTGTTTTTTGGCTAAAGCCTACATCAGGGTGAAGCTGTCACACCAAGTGCATTTAACCAGCAATAGTCTGTTCATTTTTTGGCCATATACAAAATCAGGGGCAAGCTGCGCCTGTCACCAAGTGCATTTAACCCTCAATGGTGTGGTTGTTTTTTGGCTAAAGCCTACATCAGGGTGAAGCTGTCACACCAAGTGCATTTAACCAGCAATAGTCTGTTCATTTTTTGGCCATATACAAAATCAGGGGCAAGCTGCGCCTGTCACCAAGTGCATTTAACCCTCAATGGTGTGGTTGTTTTTTGGCTAAAGCCTACATCAGGGTGAAGCTGTCACACCAAGTGCATTTAACCAGCAATAGTCTGTTCATTTTTTGGCCATATACAAAATCAGGGGCAAGCTGCGCCTGTCACCAAGTGCATTTAACCCTCAATGGTGTGGTTGTTTTTTGGCTAAAGCCTACATCAGGGTGAAGCTGTCACACCAAGTGCATTTAACCAGCAATAGTCTGTTCATTTTTTGGCCATATACAAAATCAGGGGCAAGCTGCGCCTGTCACCAAGTGCATTTAACCCTCAATGGTGTGGTTGTTTTTTGGCTAAAGCCTACATCAGGGTGAAGCTGTCACACCAAGTGCATTTAACCAGCAATAGTCTGTTTATTTTTTGGCCATATCCCAGTCTAATTCTGTCACTAAATCCATACCGGTCACCCAGCGCCTAAATACTAGGCCTCAAATTTATATCCAGCTAAATCTGTCCCTAGTGCTGTAGCTGGGCGAGTTATTTAGTGTCCGTTCAAGCACATTTCTTGTTCTGGGTTGAAATACAATTCCCAATTTAGCAATTTCATAATTTAGTGGTTCCTGCTATATCAGAGCTATTTGAAATCTATCCCAAAAAGGGTATATAATATTGAAGGTGCACATTGGGTCATTCAGAATAACTTCACACACACCCGCTACTGTGTATTTCCAAGTCTAATTCTGTCACTAAACCCATACCTGTCACCCAGCGCCTAAATACTAGGCCTCAAATTTAAATCCCTCTAAATCTCTCGTTACCCGCTGTACTGTTGTTGCTGGGCAAGATATTTAGTGTCCGTCAAAGCACATTTTTTGTTCTGGGTTGAAGTACAATTCCCAATTTAGCAATTTCATAATTTAGTGGTTCCTGCTATATCAGAGCTATTTGGAATCTATCCCTAAAAGGGTATATAATATTGAAGGTGCACATTGGGTCATTCAGAATAACTTCACACACACCCGCTACTGTGTATTTCCAAGTCTAATTCTGTCACTAAACCCATACCTGTCACCCAGCGCCTAAATACTAGGCCTCAAATTTAAATCCCTCTAAATCTCTCGTTACCGCTGTACTGTTGTTGCTGGGCAAGATATTTAGTGTCCGTCAAAGCACATTTTTTGTTCTGGGTTGAAGTACAATTCCCAATTTAGCAATTTCATAATTTAGTGGTTCCTGCTATATCAGAGCTATTTGGAATCTATCCCTAAAAGGGTATATAATATTGAAGGTGCACATTGGGTCATTCAGAATAACTTCACACACACCCGCTACTGTGTATTTCCAAGTCTAATTCTGTCACTAAACCCATACCTGTCACCCAGCGCCTAAATACTAGGCCTCAAATTTAAATCCCTCTAAATCTCTCGTTACCCGCTGTACTGTTGTTGCTGGGCAAGATATTTAGTGTCCGTCAAAGCACATTTTTTGTTCTGGGTTGAAGTACAATTCCCAATTTAGCAATTTCATAATTTAGTGGTTTCTGCTATATCAGAGCTATTTGAAATCTATCCCTAAAAGGGTATATAATATTGAAGGTGCACATAGGGTCATTCAGAATAACTTCACACACACGCTTCTGTGCATTTCCAAGTCTAATTCTGTCACTAAATCCATACCGGTGACCCAGCGCCTAAATACTAGGCCTCAAATTTAAATCCCTCTAAATCTCTCGTTACCCACCGCTGTACTGTTGTTGCTGGGCAAGATATTTAGTGTCCGTCAAAGCACATTTTTTGTTCTGGGTTGAAGTACAATTCCCAATTTAGCAATTTCATAATTTAGTGGTTTCTGCTATATCAGAGCTATTTGAAATCTATCCCTAAAAGGGTATATAATATTGAAGGTGCACATAGGGTCATTCAGAATAACTTCACACACACGCTTCTGTGCATTTCCAAGTCTAATTCTGTCACTAAATCCATACCGGTGACCCAGCGCCTAAATACTAGGCCTCAAATTTAAATCCCTCTAAATCTCTCGTTACCCACCGCTGTACTGTTGTTGCTGGGCAAGATATTTAGTGTCCGTCAAAGCACATTTTTTGTTCTGGGTTGAAGTACAATTCCCAATTTAGCAATTTCATAATTTAGTGGTTTCTGCTATATCAGAGCTATTTGAAATCTATCCCTAAAAGGGTATATAATATTGAAGGTGCACATAGGGTCATTCAGAATAACTTCACACACACGCTTCTGTGCATTTCCAAGTCTAATTCTGTCACTAAATCCATACCGGTGACCCAGCGCCTAAATACTAGGCCTCAAATTTAAATCCCTCTAAATCTCTCGTTACCCACCGCTGTACTGTTGTTGCTGGGCAAGATATTTAGTGTCCGTCAAAGCACATTTTTTGTTCTGGGTTGAAGTACAATTCCCAATTTAGCAATTTCATAATTTAGTGGTTTCTGCTATATCAGAGCTATTTGAAATCTATCCCTAAAAGGGTATATAATATTGAAGGTGCACATAGGGTCATTCAGAATAACTTCACACACACGCTTCTGTGCATTTCCAAGTCTAATTCTGTCACTAAATCCATACCGGTGACCCAGCGCCTAAATACTAGGCCTCAAATTTAAATCCCTCTAAATCTCTCGTTACCCACCGCTGTACTGTTGTTGCTGGGCAAGATATTTAGTGTCCGTCAAAGCACATTTTTTGTTCTGGGTTGAAGTACAATTCCCAATTTAGCAATTTCATAATTTAGTGGTTTCTGCTATATCAGAGCTATTTGAAATCTATCCCTAAAAGGGTATATAATATTGAAGGTGCACATAGGGTCATTCAGAATAACTTCACACACACGCTTCTGTGCATTTCCAAGTCTAATTCTGTCACTAAATCCATACCGGTGACCCAGCGCCTAAATACTAGGCCTCAAATTTAAATCCCTCTAAATCTCTCGTTACCCACCGCTGTACTGTTGTTGCTGGGCAAGATATTTAGTGTCCGTCAAAGCACATTTTTTGTTCTGGGTTGAAGTACAATTCCCAATTTAGCAATTTCATAATTTAGTGGTTTCTGCTATATCAGAGCTATTTGAAATCTATCCCTAAAAGGGTATATAATATTGAAGGTGCACATAGGGTCATTCAGAATAACTTCACACACACCCGCTACTGTGTATTTCCAAGTCTAATTCTGTCACTAAACCCATACCTGTCACCCAGCGCCTAAATACTAGGCCTCAAATTTAAATCCCTCTAAATCTCTCGTTACCGCTGTCCTGTTGTAGCTGGGAAAGTTATTTAGTGCCCGTCAAAGCACATTTTTTGTTCTGGGTTGAAGTACAATTCCCAATTTAGCAATTTCATAATTTAGTGGTTCCTGCTATATCAGAGCTATTTGAAATCTATCCCAAAAAGGGTATATAATATTCAAGGTGCACATTGGGTCATTCAGAATAACTTCACACACACGCTTCTGTGCATTTCCAAGTCTAATTCTGTCACTAAATCCATACCGGTCACCCAGCGCCTAAATACTAGGCCTCAAATTTATATCCCGCTGAATTTGAATACAATACATTGGGCCAAATAATATATTTGTTGTTGTGGTGAACCATAACAATGAGAAAAACATCTAGTAAGGGACGCGGACGTGGACATGGTCGTGGTGGTGTTAGTGGACCCTCTGGTGCTGGGAGAGGACGTGGCCGTTCTGCCACATCCACACGTCCTAGTGTACCAACTACCTCAGGTCCCAGTAGCCGCCAGAATTTACAGCGATATATGGTGGGGCCCAATGCCGTTCTAAGGATGGTAAGGCCTGAGCAGGTACAGGCATTAGTCAATTGGGTGGCCGACAGTGGATCCAGCACGTTCACATTATCTCCCACCCAGTCTTCTGCAGAAAGCGCACAGATGGCGCCTGAAAACCAACCCCATCAGTCTGTCACATCACCCCCATGCATACCAGGGAAACTGTCTCAGCCTCAAGTTATGCAGCAGTCTCTTATGCTGTTTGAAGACTCCGCTGGCAGGGTTTCCCAAGGGCATCCACCTAGCCCTTCCCCAGCGGTGAAAGACATAGAATGCACTGACGCACAACCACTTATGTTTCCTGATGATGAGGACATGGGAATACCACCTCAGCATGTCTCTGATGATGACGAAACACAGGTGCCAACTGCTGCGTCTTTCTGCAGTGTGCAGACTGAACAGGAGGTCAGGGATCAAGACTGGGTGGAAGACGATGCAGGGGACGATGAGGTCCTAGACCCCACATGGAATGAAGGTCGTGCCACTGACTTTCACAGTTCGGAGGAAGAGGCAGTGGTGAGACCGAGCCAACAGCGTAGCAAAAGAGGGAGCAGTGGGCAAAAGCAGAACACCCGCCGCCAAGAGACTCCGCCTGCTACTGACCGCCGCCATCTGGGACCGAGCACCCCAAAGGCAGCTTCAAGGAGTTCCCTGGCATGGCACTTCTTCAAACAATGTGCTGACGACAAGACCCGAGTGGTTTGCACGCTGTGCCATCAGAGCCTGAAGCGAGGCATTAACGTTCTGAACCTGAGCACAACCTGCATGACCAGGCACCTGCATGCAAAGCATGAACTGCAGTGGAGTAAACACCTTAAAACCAAGGAAGTCACTCAGGCTCCCCCTGCTACCTCTTCTGCTGCTGCCGCCTCGGCCTATTCTGCTGCTGCCGCCTCGGCCTCTTCCTCCGCCTCTGGAGGAACGTTGGCACCTGCCGCCCAGCAAACAGGGGATGTACCACCAACACCACCACCACCACCTCCGTCACCAAGCGTCTCAACCATGTCACACGCCAGCGTTCAGCTCTCCATCTCACAAACATTTGATAGAAAGCGTAAATTCCCACCTAGCCACCCTCGATCCCTGGCCCTGAATGCCAGCATTTCTAAACTACTGGCCTATGAAATGCTGTCATTTAGGCTGGTGGACACAGACAGCTTCAAACAGCTCATGTCGCTTGCTGTCCCACAGTATGTTGTTCCCAGCCGGCACTACTTCTCCAAGAGAGCCGTGCCTTCCCTGCACAACCAAGTATCCGATAAAATCAAGTGTGCACTGCGCAACGCCATCTGTAGCAAGGTCCACCTAACCACAGATACGTGGACCAGTAAGCACGGCCAGGGACGCTATATCTCCCTAACTGCACACTGGGTAAATGTAGTGGCAGCTGGGCCCCAGGCGGAGAGCTGTTTGGCGCACGTCCTGCCGCCGCCAAGGATCGCAGGGCAACATTCTTTGCCTCCTGTTGCCACCTCCTCCTTCTCGGCTTCCTCCTCCTCTTCTTCCACCTGCTCATCCAGTCAGCCACACACCTTCACCACCAACTTCAGCACAGCCCGGGGTAAACGTCAGCAGGCCATTCTGAAACTCATATGTTTGGGGGACAGGCCCCACACCGCACAGGAGTTGTGGCGGGGTATTGAACAACAGACCGACGAGTGGTTGCTGCCGGTGAGCCTCAAGCCCGGCCTGGTGGTGTGTGATAATGGGCGAAATCTCGTTGCAGCTCTGGGACTAGCCAATTTGACGCACATCCCTTGCTTGGCGCATGTGCTGAATTTGGTGGTGCAGAAGTTCATTCACAACTACCCCGACATGTCAGAGCTGCTGCATAAAGTGCGGGCCGTCTGTTCGCGCTTCCGGCGTTCACATCCTGCCGCTGCTCGCCTGTCTGCGCTACAGCGTAACTTCGGCCTTCCCGCTCACCGCCTCATATGCGACGTGCCCACCAGGTGGAACTCCACCTTGCACATGCTGGACAGACTGTGCGAGCAGCAGCAGGCCATAGTGGAGTTTCAGCTGCAGCACGCACGGGTCAGTCGCACTACAGAACAGCACCACTTCACCACCAATGACTGGGCCTCCATGCGAGACCTGTGTGCCCTGTTGCGCTGTTTCGAGTACTCCACCAACATGGCCAGTGGCGATGACACCGTTATCAGCGTTACAATACCACTTCTATGTCTCCTTGAGAAAACACTTAGGGCGATGATGGAACAGGAGGTGGCCCAGGAGGAGGAGGAGGAGGATGAGGAAGAGGGGTCATTTTTAGCACTTTCAGGCCAGTCTCTTCGAAGTGACTCAGAGGGAGGTTTTTTGCAACAGCAGAGGCCAGGTACAAATGTGGCCAGCCAGGGCCCACTACTGGAGGACGAGGAGGACGAGGATGAGGAGGAGGTGGAGGAGGATGAGGATGAAGCATGGTCACAGCGGGGTGGCACCCAACGCAGCTCGGGTCCATCACTGGTGCGTGGCTGGGGGGAAAGGCAGGACGATGACGATACGCCTCCCACAGAGGACAGCTTGTCCTTACCCCTGGGCAGCCTGGCACACATGAGCGACTACATGCTGCAGTGCCTGCGCAACGACAGCAGAGTTGCCCACATTTTAACCTGTGCGGACTACTGGGTTGCCACCCTGCTGGATCCACGCTACAAAGACAATGTGCCCACCTTACTTCCTGCACTGGAGCGTGATAGGAAGATGCGCGAGTACAAGCGCACGTTGGTAGACGCGCTACTGAGAGCATTCCCAAATGTCACAGGGGAACAAGTGGAAGCCCAAGGCCAAGGCAGAGGAGGAGCAAGAGGTCGCCAAGGCAGCTGTGTCACGGCCAGCTCCTCTGAGGGCAGGGTTAGCATGGCAGAGATGTGGAAAACTTTTGTCAACACGCCACAGCTAACTGCACCACCACCTGATACGCAACGTGTTAGCAGGAGGCAACATTTCACTAACATGGTGGAACAGTACGTGTGCACACCCCTCCACGTACTGACTGATGGTTCGGCCCCATTCAACTTCTGGGTCTCTAAATTGTCCACGTGGCCAGAGCTAGCCTTTTATGCCTTGGAGGTGCTGGCCTGCCCGGCAGCCAGCGTTTTGTCTGAACGTGTATTCAGCACGGCAGGGGGCGTCATTACAGACAAACGCAGCCGCCTGTCTACAGCCAATGTGGACAAGCTGACGTTCATAAAAATGAACCAGGCATGGATCCCACAGGACCTGTCCGTCCCTTGTCCAGATTAGACATTAACTACCTCCCCATAACCATATATTATTGGACTCCAGGGCACTTCCTCATTCAATCCTATTTTTATTTTCATTTTACCATTATATTGCGATGCTACCCAAAGTTGAATGAACCTCTCCTCTGCCTGTGTGCTAGGCCTAAATATATGCCAATGGACTGTTGCAGTGGTGGCTGACATGAAGCCTGATTCTCTGCTATGACATGCAGACTAATTCTCTGCTGACATGAAGCCAGATTGTCTGTTACGGGACCTCTCTCCTCTGCCTGGGTGCTGGGCCTAAATTTATGACAATGGACTGTTGCAGTGGTGGCTGACGTGAAGCCTGATTCTCTGCTATGACATGCAGACTGATTCTCTGCTGACATGAAGCCAGATCCTCTGTTACGGGACCTCTCTCCTCTGCCTGGGTGCTGGGCCTAAATTTATGACAATGGACTGTTGCAGTGGTGGCTGACGTGAAGCCTGATTCTCTGCTATGACATGCAGACTGATTCTCTGCTGACATGAAGCCAGATCCTCTGTTACGGGACCTCTCTCCTCTGCCTGGGTGCTGGGCCTGAATATATGCCAATGGACTGTTGCAGTGGTGGGTGACGTGAAGCCTCATTCTCTGCTATGACATGCAGACTGATTCTCTGCTGACATGAAGCCAGATCCTCTGTTACGGGACCTCTCTCCTCTGCCTGGGTGCTGGGCCTAAATTTATGACAATGGACTGTTGCAGTGGTGGCTGACGTGAAGCCTGATTCTCTGCTATGACATGCAGACTGATTCTCTGCTGACATGAAGCCAGATCCTCTGTTACGGGACCTCTCTCCTCTGCCTGGGTGCTGGGCCTGAATATATGCCAATGGACTGTTGCAGTGGTGGGTGACGTGAAGCCTCATTCTCTGCTATGACATGCAGACTAATTCTCTGCTGACATGAAGCCAGATTGTCTGTTACGGGACCTCTCTCCTCTGCCTGTGTGTGTGCTGGGCCTAAATATATGCCAATGGACTGTTGCAGTGGTGGCTGACGTGAAGCCTCATTCTCTGCTATGACATGCAGACTGATTCTCTGCTGACATGAAGCCAGATCCTCTGTTACGGGACCTCTCTCCTCTGCCTGGGTGCTGGGCCTAAATTTATGACAATGGACTGTTGCAGTGGTGGCTGACGTGAAGCCTGATTCTCTGCTATGACATGCAGACTGATTCTCTGCTGTCATGAAGCCAGATTGTCTGTTACGGGACCTTTCTCCTCTACCTGGGTTCTGGGCCTAAATTTATGAAAATTGACTCTTACAGTGGTGGGTGACGTGAAGCCTGATTCTCTGCTATGATATGAAGACTGATTCTCTGCTGACATGAAGCCAGATTGTCTGTTACGGGACCTTTCTCCTCTGCCTGGGTTCTGGGCCTAAATTTATGAAAATTGACTCTTACAGTGGTGGGTGACGTGAAGCCTGATTCTCTGCTATGATATGAAGACTGATTCTCTGCTGACATGAAGCCAGATTGTCTGTTACGGGACCTTTCTCCTCTGCCTGGGTTCTGGGCCTAAATTTATGAAAATTGACTCTTACAGTGGTGGGTGACGTGAAGCCTGATTCTCTGCTATGATATGAAGACTGATTCTCTGCTGACATGAAGCCAGATTGTCTGTTACTGGACCTTTCTCCTCTGCCTGGGTTCTGGGCCTAAATTTATGAAAATTGACTCTTACAGTGGTGGGTGACGTGAAGCCTGATTCTCTGCTATGATATGAAGACTGATTCTCTGCTGACATGAAGCCAGATTGTCTGTTACGGGACCTTTCTCCTCTGCCTGGGTTCTGGGCCTAAATTTATGAAAATTGACTCTTACAGTGGTGGGTGACGTGAAGCCTGATTCTCTGCTATGATATGAAGACTGATTCTCTGCTGACATGAAGCCAGATTCTCTGTTACGGGACCTCTCTCCTCTGCCTGGGTGCTGGGCCTAAATTTATGACAATGGACTGTTGCAGTGGTGGCTGACGTGAAGCCTGATTCTCTGCTATGACATGCAGACTGATTCTCTGCTGACATGAAGCCAGATTCTCTGTTACGGGACCTCCCTCCTCTGCCTGGGTGCTGGGCCTAAATATATGCCAATGGACTGTTGCAGTGGTGGCTGACGTGAAGCCTCATTCTCTGCTATGACATGCAGACTAATTCTCTGCTGACATGAAGCCAGATTGTCTGTTACGGGACCTCTCTCCTCTGCCTGGGTGCTGGGCCTAAATTTATGAAATGGACTCTTACAGTGGTGGGTGACGTGAAGCCAGATTCTCTGCTATGGGACCTCTCTCCAATTGATTTTGGTTAATTTTTATTTATTTAATTTTTATTTTAATTCATTTCCCTATCCACATTTGTTTGCAGGGGATTTACCTACATGTTGCTGCCTTTTGCAGCCCTCTAGCTCTTTCCTGGGCTGTTTTACAGCCTTTTTAGTGCCGAAAAGTTCGGGTCCCCATTGACTTCAATGGGGTTCGGGTTCGGGACGAAGTTCGGATCGGGTTCGGATCCCGAACCCGAACATTTCCGGGATGTTCGGCCGAACTTCTCGAACCCGAACATCCAGGTGTTCGCTCAACTCTACTCAGGACCATAACCCTCCCAATGAACGAGGTACTGGAGAGAACCGCGGACAACACGAGAATCCACAATCCTAGAGACCTGAAATTCAAGATTACCATCAACCACAATCGAAGGAGGAGGCAAAGATGAGGGTACAATGGGTTGGACATAAGGTTTTAATAAGGACTTATGAAAAACATTATGGATCTTCCAAGTCTGAGGAAGATCAAGATGGTAGGCAACAGGATTGATGACGGACAAGATTTTGTAAGGCCCAATAAACTTAGGACCCAACTTCCAGGAGGGAACCTTCAATTTGATATTCTTAGTAGACAACCACACCAGATCACCAACATTCAGGTCCGGACCAGGCACACGTCTCTTATCCCCAACACGCTTATATCTCTCACTCATGCTCTTTAAATTATCCTGTATCTTTTGCCAAATAGATGACAAAGACGAGGAGAATCTGTCCTCATCAGGTAAACCAGAAGACCCCTCTCCCGAGAAAGTCCCAAACTGCGGATGAAACCCATATGCACCAAAAAATTGTGACTTATCAGAGGACTCCTGACGACGGTTATTTAAAGCAAACTCAGCAAGAGACAAAAAAGAACACCAATCCTCCTGATTCTCCGCCACAAAACAGCGCAGATATGTCTCCAGATTCTGATTGACGCGCTCTGTTTGGCCATTCGACTGCGGGTGGAAAGCAGAAGAGAATGACAACCGAACCCCCAAGCGAGAACAGAAAGCCTTCCAGAATCTGGAAACAAACTGCGTGCCCCTATCAGAGACTATGTCTGAGGGAATACCATGCAATTTGACAATGTGATCAATAAATGCCTGCGCCAGCGTCTTAGCATTGGGCAAACCAGGAAAAGGGATGAAATGCACCATTTTGCTAAAACGGTCCACCACCACCAGAATCACAGTCTTCCCCGAGGAACGAGGCAGGTCCGTAATGAAGTCCATGGACAGATGTGTCCAAGGACGGGAAGGAATGGGTAAGGGAAGGAGAGGACCTGATGGCCGTGAATGAGGGACTTTGGCACGAGCGCAGGTCTCGCAGGCTGCCACAAAACCCTCAACCGACTTACGAAGCGCCCGGCCACCAGAATCTCCGAGCAATGAGATCCACTGTGGCTCTTGCCCCCGGGTGCCCAGCAAGGACCGTATTGTGGTGTTCCTTAAAAATCTTGTGTCTTAAAGCGAGAGGCACAAAAAACCTCCCAGGAGGACAAAGATCAGGAGCCTCTGACTGGGCTACCTGAACCTCTGCCTCTAATTCAGGATAAAGAGCAGAGACCACCACACCTTCAGCCAAAATGGGACCCGGGTCTTCAAAATTCCCACCTCCCGGAAAACAACGTGACAGGGCATCCGCCTTCACATTCTTAACCCCAGGGCGGAACGTGACATCAGAATTAAACCTGGAAAAGAACAAAGACCATCTGGCCTGTCTCGGGTTCAGACGCTTGGCTGACTCCAAGTAGGCCAGATTCTTATGGTCAGTAAACACGGTAATAGGGTGTCTGGCTCCCTCTAGCCAATGGCGCCATTCCTCAAAAGCCAATTTGATGGTCAACAACTCCCTATCTCCCACATCGTAATTTCTCTCTGCGGAGGAGAGTTTCTTCGAGAAAAAGGCACACGGTCGCCATTTGGCAGGAGAGGGACTCTGAGACAAGACTGCACCCACACCCACCTCAGAAGCATCAACCTCAACTATGAAGGGTAGAGAAATATCAGGTTGTACCAAGATGGGAGCGGAAGCAAAACTCTCCTTGATATTAGAAAAGGCCTTACGCGCCTCTACCGACCAGGAGGAAAAATCTACCCCCTTTCTAGTCATATCAGTGAGTGGTTTAACAACAGAGGAATAATTCAAAATAAACTTCCTGTAATAATTGGCAAAGCCCAAAAAACGCATCAGCGCCTTCTGATTCTCAGGAAGCTCCCACTCAAGCACAGCGCGGACCTTCTCGGGGTCCATGCGAAAACCAGAAGCGGAGAGAAGAAACCCCAGAAATTGAATTTCTGGAACCGCAAACACACATTTCTCCAGTTTAGCGTACAATTTATTCTCCCGCAGGATGAGCAAGACCTGACGTAAGTGTTCCCTATGAGTTTTGAAATCAGGAGAAAAAATCAAAATGTCATCCAGATACACTAATACAAATTTCCCCATTAAATGATAAAAAATGCTGTTCACAAAATGCTGAAAGACGGCTGGAGCATTCATCAAACCAAAAGGCATAACCAAATTCTCAAAATGGCCCTCAGGGGTATTGAAGGCCGTCTTCCATTCGTCTCCTTCTCTGACCCTGACCAGGTTGTATGCCCCTCTTAGATCCAACTTGGAAAAAACTTTAGCCCCAACAATCTGGTTAAACAGGTCCGGGATCAAAGGAAGCGGATAAGGGTCACAAATTGTGATACTGTTCAGCTCCCTGAAATCCAGACATGGTCTTAAAGAACCATCTTTTTTCTTAACAAAGAAAAAACCAGCGGCAACAGGTGACTTCGAGGGTCGTATGTGTCCTTTTCTCAGACTCTCAGAGATATAAGCACGCATAGCGACCCTTTCAGGCTGGGAGAGATTGTATAAACGAGATTTAGACAGCTTGGCGCCTGGGATGAGATTAATAGGGCAATCGTACTCCCTGTGCGGGGGCAAGTCCTGAACACCACTCTCAGAGAAGACATCCGAAAATTCAGAGAGAAAAGATGGTACAGTCTTAGTAGAAACCTCAGAAACAGATGTCGTGAGGCAATTCTCTCTGCAAAAGTCATTCCAACCATTTATTTGTCTCATATGCCAATCAATGGTGGGGTTATGTTTAGTGAGCCAGGGTAGCCCCAACACTAGAGGAGTAGGCAACCCGCTAAGGACAAAACATGACACATCCTCAACATGAGCATCACTCACAATCAAACGGATATTGTGAACTATGCCCTTTAATGATTTCTGAGAAAGTGGAGCGGAATCAATAGCAAAAACAGGTATATCCTTTCTCAAAGTGCATACCTGGAAACCATGAGTTATAGCAAATTGATTATCAATGAGATTGACAGCTGCTCCACTATCTACAAAAATCTCACAAAAATTTTTTCTTGCTCTCTAGCGCCACCCTGGCAGGTAGGACAAAACGGGAACTACAAGCAAACGGAAAACCTTCAATTTCCGCATCAACCCTGCCAATGGTAACAGATGGAACATTTTTAAAGGATTTTTTCCTTTTTGTTTCTTTATTACTCTAAAAGAACTGCCTGAATCTCCTAGAGGGACAAACATTTGCCAAATGATTTATACCTCCACAACAGAAACAAACCTTCCCATGAGGGCTGAATCTTCTATTGCTAGAGGCAATCAAACCCAGCTGCATGGGCTCCTACTCAGAAGGGGTTGACAGCGACTGAGACCCCTGTGCACAAAATGAGACCGCCTCACTGTCCTGGGATTGAGTATGACAGGAAGGAGTGATCTCTCCTCTCTCTCTAAGATGCCTGTCAATACGAACGGCCCGAGACATGGCAGAATCCAAGGAGGTAGGCCTCTCATGAAAGGCAAATGCATCTTTCAATCCCTCTGAAAGACCATGGCAAAATTGACTTCGGAGTGCAGCATCATTCCAACCAGTATCAGCTGCCCATCTCCGAAATTCTGAACAGTATATCTCTGCGGATTGTTTACCCTGACATAAAAGATGTAGTCTAGACTCAGCCAGAGCAACACGATCCGGATCATCATATATCTGACCCAGGGCTAAAAAGAATTCATCCACTGAACGGAGGGGCCGTGCCCCCACCGGCAGCGAAAAGGCCCAGGACTGAGCATTATACCTGAGCAGCGACATGATGATCCCCACCCTCCGTTCCTCATCACCAGAGGAATGGGGAAGTAGGCGAAAATGGAGTTTGCAAGCCTCTCTAAAACGCACAAAATTCTCACTACCCCCGGAGAACGTATCCGGGAGCGAGATCTTAGGCTCAGAACAAGCTCCATGAACGCAAGCTGAATCGGTCACTTGAAACTGAGAAAGAGTCTTACGGAGATCTGCTACCTCAAATGAAAGAGCCTGCATGCGTTCAGTCAAAAGTGAAACCGGATCCATGCTTGAGACGGTTTTGGCGGTTTATAATGTCACGGAAGGTGTGCAGGAAACTAGAAAACACAAAATGAATATACGACTGACTGGATCCAAAACTAAGGAACAAAAAGGGAGAGCCCTGCATCAGACCTGGCTCTCTTCCTCACTGCTCAGCCTATGCGAAAATCCCAATGGTAGATGATCGCATATCCTCGTACCTCGACTGTATAACACCTGAACACCCTATAATAGTGAGGGGACACGATCACCGGTTCCCTACACTAGATACGGAGGGAGTCAGGGTCACCTGGGATCCAGCAAACAGAAAAACACAAATAAATGAACAACACTTATCTTGTAGAAGACTCAGAAGTAGGAACAACATGCACACACTCCAGGAAGTTGTATAAACCGCAAAGTGATGCACTATGGGAAAAGGATTTAAAGGGATGCAATCAGTGCAACTACATGACAGCTGAGAGAGGCTAACGAGATGAGAAAATGAAAGCAAAACAAAGGAACCTCAAGGAGGAGGTTCTAGACGTCTGTCAGAGCTTCTCAGATGTCTGGTGGTGACACAGAGCTTCGCAAGCGTCAGTGCTTGCATACGGCTCAGGATGGACAATGTGTCAGCTGTTCGCTATGTGAACTCTATGGGCGGCACTCGTTCGGCGATTTTAATGCATCTAGCGAAGGAGTTCTGGTCTTACTGTCTGGACAGGGGCTTCACGGTAATGGCGGAGTATATTCCAGATCTTCTCAATTACCACGCAGATTGGAATTCTCAGTACATCTCGGACTTCAGCAACTGGAGATTAGAGTCAACGGTGTTCTCTTCCATCGAGTCCCTCTGGGGCCTTTTATCTTAGACCTGTTTGTTTCGCGATGGAACGCCCAGTTGACCAGGTATTACAGTTGGAGACCGGATCCTCAGTCGGAGGCGGTGGACGCACTTCTCCAGGATTGGTCAGGCACCCTTTCCTATGCCTTCCCACCCTTTGCTTTGATTCCCCGGGTACTGTCTCAGGTGCGTCGCCAAGTGGCAGAGATAGTTCTGGTGGCTCCCTTCTGGCAGGCCCAAGTGTGGTTTCACCAACTTCTGGAGCTGTTAATCGAGGACCCTCGTCTCCTCCCGTCCCTACCGGATCTGCTTCTGGGCCCAATGGGCCAGCACCATTCCCTCCTGATGGACAGTTTGCTTCGTCTTCTGGTGTGCAGAGTTTCGGGGGTTGCTGGGACGTCGCTGGAGTATCGGAGGCAACTAGATTCCTACTGGAAAGTGCGTGGGCCCCCGGTACCAGACGAGCCTACTGGGCGGCCTGGGGAGCTTGGTCTCATTGGTGCATGGTCCGGAACCTGGATTCCGTTACGGCACCTGTAAAGGATATTTTACAGTTCCTGTCCTCCCTTTTTGAAGATGGCAAGGCGTATCAAACTATTAATTTGTACAGGTCAGCTATTTCCTCCCGTCATCAAGGGTTCGCCGGTTGCCCGGCGGGTCAGCATCCATTGGCGTGCCGTTTGCTCAAGGGTTCTCGTCTTTCTCAACCTCCTAGACCCCGATTCACTTCTTTGTCGGACGTTTCTTTCCTCATTGATTTCCTCTCTCATTGGCCTCTTAATTCGGATCTATCTCTTCGTCAGCTTTCTGCGAAACTCGTCACTTTATTTTGCCTAGTATCTTGTAAACAAGTTTCTGATGTCTGCGCTTTGGACTTTGATGCGGTTTCCTTTACCCCGGATGGGGTCTCTTTTAATATTTCCCGCCGTACCAAAACCGGTATCAGATCGGTCTCTTACCCTGCCTTTCCCGAGTCTCCTGCAGTTTGTCAGGTTTCGTGTTTCAGGGAGTACCTTTCACGGACTTCATCCCTGCGACCCTCAGACTCTCCGCAACTTTTTATTTCCTTTCGTAGACATTTCTCTCTGGTCTCCACACTGTGTCGTTGGGTCAAGTGGATTCTGTCTCTCGCTGGCATAGATACTTCTATCTTCACAGCCCATTCGGTGCGGGGTGCTTCTGCCACGTTCATGGCGGTCTCGGGAGCCCGTCTGGAGGATATTTTGAGATTGGCGGACTGGTCCAGAGCTTTTACGTTTAGGGATTTTTATTTCAGACCTAGTCCTCATGCATTTTCTTCGGTTATTTCCTCACTTTGAACTTGCAATATGAGCCTCCGTGTCATAAAATTGCATGATTTTCCTAGTCTATGATGTAAAGTCATAATTTTATGAAAGACACGGAGGCGAGTATTGCCCTCCCTTCCCCTCCCTTCCCCTCCCGACTTGCTGGGTTTGAGCTCTATTTTTCCGTGGAGAGAATTTCTGCTAGATGTTTTACTGTGCTTAGATTATGTTATTATGTAGGCTGGTACACTGCCAAGCTTTGCTACAGTTATTATATTATTATTGGTCAATTTTGCAGTGCAATTACCACGCATTTTGTTCTCCTTTTTCCTTAGGTTGAGATCCCTGGTTCCGGAATGGTTCCCTAAAGTCCTATGTCTTTACGTTCCAGTGCTGTCACTACAGTTTGGATCAGCATTATGGTTGTCTCCCGTTGGAGTTTCACCGGGTTGAAGAAGTTCCAGTGTCTCGTTTGGGGCCCGTTGGTTCTGCAGTTTGACAAAGAAAGAGGAAGATGTCACAAAGGAGGGCCTATTTATGGACTGGTTGGTGGGAGGGGTTACCCTTTGGGGTGGTTCTGTATGTTACCTTGGTTATTCTTCTTTGCTGCTGTTGATTTTTAGTAAAGAGAGAGATAGCAATATGAGCTTCCGTGTCTTTCATAAAATCATGACTTTACGTCATTGATAGGGATGAGCGAACTCGAACTGTATAGTTCGGGTTCGTACCGAATTTTGGGGTGTCCGTGACACGGACCCGAACCCGGACATTTTCGTAAAAGTCCGGGTTCGGGTTCGGTGTTCGTCGCTTTCTTGGCGCTTTTGTGACGCTTTCTTGGCGCTTTTTGAAAGGCTGCAAAGCAGCCAATCAACAAGCGTCATACTACTTGCCCAAAGAGGCCATCACAGCCATGCCTACTATTGGCATGGCTGTGATTGGCCAGAGCACCATGTGACCCAGCCTCTATTTAAGCTGGAGTCACATAGCGCCGCCCGTCACTCTGCTCTGATTAGCGTAGGGAGAGGTTGCGGCTGCGACAGTAGGGCGAGATTAGGCAGATTAACTCCTCCAAAGGACTTGATTAACTGATCGATCTGCAGCTGTGGATCATTGAGCTGCTGATCCTCAATTGCTCACTGTTTTTAGGCTGCCCAGACCGTTTGTCAGTCACATTTTTCTGGGGTGATCGGCGGCCATTTTGTGTCTTGTGGTGCGCCAGCACAAGCTGCGACCAAGTGCATTTAACCCTCAATGGTGTGGTTGTTTTTTGGCTAAAGCCTACATCAGGGTGAAGCTGTCACACCAAGTGCATTTAACCAGCAATAGTCTGTTTATTTTTTGGCCATATACTACATCAGGGGCAAGCTGCGCCTGTCACCAAGTGCATTTAACCCTCAATGGTGCGTTTGTTTTTTGGCTAAAGCCTACATCAGGGTGAAGCTGTCACACCAAGTGCATTTAACCAGCAATAGTCTGTTTATTTTTTGGCCATATACTACATCAGGGGCAAGCTGCGCCCGTCACCAAGTGCATTTAACCCTCAGTAGTGTGGTTGGTCAAGCTATCACACCAAGTGCATTTAACCAGCAATAGTCTGTTCATTTTTTGGCCATATACTAAATCAGGGGCAAGCTGCGCCCGTCACCAAGTGCATTTAACCAGCAATAGTCTGTTCATTTTTTGGCCATATACTACATCAGGGGCAAGCTGCGCCCGTCACCAAGTGCATTTAACCCTCAGTAGTGTGGTTGGTCAAGCTGTGACACCAAGTGCATTTAACCAGCAATAGTCTGTTCATTTTTTGGCCATATACTACATCAGGGGCAAGCTGCGCCCGTCACTAAGTGCATTTAACCCTCAGTAGTGTGGTTGGTCAAGCTATCACACCAAGTGCATTTAACCAGCAATAGTCTGTTCATTTTTTGGCCATATACTACATCAGGGGCAAGCTGCGCCCGTCACCAAGTGCATTTAACCCTCAGTAGTGTGGTTGGTCAAGCTGTGACACCAAGTGCATTTAACCAGCAATAGTCTGTTCATTTTTTGGCCATATACTACATCAGGGGCAAGCTGCGCCCGTCACTAAGTGCATTTAACCCTCAGTAGTGTGGTTGGTCAAGCTATCACACCAAGTGCATTTAACCAGCAATAGTCTGTTCATTTTTTGGCCATATACTACATCAGGGGCAAGCTGCGCCCGTCACCAAGTGCATTTAACCCTCAGTAGTGTGGTTGGTCAAGCTGTGACACCAAGTGCATTTAACCAGCAATAGTCTGTTCATTTTTTGGCCATATACTACATCAGGGGCAAGCTGCGCCCGTCACCAAGTGCATTTAACCAGCAATAGTGTGGTTATTTTTTGGCCATATCCCAGTCTAATTCTGTCACTAAATCCATACCGGTCACCCAGCGCCTAAATACTAGGCCTCAAATTTATATCCCGCTAAATCTGTCATTACCGCTGTCCTGTTGTGGCTGGGAAAGTTATTTAGTGTCCGTCAAAGCACATTTTTTGTTCTGGGTTGAAATACAATTCCCAATTTAGCAATTTCATAATTTAGTGGTTTCTGCTATATCAGAGCTATTTGAAATCTATCCCTAAAAGGGTAGATCATATTGAAGGTGCACATTGGGTCATTCAGAATAACTTCACACACACCCGCTACTGTGCATTTCCAAGTCTAATTCTGTCACTAAACCCATACCTGTCACCCAGCGCCTAAATACTAGGCCTCAAATTTATATCCCGCTAAATCTCTCGTTACCGCTGTCCTGTTGTGGCTGGGAAAGTTATTTAGTGTCCGTCAAAGCACATTTTTTGTTCTGGGTTGAAATACAATTCCCAATTTAGCAATTTCATAATTTAGTGGTTTCTGCTATATCAGAGCTATTTGAAATCTATCCCTAAAAGGGTATATAATATTCAAGGTGCACATAGGGTCATTCAGAATAACTTCACACACACACGCTACTGTGCATATCCCAGTCTAATTCTGTCACTAAATCCATACCGGTCACCCAGCGCCTAAATACTAGGCCTCAAATTTATATCCCGCTAAATCTCTCGTTACCGCTGTCCTGTTGTGGCTGGGAAAGTTATTTAGTGTCCGTCAAAGCACATTTTTTGTTCTGGGTTGAAATACAATTCCCAATTTAGCAATTTAAAAATTTAGTGGTTTCTGCTATATCAGAGCTATTTGAAATCTATCCCTAAAAGGGTAGATCATATTGAAGGTGCACATAGGGTCATTCAGAATAACTTCACACACCCGCTACTGTGCATTTCCAAGTCTAATTCTGTCACTAAACCCATACCTGTCACCCAGCGCCTAAATACTAGGCCTCAAATTTATATCCCGCTAAATCTCTCGTTACCGCTGTCCTGTTGTGGCTGGGAAAGTTATTTAGTGTCCGTCAAAGCACATTTTTTGTTCTGGGTTGAAATACAATTCCCAATTTAGCAATTTAAAAATGTAGTGGTTTCTGCTATATCAGAGCTATTTGAAATCTTTCCCTAAAAGGGTAGATCATATTGAAGGTGCACATAGGGTCATTCAGAATAACTTCACACACCCGCTACTGTGCATTTCCAAGTCCAATTTTGTTAGTAAATCCATACCGGTCACCCAGCGCCTAAATACTAGGCCTCAAATTTATATCCCGCTGAATTTGAATACAATACATTGGGCCAAATAATATTTTTGTTGTTGTGGTGAACCATAACAATGAGGAAAACATCTAGTAAGGGACGCGGACGTGGACATGGTCGTAGTGATGTTAGTGGACCCTCTGGTGCTGGGAGAGGACGTAGCCGTTCTGCCACATCCACACGTCCTAGTGTACCAACTACCTCAGGTCCCAGTAGCCGCCAGAATTTACAGCGATATATGGTGGGGCCCAATGCCGTTCTAAGGATGGTAAGGCCTGAGCAGGTACAGGCATTAGTCAATTGGGTGGCCGACAGTGGATCCAGCACGTTCACATTATCTCCCACCCAGTCTTCTGCAGAAAGCGCACAGATGGCGCCTGAAAACCAACCCCATCAGTCTGTCACATCACCCCCATGCATACCAGGGAAACTGTCTCAGCCTCAAGTTATGCAGCAGTCTCTTATGCTGTTTGAAGACTCCGCTGGCAGGGTTTCCCAAGGGCATCCACCTAGCCCTTCCCCAGCGGTGAAAGACATAGAATGCACTGACGCACAACCACTTATGTTTCCTGATGATGAGGACATGGGAATACCACCTCAGCATGTCTCTGATGATGACGAAACACAGGTGCCAACTGCTGCGTCTTTCTGCAGTGTGCAGACTGAACAGGAGGTCAGGGATCAAGACTGGGTGGAAGACGATGCAGGGGACGATGAGGTCCTAGACCCCACATGAAATGAAGGTCGTGCCACTGACTTTCACAGTTCGGAGGAAGAGGCAGTGGTGAGACCGAGCCAACAGCGTAGCAAAAGAGGGAGCAGTGGGCAAAAGCAGAACACCCGCCGCCAAGAGACTCCGCCTGCTACTGACCGCCGCCATCTGGGACCGAGCACCCCAAAGGCAGCTTCAAGGAGTTCCCTGGCATGGCACTTCTTCAAACAATGTGCTGACGACAAGACCCGAGTGGTTTGCACGCTGTGCCATCAGAGCCTGAAGCGAGGCATTAACGTTCTGAACCTGAGCACAACCTGCATGACCAGGCACCTGCATGCAAAGCATGAACTGCAGTGGAGTAAACACCTTAAAACCAAGGAAGTCACTCAGGCTCCCCCTGCTACCTCTTCTGCTGCTGCCGCCTCGGCCTATTCTGCTGCTGCCGCCTCGGCCTCTTCCTCCGCCTCTGGAGGAACGTTGGCACCTGCCGCCCAGCAAACAGGGGATGTACCACCAACACCACCACCACCACCTCCGTCACCAAGCGTCTCAACCATGTCACACGCCAGCGTTCAGCTCTCCATCTCACAAACATTTGAGAGAAAGCGTAAATTCCCACCTAGCCACCCTCGATCCCTGGCCCTGAATGCCAGCATTTCTAAACTACTGGCCTATGAAATGCTGTCATTTAGGCTGGTGGACACAGACAGCTTCAAACAGCTCATGTCGCTTGCTGTCCCACAGTATGTTGTTCCCAGCCGCCACTACTTCTCCAAGAGAGCCGTGCCTTCCCTGCACAACCAAGTATCCGATAAAATCAAGTGTGCACTGCGCAACGCCATCTGTAGCAAGGTCCACCTAACCACAGATACGTGGACCAGTAAGCACGGCCAGGGACGCTATATCTTCCTAACTGCACACTGGGTAAATGTAGTGGCAGCTGGGCCCCGGGCGGAGAGCTGTTTGGCGCACGTCCTTCCGCCGCCAAGGATCGCAGGGCAACATTCTTTGCCTCCTGTTGCCACCTCCTCCTTCTCGGCTTCCTCCTCCTCTTCTTCCACCTGCTCATCCAGTCAGCCACACACCTTCACCACCAACTTCAGCACAGCCCGGGGTAAACGTCAGCAGGCCATTCTGAAACTCATATGTTTGGGGGACAGGCCCCACACCGCACAGGAGTTGTGGCGGGGTATAGAACAACAGACCGACGAGTGGTTGCTGCCGGTGAGCCTCAAGCCCGGCCTGGTGGTGTGTGATAATGGGCGAAATCTCGTTGCAGCTCTGGGACTAGCCAATTTGACGCACATCCCTTGCTTGGCGCATGTGCTGAATTTGGTGGTGCAGAAGTTCATACACAACTACCCCGACATGTCAGAGCTGCTGCATAAAGTGCGGGCCGTCTGTTCGCGCTTCCGGCGTTCACATCCTGCTGCTGCTCGTCTGTCTGCGCTACAGCGTAACTTCGGCCTTCCCGCTCACCGCCTCATATGCGACGTGCCCACCAGGTGGAACTCCACCTTGCACATGCTGGACAGACTGTGCGAGCAGCAGCAGGCCATAGTGGAGTTTCAGCTGCAGCACGCACGGGTCAGTCGCACTACAGAACAGCACCACTTCACCACCAATGACTGGGCCTCCATGCGAGACCTGTGTGCCCTGTTGCGCTGTTTCGAGTACTCCACCAACATGGCCAGTGGCGATGACGCCGTTATCAGCGTTACAATACCACTTCTATGTCTCCTTGAGAAAACACTTAGGGCGATGATGCAAGAGGAGGTGGCCCAGGAGGAGGAGGAGGAGGAGGAAGAGGGGTCATTTTTAGCACTTTCAGGCCAGTCTCTTCGAAGTGACTCAGAGGGAGGTTTTTGGCAACAGCAGAGGCCAGGTACAAATGTGGCCAGACAGGGCCCACTACTGGAGGACGAGGAGGACGAGGATGAGGAGGAGGTGGAGGAGGATGAGGATGAAGCATGGTCACAGCGGGGTGGCACCCAACGCAGCTCGGGTCCATCACTGGTGCGTGGCTGGGGGGAAAGGCAGGACGATGACGATACGCCTCCCACAGAGGACAGCTTGTCCTTACCCCTGGGCAGCCTGGCACACATGAGCGACTACATGCTGCAGTGCCTGCGCAATGACAGCAGAGTTGCCCACATTTTAACCTGTGCGGACTACTGGGTTGCCACCCTGCTGGATCCACGCTACAAAGACAATGTGCCCACCTTACTTCCTGCACTGGAGCGTGATAGGAAGATGCGCGAGTACAAGCGCACGTTGGTAGACGCGCTACTGAGAGCATTCCCAAATGTCACAGGGGAACAAGTGGAAGCCCAAGGCCAAGGCAGAGGAGGAGCAAGAGGTCGCCAAGGCAGCTGTGTCAATGCCAGCTCCTTTGAGGGCAGGGTTAGCATGGCAGAGATGTGGAAAACTTTTGTCAACACGCCACAGCTAACTGCACCACCACCTGATACGCAACGTGTTAGCAGGAGGCAACATTTCACTAACATGGTGGAACAGTACGTGTGCACACCCCTCCACGTACTGACTGATGGTTCGGCCCCATTCAACTTCTGGGTCTCTAAATTGTCCACGTGGCCAGAGCTAGCCTTTTATGCCTTGGAGGTGCTGGCCTGCCCGGCGGCCAGCGTTTTGTCTGAACGTGTATTCAGAACGGCAGGGGGCGTCATTACAGACAAACGCAGCCGCCTGTCTACAGCCAATGTGGACAAGCTGACGTTCATAAAAATGAACCAGGCATGAATCCCACAGGATCTGTCCGTCCCTTGTCCAGATTAGACATTAACTACCTCCCCTTAACCATATATTATTGTACTCCAGGGCACTTCCTCATTCAATCCTATTTTTATTTTCATTTTACCATTATATTGCGAGGCTACCCAAAGTTGAATGAACCTCTCCTCTGTCTGGGTGCCGGGGCCTAAATATATGCCAATGGACTGTTCCAATGTTGGGTGACGTGAAGCCTGATTCTCTGCTATGACATGCAGACTGATTCTCTGCTGACATGAAGCCAGATTCTCTGTTACGGGACCTCTCTCCTCTGCCTGGGTGCTGGGCCTAAATATATGACAATGGACTGTTGCAGTGGTGGGTGACGTGAAGCCTCATTCTCTGCTATGACATGCAGACTGATTCTCTGCTGACATGAAGCCAGATTGTCTGTTACAGGACCTCTCTCCTCTGCCTGTGTGCTGGGCCTAAATATATGCCAATGGACTGTTGCAGTGGTGGCTGACGTGAAGCCTCATTCTCTGCTATGACATGCAGACTAATTCTCTGCTGACATGAAGCCAGATTGTCTGTTACGGGACCTCTCTCCTCTGCCTGTGTGCTGGGCCTAAATATATGCCAATGGACTGTTGCAGTGGTGGCTGACGTGAAGCTTCATTCTCTGCTATGACATGCAAACTAATTCTCTGCTGACATGAAGCCAGATTGTCTGTTACGGGACCTCTCTCCTCTGCCTGTGTGCTGGGCCTAAATATATGCCAATGGACTGTTGCAGTGGTGGCTGACGTGAAGCCTCATTCTCTGCTATGACATGCAGACTAATTCTCTGCTGACATGAAGCCAGATTCTCTGTTACGGGACCTCTCTCCTCTGCCTGGGTGCTGGGCCTAAATATATGCCAATGGACTGTTGCAGTGGTGGCTGACGTGAAGCCTGATTCTCTGCTATGACATGAAGACTGATTCTCTGCTGACATGAAGCCAGATTGTCTGTTACGGGACCTCTCTCCTCTGCCTGTGTGCTGGGCCTAAATATATGCCAATGGACTGTTGCAGTGGTGGCTGACGTGAAGCCTCATTCTCTGCTATGACATGCAGACTGATTCTCTGCTGACATGAAGCCAGATTCTCTGTTACGGGACCTCTCTCCTCTGCCTGAGTTCCGGGGCCTAAATATCTGAGAATGAACTGTTCTAGTGGTGGGTGACGTGAAGCCAGATTCTCTGCTATGGGACCTCTCTCCAATTGATTTTGGTTAATTTTTATTTATTTAATTTTTATTTTAATTCATTTCCCTATCCACATTTGTTTGCAGGGGATTTACCTACATGTTGCTGCCTTTTGCAGCCCTCTAGCCCTTTCCTGGGCTGTTTTACAGCCTTTTTAGTGCCGAAAAGTTCGGGTCCCCATTGACTTCAATGGGGTTCGGGTTCGGGACGAAGTTCGGATCGGGTTCGGATCCCGAACCCGAACATTTCCGGGAAGTTCGGCCGAACTTCTCGAACCCGAACATCCAGGTGTTCGCTCAACTCTAGTCATTGACTATCAAAATCATGCAATTGTCGGACATTACTCTCACGTGCCTGTTCTGGATCATTGGTAGAGCTGCTCTCAAAGCTATTAAGACCGCCCGTAGCTCTTTCCGATTTGAAGAAAAATGTCTCTGACCCTGGGATGATTCTCCCTGAAAAATCTAATCCTCCACATGAGCCCCCCATCCCCAGGGGCTGGCGTCTGTAGTTACTACTACTGGTTCCGGAAAGGACCAGGGAACTCCCTGAGTCAAATTCTCTGCTTCCTTTCACCAGTTCAGGGAGGAAAGTGTTGGATCTGATAGCTTTATAATCGACTCCAGGGAAGTCCCTGCCCGTTTCGTGGTGGCCAGGATCTCTCCTTGTAGTTGCCAAGAGTGCCTCTGAGCCCACTGGACTGCTGGCATACAGGATGTCAGAACTCCCAAAAGGGACATAGCTTTCCTTATGGACAAGGCCTCTCCTGACTGAACCCTCTGAACTGCCTCCTGAACCCCGGCAACTTTCTCCACTGTGAGGAAAGTTCTCTTCTGTCTGGAATCCAGTACCAGACCCAAGAAAACCTGACTTGTTGATGGCTGCATCCTGGACTTCTGGAAGTTCAATAACCATCCTAGGGACTGCAGTACCGCCATCACCCGGTTCAGCGCCCTGACACATGTCTCCCGAGACTGGGCCACCACCAGAAAATCGTCCAGGTAAGGCATGAATGTGATATTCTCCTTTCTGATGAAGGAAGCCATCTCCACCACTACCTTGGTAAAGATCCGAGGTGCCATAGAGAGGCCGAAGGGTAGTGCCTGGAACTGAAACCGAAATCGGATTTTACAGCCACCCTGAGGAATCTCTGGTGGTCTGGATGTATCGGGATATGATGGTAGGCATCCTTTAGATCCAGGACCGCCATATGGCATCCTGGAGATAAAAGATAGATTGCTGACTTGATAGTCTCCATTTTAAATTTTCTGGCCCTCAGAAATTTGTTCAGGTGCTTTAGATTTATGATCGTCCGGTATGACCCATCTGGTTTCTTCACTAGGAACAGAGTAGAATATAAACTCCTCCCTAGTTCTAACTCTGGGACAGGAATCAACACCTTTTTGTTTGTTAATTTTTTTATTTCTTGCATTAGTGCGAGAGAAGATCTCGAGATCACAAATCTTTCTGTGGAATATTTCATGAATTCCAACTTTAGCACTTCCTGCAGAAGTCCAACCAGCCATTTTCCTGCAATATTCTCCCAAGCAGGTAGGAAGAACTTTAATCTTCCCCCTACTGGGATCATGGCGTCATTGCTTTCCCTGTTTCTCTGCACGGGCGGATGCTGATCTGAACAAAAAAACCTTATTCCTATCTCTAAGTCTTGCTCCCTGTTCTCTGTCTCCCATCTGCTTTTTACTCTGGAATCTGGACGGGTTCCGAAAGGGCCGCCTATATTGCTTAAACTGGGTAAAGGACTCCTGAGGAAATTTTTTCTTTCTGTCTGCAGCCTTTTCAAGCAAAGAGTCTAGTTCTGACCCGAAAAGAAATTGGCCGTCATAGGGAATGCCACATAGCCTCAGTTTCGAAGGCATATCTCCTCCTTTCCAATTTTTAAGCCACAAGGCCCGGCGTGCAGAATTAGAAAGGGATGCGGCTCTGGCCTCCAGTCTCAATGCATTCATTGAGGCATCCGCAATAAAGTCTGCGGCCTTTTGGAAAGTAGGTATGGATGCTAACAACCGCTCCCTAGGACATTTGTCCCTGATCTGCCCCTCCAGTCTATCCAGCCACAGAGACATTGACCTTGCGGCTACTGTGGCGGCTATACTAGGCCTGAATGCAGCCGCAGAAGACTCCCAAGTATTTTTAAGTGAAGAATCTATTCTTTTGTCTAAAGGGTCTCTTAAAAAAAAACATATCCTCAAAAGAAATTTTTGAAATAGCTACATCTAGTCTTGGGGCTTTATCCCAGGATGTAGACACTTCTTCCTCAAAGGGGTACTTCCGTTTAAAGGTCTTAGAAATAAATGGCTTCTTATCTGGCTTTTTCCATTCTTTCTCTATTACCGCTAAAATAGACTTATGAACTGGGAAACATCTACGCTTCCTTTCCCTAAGACCCCCAAATATGGAATCCTCCACTGATCTATCCTCCCTGGTGTCCTCTAACTCCAGGGTAGATCGAATTACTTTTAGTAATTTGTCCATATCTTCCGCTGAGAATAGGAACTTCCTTTCTCTCGCTTCATCCTCTGAAGAGGAGGAATCATCAGAGTCTTCATCCAGAGAATGAGCCTCGCTGTCCTCTGACTCCACATCTGACTCCTGCCTCACCGCTCTTCTCCCCTTTCTACCGGCTTTCAGGGACACTTTAACTTCGGACATAAAAAACTTAAAATCCCTCAGAATACCCGGAGTCTCTTCTGCCACCGTTTTCTCAATGCACTGCTGACAGAGCTTCTTAGCATACGAAGATGTCAACGAACATTTGCAGATAGGGCATTCCTTATTCTTTTTCTTGGCCATCATTTTTTTAGGCACAGTCTAAGAAAAGAAAACATACCCATATCTGAGGAAACAGCCTTAACCCTTTAAGGATCGAACATTAGAACTCACAATACCGGTGGCAGGATCTCAATGTCTGCGCCTTCAGATCTCCTTTCCTCTTCCATTATAGTAGGTAACCCTGCATACAATCAACATTGAAAACAGCTACCATGTGCCACCAGAGTGCACCTCTCACCTGAGAGATCCACTGTATTCTGCAGACCCACCACGCCACGGACACCACTGAGACAGAACTTCTGCTGTCTATCACCGGACTTCACTCCGACACCCTGAATGCAGCCGCAGAAGACTCACACGTCTGGATTGCTGCCATACCTGCTCGCTTTTAAAGATGCAGAGAATGCCAAACTTCCGGTCATCTGACTGGAAGCGCACGGCCGTGGAACGCATCGACTTCCTGGATGACGCCATCACTGTGCGCCTGCGTCCGGTGGCGTCCTGGCTGGTCTGCGCTTCTGCTGGGGCCTTCTGGCCACACTTTCCACTGTGGTGCGGTCCTCCTCACCTGAGGGATCGACACCTTCTGCCTGCTGCGGACTCCTGACCGTCACTGCTCTCGCCTATTCCTTCAACCCCACACCTATGGGAGAGGAATCTTACAGCAGGTAACAAAAACTGCTGACCCTCCAGTAACTACCGGGGCTTCAAGGTCAGAACAAACCGAACTGCAGGCTTCCCGCACCAGGACAGGAAACCTCACTGAGGTGGGAGAGTGGCTCCACCTTTTTTTATGCTGCAGGCTTCCTGTCCTGGGGGCGGAGCCATCTCTCTAAGGTGCTGTCGTGGGGGAGGGGAAAAAATAGATGATGGGAATTATCATGGGTGTAGGAACCCCCAAATCTGGGGGGGCAGCATTTTTTCTCGCCGGGTATATTCTTATTCAGTAAACTGTGAGTTGTTTATATCGTTAAATTTTAAGTGTGTGTGTGAAAAATCTCACAACAAAAGAATATGCAAAAGGAACAGTTCTTTGTTTATCAGGTCACAGAAATTAACCAAACGTTTGGCATATATTTCAGTTATTCCGGGTACTTCCGGGACAATAATCTCCCCTTATATATAATTTACTTACAGTTCTGAAGACTCAGGGGTGCTGGCTCGCTTGGCCTTAGGGGTTCTGGCTCGCTTGGCCTTAGGGGTGCTGGCAGGCTTGGCCTCAGGGGTGCTGGCTGGCTTGGCCGGGCAGAAGGAGTGTGGGAGACTGTGAGGCCTTTTTCTCCAAGCTGCTACGGATCAGTGCTCTGGGCAGCTGGGCTCTGGGCTGGAAGTGGGCACAATAAGAAAAAAATATTTTTCATTACACCTCAGGTCAGACCACCAATCAGACCCCCAATGTTAATCAGACCTCAGCTAACAGCCCCAATAAGATCCCCAATGTTAATAAGACCCCAATAAGACCTCAGATCACACCTAAGCTCAGACTCCAATATAAATGACCCCCAATCAGACCTCAGATAAGAGCCCCATGCCTCATAGCAGCCCCCAGTGCCTCTCCAGCAGCCTCCAGTGCCTCTCATCAGCCCCCTAGTTCCTCTCATCAGCTCCCCCAGTGCCTCTCATCAGCCCCCCCAGTGCTTCTCATCAGCCCCCCAGCGCCTCTCATCAGCCAGTAATAACAGTCCCCCAATCATGTGCCAGTAATAACAGCCCCCCAATCATGTGCCAGTAATAACAGCCCCCCAATCATGTGGCAGTAATGACAGGGCCCCCCATTCATGTACCAGTAATAACAGGGCACCTCCAATCATGTGCCAGTAATAACAGGGCCCCCCAATCATGTGCCAGTATTAACAGGGCCCCCCCCAATCATATGTCAGTAATACCAGGGCCCCCCCAATCATGTTCCAGTAATAACAGCCCCCCTCAATCATGTGCCAGTAATAACAGACCCCCCAATCATGTGCCAGTAATACCAGGGCCCCCCCAATCATGTGCCAGTAATAACAGACCCCCCCAATCATGTGCCAGTAATACCAGACCGCCCCAATCATGTGCCAGTAATAACAGACCCCCCCAATCATGTGCCAGTAATAACAGACCCCCCCCAATCATGTGCCAGTAATACCAGGGCCCCCCCAATCATGTGCCAGTAATACCAGACCCCCCAATCATGTGCCAGTAATACTAGGGCCCCCCCAATCATGTGCCAGTAATACCAGGGCCCCCCAATCATGTGCCAGTAATACCAGGGCCCCCCCCAATCATGTGCCAGTAATACCAGGGCCCCCCAGATCATGTGCCAGTAATAACAGACCCCCCCCCAATAATTTTCCAGTAATAACAGACCCCCCAATCATGTGCCAGTATTACCAGGGCCCCCCCAATCATGTGACAGTAATACTAGGGCCCCCCCAATCATGTGACAGTAATACCAGGGCCCCCCTCCATTATGTGCCAGTAATAACAGCGCCCCCCCCCCCCCCCCATTATGTGCCAGGGAAAAAAACAAAGTATTGTATATAGTTAAAAAAAAAATAACACTTATACTTAGCTCTTTGGAACGATGCGATGCAGGCCTCTTCCGGACTGTGTCCCGACTCCAGCGCTGTACGGCTCAGGCAGCGCAATGACGTCATCGCGCCGCCTACGCCGGCCTCTGATAGGCTGCCAGCCTATTAGTGCCTGCAGCCTATCAGAGGAACAGGAAAGGGACACACCTCCCTTTCCTGCTCCTCCGCACAGCCTTCTGTTTGTATCGCTGTCCTGAGGACGGCCATACAAACAGATCACAATGGAGATGAACGCTTCGCTTCCACAATGGAAGCTCTTATCTCAGTGCCTGCCCCGCCGCCGCACACACTGCCACTGGGGGGGATTTGACCAAACCTGTCCCCCCCCGCATTATTTCCTGGGGGAGATCCGTCCGCCTCGTCCCCCCCTGCTTCCTACGCCCATGGGAGTGATCTCTGTACTGACCCCTGATATATTTATTCCATATGTGATTAATATCTTTGCTCTATCGCCACAGGGACCTTGTTCCAGATCCACCGGACATCACGTCAACATGCCAGGGACACCCTGGATGTGGTAGGACTAGTTGGTTTTTTCAAGGTGTATTGGTACAACGGTCTACATTTTGATCGATTTTATTAGGTAAGTGATGATATCGCCGTTTGCTCCTTTGTCTCGTTCTCACAACCGAAAACTAGAAGTACAATCGGGAAATCCTTGGTGTAGTGTGCGTCGATGTGTGCGCAATGTCTCCAAAATAACATCACAGAGACGTTCTCAAGTAGGATCCAATAATGTTCCTGTTTCCAACAGCTAGGCAAGGTTTATTTATACCAGAAGATGGAAGGTGGTCTTTCAATCATGACCAATGGGGAGACAGGTTATGGTATGAAGTGATTGGCTGGCAAAGATGTTCGCGCGTTCGCACACTTATTCGCACTGTTTTCGTTGCCGCGCTTATCCTGGCGGATGAAGAAACCTTTGTTCGATGGTCCCCATCCCTCCCGCCTCAGCCGGTGCCATGACACTGGTATCCTGCAGTAATACCAGGCCAGGCACAAATCAGCTACATGTCGGGACGACCAGACCATCGTGCGAAAGCGTCTGCGTGATTCAAACGCGAACGAATCTGCGCATCTCCATAGGATAGATGGCGACCATACGGCGAACAATAATTTTCCGCACCAGTTCACCCCTTTTTGGCCATATGTCGTCATTTCAGTGGCTCCCTAACACTACAATCACTCAAACCAGACCTCTAAAGGGAATAAACATGTAAAGGGGAACATGCTACACTACAGATGAACTAACAAGAAGAACCTGGCCTATCATTCTTGGGCCTCTTCGGTTGCTTGATCGCGACGTCCGGCAAGGGTGGTGACAGTGAATAGTCTCTAAAGTGTCTCTAATAAAGAAATGCCTTCAAAAGGAAGGGTGATTCTCCTCCTGGAGTAAGACTCCGATGGTTCTCTGCGATCATAACGTGGTCCTCTGAACGGCTCCTCGCGACTCGATTCATCAAGCAGCAGGTCATTCTTACCGCCACATAGAAAAGAAATAGAAAGCACAGCAGTAACTTAGTAGCATCCAATAAGTGCACTCCTCTCTTAGCCAGGGAGAAGGTGCTCCAGTTCTTGCGAGATTCGCGAGAACTGGAGCGATTTCATCTATCGGGAGCCGGCTCCATCTCGAGAGAACTGGAGCGCCTTCACCCTGGCTAAGAGCGGAGCGCGCTGATTTGATACGCTCCGAGCCAGGGAGAAGAATGACATGCCCGGGGGAACTTTTGAAGGCCCGCCCAGTTGAGCCGAATGACTCATTAGCATACAAGGCGGCAAATATTCCGGGGGGCAGCACGGACAAACGGGTACACTGATTGAAAAATGAATGACTGAATAAGCAATACCGGAGGCATGTAAGTAAGGCTATATCTTTAGTTTAACTTTCATTTTCAGGTGAAAGGTCCTCTTTAACTCTATCTAGATGAGCCTGAACCTTGTCACCAGTATCTTTCACTCAGGTGCAGCAATCCTCCCCGATGAATTGACAGAAACCCCCCTCTTCAGCTAAAAGATAGTCGAGAGCCATCTTCTCCTGGAGGAGAAAAGTTTTTAACTGTTGCTGTTCGGAGGAGACTTTTCTCATGGCTTCGACTGTCTCGTTGAACATCTCATCCACTATGGTAGAAAATTTGTTCAGCCGCTTTATAAGTTCTATACCCCATCCGGTCCATGAACGGTCCCCTGCAGAGAACAGCTCCCTCCTAGTCCATCTTCCTATACTCACCCTCCTCTGCACCATCAGATCCTCGGGACCATCAGCAATGTAGGAGGTGGGGACTAACCTGACTAAGCAGCATGACCCTCTAGCATTCGTGGGAATGAATCTGTAAGCAGTAGGGTTCTAGTTACAGGAGTTGAGCAACAGCTGGATGGATAAAAGGATTGCTGCACCGTCCTGAATGTCACACCCTTCCCCCCAGCAGATATAGTCGTGTCTGTCTGGTGGTTAGGTTGTTACGGTCAGGGATTCTATGGTCGATCTGGACAGTGATCCCAGATGGGCATTCGGTCCGACCCATGGACTTAGCTCCAAATCCAGAGCTGATATTAAAACAAATCTGGGGTCGCCCTAATTGACCGGATACCCACACGGGTCTACTAAGCCTACTACAAGTCTCAGGGCTGACATCAAGACTATAAGTGACGTTACCATCTAAGAATGTATGGTTGAACTCTATGGATAGGTGACGCTCCACAGATTTACCTAAAGGGTTGATTTTTCTCATGCCCACCCTGATGTCATAAAGGGCATGAACTGCCGTAATGGCCGGGAGGCTCTGACCCGGAGGTGGTTTGGAGCACACCCAGCAGTTGGATCTATTTGCCGTCTTTGCTAACTGCAAATGCATTCTGAATAACAAATTCGGATGTGACTCCTCATAACATTTTCCAAAGTGCATTAGACAGAAAGAATAAAGGAATACGAGGTACCTGATCATTGCGTTTTGTGGTCCAGTAGCTTCTTGCAATGGCTGGTGTGGATCCACGTGTCACGTTGCTCGACCTTGAGGGAGGTTGGTGGATCAGGAATAGATTCATAAACTCTCTGGTGTATCTTTTGGTGTTCCCGTTGAAGAGACTGCACATACCCCGTCAGCTGAGAATGTAAAGATGACAGCTGCTGGGGAAAGTACAACCCCATTTTTGGTCTACTCCCGAACAGAATCTCATATGGGGACAGCCCATGAGGCCGTCTTGGTGGATTGTACACAGAGTAGAGAGCAATAGACAAACACTGGGGCCACGGTTTACCTGTGTCGGCGGAGATCTTAGAGATCATGTTCTTGATAGTACCGTTTAGTCTCTCCACCTTGCCACTGCTTTGGGGATGATAAGGAGTATGTAGACCCTGATTGATGTGGAGAGCCTCACATATCTCCTTGAAAACTTGTCCCGTAAAGTGAGTCCCCCAGTCAGATTCAATGGCTTCGGGTACACCCCATCGACAGACAACTTCAGAAAGGATCTTTTTGGTGGTCGCTGTGGCATTAGCTTTTTTAACGGGCCAAGCCTCCAGCCATCCAGAAAACATGTCTACACAGACCAAAGCATACTCGTGGGGCCCACTTTTAGGCATGTTGATGTAATCAATTTGGATTCTCTGGAAAGGGTACTCAGGTTTTGGTGAATGTTTCTTTGGGGTTATAGCCGGTCGTCCAGGGTTGTGTAAAGCACATACCAGGCAAGCCCTAGAAAATCTGGTGGCTGTGGTGGAGAATCCTGGAGCTATCCAGTACTCTTCCACTTGAGAACACATGACAGTTTTCGACTGGTGACTGGGGTAGTGAGCTAAATGGGCCATCATTGGATACAATACTCTTGGCAACCACCACTTACTACTGAGACCCTAGATCTTATCAGCCCCCTCCGTTGCCCCCAACGCTGACCATTTCCACTTCTCTGAGTTCTCTGCCTGAGCCTGCAACTTCTTGAACTTATCCAACAACACATCAGCGGGTTTAGCCAGCATTAGCGTCAGGGGAGGGGAGTCTAGGGCTCCTTCTTTAGCAGCCAGATCTGCCATTGCATTGCCCCTAGCTTCCATGGTGGTCTCTGTGGTGTGAGCTTTGACCTTTAAGATAGCCACTTCTAATGGGAGTGTAACCGCTACGAACAATCTGTTGATTAGTTTGGGGTGCTTCACAAGTTTCCCCGAGCTAGGGAGGAGTCCTCTGGCCTTTCAAATTGAACCGAAATCATGGGCTATTCCGAAAGCATATCATGAATCCGTGTATACATTGATCCTTAATCCTTCATGTTTCTCACAGGCTCTGGCCAATGCGTGTAGTTCGGCCTCTTGGCCCGACATGTGGCTCCTGAGTGAGCCTTTTTCTACTATTTTGTTGACTGTTGTTACAGTGTAGCCCACGTGAGGTTTACCATCTTATGTGTAATACCTGGAACCATCTACAAAAAGATCTATTGCTTTTTGGAAGGGGAGCTCCCTTGACAGGGCTAACTGCTTCTGTCTCAAGCTCCATGAGCTCAAGACAGTTTTGATCATCTGAGTTTTCAGTCATGGTCGTGTTAGCGTCAGTCACAATCCTTTCGTCCCCCCTCTCTTCTTCCGAGAAGAGATGCAGGATTGAGGATGGTACATCATCTTAGTGTAAGGTTAGTAGGGGTTAGGAGAGCCACTTCATATTTGGTCAAACGGCTGTCCGTAAGAGGTTTGGTTTGGACCTGGTTAAGGATCTTTTGGACAGAGTGTGGGGTGAAAAGGGTCAAAGGGGAATCTAAAACTATATCACCTACTTTGTGCAATAGTACAGTGCAGGCGGCTACAGCTCGGATGCACCCAGGTGAGTCTTTGATGACCGGATCCAGTTCAGTTGAAATGTACATGATGGGTCTATACCTGGATCCGTGTAATTGGGTCAGTACCCTAGTGGCGTGCCCTTTACTTTCGTGACAGAAAAGGGAAAAGGGTAGGTTGTAGATGGGCATACCTCGTGCCGGGGCTCTAGAAAGTTCCTGGATCAGATCCTGGAGGGTTGACCAGTTTTCATCAGTTAATTGAAATGGTGTTTGTGATGGAAGAGTATAGCGAGGACCCAGTTTGGATGAGTTGTTAGGGATCCAATCTCTGCTATAATTGATTAGACCTAGAAGGGCTCTCAACTGTCGGGCATTAAGAGGTCGAGTAAAGTCTTTGAGAGAATGTATCCGTTGCATTGTCAAATGTCAGATTCCTTTTGAGATACAGTGGCCTAGAAAATTAACTGTACAGTGATTATCTTCAAAGGCAGCTCCAAATGGGCTTTTTTTTTTATTTTTTTATCCTGGACCTTTCGCACCCATTAATTAATCAGAGACTGGGCACCAGGAGGATCATCTGGTGGGCCAGTCTGACACTAAGGACTTAGCTTGAGATGCAAGCACATGTACTTCTTTAGCTAACAGACACTAAACCTAGGGGCAGACCTAGGTCCAACTCCTTGCCTTCTATGGGGCAGAGTCAGGACTGGTAATCTTAACCTATCCATACAAAACTATGTGGCCTGTATTACATCGGAATATTAACCACCTCAGCCCCCCTAGCTGAAACACCCTTAATGACCAGACCACTTTTTACACTTCTGCACTACACTACTTTCACCGTTTATTGCTCGGTCATGCAACTTACCACCCAAATGAATTTTACCTCCTTTTCTTCTCACTAATAGAGCTTTCATTTGGTGGTATTTCATTGCTGCTGAAATTTTTTGTTATTTATCAAAATTTAATGAAATTTTTGCAAAAAAATGTCATTTTTCACTTTCAGTTGTAAATTTTTTTAAATAAAAAGGACATCCATATATACATTTTTCGCTAAATTTATTGTTCTACATGTCTTTGATAAAAATAAAATGTTTGGGTAAAAAAAAATGGTTTGGGTAAAAGTTTACAAACTATGGTACAAAAATGTGAATTTCCGCTTTTTGAAGCAGCTCTGACTTTCTGAGCACCTGTCATGTTTCCTGAGGTTCTACAATGCCCAGACAGTAGAAAACCCCCACAAATGACCCCATTTCGGAAAGTAGACACCATAAGGTATTCGCTGATGGGCTTAGTGAGTTCATAGAACTTTTTATTTTTTGTCACAAGTTAGCGGAAAATGATGGATTTTTTATTTATTTTTTTCCTTACAAAGTCTCATATTCCACTAACTTGTGACAAAAAATAAAAACTTCCATGAACTCACTATGCCCATCATGAAATACCTTGGGGTGTCTTCTTTCCAAAATGGGGTCACTTGTGGGGTAGTTATACTGCCCTGACATTTTAGGGGCCCTAATGCGTGCGAAGTAGTTTGAAATCAAAATCTGTAAAAAATGGCCTGTGAAATCTGCAAGGTGCTCTTTGGAATATGTGCCCCTTTGCCCACCTAGGCTTCAAAAAAGTGTCACACATGTGGTATCGCCGTACTCAGGAGAAGTTTGGCAATGTGTTTTGGGGTGTCTTTTTACATATACCCATGCTGGGTGAGAGAAATATCTCGGCAAAAGACAACTTTTCCCATTTTTTTTATACAAAGATGGCATTTGACCAAGATATTTATCTCACCCAGCATGGGTATATGTAAAATGACACCCCAACTTCTCCTGAGTAAGGCGATACCACATGTGTGACACTTTTTTGCAGCCTAGATGCGCAAAGGTGCCCAAATTCCTTTTAGGAGGGTATTTTTAGACATTTGGATCCCAGACTTCTTCTCACGCTTTAGGGCCCCTAAAAAAGCCAGGGCAGTATAAATACCCCACATGTGACCCCATTTTGGAAAGAAGACACCCCAAGGTATTCAATGAGGGGCATGGCGAGTTCATAGAAAAAATGAATTTTTGGCACGAGTTAGCGGAATATTATTATTATTATTTTTTTCTCACAAAGTCTCCCTTTCCGCTAACTTGAGACAAAAATGTCAATCTTTCATGGACTCAATATGCACCTCAGCGAATACCTTGGGTTGTCTTCTTTCCAAAATGGGGTCATTTGTGGGGTGTTTGTACTGCCCTGGCATTTGGGGGTCTCCACAGTCATTACATGTATGCATTAGGAGTTTCTGCTATTCTCCTTATATTGAGCATACAGGTACTGAGATTTTTTTTTCCGTTCAGCCTCTGGGCTGAAAGAAAAAAATGAACGGCACAGATTTCTTCATTCGCATTGATCAATGTGGATGAAAAAATCTCTGCCAAAAAAAAAAAAAAGGAGGGGAAAGGCGTCTGCCAGGACATAGGAGCTCCGCCCAACATCCATACCCACTTAGCTCGTATTCCCTGGCAAACCCGATTTCTCCATTCACATCAATCGATGTGGATGAATAAATCATTGCCGGGATTTTTATTTATTTTTTTATATACAAAGTGTTTGTCAAAGCATAGGAACACCGCCTCCTCCTCAGCTCATATGCCTCGGCAAACGTATCTTTTACTGCAGAGGAGAAATCTCGTCTTGCAGCGCCGCATACACCGACTTGTGTGTAATCTGACAGCAGCACAATGCTTCTGTCAGAATGCACATCAGTGCTGCAGCTAGTCGATCGGTTGGTCCACCTGGAAGGTAAAAAAAAAAAAGCAAAAAATGAAAAAACCAGGCCGCAACGCAATAAATTTTATTAACTGTATAATAACTTTAGAACAGAATATATAAACTTTATTTAACTTTTTGAACATAACGTTAACTTTTTTGATTACTAGTGATTTTTTTTTGATTTTTTTTTTACCTTTATAGGACAAACCTCTCCTTCCCCATGGGACAATGTGCAAAGCGCAAATCGCCCAAAGATGTGGCGAAGTACATTATGCACTTTGTCCCAGGTGAAAGGAGAGGTTTGCAGCAGCTCTGTGTGAATGGGCCCTAATAGCCCTGTGTGCCTGTCCTGTGAGATGCAATCCCTATGCTAAGTGTACCTGTGTGTGGTACTTCCTGGAAACACTCTCCAAAGCATAGGGCAGGGTGGTCAGGGCAGTCAGGACAGAAATAGCAGGTGTCACGCCTTATTCCACTCCTGCTACAGACACGATATCTTTTTCGGGGTGACGGTTGGGTTGAGGTACCGGCAACGACACTGGGGAAATGTCGCTCGTGTAGACGGCTAACTACACTGGTGGATGGGGCCATGGAACCTCCTGGATACAGGAGGTTCTCGATGATCTCTTCCTGAAATTTGAGGAAGGATCCTGTTCTCCCAGCCTTACTGTAGAGAACAAAACTATTATATGCAGCCAATTGAATTAAATATACAGACACCTTCTTATACCAGCGTCTGGTGCGTCGGGAAATAAAATACGGAGACAACATCTGGTCATTGAAGTCCACCCCTCCCATGTGCAAATTATAGTCGTGGACCGAGAGGGGCTTTTCAATGACACTGGTTGCTTGCTCAATTTGGATTGTCGTGTCTGCGTGAATGGAGGAGAGCATGTAAACGTCACGCTTGTCTCTCCATTTCACCGCGAGCAGTTCTTCGTTACACAAGGCAGCCCTCTCCCCCCTTGCAAGACGGGCGGTGCCACAGCAGCGCATCTGTTCTAGGAACAAATGCCTGAAGAGGGCCACACTTGTGTAGAAATTGTCCACATAAAGATGGTACCCCTTGCCAAATAAGGGTGACACCAAGTCCCAGACTGTCTTCCCACTGCTCCCCAGGTAGTCAGGGCAACCGACCGGCTCCAGGGTCTGATCTTTACCCTCATAGATCCGAAATTTGTGGGTATAGCCTGTGGCCCTTTCACAGAGCTTATACAATTTGACCCCATACCGGGCGCGCTTGCTTGGGATGTATTGTTTGAAGCCAAGGCACCCGGTAAAATGTATAAGGGACTCGTCTACGCAGATGTTTTGCTCAGGGGTATACAAATCTGCAAATTTCTGGTTGAAGTGGTCTATGAGGGGCCGAATTTTGTGGAGCCGGTCAAAAGCTGGGTGGCCTCTGGGACGAGAGGTGCTATTGTCACTAAAGTGCAGGAAATGCAGGATGGCCTCAAATCGTGCCCTGGACATGGCAGCAGAGAACATGGGCATGTGATGAATTGGGTTCGTGGACCAATATGACCGCAATTCATGCTTTTTGTTTAGACGCATGTTGAGGAGAAGGCCCAGAAAAAAAAAAAATATTCGGAAACTTGGACTGGTTTCCACCGGAAAGGCTGGGCATAATAGCTTCCCGGGTTGGCGGTTATAAATTGTGTGGCAAACCGGTTTGTTTCTGCCACGACTATGTCCAAGAGCTCCGCAGTCAAGAACAGCTCAAAAAATCCCAGGGCCGAACCGATCTGAGCTGTCTCAACCCGAACTCCAGACTGGGCGGTGAAAGGGGGAACTAATGGTGTGGCTGAAGTTGGGAACTGCCAATCAGGATTTGCCAGCACCTCAGGGAATCTAGGGGGTCTACGGGCCTGTCTGTGCGGTGGCTGCGACGGGGTAACTATTGCACGTGCCACCGTACCAGCTTCAACTGCCCTTCTGGTGCTCGCCACTTCACCATGTTGTACGGCAGTGCTGGTACTAGGTCCAGGGAGGGCTGCGCTGCTGGTGTATGCCTCACCACGTAATCCGACAGCGCCAGCCCCACTCTGCTGCCTTTGAAGCGGATCCTGCGCAACCTGTGGTCTAGCAACACGGGGCCGGGTACGCCTGGTGCTATCAGGGACCTCAACCTCCTCGTCCGAACTTTGGGTCAGACTGCCACTGCTTTCTACAGGTTCATATTCTGACCCGCTAGATTCATAAGATGAGGGTTTTCATTCCTCATCCGACTGGGTCAGAAGCCTGTAGGCCTCTTCAGAAGAATACTAAATTTAGGGGTATTCCCTGAGACTACCCAAGAAAAAAAGCAAGCCTGTCTTACAAATGGGAGGCTAGCGAAGGACCAGAGGCCGCTGCAATTGATAAAAAATATAAAAACAGATTTTTTTATCGCCACAGCGCTTGTAAAGTGATTGTGCAGTGATCCACTGCGGCGGGGCGGGCGTGGGTGAACGCACGTGTGGGAGACCGATCAGACCTGATCGGGCAAACACTGCGTTTTGGGTGGAGGGCGAGCTAAGGTGATACTAATACTATTATAGATCTGACTGATCAGTTTTGATCACTTACAGATACTATAAAAGTACAAATGCTGATTAGCGATACGCTAATCAGAGAATCAGTGACTGCGGTGCGGTGGGCTGGGCGCTAACTGATCGCTAAACTACCTAACCAAGGGGCCTAAACTATCCTAAAACCGAACAGTCAATACCAGTGAAAAAAAAAAGTGACAGTTTACACTGATCACTTTTTTCCCTTTCACTAGGTGATTGACGGGCGATCAAGGGGTTAATTGGGGTGATCTGGGGCTATGGTGTAGTGTTTGGTGCTACTCACTGTGATGCCTGTTCCTCTGCTGAGACCAACCGACGAAAAGGACCAGCAGAGGAGCAGAGCAGCTATTTAACACATATTTACAAATATAATGTGTTAACTGGCTTCTGATTCGTTTTTTAAAAATCATCAGCTTGCCAGCCACGATCATTGGCTGGCAAGCTGATAACGTGACCCCCCTCTAACTTTTGCCGGCCCGCGATGCGCATGCGTGGGCTGGCTAAGCGAGTCATCTCGCGTCTCGCATATATGCGTGACTCTGCCTGGGACTGCCGCCTCCGGACCGCGATCCTGCATTAGGCGGTCCGGAGGCAGTTAAACAAAGAATTTGTACTGCAAATTTGTTTTATAAAGTGCCCCCACAGGGCACCCAGAGAACCTGGATTAGAGGCCCCCGACCTTCTGTAGGTTCTAAGTTACATTCAGACAACCTATGGTGCTGCACTGTAAGGAGGGAGACAACAAGGAAAACCCAATAAGAGATCTGAAACTGGCCCAATAATAGATGGTTAAGAATGGAGAATTAATATGATATACGAGACCAGACAAGCCCATTTATGTCTTCTACACCTCGTGACACAATTCCTTCCGCTCCCAAAGTCTACTGCAGGGATTCTCAATCTGTGTCCCTCCAGCTGTTGTAAAACCCCAACTCTCACCATGCCCTGCTGTAGGCTGTCTGGGCATGCTGGAAGTTGTAGTTATACAACAGCTGGAGGGCAGCAGGTTGGGCATCCCTGGTCTACTGGATTCAGTGATGTAGACGCCATTATTAACCAAATTCACGGCAACAGAAGCTCAGACTAAAAATACCAGGAGACGGGATGTAACAGCATATAATATTTATTACAGAGATCAGAAGAAGAGATCCCAGGTCATGGAGCAGTCATCAGAATCATGGAGGACAGACGCTTGTTACAGGAGACAGACATAGCTCTGAGAAGAATCCTCCGGGTCAGCTGGAGATCAGGGCAACAACAACTTCATTGAGGAACTTGTCACAGGCCGACTTGTCCACATCTGGGAAATGCTTGACGATGACCTCCAGAAGACAACCACACAGCAGCTGGGGATGGATGATGGGAAGTTACTGCACACAACTCTTATAAGGGCTTATGCACACAGCCGTATAATTGCAGATCAGATGTGGAGATTGAAGATTTGTTATTAATATTACCTAGATGCCACTTTTCCCAGAAATGGCACTACTCGTCCATGGGTTCTGTAGTGCAACACCATTGACAGTGATTGTGGAGGAACTGCAATACCAGATACAGCCATGGTCAAGAGTGGCGCCATTTTTAGCAGACTTTCTGATCCCCACTGGACAGATCTGCTCCTCACCTTGATAGTGTCCACACTGAGCTTCAGCTTCTTGGTGTGCATCTCCCGCAGTGTGGCCAAGTTCTCCTGCAGATTTCCATAGTGGTTGAGGGCATCATTAATGGCGTGGATGATCTTCCCTCCATGTGTCTTCAGATCCTGACTGCCGGGGGTCACATCCATGTGAGTGAAGTGGGACTTGGTGTCTGGATAGTGCTGGAAGAGACTGAGGGGGGGGGGGGGTGGAGACATTCAGTGTTATAGGAGAACAATGTACTTACCCCATATACCAAGGAAATCAAGATGGCGAGACACTGGGGGGGAGGGGGGAGGCCAGACAGTATAAAGCCTCTTTCACATGACAGCACACATCCCCATTCATTTTAATGGGTGTATTCACATGGTCTGTATTGATGCATGCTCTATTTTGTCTGTGTTCACGGATCCATCACCCCAATTATAGTCTAAGGGTCTGGGAAATCCATGGGTGCAACACAGATACCACTGATCATTAGGAAGAGATACTATGAAAATTATTTCTCAGCTGTGCAGGGTCAGTGAAACACGTATGGCACACGGACAGCAAAAAAACTGCAGCACAGATTTGTTCTAGCGGGACCAAACTTTTCTCCGCGTACGAAGTAGATACTGCCCTTGTAGAGTGCGCAGTGACAAAGAATAGAGTAGCCAACCCCTGGGCTAGAAAAGCTTCATGGATTGCCTCTTTTACCCATCTACTCAAAGAGGGTTTAGAGGCCTTTAGACCTTTGTTTTTCCCCGACAAGGACAGCAGGAGGTGTTCGAATCTTCTGAAGTCCGCAGTACTGTTCAAGTAGATTCTGAGATTTCTTGAACTGTCCAAGGAATGGAGGGCTTCTTCCTTTGGAGATGAGGGAGAGGGACATAAAATCGGTAAGGTGATGGTCTGCTTAGTATTTCTAAATGATGGTACCTTGGGGACAAAGGTCGGTAGGAACCTCAACAGAACTCTGTCCTGGAGGAAGAGGGTATAAGGCTCAGCGGCCGCTAAGGCCTGCAGTTCTCCAATTCCTCTTGGCCAAAGTTACGGCCCGTAGAAATGGGACCTTCAAAAGATAAAAATCTAAGGTCCACATTTTCCAAGGGTTCAAAGGGGGGAGAGGATAGCCCCTTCAGAACCACAGATAAATCCCATTCAGGGATAGGTCTCAGGATTCTAGGTTTTAGTCTTTTGGCTCCTTTGAAGAACCTCATGGAGTAGGGGGACTTGAGCTAAAGGTCTGCCTAAACAGGCAGAAAGCGCACTGGTATGAACTCTGAGCGTTGACGGGCTTAGACCCTTGTCCAGGCCGTCCTGCAGAAACTGTAGAATCACTGAAAGAGGAGGATCTGAGGGTACAACCTCTTTATCAGCACACCACTGAAGGAAGGTCTTGTATATCCTTGAGTAAGCTTTGTTTGTAGACTCCGCTCTGGAGTGTGAAATGGTTCTCAAGACCTCCGCAGAAACCCCTTTAGCTTCTAGTAGGAACCTGTCAATCTCCAGGCTGTCAGATTGAGTTTCCTCAGATCTAGGTAGGGGCTTGTGTCCTGATACACAAGGTCCTGCATTAGGGGAAGTCTCCAATATGTGCCCTGACTCATCTTCATGAGCTGGGTAAACCAAGACCTCTTCGGGCAGAATGGTATTATCGCAATGACTGGGGTCTTGCTTAATTTTCGTCAATACCCTTGCTATCATGGAAATTGGAGGGAATATGTAAGCCAGCCTGAACCTCCATGTTATGGATAGAGCGTCTATCGCCAGAGGATTGTCCTCTTTGAAGAGGGAGCAGAATCTGTCCACCTTGGCGTTCAAGCGGGTCGCCATCAAGTCGATCTCTGGAGTAGAGTTGTTGCGAAACCAAATTTTTGATTCGGTTTCGATACCATGAAAAAGTATTGCGATACTCGATACCACGCGAAAAAAATAAACCAAAAAAGCCACGTGCATTCCTCATTTTAAAAAATGGTGAATCGCGCAGTTTTTATTTATTTTTTCTGTTCCGGCGTTCACCACCTAGAATTTTTTTAATATTTTAATAGTTTGGACTTTTCTGACGTGGTGACATGTAATATGTTTATTATTTATATATTTTATATGTGAAATTGGGAAAAGGGGGTGATTTATACTTCATATTTTGGTGGGGTTTTTTAAACTTTATTTTTTTTACACTTTTTAATTAATAACTATTTCCCCCCTTAGGGGCTAGAACCTGGGATCTTTCATCCCTTGTCCTATTCAGCCTGATAGATCTCTATCAGGGTGAATAGGACTTCACACTGTCCCTGCTGCTCTGTGCTCTGTGCACACAGCATCAGAGATGTTATCATGGCAGCCAGGGCTTCTGTAGTGTCCTGGCTGCCATGGTAACCGATCGGAGCCCCAGCGATCAGAAGCTGCCACTGCACCACCAATGAGGGGGAGGGGATAGGACCCTGTGCCCACTGCCACCAATGATTTTAATACTGGGGGGTTGAGAGGGGCCGGCGCACTGTGCGACCAATGATTTCAATTGGATGGGGGGTTGAGGGGGGGGGGGGGGGAACACTGCACCACCAATGATAATTACCCCTTTATACAGGAGGTGGGTACTGGCAGATCAGCGGCAGTTAACCCCTTAGGTGCCGCACCTGAGGGGTTAACTGCCGCTGATCGCAGCTCCCTGTCAGGGGCAGGGTGCCGGCAATGCGATTTTGCTGCCGGCACCTGCCTCCTGTATTGTGTTAAAGACTGACTACTTTTCCTGGGTCCAGACTAAGTATACTTGGGGAGGAGACATCAGCTTCACTAGTGGGCGTTCCTTCTCCCTGGCTGTAGCGCTGCCCAATCGCAGCGCAGGGAGAAGGAACGCCCACTAGTGAAGCTGATGTCTCCTCCACATCGCTCCGATAGTAATCAGCAGCATGTGGAGCAAGAGAGGAGACAGTAATGGGGCACTGCGGGCGAACGGAGCGGCGCCCAGGAATAATGGTGAGTGCTGAGACATCGCTGGGCGCCGCTCTGTGTGGGAATAGTCCTATCATTGGTGGCTCAGCGCGACCGCCCCTCTCTTCTCATTGGTGGCAGCGGCAGCAGCACAGGGGGAGGGAGGAGGACAGCTTCCTTCTCCCCGTGCTGCTGAGAGAACATGAGCGCGCCGATAGCAGCGCGCTCATGTTCAGAGATACTAGACTGCGCAGAAGCGCAGCCCAGTACCGAAAAAACTGAAATTTCGGTATCGTATCGATACCGGGACAAAAGTATCGATTGGGTATCGAAATTTCGATACCCACAACAACCCTACTCTGAAGTACCCCACCGGAGAGTGATCTGGGTGAAAACGTCTCTGTTCAATGACCATTCGCCTGGAACTGGCAGACCCCGACTCAGCCGATCTTAAACTACATTGAGATTCCCTCTGATGTGAACAGCCGAAAGGTAGGATAGACTATTTTCTGCCCAAGCAAGAATTAAACCAACTTCCTGGAGGAGAGGTTGAGATCTTGTGCCTCCCTGTCTGTTGATGTAAGCGACTACCGTCGTATTGTCCGAGCTGACTCTTACCGCCTTCCCGCGCATAAGAGGAGCAAAGTGGTAGAGAGCGAGACGAACTGCTCTCAATTCTCTCAAGCGCTGGAGAGACTGAAGAGCCAGCTGAAGATGAGATAAGAGAACATCTAGAGTGGCGGCTTTTAGATGCCAGTCGTGTAGGTATGGCACGATTTCTAGCCCTAGAAGCCTGAGCTGGGCGACAACCAGAGCCACAACTTTTGTGAAAGTGTGGGGAGCGGAAGAAATGCCAAAAAGGCAGCACAGCAAACTGGTAATGTTTTACCACCCCTCTTATGGAGACCGCAGTTCTTAAAAATCTCCTGCGAGCTGGGTGAATGGGGATATGAAGGTGAGCATCCTTCAGATCTAAGGTGATCATTAGATCGCCGAGGTTTAGGATGCTGATGAGTGATCGAATGGTCTTCATTCTGAAGCGCTTTGGTCTTATGAACCGATTTAGGTAACGCAGGTCTATGATCATGCACCAATCGCCCGACGGCTTCGGGACTAGAAAAACGGGTATACTCCCAGCCCTTGTTCGCGAGGAGGAACTTCCTCTAGGGCCCATTTTTTTTAACATAAATGAGGACAGAATGCTCTAAGATACAGTTTTTTTCTGGTTTAGGGTTCTGGTTAAAACAAATTTCTCTTGGAGAGGGGACAGAAAATCTATTTTGCACCCCCACATAATTATTTCTAGGACCCACTGGTCCGGAATATTTTGCAGCCAGGCCTGCTGAAATAAACTTAGATGACCTCCAACCGGAGGGGAACTGAATTCTGAGCATCGCACAGACGATTTGGAGGGGAAGGGGGAAGGTAAGCGGGAGAGTCAGATCTGCTTTACGGTCCTTTCCACGGCCCGACCCCGTCCGCGTCTGGATGACTCCTGATGTCTGAGACCTTGAGGGGCCCTGGGTTCTAGAACTTCTGGGCCTACTCCGGCCTTGAAAGGATTGTTGGGGGAGGGACTTCCCCTTTTTATCAGCCAGGCTCTCCATTATCTTATCTAATTCTGAACAAGGTCTTCCTGGTTCATATGGTAATCCACACAGACTGAATTTGGAGGTGTTATCGGCAACCCAGGGACGCAACCATAGGGGCCACCGACTGGCGGAAGAGAGAGCCATGCCTTTGGTGGCTAATTTCAGGTGCTGTGTGGAAGCGTCTCACAAAAAGTCAGTTCCAAGGAGTAAGGTCTTGAACTGGTCTAGCACGTCAGTTCTGGAGACTCCAGATTCCAGGTCCGACTGATTTCTAAGAACGCGGGAGCGAACAAACTCCGTGACTTCTGAGGAAGCAACTGCAACTGAAGCAGAGGCTGCAGCTGCGGAATAGCTGCGCCTCAGAGTGCACTTGGCCCTCCAACCTAATAAATCCTGAAGGTTGCTTCCGTCATCAGAAGGAACTAAGGTCCTCTTAGACAACTTGGAGATCGCCATATCAACCTTCGGAGGCGGTACCCACAGTTCTGATTCCGACTCCTGGAGAGGAAACATCAGTTTAAATCTCTTCGTGAGAACTGGACCTTTTTCAGGATGCTTCCATTCAGTTAACATAAGCTTTTTTTTTTTAATCTTTATCCACTTTAAAGGCTCTTAGCCCCCTAGAGGTGGATGGTGGAGCTTCCCCTTGCTCATCATGATCCCTCGGATGGAGCGTAGAAGTCTTTGCGCCTTCTCCGCAGAAAAAAGATAAGTGGCATCATCTTCATCAGAAGAGGAGGAGGAACGGCTTTCAGCCGAAATGATGTCTTCAGCCATAGGTACAGGACCTGGCGATGAAGATCTCCATAATGGAATTACCCATGAATTCCTTCATCCAGCCGAACATGTCACCCATCGTGGGTTGCGTCGGAGGAGGGCGGCATAAAGGACACATATTGAATTCATAGGAGTCCGGCATCGGCATCTCACAGTTGGCACAAGTTAGGTGCTTCTGTTAATGGGAGGATTTCCCATGCTGGTCACCATTGGGAGACGCCTTCTGAAAAAACAACTTGGAAAGTAGTTTAGAACTAGACTCACTGCAGGCAGAGAGGGAGAGTCTGGCATTTGCTGAGCTTTTATAGCTAACAGACCCTCCCCCTAGTGTAGCCCCTCGCCGGAAGTGACCCACTGTCACTACATTATTTACTTATAAAGATAAACCAGAAGGGCCCACCCTTCGATTATATATATAAATCTGGGGCAAAAATACAATTCAGGCACAGCAGGGCCGAAGGGCAGCTGAAACAGCCGCTGACCCGGAAGTAGTCATCTGATGCACTTCCGGGTATGGCGCGCATAACGCCGAGTGCGGCAGCAGGGTCCGCGGCCAAGTACAGGCCGAGCCCAGGGGGATATCGCCGGGATATAAAGGTCCCAACAGGCCCCCCTACCATCTAACTGCTGCAGAAGCCGCAATCCGGCAGAACCTAGGAAAAAACAGCCACAAGTACCAAGAACTTGGCAGCAAACGATTCAAAAAGGTAACAGGCAGCGCCTGAACCTGTCCTCAGTCCACAGGACAGACAAAAAAGCACTGGTTTAAGGCCGGACGTCCCTTTATAGGGGGTGGGTTATTTGTTTAATTGTCTTGGTAGCAATTTTAAATCAATAAAAATTCCACCTGTCCTACCATTTTCACAGGGGAGAACTCCCCACTTGTGCTGCTGGTTAGGACATAAGGGAAAGCGAGTGTTTTTGCTCCTCTTGCATTTTTTTTTTTTTAAACACAACGGGGGAGTTTTATCAAAACTGGTACAAAGGGAATCTGGCTGAGCTGCCTATAGCAACCAGATTTCACCTTTTATTTTTCAGAGCTTCTTTGGAAAATGAAAGATAGAACATAAAAAGCGCTTATACTGAGCAAAAAAAAACAAAAAACATTTTTTCTGGCATATTTTTAGTGGGAGAAAACAATGCCAGAGAGAATGTGTGTGAGGAGGAAACCTCGGGGCGGAGTAACACATGGTAGCGTTATCACTGTTTAGGGCCCTGTAGGGGGCAGTATTACTAATGGGGCATTCTAGAAGGGAATTACTATTGGTGGGACTATGAGGAGCGCTATTACTATGGGGGCTCTATTATTTCTTCAGGATAGTATTTGGGGTATCGGGGGGCACAGTGAGCAGCAGGATAAGGGCTCATGCACACCGTGGCCATATCGTGGGCCGCATACAGGGGGTCCGCAATACAAGGGCATCACTTGAATTCACTTGAATAGGTCCGCAATCACAGAGATGCGGAACGGTGGCATGGATCGGAAGCACTACCGAGTGGTTTTCTGTCCGTGCCTCCGCACCGCAAAAAAGTAGTGCATGCACTACTTTTTTGCGATGCGAACCGTCGGATGCAGATCGCAGACCCCATTCAAGTAAATTGGTCTGCAATCCGCATGCGGCTGCTCCAGTCGGTGCCCATGCATTGCAGACCGCAATTTGCGGTCTGCAGCACGGGCCTGGCCAGCACACTGTGCGGACTCCAGGTTGGGGGATGATGATAGAGAAGTGAGGAAGCTAAGACGTCTGTGTGTCACACTCTGCAGAGACGAGGCGGCTGAGAAAAGATGTACGGACCAAATGGAGAAGATGGTGACAGACAAGATCTACATCGGAGGAGACGTCACCTGGGAGGCCTGGAGGTGAGAGGTGCGTGCTGCTGTATAGCGAGTACAGGAAAATGTGGTGTGCGGGGGGAAGGGGGGGGTGACTTAGAGAACCTGGGCCATATGAATTGGGGTAACAGGAGAAAATCCAACACAGCAACACCCCATATGTGCTCATATACTGCTGTATGGGTGCACCGCGCTGCAGTGATTTCCCGACCAGCGCCGTACAGCACTGTTTCTGCATCACCTTTTGTATTTAAAATTTTCCTGGGGAAGGTCTTGTCTGAGGCCTTGTTTTATCCGGGATAACATGATGATTTCATTGGTACCATTTTTTGGTAGGAATGCTTTTTGTGAGGCAAGGTGACCCAAATTTGGCTGTTCTGGCAGTTTTTATTTTTTGTTTTTCGTTACAGACGCTGCAAAACCAATCATGTCTACATTTGTGTTTCAGTTTTACACAATAAAAGCATTCTTGAAAAAAATAAAAATCATGTTTTTGTGTCACCATTTTCAGAGAGCCTTTTGTTTTTTCTGCCGATCGCCTTGTGTGGGGGCTTGATTTTTACAGGATGAGTTGAATGTTTTCATTGGAACCATTTTGGGGCTAGATATGACTTTTTGATTGCTTGATAGTCTGCTTTTTGTGACCAAAAAATGTCTATTTTGGTACTATATTTTTTTTTTATGTCGATCACCTGACAGGGCGGATCATATATGTTTATGGATGTTGCACACATGGCAATATCTGGGAAAGGTCTTTTTTTTTTTTACTTCAAACGTATATTTGTTTTACCTATTATACTTGTCCCAGTATGGGACTTCAACTTTTGGGAGTCGGGTGGTTTATTTCCATAGGTGAAGCAGGAGGCCGTCCGCTCCCTGCTTTACTGTTCCGCTGGTCTCCGGCGCTCCCCGCTCAGGCCGCGCTGCTGGCAGTGGGAGGAGCGCTAAAGCCCAGGAATCATCCGCCTGCACAGCCAGCAGCGCGACGTGTGTGTGAGCGCGTCCTGCTGCTGGGAACGCAGGATGTGCCGATCAGGGAAGCAGGTGAGGGGGCACAATGTGGGCATTAGTCCTGTATTCATATCTGCTTATTTAAAAACCATTTAAAATAGGAATCCAAAGCGGGCTTTGGTAGAGGTACCAGCCAGTACCAAACCCAAGTTCGGATTGCTATTTTAATTGTTTTCAAATACTCAGATATGAACACAGTAGGAATTCACCAAAGTCTCACGCGACTTTGGGCGAGATGAAGTTTGGCTCCACGAAGCCCATACATTTTAAGGCCTCTTTCACACGACCATATGGCTATTTTAGTGTTTTGCGGTCCGTTTCATGGATCCGTTGTTCCGTTTTGTTGTTTCCTCTCCATTTTTCTGAATGGCATATACTGTAATTACATAGAAAAAAATTGGGCTGGGCATAACATTTTCAATAGATAGTTCCGTTTTTGCGGAACTGATACGGATGCATTTCCGTATGTGTTCTGTTTTTTTTTGCGGACCCATTGACTTGAATGGAGCCACGGAATGTGATTTGCGGGCAATAATAGGACATGTTCTATCTTTCAACGGAACAGAAAAACGGAAATAGAATGATTATGAAGTACATTCCTTTTTTTGCGGAACCATTCAAAATGAATGGTTCCGTTTTCCGGAACGCAAATTTTTTTTAATTAAGTTGTGTGAAAGAGGCCTAATGCTGTGCAGAAAAAGCATTAACATTGAAGTTTTTGAACTAAGGTCGATTCACTTAAGGTCTCCTGCACACGAATATGTGCGCCCCGCAATGCACGGACACCCACCGTGGGGCAGCCGCAGCGGATTATGGACCCATTCACTTTAATGTCTGCGATCCATCCGTTCCACGAAAAGAGAACATTTCCTATCTTTTTGCTGAACGGAAGTATGGGATAAAACCCACGGAAGCACTCCGTAGTGCTTTCGTTCTGCATCTCCGGATTTGCGGACCCATTGAAATTAATTGGTCCGCATCCGTGATGCAGAATGCCCACGGAACGGCGCCCGTGTATTGCAGTCCTCAATACGGCAACGGGCAGCGCACGTTCGTGTGCAGGAGGCCAAAGCCTAATTAGAATGGGTTGGTCTTACAGAACCAGCACAGCGCCCCCTGCTGGGCATTTCACAGGGATTTCCCTTCCTTACAAAGTATATTAGGCTACATACACACGACCGTGTGCCCCAGAGGCCGTATTGCGGCCTACAATACACGGGCACGGCCGTGTGCATTCCGCATCACGGATAGCAGACCCATTCAAGTGCAATCACAGAGATGCGGAACGGAGGCATGGAAACACGACAGAGTGCTTCTGTGGTGTTTCTGGCCGTGCCTCAGTGCATGCACTACTTTTTTGCATTGCGGACCGTCGAATGCGAATCGTGGACCCCATTCAAGTGAATGGGTCCACAATCCGCATGTGGCTGCCCCCCGGTCTGTGCACGTGCATTGCAAACCACAATTTGTTGTCCGCAGCACGGGCACGGAGCCCTAACGTTCGTGTACATGTAGCCTAAGGCTGAATAAAGCCCTCCGTCCATCCAGTTCGGCCTTTTATCCTGCAAGCTGATCCAGAGGAAGGCAAAAAATCCCCTGTGAGAGAGAAGCCAATTTTCCTCACTTTAGTGGGGAACAATTCCTTCCCGACTCCAATCAGGCATCAGAATAACTCCCTGGACCAGCGACCCCTCTCTAGTAGCTACAGCCTGTAATATTATTACGCTCCAGAAATACATCCAGGCCCCTCCTGAATTCCTTTATTGTACTCACCATCACCACCTCCTCAGGCAGAGAGCTCCATAGTCTCACTGCTCTTACCGTAAAGAATCCTCTTCTATGTTTGTGTACAAACCTTCTTTCCTCCAGACGCAGAGGATGTCCCCTCGTCACAGTCCTGGGGATAAACAGATGATGGGAGTGATCTCTGTACTGACCCCTGATATATTTATTCCTTATGTGATTATTATTTTTGCTCTATCGCCACAGGGATCTTGTTCCAGATCCTCCGGACATCATGTCAACATGCCAGCGACACCCTGGATGTGGTAGGACCAGTTGGTTCTTTTAAGGTGTATTGGTACAACGGTCTACCTTTTGAGAGATTTTAGTAGGTAGGTGGGACTGGGTGAGCACAGTTATGCATTGGGCGGAGTGGCAACAGCAGGGGGCGCAATGCTGAACCCATGCCCCATGTGCTGGAAAGCCTAGGTACACCTCTGCTATAGTCAACACCAAAAAGGCATAACACAGCTGATATATATATATACATACTTTATTAATGTAGCAAAAAGGAGTATAGGGTAAAATACAATAACAATGCAATGTGGATAAAAGATCAATCAATTCCCAAAATGGGTATAAAGTGCAAAGAATAATACTCTGCTATGGTGCAGAATGGGAGCTGTAGTACATCCAACGGTATCAAAACGCAGTTCCAAACAATTCACAGTGCAAATCTTCCCCAATAGCAACGTATGGATATCAGCAATGATGGAGGTTGTAGTACTCCTCTCCATCTTTCCAAAGTCTCTTTGCAGAATCTAAGGCTGGCAATAAGACTCAAACATGGCCGTAATTCCCAGTTGAGGGGTTTAAGATACAGCTGGCCAGGAGCATGTCCAAGTGTAAAGGAGATACCAGCTATGTCCCCCTCACTGCAGCCTTAAGGGGGAATTCCAGTAACAGAAAGTTCTCTTATCTACAGGACTACTCTGCTACATCCAGCGCTCCCATAAAAAGGAAAACAATGGAGCGGTGGCATATATTTCCAACCTGCTGCTCCACAAAGTATGAAGTCTCATGACCAGTGGGGGTCCCAGTAGTAGAACACCCACCAAAATTCATTTTCCTCTATCCTGTGGATAGGGAATAGCTTTCTCTTACTGGAATAAACATTTAGTCAATGAATACCTTACTGTGCTCGTCCTGCAAGTTTTGGACCTTCTAGTTCTTGCTCTCTGGAGTACTGTGAGATGGCTTTATTGAGACCAATGTCTCAGAGATAGTTCTAAGTCCCAGAGAATTCCTACCAATGTTGGAGTGGGGTTCTTTGGCCCAGAGGAAGTTATTCTCTGGGTCCAACCTCTATATCCTTAATAAATGTCCATTTGATTAAAAACCTAAGATATAGACCCTAGTGGGAAGTGATTATCTTCAAAGGCAGCTCCAAATGGGCTTTTTTTGAAATCCTGGACCTTTTACGCCCATTTAATCAGAGCCTGGGCACCAGGAGGATCCTCTGGTGGGCCAGTCTGATACTGAGGACTTGGCTTGAGATGTGAGCACATGCACTTCTTAAGCTAACAGACCCTAAACCTAGGGGCAGACCTAGATCCAACTCCTAGCCTCCTATGGGGCAGAGTCAGGACTGGTACTCTTGATCTATCCATACAAAACTACGTGGGCTGTAATACATTGGAACATTAAACAAAGAATTTGTACTGCAAATCTGTTTTATTAAGTGCCCCCACAGGAAATCCAGAGAACCTTCCACCTGGATTAGAGGCCCCCCGACCTTCTGTAGGTTCTAAGTTACATTCAGACAACAGATTGTGCTGCACCATAAGGAGGGAGACAACAAGAAACCCAATAAGAGATCTTAAACTGGCCCAATGATAGATGGTTAAGAATTAGGAGATTGTTGGATTATTAATGACATACTAGACCACACAAGCCCATTTATGTCTCCTACAACCGGTGACATCATTCCTTCTGCCCCGGCTGCATAGTCTACTGCAGGGATTCTCAATCTGTGGCCCTCCTGCTGTTGTGAAACTCCGACCCTGGAGATCAGGGCAACAGCAACTTCATTGAGGAACTTGTCACAGGCCGACTTGTCCACATCTGGGAAATGCTTGACGATGACCTCCAGGAGACAACCACACAGCAGCTGGGATGGATGATGGGAGTTAATGCACACAACTCTTATAAGTGCTCATGCACACAGCCGTATAATTGCAGATCAGATGTGGAGATTGAAGATTTGTTATTGATATTACCTAGATGCAATTTTGCCCAGAAATGGCACCACTCGTCCATGGGTTCTGTAGTGCAACACCATTGACAGTGATTGTGGAGGAACTGCAGTACCAGATACAGCCATGGACAAGAGTGGCGCCATTTTTAGCAGACTTTCTGATCCCCACTGGACAGATCTGCTCCTCACCTTGATGTTGTCCACACTGAGCTTCAGCTTGTTGGTGTGCATCTCCCGCAGGGTGGCCAAGTTCTCCTGCAGATTTCCATAGTGGTTGAGGGCATCATTAATAGCGTGGATGATCTTCCCTCCATGTGTCTTCAGATCCTGACTGCCGGGGGTCACGTCCATGTGAGTGAAGTGGGACTTGGTGTCTGGATGGTGCTGGAAGAGACTGAGGAGAGAGGAACATCCAGTGTTATAGGAGAACAGCATCCTTACCCCATGTACCAAGGAAAACAAGATGACCAGACACTGGGGGGGCGGGAAGGAAGTATTAAGCCTCTTTCACATGTCAGTGTTCTCCACGGACAGCACACGTCGCCCTTCATTTTAATGGGTGTATTCACATGGTCTGTGGGTCTGTATTGATGCATGCTCTATTTTGTCCGTGTTCACGGATCCATCACCCCAATTATAGTCTAAGGGTCCATGGAATCCATGGGTGCAACACAGATGCCACAGATCATTAGGAAGAGATACTATGAAAATTATTTCACAGCTGTGCAGGGTCAGTGAAACACGGATGGCACATAGACAGCAAAAAAAATAGACAGGGGAAATAAAATAACAATAATAATAATAATAATAATAATAAGTGGCCAAAACCCATGACAGCTTACAGAGAGTCGCTAGACATACAGGGTGTGATTATATGCAGAGTATAGCGCTTTTACCATCCTCAAAAAAATTATTAATCGTTCACGAGAAATCCTTTTAGACTTCTATGGACACAGTATTTCCACCAACACATTCCCCTCCCCCACTGAGATAAACATGCATGCTCTGCTCTATTCCTGGGTTACAGTTTTTCTTGATCAGGGAACATCTTAAACTAATCGGATACATTGTTGCATGTAGTGCAGGGGGCGGAGCTCCAGGTGTAACAATGTATCAGCTCCTCCTTCCCAGCCCCTTGTAGCAGTGACTATCTGGCTCTGCCCCTCACCTCTCCATGGCTTCACCTCCAATCTTCTCAGCGTCAGCGTTAATCTTCACAAACAAGGGCTCCAAAGCCGCCTTCTCAGCATCTGATAGCGCCATCCTGGGATGTGAAGCTCCAGCACAAGGGCCAATCTGCACTGAGGGGCCCCAGACTCCATCATCACCTTTATATAGGGAGGAATGGCTGCAGATCCAGCACACCTGGGGCCTACAGGAGAGCCTGACAACCTGGCCTGGCTGACAACTCCTGGGACTGGAGGGCAGACACAATCAGCCGGTGGCTCCTGTAGATTAGGGGAATGTTCACACAACAAACATTTTTGTTACAGGTTTTCACTGGAATTCAGAACCAAAGACGCTTTTTTCATTGATTTCAATGTTAATTCAAACATTGGTTTTGAAAGTTCTGCTGTAAATTGAAAACCACCAGCAACAGAACTCAGCGGAAAGTCTATGCAAAAGATGAAACTCAGGGCAATAAAGAGAGTGTTTTTGCCCCTGGCGTTTTTTTCTTAGTTTGGATTTTTAAAATTCCTTTTGCATTTTATAAAACACAACAGGGGGAGATTGATCAAAACTGGTGCAAAAGGAAACTGGCTTAGTTGCCCATAGCGACCAATCAGATTCCACCTTTCATTTTTCAGAGCTCCTTTGGTAAATGAAAGACAGAACTAGAGATGAGCGAATTTCATGTTATGAATTTCTTTCATGCTTCGTTTGGTGGTAAAAGCAGAATCGCGTTGTGGATTCCGTTACCACGGACCATAACGCAATTCTATGACGGAATGCCTTTAGAGGCATTCCGTTATTCATTCCGTCATAATAGAAGTCTATAGGCTGCAAAACGGATCCGTCCCGTTTCCGTTATGCAGGGGAGTCCTCTCCTGATCCTGAGTCCTCTCCTGCATAACGGAAACGGGACGGATCCATTATGCAGCCCATAGAATTCTATTATGACGGAATGAATAACGGAATTCCTCTAAAGGCATTCCGTCATAGAGTTGCGTTATGGTCCGTGGTAACGGAATCCATAACGCAATTCTGTTTTTACCACCAAACGAAGCGTGAACGAATTTCAAAATAGGAAATTCGCTCATCTCTAGATAGAACCTAAAAAGCACTCATACTATGCAGAAAAAAAACTTTTTGAGTGCATATTTTCAGTGGGAGAAAACAATTCCAGAGTGAATGTGTGCGAGGAGGAAACCTCGGGGTGGAGTAACACATGGTGGAATTTACCCCACAGACAAATCTGCCATAAATTCTGCTCATCTCACATGCAGATGTTTCAGTGAATTTCACCCCCTCAAAAAAAACTAATAAACCCAAAAGATGAAATCTGCAATAATTCAGGGATTGATTTATCTGTGGTGTGTAGACAGCGTGCTGTCCACCCGGGGGAGTAGTCACGATGTGTAGGATGCGAGGGATATACTGTGGCCTAATGTTTGTGTCACGGTGCTCCTACTTTCAGGCTGACGCTTCCTGGGGGTCAGTCTCCAGTGAAGAGTTTGAGTTGGAGCAAGGAACAAAATGAAGTCCAGACTTTGTGAAGTTTAACTTTTTTTTACTTGAAATAGATTTGCAGTAACAGAACGGTGCTTGATATTTCTCTTTCTTGGTTCCGGCAGTATGCACGGCTCTGGCAGTTGGCCATGACTGTTTATTCAGTAATGCTACCTTTAGATTCAAGTTTTGGTTACTGTCTCGGAGTGGGGTGTCTTGGACCCATTCTCCCCCTCTAAGATACAAAATCCTATTAATACCAGGAGTGGGCTGCTCTACGAACTGCTTTCCCAAAGCTCCTGCAGCCGATATATTTTTTTTTCTGCTGATCGCCTTGTGTGGGGGCTTGTTTGTTGCGAGATGAGTTTATGTTTTCATTGATACCATTGGGGTAGATAGGACTTCTTGATTGCTTGATATTGTGCTTTTTGTGACCCCAAAAATGTCTATTTTTAGTATTTTTTGTTTACAGAGTTCACCTGACAGGGTAGATCATGTTATATTTTTATAGAGCTGGATGTTATGAACGTGGCGATACCTAATATTTATTTATTTATTTCTACTTGAAAATGGCTTTCTGATGGGAATGTTTTTATTTTTCTTTAAACTTTTTATATGAAACAATTTTTTTTCACTTTTTATATATTTCCCAGTATGGGACTTCAACTTTTGGGAGTTTGATCCCTTCTTCAATGTTGTACAATACACCTTGCACAGGGCCGGATTAACATAGGGGCGGATGGAGCTGCAGCTCCAGGCCCCTGCGTGAAAATAGGCCCAGCAGGCAGCAGCCTGCAATTGCCCCCCCGAGCTGGCGGCGCGGCGCGGCCCTGGACCCTGTCGAAAACCTAAATTAGGGGGCGGCGTGCTGGCACAGGGAGATGAGCGCTTCCATTGTGGCTCATTGAGCGCTTCCAGAGCGATACAGATGACTGTGCTGTGTCAGGGCAGGGGAGGGGAGGGAGAGGCGTGTCCCTTCTTTGTGTCTCTGATAGGCTGCGGCCGGCAGCCTATCAGAGGCCGGCGCAGAGGGCGCGATGACGTCATCACACCGCCTGAGCCGTACAGCGTGGGACACAGGCCGGAAGAGGCCTGCATTGCATCGCTGACATGGAGGTAAGTATAAGTGTTTTTTGTTTTATATATATCTATTACAATACTTTTAGGAAAAGTCTTTTACTGTCACATGATGGCAGGGAGCCTCTTTTTACTGACACATGATGGGGCATGGGGGGGCCCTCTTGTTACTGGCACATGATGGGGGGCCTCTTGTTACTGGCACATAATGGGGCATAGGGGGGGGCTCTTGTTACTGGAACATGATGGGGGGGCTCTTGTTACTGGCACATGATGGGGGCTGTCCTGTTACTGGCACATGAAGGGGCATAGGGGGGGGCTCTTGTTACTGGCACATGATGGGGGGCCTCTTGTTACTGGCACATGATGGGGGGGCTCTTGTTACTGGCACATGATGGGGGGGCTCTTGTTACTGGCTCATGATGGGGGGGGCTCTTGTTACTGGCACATGATGGGGGGGGCTCTTGTTACTGGCACATGATGGGGGGGGCTCTTGTTACTGGCACATGATGGGGGGGCTCTTGTTACTGGCACATGATGGGGGGGCTCTTGTTACTGGCACATGATGGGGGGGCTCTTGTTACTGGCACATGATGGGGGGGCTCTTGTTACTGGCACATGATGGGGGGGCTCTTGTTACTGGCACATGATGGGGGGGGGCTCTTGTTACTGGCACATGATGGGGGGGGCTCTTGTTACTGGCACATGATGGGGGGGCTCTTGTTACTGGCACATGATGGGGGGGCTCTTGTTACTGGCACATGATGGGGGGGCTCTTGTTACTGGCACATGACGGGGGGGCTCTTGTTACTGGCACATGACGGGGGGGCTCTTGTTACTGGCACATGACGGGGGGGCTCTTGTTACTGGCACATGACGGGGGGGCTCTTGTTACTGGCACATGACGGGGGGGCTCTTGTTACTGGCACATGACGGGGGGGCTCTTGTTACTGGCACATGATGGGGGGCTGTCCTGTTACTGGCACATTATTGGGGGCACTTGCAATGAGCAGAACACTGGGTCAGTGGGGTTGCTATGCAGTGGGTCAATTTTATATGTGTATAAGTTTGTGACGCCAGTTGCAGCTTGCGCAGGTACTATAGCAGGGCCCTTTAAGATAGTATAGCTCATATACCAAGTGAGGAATGCCAGAGGGGGAATAATGTCTCTATGCAGTGTCAACGGTGTATACTACCTTGGTACGGCTGGACTCCTGTATCCTGGCTCACATGCAACAAATTGAGTGTTGTTAGAGTTTTGATGGAATAATTAAGATCCAGACAGGAGATATCGTCCAACTCGTCTTTACTTAATGGCAGCTTTAAATCCGTACAAGTTACAGCTTCAGTCTTTAGGTCCCAGCAGGTTTTGGCAATATGTGGCAGGAATTTATATCTATTCTGCATCTAGTACATACGCCTATAGATCTGGCAGGTATTAGTCTTCTGCTCTGTCTGTAGTCTGCTTGGTAGTGGGCCTGACTAGCTGAGGAGGAATTTGGCTTCTCCTGGACTTAGGAAATGTACTCACAGCTTGGCTCACAGGGGATGCTTCTTCCTGGATGCTGGAGATGGCTGCTTCTCTGGTCAACCAGCTGAGGTAGATGACTCAGGCTGGGAAGATGGATCCGGGCCTCAGCCGAGGTTGGATCCAGGGTTGGGATCCCTTGTTCTGGGAGCTCCTATCGACACAACCTACCCCAACAGGGGTGGCTGGTACACTCACTAGACTTCCTACTCCTCCTCATGATACAGGACATGGGAACGTTGCACTTCTGCTCATACAGGGGAGCCTAGACTGGAATGGACTATTCCGGTCTAGATATACTAAACTCTTCTATAGACTGCCTATACATTGCCGCCACCTACTGGTGTACATGAATAATTACAGCAATTTACATAAAACAGTCACACAATATACAGTATACCTCTACACTGTGCCACGCAATATACAGTATACCGCTACACTGTGCCCCGCAATATACAGTATACCGCTACACTGTGCCCCGCAATATACAATATACCTCTACACTGTGCCCCGCAATATACAATATACCTCTGCACTGTGCCCCGCAATATACAGTATACCTCTACACTGTGCCCCGCAATATACAGTATACCTCTACACTGTGCCCCGCAATGTACAGTATACCTCTACACTGTGCCCCGCAATGTACAGTATACCTCTACACTGTGCCCCGCAATGTACAGTATACCTCTACACTGTGCCCCGCAATATACAGTATACCTCTACTCTGTGCCCCGCAATATACAGTATACCTCTACTCTGTGCCCCGCAATATACAGTATACCTCTACTCTGTGCCCCGCAATATACAGTATACCTCTACTCTGTGCCCCGCAATATACAGTATACCTCTACTCTGTGCCCCGCAATATACAGTATACCTCTACTCTGTGCCCCGCAATATACAGTATACCTCTACTCTGTGCCCCACAATATACAGTATACCTCTACACTGTGCCTCACAATATACAGTATACCTCTACACTGTGCCACACAATATACAGTATACCTCTACACTGTGCCACACAATATACAGTATACCTCTATACTGTGCCACACAATTTTTATTTTATTTTTAAGCTAAGTAAAGGCTAAAGAAGAGATTCTATAAAAGATATGCAAGGTATCGATACATCAACATCTATGCTGGTGATTTCATATGCATAAAACATAGGACAGATGCACTGTCTGTGTTATAAAAGATTGCTATGCGTTGCGTTTTCATTTTCAATAAAAAAAAAAGGCCCATTAAAATCTTCAGCACCAGGCCCATCATGCTCTTAATCTGGCCATGACCTTGAATCGTATAGCATTTAAGGCTACTTTCACACTTGCGGCAGAGTGATCCGGCAAGCAGTTCAGTCACTGGAACTGCCTGCAGGGTCCGGCAAAACGTAAGACAACTAATGGCATTTGTAAGACTGATCGGGATCCTGATCAGTCTGAAAAATGCATTGCAATACCGGATCTGTCTTTCCGGTGTCATCCGGCATTAATTTTTTTTCAACTTTTTTTCAGTCTGCGCATGTGCAGACCGGAAGGATGGATCCGGCTTTCCGGTATTTTGAATGCTGGATCCGGCACGAATACATTCCTATGGAAAAAAAAATGCCGGCATTCAGGCAAGTCTTCAGTTTTTTCGCCGGAACTCAGTGCCGGAAAAGAAAAACGCAAGTGTGAAAGTACCCCCAGCCTGCCTGTATCACACAGGCATATCGCTATGAGATGCAGCCGGCAGGCGCTAGAAATGCCTATGGGGCTGCGGCCAGCATTAGGTCCCTGGCACTGCAGCGCGGGGAGCCGATGCATAAAAGATTCAGGTCTCATTTGAAGGTTTTTTTCTGAAATTATTTCCAGTAGGAAAGGTGATGGAAAAAACACCAGCGCTTCAGCAAGATACAATATAACTGCCATAGACATGAAAAAACAATGCACAAAAATAAAAAAAATTATACCTGGGTTTCCAACATTGTATAATTCTCAGACTTTCAGCGTGGAGCTGGAGTTTTATTTCTTCAAAAAATAAAAAAGCTAGTTTATTAAAAAATAGTCAAAAAAAACTGGGTAGGAGGAGTGGAGAATGGGAGTGGTTGTGGTGCTGGCTGCAACAGTTCTTCACACAAATCATTGGCAGTCCTCACACTGATGCTCCCTGGGGCCGGGCAGTGACAGGAGGGCGCACCCTGATGTGGAGGCTCCTGTCTGATGGTAGATGTGCAGGGTCCCACAACTAGGCAGCGGTACACTGCAAAACTGGGGTTAAAATATATTTTTGTAAATGCAAAAATACATAATTACTGTGAAGGGGCCACATGGAAGAAATAATACTGTGAGGGCCACAATGTGGGCATTAGTACTGTATGGTAGCACTAAGGGGAAATATCCCACATCACTCTGTTTTACATTAGGTTTAGCGAATCAACCTTCAGATCAGAGATCAGAGATCAATCAAATGTATGGGCTCCACGGGGCCAAACTTTCTCACAAAGTCGCGTGAGACGTTAGTGAATTTCTACGGTATTCGTATTTAAAAACAATGCTTGCCCCCGATGCTGTAAAGCCTAGCTACACCTCCGCAAAAGGTGCCGAATGGGAGCTGAAGTACGGTATCAAAACGCAGTTCCAAACAATTTACAGTACAAATCTTCCCCAGTAGAAATGTATGGATGTCAGCAATGAAGGAGGTAGTAGTACTCCTCTCCATCTTTCCAAAGTGTCTCTGCAGAATCTACGGCTGGAAATAAGACTCTCGCAAACATGGCTGTAATTCCCAGCTAAGAAGGGGCCGTATTAAGATACAGCTGGCCAGGAGCATGTCCAAGTGTAAAGGGGGTACCAGCTATGTCCCCCTCACTGCAGTAAAGTATTTATCAGCCTTAAAGGAGTATTCCAGTTACAGAAATGTCTTATCTACAGGACTACTCTGCTATATCCAGTGTTCCCATATAAAGAAAGAAAGGAGCACTGTTATACATTTCCAACCAGCTGCTCCATCCTTTTCAGGCGGCTCAACAGAGTATGGAGTCCCCAGTCTCATGACCAGTTGGGGTCCCAGTAGTAGAACCCTCACAAACATTCATTTCCCTCTATCCTGTGGATACGGAATAGCTTTCTCTTTCTGGAATAAACCTTTAAACAGTGAATAGCTTACTGACTCCAGTGCTCAGCCATGCAAGTTTTGGACCTTCTAGCTCTTGCTCTCTGGAGCACTGAAGTAGAGATGGCTTTATTGATACCAGTATCTCAGAGAACCCCTACTGATGTTGGAGTGGGGTTCCTTAGCCCACCAAATGAGGTTATTCTCTGGGTCCAAGTCAATTATGTATCTTATTAAAAACCTAAATATATAGACCCTAGTGGGAAGGGTATTATATCCAAATGGGCCTTTTAATCCTGGACCTTTGAGGCCCATTATTGCATAAGAGCCTGGGCACACAGGAGGATCCTCTGGTGGGCCAATCTGACACTGAGGACTTGGCTTGAGATGTGAGCACATGTACTCCCTCAGCTAACAATAGAGACACTAAGACTAGGAACAGACCTAGGTCTAACTCCCAACCTCCTATGGTGCAGAGTCAGGACTGTTAACCCTGACATAGCCATACAAAACTATGTGGGCTGTAATACATCAAAACATTAAGAATTTGTACTGCAAATCAGGCTTACAAATCATTTTTATGAAGTGCCCCCACAGGACATCCAGAAAGCCTTTGAACTGGATTGGAGGCCCCAACCTCCTGTAGGTTCTAAGTAACATTCAGACACAACCTATGGTGCTGCACTGTAAGGAGGTAGACAGGGAAACCCAAAAAGATCTGATACTGGCCAAATAGATGAAGAAGAATGGAGAATTAATGATATACAAGACCAGACAACCCCAGTTATGACCTCCCCGGCTCCATAGTCTATTGCAAGCATGTTCAACCTGTAACCCTCCAGCTGTTGCAAAACTACAACTCCCAGCATGCCTGAACAGACTACAGAAGGGCATGGTGGGAGTTGTAGTTATACAACAGCTGGAAGGCCACAGGTTGAGCATGCCTGGTCTATTGGATTCTGTGACGTAGACACCATTAGTAACCAAATACAGTTACAGAAGCTCAGACTAAAAATACCAGGAGACGGGATGTACAAGTATATAATATTTATTACAGCGATCAGGAGAAGAGATCCCGGGTCATGGAGCAGTCATCAGTATCATGGAGGACAGACGCTTGTTACAGGAGACACAGGCATAGATCTGAGAAGAATCCTCCCGGTCAGCTGGAAATCAGGGCAACAGCAACCTCATTGAGGAACTTGTCACAGGCCGACTTGTCCACATCTGGGAAATGCTTGACGATGACCTCCAGGAGACAACCACACAGCAGCTGGGGATGGATGATGGGAGTCACTGCACACAACTCTTATAAGTGCTCATGCACACAGCCGTATAATTGCAGATCAGATGTGGAGATTGAAGATTTGTTATTGATATTACCTAGATGTCATTTTGCCCAGAAATGGCACCACTCGTCCATGGGTTCTGTAGTGCAACACCATTGACAGTGATTGTGGAGGAACTGCAATACCAGATACAGCCATGGTCAAGAGTGGCACCATTTTTCAGCAGACTTTCTGATCCGCACTGGACAGATCTGCTCCTCACCTTGATGGTGTCCACACTGAGCTTCAGCTTGTTGGTGTGCAGCTCCCGCAGTGTGGCCAAGTTCTCCTGCAGTTTTCCATAGTGGTTAAGGGCATCATTAATGGCGTGGATTATCTTTCCTCCATGTGTCTTCAGATCCTGACTGCCGGGGGTCACGTCCATGTGAGTGAAGTGGGACTTGGTGTCTGGATGGTGCTGGAAGAGACTGAGGAAAGAGAAACATTCAGGGTTGTAGGAGAACAGTGTCCTTACCCCATGTACCAAGGAAATCCAAGATAGCCAGACACTGGGGGGGGGGGGGGGTTCACGAGGCAGTGTGATTGAATATATTATATCTCAGTATTAAGCCTCTTTCACATGTCCGTGTACTCCACGGACAGCACACGTTAGTCAGCGTTTTACCATGTCTGTGTTGATGCATTCTCCATTTTGTCCGTGTTCACAGATCCATCACCCCAATTATAGTCTAAGGCCTCTTTCACACAGGCGTCATATTTTTGGCCCGGATAAGAGGCGGGTGCGTTACGGGAACACGCAAGATTTTTCCACGCGAGTGCAAAACATTGTAATGCGTTTTGCACTCGCGTGAGAAAAATCATGCATGTTTGGTACCCAAACCCGAACTTCTGCACAGAAGTTCGGCTGATGTTCTGAAGATGTTATTATTTTCCCTTATAACATGGTTATAAGGGAAAATAACATTCTGAATACAGAATGCATAGTATAATAGTGCTGGAGGGGTTAAAAAATAAATACCATCACCGTGGTGATTGAGCATGTGATCTGACGTCAGCACAGGTCCTTTAGCCCACAGCTCTTAAAGTAGTAAAGAGACCGGGAACTACACGATCAAGAGAAGGAGTTAACTTTTTTTTAACCCCTCCAGCACCATTATACTATGCATTCAGAATGTTATAACATGGTTATAAGGGAAAATAAGGGAAATAATACAGTGAATAGACTGTCACCTAGAACCCATGCGTGAAAATCGCACCGCATCCGCATTTGCTTGCGATTTTCACGCAACCCCATTCAGTTCTATAGGGCCTGCGTTACGTTAAAAAAAACGCAGAATATAGAACATGCTGCGATTTTCACGCAATGCATAAGTGATGCGTGAAAATCACAGCTCATGTGAACAGCCCCATAGAAATGAATGGGCCCGGATTCAGTGCAGGTGCAATGCGTTCACCTCACGCATCACATCTGCGCGGAATACTCGCCCGTGTGAAAGGGGCCTAAGGGTCCATGAAATCCATGGGGGAAACACAGATGCCACGGATCATTAGGAAGAGATACTATGAAAATTATTTCTCAGCTGTGCAGGGTCAGTGAAACACGGATGGCACATAGACAAAGATGGAAACATGGACCCAACATGGATGAGTCACTGACCACCTTCTCATGAACGTGTGAATGAGGCTTTAGGAAGACATCGCTACCTTCATGTGATAGCAGCTCTTCACCTGTCTGATTGTATTGTGCTTCAGTTCCATTGAAGTGAATGAGGCTGAACTGATATTAGTCTGAGGACAGGTGTAGCACTGACAGATAGATTTTTTAAATCCTATACAACCCCCTGTAATTAACACTTTAAACTCAGGTTAATTACAGACAGTCACTAGTTATACAGGGTGTGATTATATGCAAAGTATAGCGCTTTTACCACCCTCAAAAAAAATATTACTCTTACACTTCTATGGGCATGTAGTATTATTCCTAGCAGCACATTCCCCTCCCCCACTGAGATAAACATGCATGCTCAGCCCCATTCCTGGATTACAGTTTTTCATGTTTAAAGGAAGATTCCAAACAAACCTGATACATTGTTGCATGCAGTGCAGGGGGCGGAGCTCCAGGTGTAACAATGTATCAGCTCCTCCTTCCCAGCCCCTTGTAGCAGTGACTATCTGGCTCTGCCGCTCACCTCTCCATGGCTTCACCTCCAATCTTCTCAGCGTCAGCATCAATCTTCACAAACAAGGGCTCCAAAGCCGCCTTCTCAGCATCTGATAGCGCCATCCTGGGATGTGAAGCTCCAGCACAAGGGCCAATCTGCTCTGAGGGGCCCCAGACTCCATCATCACCTTTATATAGGGAGGAATGGCTGCTGATCCAGCACACCTGGGGCCCTACAGGAGAGCCCGACAACCTGGCCTGGCTGACAACTCCTGGACTGGAGTGCAGACACAATCAGCTGGCGGCTCTTGTAGATTAGGGGAATGTTCACACAACAACATTATGTTACAGGTTTTCACTGGAACTCAGAACCAAAGACACTTTTTTCATTGATTTCAATGTTGATTCAAACATTGGTTTTAAAAGTTCGGCTGTAAATTGAAAACCACCAGCAACAGAACTCAGCGGAAAGTCTATGCAAAAGATGAAACTCAGGGCAATAAAGAGAGTGTTTTTGCTCCTGGCGTATTTTTTCTTAGTTTGGATTTTTAAAATTCCTCTTGCATTTTGTAAAACACAACAGGGGGAGATTGATCAAAACTGGGGTAAAGGGAAACTGGCTTAGTTGTCCATAGCGACCAATCAGATTCCACCTTTTATTTTTCACAGCTTCTTTGACATAAAAAGCTATTATAATATGCAAAAATAATAATTTTCTGGCATATTTTTAGTGGGAGGAACCATTGTCAGAGCAAATGTGTGCGAGGAGGAAACCTCGTGGTGGAGTAACACATGGTGGAATTTACCCCACAGACAAATCTGCCATAAACTCTTCTCATCTCACATGCAGATATTTCTGTGGACCCCCTCAAAAAAAAGCATAATGATTTACATTTATTTGTGTAAGGCGCTTACGGTAGTACAGTGAAGAACCCTAGGAAATCAGGGAATAAGCGTAGTCGGTTGTGGTGTGCCGAAACCGAGGATGAGGTAGGCTTGAGAAAGAAGAGGGCCCACCCAAGGAAAGAGATATGGAATAAATGAGTTGTAAATGAGTGGAGTGGTGGGAGGGTCAAAGCTCAGACCTCGGACGGTGCAGGAGCCAGGTAAAGGGGGTGCCCTAAATAGGCTGGAGGCGGACCTCAGCCCCTCCCACAAATCCAGGCAAAATGCCTTCACACTTGTGTGAGGCGCTTACGGTAGTACAGTGAAGAACCCTAGGAAATCAGGGAATAAGCGTAGTCGGTTGTGGTGTGCCAAAACCGAGGATGAGGTAGGCCTGAGAAAGAAGAGGGCAAAAATAAAATAACCAGTTTATTGTAGTCAAATATACATGAATAGCTCAACCCGACATGTTTTGGAAAGCATCTCTTAACTCTTGTGTTGGATTGGGAATGTATCGCGAGTAAGCGGATGACTTCCAGTGCCCCAATTCCCGATGACATGAGTAGGGACGTTGGCACTGGAGGCCGTGGACGCGGCTCCAATGCGAAAGGAGTGCCCTGAGTAGTTGGCTGCGTTGAGGCCCAGTTGTGTGAGGGATGACCTGACATGGGTCATGAAGGTGGTGGCGGTGAGTACCGAACCATGTAGTTGAAGTAGCGGTTGAGAGGGTAGAAACTTGTGGCGTTGTCTGTAAGCATCCAGAACCCTGACTGGACACCATCTGTTGTGCGTGGGGTAATATGAAATGTTGACAGGTAAGTGCTGACTACTCTTGGAGTGAGGTAAGGTCAGGATGTAATGATCCATGTGTTTTGCCAAGTGGGAGACAAGAAGACAAGGTGTGGCTTGGGTCGTGGAGGTCGTGGTGAATTCCCCGGGCCTCAGGAAACCGTAGAAGGCCAAGTAAATTTCTGTTTTGAGGATGGAGTTGGTATCTGCTTCAGAAGGCTTGGCGTCTAGTAAGTCGGATAATGCCTTGAAAATATGATTGTTAATGGGTAGCCTCTGGGCTGGACGTGCGGGTTCCGCTTTCTGAATACCTCTGAGTATGGTTTTGATTTGGTGAGAGGCCATGAAACTGATGTTATTAGGGTGTAAGATTAGCATGTGGTGTAGAATGCCAGTGAGATAGAGTATGATGGCAAAAAGAAGCAAACCCCAGAAGAGAAGACATGAAAAAGTGGGCGTGATGTTATGTTCCAGGAGGAATCTGACAACCTAAAATTAAAAGTCAGAGAAAATGATGACGTGAGAGAGACTCTAATGGCACAAGCCACGCGTGCGAGTCACCACAAGATAATTGTATTGCAAGCCACAGATGACCGAGCCATGCGAGCGGGTCTGAAGGCAGAAAAGACATGGAACCTGCTGGTTGTAAGACCACGCAGCCGGCCTCGACTGGCGGAGTTATGTGTGTGGAATTTAAATGGGGAAGCGATACGTGAGAGACTCTAATGGCGGAGCCATGCGTGAGAGACTCTAATGGCGGAGCCATATGTGTGAAAATTGACACGGAGAAGCCATGCGTGAGAGACTCTAATGGTGGAGCCATGCATGAGAGACTTTAATGGCGGAGCCATATGTGTAAAATTGACACGGAGAAGCCATGCGTGGGAGACTGTAATGGCGGAGCCATGCGTGAGAGACTGTAATGGCGGAGCCATATGTGTAAAAAATAATACGGAGAAGCCATGCGTGAGAGACTCTAATGGCGGAGCCATGCGGGAGAGACTCTAATGGCGGGGTCATGTGTGTGAAATTAATACGGAGAAGCATTGACTTGAATGGGTCCGTGAATCGTTGGCCGTGAAAAAAATAGGACAGGTCATATTTTTTTCACGGCTGGGAAAAACGGATCACGGATGCGGCTGCCAAACGATGCATTTTCCGATTTTTCCACGGACCCATTGAAAGTCAATGGGTCAGTGAAAAAAAACGGAAAACGGCACGACGGCCACGGATGCACAAAACGGTCATGTGCATGAGGCCTTATAGAGACACCCCATATGTGGTCATAAACTACTGTACGGGCACACTGCAGGGCGCAGAAGGAAAGGAATGCCATACGGTTTTTGGAAGGCAGATTTTGCTGGACTGGTTTATTTACACCATGTCCCATTTGAAGCCCCTCTGATGCACCCCTAGAGTAGAAACTCCAAAAAAGTGACCCCATTTTGGGAACTACGGGATAGGGTGGCAGTTTTTTTGGGACTATTTTTAGGGTACATATGATTTTTGGTTGCTCCATATTCAGTGTCGGACTGGCGTACCTAGGGCCAACCAGTAAAATTTATTTTGGGGGCCCATCATACAGATACATTCAAATATAATAAATAATCTAACAAGTTTTTTATATGAACATAGGCTGGTTGAGGTGCTGTACATGTATGTATGTATGTAGTGCAGTAAGTGCTCATTCAGATGGCCATATGCTGTCCGCAAAAATGCGGATCTGTTTTTTTGCAGTCCCATTCACTTATATGGGGCCCTTTTCTTCCATTGCACGGCTCAGCAAAAAATAAGGATCATGGCCCTATTAAAGTCTATCTATCAGCAAAAAAAAACCTGAATGCAATCCGTTTTTTTGAGGACATGCTGAACTGTCCGCAAAAAAATGGATCCTAAGTCTAATGTGTTATGTGCCAATTGTGCAGAGGGTGGGAGACTAGGGGCCCACTTTGCTCAGGGGCCCACCGGGGTATTCCCCTGTACCCCTGTGGGCCAGTCCGAGCCTGTCTATATTACATTTTTGTGAGGCAAGGTTACAAAAAATAGAAATTCTGAAATTTCATCTCCATTTACCAATAACTTTTGTGGAAAACTTAAAGGGTTAGCAAAGTTTGTAAAATCAGTTTTGAATACCTTGAGGGGTGTAGTTTCTTAGATGGGACCACTTTTATGGAGTTTCTACTCTACGGGTGCATCAGGGGGGCTTAAAATGGGACATGGTGTCAAAAAACCAGTCCAGCAAAATCTGCCTTCCAAAAACCATATGGCGCCCTTTTCCTTGTACGCCCTGCCGTTTGGCCATACAGCATTTTACGACCACATATGGGGGTCCCCTGGCTCCGCCTGGCGGCATCTCTGCCGCCTTGGGGGCTCATCATCATTGCTAGATGATGAGGGGGATGCGGATGACAAGAGGAAAGTGGGGTCATCCTCGTCCTCACTGGGGCTCTCGGAGTCGGAGACAAGCAGGGCGTATGCCTCTTCGGCCGAGAACGTCTGGTGGGCCAAAGGGTAGTGTGTGTGTGCGTGTGTGTAAAACTTTATTTAGTGTGTGTGGGGGGGGGACAGGTGTTCACGTTCACTTATACCCTACCATAACCTACCCTAAACCTAACAGGAAAAAAAAACGAAAGTAAATAAAAAAAAAATTAAAGCCCCCCCCCAAAAAAAAATAAAGATTCAAATTCGCTGATCAGCGGTCCGAAGCTGATCAGCGGTGCGGTGGGAGATGCGCTAACAGTGGCCGGACGCTAAGAGTGCCGGCCACAGTCAGCGCAGGCGCACACAAAAAAAAGCGCTTGCGCCCCAAAAAATGTGTGGGGGAGGGGTGCAAGCTGCAGCACCCCTGGGGGGGGTCTAGGGTCGCACAGCTGAGTGTGCTGTGGAGCCCAGACTTTTTTTTCCCTAAACTATCCCTCAGTCTCCCTGCCTAATCTAACCTTTCCCTAAACCTGTCCCTAATAACTTTTGAGTGCCAGATGGCACTATGGTGGCTCACGTGGGGGTGCTGGGCTCAGAGGTGGACGGACGGGCTCCTCTCTCCTGGCTCCACGGAAGCAGTGTAGAGGAGGAGAGCAGAGCTGGGGGAAGTTAACCCCCTCCTGCCCGTCCAGCCAATAGGATGCGATCCTGAGAGGTGATGTCATCGCCACCTCTCAGGATCTAAGGATGGTGATTGGTGGTGTATAGAGTTGAGCGGACACCTGGATGTTCGGGTTCAATGGGTTTGGCCTAACTTGAGGAAAAAGTCAATGGGGACCCGAACTTTTGAGCACTAAAATTGCTGTAAAAATGTAATGGAAAGGGCTAGAGGGCTGCATCACAATGTGGTTAAGAGCATGACAAGTGCTCTGCAAACAAATGTGGATAGGGAAATTACTTTAAATAACATAAAATAGGTAAAAAAGAAATCTTGATCTAGGAGGACGAGGTAGCCAACACAGGTTTTTGGTTTTAATTTCATTTTTTTAAATTAGGGTACACTCTAAAAGAGTGTGAAATATCCAAAATACAAGAATGAGCAATTGCGCTGCAGTATAACAATGGCTGGTTAAGGCCGGTATACATGTCTATCCTGCCCAAGGTACGGACAAGTCCTGGGGGATCCATGCCTGGCTTATTTTAATGAACGTGAGCTCGTCCACGTTGGCTGTGGACAGGCGGCTGCCCTTGTCTGTGATGACGCCCCCTGCCGTGCTAAACACAGGTTCAGATAATACACTGGCTGCAGGGCAGGCCAGCACCTCCAAGGCGTAAAGGGCAAGCTCAGGCCATGTGCCCAATTTGGAGACCCAGAAGTTGAAGGGGGCAGACCCGTCATTCAGTACGTGTAGGCGTGTGCACACATACTGCTCCACCATGTTGGTGAAATGCTGCCTCCTTCTAAGACGTTCCATATCAGCTGGTGGTGCTGGTTGTTGTGGCGTGCTGACAAAGCTTTTCCACATCTCTGCCATGCTAACCCTGCCTTCTGAGGTGCTGGCGGTGCCCCAGCTGCGTTGGCGACCTCTTCCTCCTCCTCTGCCTTCTCCTTGTGCTTCCACTGTGCCCCCGCTGTCAGGTGGGAATGCCACCAGCAGCGCGTTTACCAGGGTGCGCTTGTACTCGCGCATCTTACGATCACGCTCCAGTGAGGGAATTAAGGACGGTACGTTGTCCTTGTAATGGGGATCCTGCAGCGTGGCCACCCAGTAATCAGCACAAGTTAGAATGTGGGCAACTCGGCGGTCGTTGTGGAGACACTGCAGCATGTAATCGCTCATGTGTGCCAGGCTGCCCAGAGGCAACGAAAAGCTGTCCTCTGTGGGAGGTGTATCGTCTGTGTCCTCTGTATCCCCCCAGCCACGCTCCAGTGATGGCCATGAGCTGGTCAGGGTGCCACCCTGCTGTGAACATGGTTCCTCCTCCTCCATCTCTTCCTCCTCATCCTCCACCTCCTCATCCTCCAGAACTGTGCCCTGGCTGGACAATTGTGTACCTTGGTTTTGTGGGTGCAGGAACCCACCCTCGGCGCCACTTGGGAATGACTGGCCGGAAACCCTATGAAATGATCCCTCTTCCTCCTCCTCCTTCTCCTGTGCCACATACTATTCCATCATCACCAGGAGCGTTTTTCTCAAGGAGACATAGAAGTGGGATAGTAACGCTGAGAACGGCGTTATCGGCACTGGCCATGTTGGTGGAGTACTCGAAACAGCGCAACAAGGAACACAGATCTCGCATGGAGGCCCAGTCATTGGTGGTGAAGTGGTGCTGTTCCACCGAGCGACTCACCCGTCCGTGCTGCAGCTGAAACTCCACTATGGCCTGCTGCTGCTCGCACAGTCTGGCCAGCATGTGCAAGGTAAAGTTGCACCTTGTGGGCACGTCGCATATGAGGCGGTGAGCGGGAAGGCCGAAGTTACGCTGCAGCGCTGACAGGCAAGCAGCGGCAGGATGTGAACGCCGGAAGCGCGAACAGACGGCCCGCACTTTATGCAGCAACTCTGACATATCGGGGTAATTTTTAAGGAATCTCTGCACCACCAAATTCAGCACATGCACCAGGCAAGGGATGTGCGTCAAACCGGCTAGTCTCAGAGCTGCTACGATTTTTCCCTATTATCGCACACCGCCAGGCCGGGCTTGAGGCTGACTGGCACAAACCACTCATCGGTCTGTTGTTCAAGGCCCATCCACAGCTCCTGCGCGGTGTGGGGTTTGTCCGCCAAACAGATAAGTTTTAAAACTGCCTGCTGTCGTTTACCCCTGGCTGTGCTGCAGTTGGTGGTGAAGGTCTGTCGCTGACCGGATGAGGAACTGGTAGAGGATAAGGAAGCGGAGTAGGAGGAGGAAGCAACAGGAGGCAAACAGAAGTGCCCTGCAATCCTCGGTGGTGGAAGGACATGCGCCAAACTGCTATCCGCCTCAGGCCCAGCCGCCACTGCATTTACCCAGTGTGCTGTTATGGAGATATAACGGCCCTGACCGTGCTTACTGGTCCACGTATCCGTAGTCAGGTGCACCTTGCCACAGATGGCGTTGCGCAGTGCACAACTGATTTTGTCCCCTACTTAGTTGTGCAGGGAAGGGGTGGCTCGCCTTGAAAAGTAGTGGCGGCTGGGCACGACGTACTGTGGGACAGCCACCGCCATAAGGCCTTTAAAACTATCCGTCTCCACCAGACGCAATGACAGCATTTCAAAGGCCAGTAATTTAGAAATGCTGGCATTCAGGGATAGGGATCGCGGGTGGGTAGGGGGGTACTTCCTCTTCCTCTCCAGTGTTTGGGAGATGGAGAGCTGAACGCTTCCGTGGGACATTGTGGAGATGCTTGGTGACACAGGTGGTGGTGTTGCTGGCAGATCCTCTGCGGGGTGGCAGGTGGCACTGTCACTCCAGAGGTGGATGAAGAGGCTGAGACTACAGCAGAAGAGGAATGAGGAGGAGCCAGAGACCTTTCTTGGTTTTTGAGGTGTCTACTCCACTGCAGCTCGTGCTTTGCACTTAAATGCCTGGTCATGCAGGTTGTTCTCAGGTTGAGTACATTTATGCCTCGCTTCAGGCTCTGATTGAACAGTGTGCAAACCACTCGTGTCTTGTCGTCAGCACAATGTCTGAAGAACTGCCACGCCAGGGAGCTCCTTGGAGCTGGCTTTGGTGTGCTCGGTCCCTTGCTGCGGTGGGCAGTAGCAGGCGTACTGTCTAGAGTACGGCCGCTCCGCTTTTTCACCCTGCTCCCTCTTCTGCTGTGCTGGTGGCTCTGTGCGACCACCGCCTCTTCCTCCGAACTACATAGGTCACTCGCATGACCTTAATTCCATGTGGGGTCGAGGACCTCATCGTCCTCCACATCATCTTCCACCCAGTCTTCACCCCTGCCTTCCTTGTCGTCTGCACACTTTCGAAAGCCCCAGCAGTTGGCACCTGTGTTTCATCATCATCCGAGACGTGCTGCGATGGTCCTCCCATGTACTCATCTTTAAAGATAAGTGGTTGGGCATCGGTGCACTCAATCTCTTCCACTTCTGGGGCAGGGCTAGGTGGATGGCCCTGGGAAACACTGCTAACAGAGTCATCAGAAGAGACTGCTGCATGACTTGGGGCTCAGACTGCTTGGCTGATTTGCAAGGGGTGAGGTGAAAGACTGATGGACATTGGCTGCAGGTGCCAACTGTGGTCTTTCAGCATGAGACTGGGTGGGAGACAATGTGAAGGAACTGGATCCACTGTCAGCCACCCAATCTACTATCGCCTGTACTTGTTCAGGCCTCACCATTCGTCAGGGGCGTCGCTAGGTTAAAACATTCGGGGCCTGGGCCCCGGATGTTTTGTCCCATGCCCCGAATGTCCTGCCTGCCTGCTAGATACAACTGTATTGCCGTACACAGAACGGCAATACAATTGAATCTTACACTGGGAAGATGTGAAGGACCTGTGGTGACATCACAGGTCATGTGATCAGCAAAACAGGCTGTGATAGGATGACCTGGATGATGTCACCATCATGTGACCAGTGCAGGATTGGACCGGAGTGAAAAGGAGAAGGAGCCTAATGGTGATGTCTGTACATGAGGAGAGGTAAGTTAAAGGAGAGGCAGATGCTGGGAGTTGTAGTTATTTAACTGGGATGTATGTTAGGGCTGAAGGGAGGGATGTTATTGACATGGAACTGTGTGCTTGAGGTGGCTGGGGGAGGGAGTGATGTTATTTACATGGGACTGTATGTTGAAAGTGGATGGTGGGGGAGAATGATGTTTATGTACATGGGACTTAATGTTTAGGCTACGTTCACACTTGCGTTTGGGGATCCGCTTGTGAGATCCGTTTCAAGGCTCTCACAAGCAGCCCCAAATGCATCAGTTTAACCCCAATGCATTCTGAATGGATGCGGATCCATTCAGAATGCATTCATTCGGCTCCGTACGGCCCCCCGTTCTGTTTTGGAGGCGGACCCCAAAATGCTGCAAGTAGTGTTTTTGTGTCCGCATGGCCTTGCGGAGCCAAACGTATCCGTCCTCACTTACAATGTAAGTCAATGGGGACGGATCCCATTGCATTGACACAAAATGGTGCAATTGTAAACGGATCCGTCCCCTATTGACTTTCAATGTAAGTCAGGACGGATCCGTATTGGGACTTAGAAATTCAAATCTAATACAAACGAATCGGTCCTGAAGGGATGCATTCATTTGTATTATCGGTACAGGACAGATCCGCACGAACGCAAGTGTGAAAGTAGCCTTAGGGGGTGATGTTTACATGGGGTTGGAGGCGGCTGGGGAGGAGGTGATGTTATTTACATGGGACTGTATGGTGGAGGGAGGATTATAACTGCAGGGGGCACTGCAGATCCAGGGGACATTATAGGCAGTCTTATTACTACTGGGGGCTCTATAGGAGGGTCTTATAGATCCGCCTTTTTTCTACTAAGCGCACTATGGGGGCCTTATTACTACTGAGGGGTCTGTAGGGAGCTTTATTACCACTGGGGGAACAATAGGGGCCTTATTTCTATTGGGGACTCTGTGAGGGTATTATTAATATGGGAGGGCTCTTCTAATAATGGGGGCATTGTTGAGGAGCATTATCACGGTTGGGGCAGTGTTACTAATGAAGGCATTCTAGAAGGGAATTACTATTGGTGGGACTATGAGGAGCACTATTACTATGGTGGGCAGTAATGTTTCTTCAGGATAGTATTTGGGGGTATTCGGGGGGGGGGGCAGGGGCGTAACTAAAGGCTCATGGTCCCCGGTGCAAGAGTTCAGCTTGGGCTCCCCTTCCCTCAGTGCTTTATGTGTCTTCTTATGCGGCACAAGTGTCTTTGGGCCCCTTCAGGCTCCTGGGCCCGGTAGCGACTGCTAGCTCTGCACCCCCTATAGCTACACCCCTGGGGGGGCACAGCAAGCAGCAGGATAATGCTGTGGGGACTCCAGTTGGGGGATAATGATAGAATGTGAGGAAGCTAAGATGTCTGTGTGTCACACCCTGCAGAGACGAGGCGGCTGAGAGAAGTGTCCGGACCGAGTGGAGAAGATCTACAAAGAAGAAGATGACAGAGAGGAGACGTCACCTGGAGGCCCTGGATGTGACAGGTAAGTGCTGCTGTATAGCAAGTACAGCAAAGTGCGGGGGGGGGCAACATATTTATTGGGGCTTGTGCCCCGGATCTTTTGAGACCCTAGCAACGCCCCTGCCATTCGTAGAGCCGCATTAGGCCCGACCAAATACTGCTGCAGGTTTTGTCGCCTACTGGCACCTGAGGAAGGGGTTTCACTTGTGTGTGTAGCTGGCACAGATCGACCACATATTCTCCCTGCAACAGGAGCTCCACCAGCAGCACCACGACCTGGGCCACGTCCCTTATTTGACGCTTTCCTCGTATTTTTCGAATTTAAGATCTTGCCCTAAATGGGTGTTTAATTAATAGTAGAATAGAACGACAGTATGTAAAGGGTGTATCTCACATGGCCTTAACCAGACTAGGCCTCAATTAAAGATTTTTTTGCCCAAAATGGCTGTATTTCAAATAGCTGGTGTATAGAGGGTGTATCTCACACAGCCTGAATCAGTGTAGGCCTAAATTAAAGATTTATTTGCCCAAAATGGCTGTATATCAAATGCCTAAATCAAACCCCTGTATGTAGAGGTGGTATCTCACACGGCCTGAACCAGTGTAGGCCTGAATTCAATATTGGTGCACCAAATGGCGGTATTTCAAATCTCTGAATCTAACCCAAATGTATTAAGGGTGTATCTCACAATGACATCTGCAGCAAAGGCTGCCAAATAAACTTTTTTTGCCCAAACGGGTGTTTGTTTATTAACTGAATTTGACAGCAGTATATAGGCCTGTAATTTCACACATGCTGATACTGCAAGGCCTGAAAATAGTGTTTTTTGGCAAAAAAAGTATGAATATAAAAGCTGTATATATTTAACTTGAATTTAACACTTGCAGATCAGGAAAATACTGTTTTTTGGCAAAAAAAGTGTGTTTTTAAAACCCCATAAAATGATGGGTGTATTTCTAGCTTAAATTGCACACTGACTAATCCAGATGTTGTAGATTGCCCAAAAAGTGAATTTTGGTAACAGAATATTAAAGCTGTATATATTTAACTTGAATTTAACACTTGCAGATCAGGAAAATACAGATTTTTGGCAAAAAAGTGTGTTTTTAAAACCCCAGAAAATGATGGGTGTATTTCTACCTTAAATTGCACACTGACTAATCCAGATGTTGTAGATTGCCAAAAAAAAATGTGATTTACAATGTCCCAAAAGCTCAGATGCAGTGCTGGTGCACTGAGCTTGCATAAAATGGCCGCCGCCCACCTAACTAACAGATGGATAAAAGTTGTTTTTTTTTGTCAATGGGTTCAGGGCAGGGTAAAACGATAGTGCCCTGCACCCACACAACTATTTCTCTGTAGGTCGCTGAGTTAGATTCTCTCCTATTCTCTCCCTGAAATCACCAGCAGCATCCTCTCCCTACAATAAGCACAGCAGAGTGACGTGCGGCGCTACGTGACTCAAGCTTATATAGAGGCTGGGTCACATGCTGCTCTGGCCAATCACAGCCATTAGTAGGCATGGCTGTGATGGCTTCTAAGGTCAGACAATTAACCGCTTGTTGATTGGCTGCTCTGCAGCCTTTCAAAAAGCGCCAAGAAAGTGCTGAACACCGAACTCGAACCCAAACTTTTACGGAAATGTTCGGGTTCGGGGTCCAAAAATCCGGGTTCGCTCAACCCTAGTGGTGTATTATCACACCACCGATCACAATCCTATTCCGGGTTATCGGGTCACCGGAGACCCGAATGACCCAGAAACGCAGCAAACCGCAGGTCTGAATTGACCTGCGGTTTGCTGCGATTGCCGATACGGGGGGGTCACAGGACCCCCCTTGGCATTGTCACAGAGTGCCTGCTGAATGATTTCAGTAGGCAATCTATTCCGATCACCGCCCGCCGCGCAGCGGTGATCGGAAATACACAGGCCGTACCTATACGCCCTGTGTCCTTAAGGACTCAGACATCAGGGCTAACCTGTATGCCCTGTGTCTGTAACAGGTTAATAGCGTTGTCTCCTTTTTTTTTGTATAAGCGCTACTTTCTCTGCTCTGTTTACTTGCTCATCACTGCAAATTTTGCGGCGAGCAGGTGAACAGAACAGAGAAAGCAGCTCTCATATAAGCGCTGTCCTCTCTTCAAACAGCTGGGTGCTGGGGGTACAGAGGGCATTACTACTATGGAGGGGGCACAGAGGGCATTGCTAATGTGAAGGGGGCACAATGGGTATTTCTACTATGGAGGAAGCACAGAGCTAGAGGGCATTACTACAATGAAGGGGGCACAGTGGGCATTATTACTGTGAAGGGGGCACAATGGAGATTTCTACTATGGAGGGGGCACAGAGGGCATTACTAGCCCAGTGGGCATTGCTACTATTAAGGGGTCACAATGGGTAATATTACTGTGAAGGGGGCAAAATGGGCATTTTTACTATGAAGGAGGCACAGTGGGCATTATTACTATAAAGGGGGCACAATGGGGATTATTACTGTGAAGGGGGAACAATGGGGATTATTACTGTGAAAGGGGAACAATGGGGATTATTACTGTGAAGGGGCACAAAGAGGGCATTACAACTGTGAAAGAGGCACAGAGAGGGCAATACTACTGTGAGAGGGCACAATATGGGCATAACTACTGTAAGGGGGCACACATCTGTACAAAACTACTGTGAAGGTTGTACAATGAGGGCAATACTACTGTGAGGGGGTACAATTTTTTTAAAGTATGGGGAGTGCCAGAGAAAGGACCCGCCCCGGGTGCCAAACACCCTAGGCACGCCACTGGGTGCGCCTACCTTCAGGCTGTCGCTTCCGGGGGGTCAGTCTATGTTACAGAGTTTGAGTTGAAGCAAGGAACAAAATGAAGTCCAGACTTTGTGAAGTTTAACGTTCCAGACTTTGTGAAGTTTAACGTTTCTTTACTTGAAATAGACTTGCAGTAACAGAACGGTGCTTGATATTTCTCTTTCTTGGTTCCAGCAGTATGTACGGTTCTGGAAGTTGGCTTTGACTGTTTATTCTGTAATGCTACTTTTAACTTCAAGTTTTGGTTACTGTTTAGAACAGTGTGGAATGTCTTGGACCCGTTCTTCTCCTCTAAGATACAGTCCTATAAATATCAGGAGTGGGCAGCTCCACGAGCTGCTTTCCCAAAGCTCCCCTTAGCCGGAGGGGAAAACGTTTCCCTCACTGCACCTTGTTTGGTCTCTTTGGACTCTCTCTCAATTCCACTAACTTCCTGAAAACATCTCCCACTTCTACCCAAAGGGGACAGAATGAAATGGTTAGTTCCGTTCTTTCTAAAGGAATCTATCAGAACATATGGCACCTGCTGGAAAACCAGGCACAGCACATGTAAAAATAGTTGCATAACAATATTAACCCCTTTAGCTCTGGGACAGTTTTCACCTCCCTGCCCAGGGCATTTTTTGAAAATATGACATGTGTCTCTTTATGTGGTTATAACTCTGGAACGCTTTTACTTATCCAAACCATTCTGAGACTGTTTTCTCGTGACACATTGTACTTCATGACAATATATTTCGCCTTTATTTATAACACAAAAATTTAAATTTTCCAAAAAATCACAATTTCCAAAACTTGTATTTCTTAGCTTTTAAGGCAGATAGGGATACCTCATAAATTAGTTATTACTCTACATTTCCTATATGTCTACTTTATGTTGGCATCCTTTTGTAAACGTCATTTCATTTTTTTTTTTGATGTTTGATGGCTTAAAATTTTAAAAGAAATTTTTTATAAAATTTTTGATCGCTCGATATTACGCTGTTTGTGAGGCAAGGTTACCAAAATATGTCTGTTCTGGCACAGTTTTTATTTTTGTTTTTTACAATGTTCACCTGACAGAGTAGTCCATGTAATATTTTTATAGAGCAGGTCGTTACGGATACTGCGATACCAAACATGTACATTTTTTTTATTTGTTTCAGTTTTACACAATAAAAGCATTTTGGGGAAAAAAAACATGTTTTTTTCCCACCATTTTCAGAGAACTTTTTATTTTTTTATTTTTATGGAAGGCGATCAATATGAGATTGCCTTGTTTGCTTTTTGCGAGATGAGATGTTTTATCATTTTGGGGTAGATATGACTTTTTGATCACTTGATATTGTGCTTTTTATGAGGGGACGTAACCCAAATGTTTTTATTTTTGTACCTTTTTTTTTTTTTTACAGCGTTCACCTGCTGGATGTAGCGCACATGGCAATACCTAATATGTTTATTTTAAATTTTTTACATTGTAAATGGCTTGCTGATGGGAAAGTTTTTTTTTTTTTTACTTGAATCTTTTATTTTTAATTTATATAACACATTTTTATATTTTTTTTACTTTTTATACTTGTCCCAGTATTGGACATCAACTTTCAGGAGTCTGATCCAGGGACGTTGCTAGGTTAAAACATTCGGGGCCTGGGCTCCTAATGTTTTGTCCCAGGCCCCGAATGTCCTGCCTGCCAGATAGATACAACTGTAAGGCCTCATGCACACAACCGTTTTTTTTTCCCGTTTACTGGCCGTTTTTTGCGTTCCGTATACGGTCCGTATACGGAACCATTCATTTCAATGGTTCCGCAAAAAAAACGGAATGTACTCCGTATGCATTCCGTTTCCGTATTTCCGTTCCGTTTTAACATAGAACATGTCCTATTATTGCCCGCAAATCACAGTCCGTGGCTCCATTCAAGTCAATGGATCCGCAAAAAAAACGGAACACATACGGAAATGCATCCGTATGTCTTCCGTTTCCGTTCCGTTTTTTCCTGAACCATCTATTGAAAATGTTATGGCCAACCCAATTTTATCTATGTAATTACTGTATACTGTATATGCCATACGGAAAAACGGAACGGAAAAACGGAACAGAAACAGAAACACAACGGAAACAAAAAACGGAACAGCGGATCCATGAAAAACGGACCGCAAAACACTGAAAAAGCCATACGGTCGTGTGCAATAGGCCTAAGTCCTCAGGACAGAAATACAATTGAATCTAATGTACTGGAAGAGCTGAAGGACCTCTGATGACATCACAGTCATGTGATCAGTGCTAAAGGCAGTGGTTGAGGACCTGTGATGATGTCCCCATCATGTGACCAGTGCAGGATAGGATCGCGCTCAGCAGTGAGGAGAAGTCCTGGGAAAGACGCTGTGGTGATGTCTGCTACATGAAGAGAGGTAAGTGAAGGGAGAGGCAGAGCAATGCTGGGAGTTGTGGTTATTTAACTGGGACTGTATGTTGGAGGGGGCTGAGGGAGGGAGTGATGTTATTTACATGGGACTGAATGTTTAGGGGGTGTTGTTATTTACATAGGACTCCATGTTGAAACTGGCTGGGGGAGGGAGTAATGTTTTTTACATGGAAATAAATGTTGAGGGGGTGATGATTACATGGAATTGCTTGTTGGAGGTGGCTGGTTAAAGGGTATTATTTACATAGGACTGTATGTTAAAGGCAGTTGCGGAGGGGGTGATGATATTTACACGGGACTGTATATTGGAGGGGGCTGTAGATAGATAGGGATCTTATTTACATGGGAATGTAAATTGGAGGGGCCTGAAGAGATGGTGTGATGTTATTTACATGGGACTCTACAGCGGAGGGAGATAGTGTTATTTACATGGGACTGTATGGTGGAGAGGCTGAGGAATTATAGTTTCTGAGGACACTAAAAGGAGGAATATAACTTCAGGGGGAACTGCAGGGGACATTATAAATACTGGGGGCATTATAACAGTAGGGGCGATATAAATACTGAGGGCACTTCAGGGTGAGCATTATTACAGTAGGGGGCAGTATAAATACTGGGGGCACTGTAGTGGCATTATAACAGTAGGAGGCGATATAAATACTGGGGGCACTTCAGGGCGAGCATTATACCAGTAGGGGTCAGTATAAGACCAGGGGACATTATAGGGGTTCTTATTACTACTGGGGGCTCTATAGGAGGGACTTATATATCCACCTTATTTCTACTAAGAACACTATGGGGGCCTTATTACTACTAGGGGTCTGTATAGAGCAAAGGCGGACACAGGCAGCAAAGGGCCCCTGTGCAAAGGATGTACCTGCCCCCCCAACTATACACACAAATATAAACATATATGTGCAAATAAAAAATATCTTGTAAATATATGTTTAAAATATGGATATATATTATTTTCATACTAGGCAACGACTCTAACTCTGCCCAAAGCATAACTATACACACCCAGTCCCCTTAATGCCCCCACATAGTAATTATTCCCCCTTTGTGCCAGTACATAGTAGTTATGTCCAGATATGTGCCCCCTCACAGTAGTAATGGTCAGATGTGTGCCCCCTCACAGCAAGTTAAAAAAATATACTCACCTAGTTCCTCATGATCACAGTTCAGCCGCTGGCGCTGCAATAGCAGCATGTAGTGTCACACATTGCTCTGCTGGTCTGTGTAGGAGGAGGAGCACAGCAGTTCTGCAGCTCAACAAAAACGTTTAACCCCTTAAGGATCGGGCTCATTTTCACCTTAAGGACCAGGCCATTGTTTGCAGATCTGACCACTGTCACTTTATGTGTGAATAACTTTAAAACACTTTAACTTATCCAGGCCATTCTGAGAATGTTTTTTCGTCACATATTGTACTACATGACACTGGTAAAATGGAGTCCAATTATTTTTTTTTTATTTATAAAAAAAATACCAAATTCACAAAAAATTTGGAAAAATTAGCAAATTTCCAAGTTTCAATTTCTCTACTTCTATAATACATAGTAATACCTACAAAAATAGTTATTACTTTACATTCCCCATATTTCTACTTCGTGTTTGGATCATTTTGGGAATGCCATTTTATTTTTTGGGGATGTTACAAGGCTTAAAAGTTTAGAAGCAAATCTTGAAATTTTTCAAATATTTTCAAAAACCCACTTTTTAAGGACCAGTTCAGGTCTGAAGTCACTTTGCGAGGCTTACATAATAGAAACCAACAAAAAATGACCCATTCTAGAAACTAAACCCCTCAAGGTATTCAAAACTGATTTTACAAATGTCGTTAACCCTTTAGGTGTTTCACAAAAGTTATTGGCAAATGGAGATAAAATGTCAGAATTTTGATTTTTGGCCAAATTTTCCATTTTAATCCACTTTTTCCAGTAACAAAGCAAGGGTTAACAGCCAAACAAAACTCAATATTTATGGCCCTGATTCTGTAGTTTACAGAAACATCCCATATGTGGTACACGGCAGGGCGCAGAAGGAAAGGAATGACATACAGTTTTTGGAAGGCAGATTTTGCTGGACTGGTTTTTTAACACTATGTCCCATTTGAAGCCCCCCTGATGCACCCCTAGAATAGAAAATCCAAAAAAGTGACCCCATTTTGGAAACTACGGGATAGGGTGGCAGTTTTGTTGGTACTATTTTAGGGTACATATAATTTTTGGTTGCTCTATATTATGCTTTTTGTGAGGCAAGGTAACAAGAAATAGCTGTTTTAGCACCGTTTTTATTTTTTGTTATTTACAACATTCATCTGACAGGTTAGATCATGTGGTATTTTTATAGAGCAGGTTATTACAGACGCGACAATACCTAATACGTCTACTTTTTTTTATTTATGTATGTTTTACACAATTATTTCATTTTTTAAACAAAACAAATCATGTTTTAGTGTCTCCATAGTCTGAGAGCCATAGTTTTTAAAGTTTTTGGGCGATTATCTTGGGTAGGGTATGATTTTTGCAGTATGAGATGACGGTTTGATTTGCACTATTTTGGGGTGCATATGACTTTTTGATCGCTTGCTATTACACTTTTTGTGATGTAAATTGACAAAAAAAGGCTTTTTTTACACCGTTTTTGTTTTTTTTACGGAATTCACCTGAGGGGTTAGGTCATGTGATATTTTTATAGAGCAGGTTATTACGGACGTGGCGATACCTAATATGTGTAGTGCATTTATTATTATTTTTTATCAGTAATAAAAAAAAAAATATTTATTTTTTACTTTTTTTTACATTTTTTTGACCCAGACCAACTTGGTTCTTGAAGATCCAGTGGGTCTGATGTCTGTATAATACAGTACAGTACTCTATATAGTGTACTGTATTTTCACTTTACAAAGTCTGATCAGACTTCTGCCTTTAGCAGAAGTCTGATCAGCACCATGGACAGCAGGAAGCCTGTGAAGGCGTCCCGTTGCCATGGTAACCATCACTCGCTGCCACAACAGAGCAGCGGGTGATGGGGAGGGAGGGGGTCCCCCTCCCTCGCCCATCGGGGGCTGAAAAGGCACAGCAGCCCCCAATGGGAGAGGGAGGGAGCTCCCTCCCTGTTAACTCCTTGGAAAGGGTTAAAAAGGCTGACATCACAGCAAAGATGATAAGAAAATAAGAGGTGGCGGGCGGGATGATCGCGCACCCGCCCCCGCTGTTACCCTTCGCTAGGCTCTCTGCATTCAAGGGCGGGCTGGGATGGGGGGCAGGGAGGCAAATTAAAAACGTCCGCCTGCTGAGAACCAGAGGGCCAGGAATCGGTGAAATGACTTGCACACCGCCGGTCTGTTCCTGGTATCTTCTCTCTGGGCTCCCGACAAGTTGTTAAGGAGTAGGACCTTTCCCACTCAGCCAATCAGTGGCCACAGCTGTATCATGTGTCAGGCCAGTGATTTCCTGCTGAGCCAATCACTAGCCTGAGACATGACACAGCTGTGGTCACTGATTGGTTGAGTGGGAAAGGTCCTACTCCTTAACAACTTGTCAGGAGCCCAGAGAGAAGATACCAGGACCACACAGAGGAGAAGGGGAGCTGCTGCAGACAGGGTCAGGTGAGGATAATGTTTTTTACACAACATTAATAGAGGGGAGGGGGAGAAATGTGACATTGGGGAGGGGGAGAAATGTGACATGGGGGAGGGGGGAAATGTGACATGGAGGGAGAAATGTGACATGGGGAAGGGGGGAGAAATGTGACATGGGGGAGAAATGTGACATCGGGGAGAAAAATGTTACATGGGGGGAGAAATGTGACATGGGGGAGAGAAATGTGACATGGGGAGAAAAATGTGACATGGGGGAGAGAAATGTGACATGGGGAGGTGGGAGAAATGTGACATGGGGAGGGGGGAGAAATGTGACAAGGCGGAGAAATGTGACATGGGGGGTGAAATGTGACATGGGGGAGAAATGTGACATGGGGGGGTGAAATATGACATGGGTGGTAGAAATCTGACATGGGGTGAAATGTGACATGGGGAGAGAAATGAGTTATGGCCGGACTGGGGGCGTAGCCTTAGGGGAGGGCATCATGACGGGGGTTTGGTTTAGGGAGACCCCAGTTAGGAGGATAGGTGGAGTTTAGGAGGATGGGAGGAGGATTGGGAAAAGCTGGGGATTGGGTGGTTCGAGTGTAGGGGGTGTGGTTAAGGGGTTAAGTAAGGAAGCTGAGGGAAGATCGGGGGCCATTTTGTAGGATCCTGTAGTGAGCTGGTACCTGACATTAGAGCTGGTGACCGTCATGCAGCAGCTGGAGGAGACCATCGCTCGGTTAAGGGCAGCAGCGGAGGTCTGCGGCGCCGACTGGATCCAGGCGCAGGTGCAGCAGATGCTCCAGGGGGCGGCTGAGGCTCCAGCTGGGCCTCAGCCAGTGTTAAACCGGCCGCGGCGGGCCAGGCCGCCGGCGCGCTATAGCCCGTCGGCTTCTCAGTCGGCTCAGCCCCCTGTTAAGGCTCAGCGCCGCAATCGGAGCCCCTCAAGGGACCCTCCACGCCGGGGGTCGGCGGGGAAAGCTTCCTCCGTTACTCCCCGATGTGGGAGGAATCCGGCCAGTAGGCGGAGCTTGCGAGGTGGCCGGGACCGGTCGCCTCGTCCTGCAATGACAGACGGCGAGGGAGAGGGACCTGGTGCGGGGGTCTCCGGCCTGGGACCGGTGGCTGTGACCCCCCAGCGTGTGCAGGATGTCGGGAGGAACGGGGCTGCTGCAGTCGAAATGGGGTCCGGCGGCAGGCCCCTGGCTTCGGTGGTTACAGTTCCAGGAAGAAGATGCTCCGCCCACGCTCCTGCAGCCCGGAATGATGGATGTCCTGACGTCTCTAGCCTTGGCCTGGCTAGGGGACTGGATGAAGAAGCGGCGACGCGGAGGGATGTGCAACAGGAGTCCGGATCTACGGCTGGTGGGGACACAGCACCCAGGCAGCCAGGTGAGGCCTCTTGGGGAACGTTAGCGCAGTTTGTTGGGGGGGCTGGGGGTGTTGGTGGGTCCCCAGTAGATGTTAGCAGGGGTTTGGGCCAATTGTTAGGGGGGCTGGCAGGTTTGCTTGCGGGTTGGGGTATGGGGGGGGCATCTCCGTTACCGGCGTGGGGGGTGTCCGGGCCCTCTGGGGGAGCGAGTGCGGTTGGGGGGGCCAGTTCGGGTGTGGGGTCTGCGGTGGCGTCGGTGCAGACGCAGGCGGGGGGCGCGGTTGAGGACGAGACGGTTCGGATGGACGATAGGGCAAGAGGGGAGGTATATGTTTGCTTTGAGGGCCCATTGGGGGCACATTTGAAACAGGAGGTGCGGGAAAAGATTTGGAGGGGGGAGTATGTAGAGATTTTTTCTTTGCTTCCTTTAGACAAATTTAACCTGGATAGGGTGAGACGGGATGAGGGTAAGAAGGAGGAGGAGAAAAAGCGGAAGTACCGCCTAATACCACGGACGTTTGCAAACTGGCTGCAGGTGTTCGCGATATTAGCCAGCGTGATTGGGGAGAAGGCGCCGGAATGCTGTTCGGCGTTGTTTTGTTATTTGGAGGCGTATAGGGTATATGGGGGATAGCATGGCTGCGGTACGATGAACAGTTCCGGCAGCGGAAGGCGGTGAGGCCCGAAATTAGGTGGGATCACAAGGATATAGCCTTGTGGTTGAAGGTTACTGCGCCGGTGAGACAGGGCCGGTCCTTTCGGGGGGAGGCAGGAGGTAGTGGGCAGCCCAATGTTGCGGCAGCCTCTGCGAAGGGGCTTTGTTTCGCATTTAATGATGGAACATGTAAATTCGGAGCAAAGTGTAAGTTTAAACACGAGTGCTCGGGGTGTGGAGGTGCGCATGGGGCGGCGCGGTGCTTTAGGAGTAACAGACAGAGGGGGGATTTTAATAGCAAAGGGGGAGACGCCGGTACGTCTGGGAAGGATGGGCCCGTTTCTAGACAGGTATCCGGATAGGGCAGCGGCTGCATTGTTGAGGGAAGGTTTTTCGGTTGGGTTCAGGATCCCGTTTGTTCAGGGTGAGGCGGTTTTGGTTAGAAAAAATCTGAGGTCAGCGTTGGAGCATCCGGAGGTAGTGGCTGAGAAACTTAGCAAGGAGGTCAGTTTAGGCAGGATGGCGGGCCCCTTTTCGGCCCCACCATTGCCGAATTTACGGGTGTCATCTTTGGGGGTGGTTCCGAAGAAGGAGGTGAATAAGTTTCGGCTTATTCATCATCTGTCTTTTCCAAAGGGCTCGTCGGTCAATGGCGGTATAGACCCCGCCTTGTGTTCGGTGGTGTATACCTCATTTGATGCGGCAGTGCAGTGGGTTAAGAAGTTGGGTAGGGGGGCGCTATTAGCTAAGACTGATATCGAGGCTGCGTTTAGGTTGCTGCCGGTTCACCCGGATTGTTTGCACTTGTTGGCGTGTTTTTTGGGGGGGGGGGAGTTTTTTGTGGATAGCTGTTTGCCGATGGGCTGTTCCCTGTCCTGCGCTTATTTTGAGGCGTTTAGTTCTTTTTTGGAATGGGCGGTGGCGGATTCGTCAGGTTGTGAGTCTATTATTCATTACCTGGACGATTTCCTATGTATTGGTCCGGCGGGTTCTAGGGTGTGCGCCTTGTTGTTGCATACCTTAGAGTCGTTGTTTAGGGTCTTCGGGGTACCATTGGCCACGGAGAAGACGGTTGGGCCGGTCACGGAGTTGAGTTTTTTAGGGATAGTGATTGACACGGTTAGGATGGAATGCAGGTTGTCTTTAGATAAGTTGGAGGATTTTAAAGGGGAGGTAGCGAGGGCGTGTCGTTTGAAGAAACTGCAGTTGCGAGACCTTCAGTCGCTGCTCGGTAAACTCAATTTTGCGTGCCGGATTATGCCCATGGGGAGGGTGTTCTGTAGGAGGTTGGCTATGGCAACGGCGGGGGTGGTCTCGCCACATCACTATGTGCGTTTAGGGAGGGAGTTGAGAGCGGACTTGAGAGTGTGGGGTTCTTTTTTGGAACGTTTTAACGGTCGCTCTCTTTTTATGGGTGATGTGGTGAATTCGTTTGATTTTAAGTTGTTTTCAGATGCAGCGGGGAGTGAGGGTTTTGGGGTCTATTGCCAGGGACAGTGGTGTGCGGGTCGGTGGCCGGACAGCTGGGTGGAAAGAGGTTGGGTGAAGAACGTGGCTTTGCTAGAACTGTTTCCTATTGTGGCGGCGGTGGTGTTATGGGGGGATGTGTTCCGGGATAGGAAAATACGGTTTCACTGTGATAACTTGGGAGTAGTGCAGGCGGTGAATGGGTTGTCAGCTTCGTCAGAGTTGGTGGTACGGTTGTTGCAACAGTTGGTATTGGAGTGTCTGTTGCTCAATGCGTGGGTAGTGGCGGTTCATGTGCCGGGAGTGGATAATGGCATAGCTGACGCTCTTTCTTGTTCACAGTGGGACCGTTTCCGGCAGTTGGCTCCAGGCGCGGAGGAGTTTGGGAGGGAATGCCCGAGTTGTCTTTGGGAGGTACTGGAGGAACGGTAGCAAGTCTCATTCAGGCATCGCTGGCACCTAAGACGTGGGAGTTGTATCTGAAATCGTGGCGGTACTGGGAGGATTGGTGGAGTAAGTTGGGGGTTGGGGAGGGGGAGCTAGAGGTCCCTATGCTATTGTTTGTGGGTCACTGTAGAGAGGAAGGTTGGTCCGTGGCAAAGATAAATAGTTGCATGGCCGGATTGGCGTTCGGGTTTAAATGTAGACAACGGCCGGATGTGACTAAGTCGTTTTTGGTGACGCGGGCGTTGAAGGGGTGGCGCAGGGCGGGTACGGGGGGAGATAACAGGAGACCTGTGTCCTTTGGATTGTTGTTGAAGCTTGGCTTTTTCATTGGCGTTTTTTGGGGCGTTATGGGTAGGGGAATTGGTCAGTCCGTCAGTGCGTAGGGCTGGGGGGTTACTGAAGGCGGATGTGGAGTTATTCCAGGACAGGATGGAGTTCGTTATTCGGCGGTCTAAGACGGACGCTGAAGGACGGGGGCGGAGGGTGGTGTTGTTCGAGGTCCCGGATTGCACAATGTGCCCGGTGCTGACTTTGCGTGCCTACTGGGGGGGCAGGAGGAGCGGGATGTTGCCGTTGTTAGTGCATGGGGATGATTCCTTTTTGTCACGTTTTCAGTTCGCAGCGTTTTTTTTGAAATGTTTGGTTCGGTTGGGTTTGGGGCCTGACGGGTACTCGAGTCATTCTTTTAGAATTGGGGCGGCAACGGAGGCAGCGAGGTGGGGGTTGGGAGACGAGATTATAAAGAGGATTGGGCGGTGGGAATCTATGTGGTTTAGATCGTACATTCGTTTGCACAGTTTATAGGGGAGCGGCCGGGGGGGGAAAGGATGTTGATGTATACGCTATGTCATTACTGTTGTTTGGGTTGTTGTTTTTGGTTACAAATGCAGCGCCGGCCCTAGTGTGGATCCTCGGACATTCTTATGTCTTTTGGGGGGCTGTCCGGGCAGCGGTTCGGCCGGATGGTCAGCAGTTGGGGTTCCCGAGGTCCGTGGCGGTGGTGAGATGGCTAGGGCGGAGGGGAATGGTTTGGGCGGGTGTGTTGCCGGAGATTCACAAGTTTGTGAGCCAGGATAGGGCACCCGAAGTGTTGGTTTTGCATGTGGGCGGTAATGACCTGGTGGCGCGGCCGTTCCGCGAGTTGTTGCAGGGTATTAAATTTGATTTGCTGCGGATGTGGGCTTTGTTCCCGAGGACGGTGACGGTCTGGTCGGATATTGTTCCTAGGATGGTTTGGAGGGATGCACGTTCAGTGGTGGGGGTGAACAGGGCCCGTATTAAGGTGAATAGGGCAATGGGCAGGTTCATGGCCAGGAATGGGGCGGTGGCAGTTAGGCATATGGAACTTGAGAAGGGTGTAGGGGGGTTTTGGCTGGCCGATGGTGTGCATTTAAATGCGGTGGGCTTGGACATGTGGAGCTTGGCAATTCAGGAGGGGATTGAGGTAGCCTTGCGTTTGTGGAGGGACGCGCAGACTTAAGGTGGTCAAGTCGGCGCGTCGGTAGGTCCTTGAAGTTGGTCAGATTCACAGAGGAGGATTCTGGGGGGGCTCCATGGTTGGGGCTGGACTCCCAGTGGTGACGGATTTAAAAGGGGCCATTCAGTGGTGCTTCTGAGCTGGTGGGCAATGGCTGGAGGCAAGATGGCTTACTCGGTGGGGTATTTGCAGTTGCTTGGAGGCCTCAAGGACCTCCCCTCGGGGGGGAGAATTGTTATTTATTATATGTTCTGTTTATATGTTAATAAAAGACGGCTGCTGTGGCCGATTTATTCCAAGCCTGGTTTCTGTGTGTCATTTGGGGCAGGTTAGAGAGGAGGTATGGGTGGAGGTAAGATATGGGGGTTTGGAGGGTAAGGATGGGAGTAGAGTTAGGGGTCGGACGGCAGATAACCAATACCACCGTCAAGTTATGGCCGGACTGGGGGCGTAGCCTTAGGGGAGGGCATCATGACGGGGGTTTGGTTTAGGGAGACCCCAGTTAGGAGGATAGGTGAAGTTTAGGAGGATGGGAGGAGGATTGGGAAAAGCTGGGGATTGGGTGGTTCGAGTGTAGGGGGTGTGGTTAAGGGGTTAAGTAAGGAAGCTGAGGGAAGATCGGGGGACATTTTGTAGGATCCTGTAGTGAGCTCCTGCCCGCCCTCCCTTTGTTTATGGATTTGAGGGTTGGAGTTTAAAAGGTAATGGGGACAGGTGGGGGTGGTTTTAGGTGTCACGGTGGCTGTGGCGGGGGGAGGTCCTTGAAGTTGGTCAGATTCACAGAGGAGGATGCTGGGAGGGCTCCATGGTTGGGGCTGGACTCCCAGTGGTGACGGATTTAAAAGGGGCCATTCAGTGGTGCTTCTGAGCTGGTGGGCAACGGCTGGAGGCAGGATGGCTTACTCGGTGGGGTATTTGAAGTTGCTTGGAGGCTTCAAGGACCTCCCCTCGGGGGGGGGGGAGAATTGTTATTTATTATATGTTCTGTTTATATGTTAATAAAAGACGGCTGCTGTGGCCGATTTATTCCAAGCCTGGTGTCTGTGTGTCATTTGGGGCAGGTTAGAGAGGAGGTATGGGTGGAGGTAAGATATGGGGGTTTGGAGGGTAAGGATGGGAGTAGAGTCAGGGGTCGGACGGCAGATAACCAATACCACCGTCATGACATGGGGAGGAGAAATGTGACATGGGGGGAAAGAAATGTGACATGGGGGGGTGAAATGTGACATGGGGGTGAAATGTGACATGGGGGGTGAAATGTGACATGGGGGGTGAAATGTGACATGGAGGGGGAGAAAAGTGACATGGAGGGGGAGAAATGTGACATGGGGGTGAAATATGATATGGAGGGGGAGAAATGTGACATGGAGGGGGAGAAATGTGACATGGGGGTGAAATATGATATGGAGGGGGTGAAATGTGACATAGAGGGGGAGAAATGTGACACAACGGAGGTGATGTAAAAAGGAGGGGGTGATGTGACATGGAGTGGGAGAAATGTCACATCTCTCCCCCTTCCGTGTCACATTTCTCCCACCTCCATGTTACATCAACCCCACCTAATTCTGGTGGTGGTGGTGGTGGGGGCGCTAAAATGTAGCTTCGCTTGTGTTGGCAAAAATCCTTGCACCAGCCCTGACTTTAAGCTGTTCAGGGCTGCGCACAGGCGTAAGGCGCTATGTGATGTCACTCTGTGCGCAGCCTTCACAGCACAGCCGACAGCAGGAGGATGCAGATCGCGCTAGAGGAGAGGAGCAGGAACGGTAAGTGTTTTTATTCTATTTTATATTTATGAGGCTTAGGACACTTCTGGGGGCAGATGAGAGGCTGCTTGGGGAGAATTATTACTACTGGGGGTATTATGCGGAGCTTTACTACTACTGGGGGGCTATGAGGAACATGATTACTAGTATGGGCACTAGAGGGGCATTATTACTACTAAGTGTGCTCTGGCAGAGAACTATTTCTATTGGTGGAATTTTGGGGAGGACTGTTACTTTGGGGGGTCACCCTGGCACAGTATCCGCTTAGCAGAATTATTTTTGGGGGACATTATCTTTATACTATTAGTGTCTGGGCGCAGTTATTTTTTAGAGCATTTCTAGGGGGACTGCAAAAAAGGGTGTTCAGAAGATGTTAAGATGATGGAAATGTGGGAAACTAATGTCTGTTTGTCAATCTCTGCAGAGACGGGGGATGGGTGAAAAACAATCATGGCGGTCTGGTCTGAATGGAGAAGATGAGGAAAGAGAACGTCTACATCAGAGGTGACATCAATGGATGTAAGAGGTAGGGGGCGCTATGTAGGAGAGGAGATGCTCCGGCTCCTTCTCCTGCCATTTGCAGAAGGAGGATTCAGAGCTGGGTGAGGACGGCCAAGGGGGGCAGCAGGTCACGGGCGGGTGGCAGATAGTGGGGGGAACAACAAGCCTTGAGCAGGATCGGGGGAGGGAGGAGAGCGGAGGAGCTTCCTGGCTGTAGCCGGCTGTTTATTGTATAATGTGAAGCAGGCAGTGCAGCCAGGACAGGCCTCCCCTCTCCGTATGATTTGTAGAGACAGGCCGCAACTATAGAATGTCAGCTGTACAGTGTTTGTTGGGAGTGGCCTATTATATGTAGAAGGGGCTTTTAATAATGGGTGGGGCTAAAAATGGGCCACTTGACTGGATTTGCCCCCAGCCCTCCCCTGTCCACATCTTTGTACATAGACTCACTGTCTGGTGCTTGGTTTCTGTGGTAGTCTTCTCCAGGATTGATCGGGCCCAGAGAAAAGGGAAACAGCTACATGGGGACTTTAGCCTGTTTCTCTCCTCCATGAAGTTGCTTCTCCTCCGCTCACATGCCAAATAACTAACTTCCTGTCTAGCCAGACCAAAGCTATATGTATTATGTGGTGCCAGCACCACCTAGGGGCGAGTGGGTGTAAATGACAATGCCAGCCTGATAATGTGAAATACCATACATCAGACAATTACATAAATAAGCAGATGTTTGAACAGTGGCGTAGCTAGAAATGACTGGGCCCCACAAATTATTGAATGGCTCCCCCCAGTAATTTTTTTGCAACCCCTTCCTTTCATGCCGCCCCATTCCTGTGGCTAGTAAAGATCGCTCTCTCAGACCAGGCCGGCAGCTATTCCATCCATCTATACTGCCACTGTATATACTTTCATTGTGTATTACTGTTGAGGGGGCCCTGAAAATCTTTTAGTCCTCCTCCTGGATGGGCCCCTTCGAGGTCAGGGCCCCAAAGCAGCCGCTTCCCCTATAGCTATGCCCCTGTGTTTAAAGTGTCCCATTTACACACATGTGGGACACTGCACGTCAAATATACATCGAGCCACATAATCACTTGATGTTTTCTGTCCAGTGAATGAAAAAATTTTGTGGCCTGCAGTAAAATTGCTATCAAATGACCGTCTAATATACCTCCAGCCACAGTCACTTAATAACCCCAGTTTTGTCCTCTACGCCTCTTACACCCTGTGACCTCATTCCTTCCTCCCCGACTCCATAGTCTATTGCAGGCATGCTCAGCCTGTAACCCTCCAGCTGTTTCAAAAGAACAGCTCCCAGCATGCCCGAACAGCCTACAGAAGGGCATTGTGGGAGTTGTAGTTTTACAACAGCTGGAGGGCCGCAGGTTGAGCATGACTGGGCTATTGGATTCTGTGATGTAGACGCCATTATTAAACAAATTCACAGTTACAGAAGCTCAGACTAAAAATACCAGGAGACGTGATGTACAAATATAATATTTATTAGCCATCAGGAGAATGGAGATCCCGGGTCATGGAGCAGCCATCAGTATCATGGAGGACAGACGCTGGTTACAGGAGACGCATGGACATAGATCTGAGAAGAATCCTCCCGTCAGCTGGTAATCAGGGCAACAGCAACTTCATTGAGGTACTTGTCACAGGCCGACTTGTCCACATCTGGGAAATGCTTGACGATGACCTCCAGGAGACAACCACACAGCAGCTGGGGATGGATGATGGGAGTTACTGCATACAATTCTTATAAGGGCTCATGCACACAGCCGTATAATTGCAGATCAGATAAGGAGATTGAAGATGTGTTATTGATATTACCTAGATGCCATTTTGCCCATAAATGGCACCACTCGTCCATGGGTTCTGTAGCACAACACAATTAACAATGATTGTGGAGGAACTGCAATACCAGATACAGCCATGGACAAGAGTGGCGCCATTTTTAGCAGACTTTCTGATCCCCACTGGACAGATCCTCACCTTGATGGTGTCCACACTGAGCTTCAGCTTGTTGGTGTGCATCTCCCGCAGTGTGGCCAAGTTCTCCTGCAGTTTTCCATAGTGGTTGAGGGCATCATTAATGGCATGGATGATCTTCCCTCCATGTGTCTTCAGATCCTGACTGCCGGGGGTCACGTCCATGTGAGTGAAGTGGGACTTGGTGTCTGGATGGTGCTGGAAGAGACTGAGGAGAGAGAGGAACATCCAGTGTTATAGGAGAACAGCGTCCTTACCCCATGTACCAAGGAAATCAAGATGGACAGACACTGGGGGGGAGGCAGTGTGATTGAATATATTATCTCTCAGTATTAAGCCTCTTTCACATGTCCATGTTCTCCACGGACAGCACACGTTATTCAGTGTTTCAACATGGTCTGTGTTGATGCATGCTCTATTTTGTCCGTGTTCACGGATCCATCACCCCAATTATAGTCTAAGGGTCAATGAAATTCATGGGTGCAACACGGATACCACAGATCATTAGGAAGAGATACGATGAAAATTATTTCTCAGCTGTGCAGGGTCAGTGAAACACGGATCCTTCATAGATGCGTCACTGACCACCTTCTCACGAATGTTTGAATGAGGCTTTAGGAAGACATCGCTACCTTCATGTGATAGCAGCACCTCACCTGTCTGATTGCATTGTGCTTCAGTTCCATTGAAGTGAATGAGGCTGCACTGATATCACAGTCTGAGGACAGGTGTAGCACTGGGACAGAAAGCAGCCATTCTTTTTAATCCTATACAACCCCCTGTAATTAACACTTTAATCTCAGATTAATGACAGTCACTAGATATACAGGATGTGATTATATGCAGTGTATAGCGCTTTTACCATCCTCAAAATATTAATCGCTTATGAGAAATCCTCTTACACTTCTATGGACATGCAGTATTATTCCTAGCAGCACATTCCCCTCCCCCACTGAGATAAACATGCATGCTCTGCTCTATTCCTGGATTACAGTTTTTCATGTTTAAAGGAAGATTCCAAACAAATCTGATACATTGTTGCATGTAGTGCAGGGGGCGGAGCTCCAGGTGTAACAATGTATCAGCTCCTCCTTCCCAGCTCCTTGTAGCAGTGACTATCTGGCTCTGCCGCTCACCTCTCCATGGCTTCACCTCCAATCTTCTCAGCGTCAGCGTTAATCTTCACAAACAAGGGCTCCAAAGCCGCCTTCTCGGCATCTGATAGCGCCATCCTGGGATGTGAAGCTCCAGCACAAGGGCCAATCTGCACTGAGGGGCCCCAGACTCCATCATCACCTTTATATAGGGAGGAATGGCTGCTGATCCAGCACACCTGGGGCCCTACAGGAGAGCCTGACAACCTGGCCTGGCTGACAACTCCTGGACTGGAGTGCAGACACAATCAGCTGGTGGCTCCTGTAGATTAGGGGATTGTTCACATGACAAAATTATGTTACAGATTTTCACTGGAATTCAGAACCAAATACGCTTTTTTCATTGATTTCAATGTTAATTCAAACATTGGTTTTGAAAGTTCTGCTGTAAATTGAAAACCACCAGCAACAGAACTCAGCGGAAAGTCTATGCAAAATATGAAACTCAGGGCAATAAAGAGAGTGTTTTTGCTCCTGCATTTTATAAAACACAACAGGGGGAGATTGATCAAAACTGTGCAAAGGGAAACTGGCTTAGACCCCAGGTCCAGCTCTCAGGGGGGTGCCAGAACAGAAGCAATAAGCGCTTCCATCAATACAGATGTATGGGGGTCTGGAGGTCTAATGGGGATCTGGTCTGAGGTCTGATAGGGGGGTCTGGAGGTTTAATGGGGGTCTTATATGGGGGTCTTATCTGAGGTGAAATATTGGGTCGGGTCTTACATGGAGGTCTAATGAGGGTCTGATCTGAGGTTTAAAACTGCCGGCTCTCAGGGGGGTGCCAGAACAGAAGCAATGAGCGCTTCCATCAATACAGATGGAAGCGCTCATTGCTTTTCCCTTTATAAGATGCAATGCATCTTATAAAGGGAATACTAGTGAGCACTTCCATAATAGAAGCGCTCACTAGTCTGCAGGAGGGGGGGGGGGGAGCGCTGTGAGCGCTGTACAGTACTTACCCCTCCTACTGCTCGCTCTTCTCGGGGCCCGTGCGGCTGTGTCCTGGCTGCCTGCAGCGTCAGGACGTACAGAGCGCACTCTGACCTGATGCTGCAGGAGGTCAGGTGACTGCAGCGCCGGCCCTGAGAAGAGAAGACAGCCAGGACAGGGAGAGTGGCGACGGGAGACTTTATTATTTTACAGTCTGATCTGAGGTCTGATATGGAGGTCTAATGGGGGGTATAGAGAGGTCTAATTGGGGGTCTGACTGGGGCGGTCTGGAGATCTGACTTGGGGGGTCAGGAGGTATGACTGGGGGTCTGGAGTGGTCTAATGGGGGGGGTCTGTGCAATGAGCAGGATATGGGGTAACGCTGACGCCACTTATGCAGTGGACCAGGATACGGGTGGATAATAGTCTGTAGTTTGTTCATGAGGCCAATTGCAGCGTGCGCAGGGTACTACCCCAGGGCCCTTCCAAGGTGTTGTAACGCACGTCCCAGGTTAGGAATACCAGAGTGGTGTAATGGCCTATAATGTCTCTATAGGGTGGTGATAATTGTGTCAACGGTGTCTCCTTCCTGGGTACGGCTGGACTCCTGGCTCACTTGCAATAAATTGAGTGTAGTGATAGTAGGAGTAATAGAGGTATTTTGCAGCAGAAATGATGTCCAGACCTTTAGGTGAAGTTCAAACGTTTCTTTACTGAAGATAACTTGTATCCAAGCAGTATACAGCTTTGGTCTCTGGTCCCAGCAGGTTTTGGCAATCATTGGCAGGAAAAAATCTTCTGCACTTTAAGTGTGATCTTGCAGGATAAGTCGTCTGCTTGGTAGCTCTGTAACTGTGGCAGGAATTGAGCTTCTGCGCTTTTCTGTACTTCTGCTTTGTGAGGGGACAGACTAGCTGAGGAGGAATGGCTTCTCCTAGGTCTCTGGACTTATTTCTCAGATAGATTCTCAGGGGCTGCTTTCTTTCTGGAACTCTGGAGGTTGTCTGCAGTTTTCTGCTTTCTTCTCATCCAGCTGAGGCTGAAGGGGCTCAGTCTGGGAATGTGATAAGGTCTCAGCCGAGACAAGATCCTTGCTGTCTTCCATATTCAGGGTATCTCCTACACGCTATCACACAGCCTTCCCCTAGCAGGAGAGAGGCTACACTGACTCTAACTTCCTTCTCCACCCTTGCTGCAGGATGTGGGAACAGTCCACACCTCCACAGACGGGGAGCTAAGCTGTAATAATCCATTCCAGCCTAGATACACTAAACTGAGACTAGTTCCTTGCCAATGGAGTTGCTGCCACCTGCTGGTAAACCTGGAAAATTGCAAGAAACAATTACATTTAACATAGTTTTACATGCACATTTGTGGAGACATAATATAAATTACATCAGATAACAATATACAGGCTCTTAGAAGACAGTAGCGGGGTAGAGGCATGTAGTAACACAACTCTAGGGTGTTACATCTGGAGGTCTGATTGGGGGTCTGGAGGTCTAATGAGGGTTTGGTTGGGGGGTCTGGAGGTCTGACTGGGGGGTCTGGAGCTCTAATCGGGGTCTGATTGGGGGTCTGAGGTCTTATATGGGGGTCTCATCTGAGGTATGATGAGGGTCTGGTCTGAGGTCTGATTAGGGGTCTGCAGGTCTGACGGGGTCTGGAGGTCTAATGGGGGTCTGATTGGGGGTCTGGAGGTCTGACTGAGGGTCTGGAGGTCTTATGTGGGTCAGATATGGGGGTCTGGTCTGAGGTCTGATATGGTGGTCTGGTCTGAGGTCTGATATGGGGGTCTTATCTGAAATCTGATATTGGGTCGGGGTCTTACATGGAAGTGTAATGGGGGTCTGATCTGAGGTTTAAAACTGGGGTCTGATATGGGGTCTGACATAGAGGTCTAAAGGGAATTTGGTCTGAGATGGGGGGATCTTATTTAGGGTTTTATATGGGGGTCTGATCTGAAAGGAAGGGGGGATTTTTTTGTACTAGCGCACAATATAAGGTGGTGTGTGGTAGCAGTATTTTCAGGGGGACTGTTTCTGCAGGAAAGTATTGGGGAGCACAGTGGGCACAGTATTGGGGGTGGCAGGATGGGGTGTTGAGAAGGTGGGAGGATGATGGAAAAGTAGGAAAGTAAGATGTCTGTTTGTTAAACTCTGCAGAGACGAGGCGAAGCTGAAAGAAGTCACCATGGTGGTCTGGTCTAACAGGAGAAGAAGAGGAAAGAAAATATCTACATCTGAGAAGAGAAGTCACTGGATGTAAGAGGTATGTGGCACTATATTATCCTGTAGCGCTGTATGTAATGTTTTCCAAGTATGTCTTTAAAGGGGTTGTCTGATTTCTTTTTTGTATGAGCGCTGCCTTCTCTGCTCTGTTTACTTGCTCATCACTGCAAATGCTATGGTGAGCAGGTTAACAGAAGAGCGCTGCCCTCTCTTCAAACATCTGGGTGCTGGGGGCACAGAGGGTATTACTACTATGGAGGGGGCACAGAGGGAATTACTAATGTGAAGGGGGCACAATGGGCATTTCTACTATGGAGGGGGCACAGATCCAGAGGGCATTAATACAATGAAGGGGGCACAGTGGGCATTATTACTGTGAAGGGGGCAAAATGGGCATTATTACTATGAAGGGGCACAGTGGGCATTATTACTATAAAGGGGCACAGTGGGGATTATTACTATGAAGGGGACACAATGGGGATTATTACTGTGAAGGGGACACAATGGGGATTATTACTGTGAAGGCGGCACGAAGAGGGCATTACAACTGTGAAAGGGGTACAGAGAGGGCATAACTACTGTGAGAGGGCACAATGTGGGCATAACTACTGTGAGGGGGCACACATCTGTACTGTGAAGGTTGTACAATGAGGGCGATACTACTGTGAGGGGGTACCATTTTTTTTGTATGGGGGGGGGGGGGATTTCCAGAGAAAGGACCCGCCCCTGGGTGCTCCTACCCTCAGGCTGTCACTTCCTAGGGGTCAGTCTCTGTTGCAGAGTTTGAGTTGGAGCAAGGAACAAAATGAATTCCAGACTTTGTGAAGTTTAACGTTTCTTTACTTAAAATAGACTTGCAGTAACAGAACGGTGCTTTATATTTCTGTTTCTTGGTTCCAGCAGTATGCACGGTTCTGGCACTTGGCTTTCACTGTTTATTCTGTAATGTGTAATGCTATCTTTAGCTTCAAGTTTTGGATACTGTCTCAAACAGTGTGGAATGTCTTGGAACCGTTCTCCCCCTCTAAGATACAAAGTCCTATAAATATCAGGAGTGGGCAGCTCCACGAGCCGCTTTTCCAAAGCTTCCCTTAGCCAGAGGGGAAAACGTTTCCCTCACTGCACCTTGTTTGGTCTCTTTGGACTCTCTCTCAATTCCACTAACTTCCTAAAAACATCTCCCACTTCTACTCAATGGGGACAGAATGAAATGGTTAGTTCTGTTCTTTCTAAAGGAATCTTCCAGAACATATGGCACCTGCTGGAAAACCAGGCACACCACATGTAAAAACTGTTGCATAACAATATTAACCCCTTTAGCTCCGGGACAGTTTTCACCTTCCTGCCCAGGGCATTTTTTTTTTAAATCTGACATGTGTCTCTTTATGTGGTTATAACTCTGGAACGCTTTTACTTATCCAAACCATTCTGAGACTGTTTTCTCGTGACACATTGTACTTCATGACAATATATTTTGCCTTTATTTATAAGACAAAAATTTAAATGTAGCAAAAATTTGAAAAAAAATCACAATTTCCAAAACCTCTATTTATTTGCTTTTAAGGCAGATAGGGATACCACACAAATTAGTTATTACTCTACATTTCCTATATGTCTACTTTATGTTGGCATCATTTTGTAAACATCATTAAAAAAAAAATTAAGATGTTAGATGGCTTAAAAATTTTAGAAGCGATTTTTTTATTTAATTTTTGATTGCTTAATATTACGCTATTTGTGAGGCAAGGTTACCAAAATATATACAGTATCTGTTCTGGCACAGTTTTTATTTTTTGTTTTTTACAGTGTTCACCTGACTTTGCTTTTTGCGAGATGAGATGTTTTATCATTTTGGGGTAGATATAACTTTTTTATCACTTGATATCGTGCTTTTTATGAGGGGGACGTAACCCCAAAATTTCTATTTTGGTACCTGTTTTTTTTACAGCGTTTACCGAGAGCCGTTTCTTGGACCGGGCGGGCTGGGGGTGCCCGGGGTGCTGTCAGAAGGGGGCGCCGGCAGGGCACAGCAGGAGATGAGCGCTGCACTTCCATTATGGAAGCGCTCACTCATCTCTATAGTCATCCATCTGTATCGCCGTCCTCAGGACGGCGATACAAATGTCTGTGCTGCGGCAGGGTAGGGAGAGGTGTGTCCCCTCCCTGTTCCTCTGATAGGCTGCCAGCACTAGGCTGGCAGCCTATCAGAGGCCGGTGCAGGCAGCGCGATGACGTCATCCTGCCGCCTGAGCCAGCAAGGGACACAGGTCGGAAAAGGCCTGCATCGCATCCTTGAGGAGGTAAGTATCATTTATTATAATTTTTTATATATTTATATGTACAAATTAAATTACAATACTGGCACATAAGGGGGGCTGCTGGCACATAAGGGGGCTTACTGGCACAGACATAAGGAGGGCTACTGGCACATAGGGGGGCTGCTGGCACATAAGGGGGCTTCTGGCACATAAGGGGGGCTACTGGCATATAAGGTGGGCTATTGGCACATGATAGGAGGCTACTGGCACATAAGGGGGGCTACTGGCATATAAGGGGGCTACTGGCACAGACATAAGGGGGGTACTGGCACATAAGGGGGCTACTGGCACATAGGGGGGCTACTGGCACATAGGGGGGCTGCTGGCACATAAGGGGGGCTACTGGCATATAAGAGGGCTGCTGGCACATAAGGGGGGCTGCTCTGGCACATAAGGGAGGCTACTGGCACATAAGGGGGCTACTGGCACATAGGGGGGCTGCTGGCACATAGGGGGCTACTGGCACATAAGGGGAGCTACTGGCACATAGGGGGTCTACTGGCACATAGGGGGGCTGCTGACACATAGGTGGGCTGCTGACACATAGGGGGTGCTGCTGGCACATAGGGGGGTCTACTGGCCCATAGGGTGGGATGCTGGCACATAAGGGGGGATGCTGGCACATAAGGGGGGCTACTGGCACATAAGGGGGACCACTGGCACATAAGTGGAGCTACTGGCACATAGGGGGTTCTGCTGGCACATAAGGGGGACTACTGGCACATAAGCGGGCTACTGGAACATGATAGGGGGGCTCTTATTACTGGCACATGATTGGGGGGCATCTATGGGGGCTCTTATTACTGGCACATGATTAGGGGGCATCTATGGGGGCACATCTTACTGGCACATTATTCGGTGGCACTATAGGGGCATCTACTGAGGCTAAAAAGAAGAGGTATTTTATATGGGGGCTCTGTATAGGGGCATTTTATACTGGGACACATTATGGTGGGTACTATGGGGAAGGGGGAAGAGGAGCACTATGGGGTCATCTACGGGGGCACTGAGAAGGAGTATTTTATATTGGCACATTATGGGAACATTAGCTCAACTTGAGGCATTACCAGGGGGTATGTTTTGCACATTATAAGGAGAATTATTTTTACTGGGGGGCATTATGGTGGGTTTTATTACTCCCCCATGGTATGACCCCCTAGTAGCAGCACCAGCCTCTCCCTGCTCTGCTATCCCTCTGCCCCTTCTCCAAATCCTTATTATGAAATCTTTCTCATTAGGATAAAGCACAACATCAGCTCCACCGAGCCCCCGGCCAAAGTGTGGAAGTGGCGTCCGAGATCCCCAAGGGCCAAGTAACTGTAAGTTTTCATGTGAAATATGTTTATGTTATAGACATATAGCCTACACTGTGCCCCACAATATACAGTATACCTCTACACTGTGCCCCACAATATACAGTATACCTCTACACTGTGCCACACAATATACAGTATACCTCTACACTGTGCCACACAATATACAGTATACCTCTACACTGTGCCACACAATATACAGTATACCTCTAAACTGTGCCACACACTATACAGTATACCGCTACACTGTGCCGCACAATATACAGTATACCTCTACACTGTGCCGCACAATATACAGTATACCTCTACACTGTGCCGCACAATATACAGTATACCGCTACACTGTGCCACACAATATACAGTATACCTCTACACTGTGCCACACAATATACAGTATACCTCTACACCGTGCCCCACAATATACAGTATACCTCTACACTGTGCCCCACAATATACAGTATACCTCTACACTGTGCCACACAATATACAGTATACCGCTACACTGTGCCGCACAATATACAGTATACCTCTACACTGTGCCACACAATATACAGTATACCGCTACACTGTGCCACACAATATACAGTATACTCTACATTGTGCCACACAATATACAGTATACCTCTACACTGTGCCACACAATGTACAGTATACCTCTACACTGTGCCACACAATATACAGTATACCTCTACACTGTGCCACACAATATACAGTATACCGCTACACTGTGCCACACAATGTACAGCATACCTCTACACTGTGCCACACAATGTACAGCATACCTCTACACTGTGCCACACAATATACATTATACCTCTACACTGTGCCCCACATTATACAGTATACCTCTACACTGTGCCACACAATATACAGTATACCGCTACACTGTGCCACACAATATACAGTATACCTCTACACTGTGCCACACAATATACTGTATACCTCTACACTGTGCCCCACAATATACAGTATACCTCTACACTGTGCCACACAATATACAGTATACCTCTACACTGTGCTACACAATATACAGTATACCGCTACACTGTGCCACACAATATACAGTATACCGCTACACTGTGCCACACAATATACAGTATACCTCTACACTGTGCTACACAATATACAGTATACCTCTACACTGTGCTACACAATATACAGTATACCTCTACACTGTGCCACACAATATACAGTATACCGCTACACTGTGCCACACAATATACAGTATACCGCTACACTGTGCCACACAATATACAGTATACACCACTCTCAGAAAACACATCCGAAAATTCTGAGAGAAAAGATGGTACAGTCTTAGTAGAAACCTCAGAAACAGATGTCATGAGGCAATTCTCTCTGCAAAAGTCACTCCAACCATTTATTTGCCTTGCTTGCCAATCAATGGTGGGGTTATGTTTAGTGAGCCAGGGTAGCCCCAACACTAGAGGAGTAGGCAACCCGCTTAGGACGAAACATGACACATCCTCAACATGAGCATCACTCACAATCAAACGGATATTGTGAACTATGCCCTTTAACGATTTCTGAGAAAGTGGAGCGGAATCAATAGCAAAAACAGGAATATCCTTTCCCAAAGTGCATACCTGGAAACCATGAGTTATTGCAAATTGATTATCAATGAGATTGACAGCTGCTCCACTATCTACAAAAATCTCACAAAGAATGTTCTTGCTCTCTAGCGCCACCCTGGCAAGTAGGACAAAACGGGAACTACAAGCAGGAGGTACTGAAGAACGTCTGTCAGAACTTCTCAGATATCTGGCAGTGACATTGGGTTTCTGAGTGCTTGTGCGGCTGAGCCCCTGAATTAAGGTAATGGTGGTGCAAGATGATGAGAGTGGTTGTAGTATGGAGATAGAAGAATGAGGCAGGGTTTGAATCCAACTAAGAACTTTTCTGTAACCAGGATCTTGACAGCAATTTTACATCCAGTTATAAAACATCTCTGATGCACATGCAGGTTGGATGTGATGAATTCTAGTAACAGGCTGTACATGTGGTTATGTTCCAGACTATAGTAGGAAGTTGTGTACTTACTAATATTCAGCTCCTTGTCTTGCTTCAGTCTCAGCTTAGGTAGTTCAAGTCTTTATCTTCTACACAAGTTATACAACAGAACCCTTATCTGTCCTTGGAGAGCTGAGAGGAGGGGGTCCTCTCCTTCCCCCTTGCTCCTCACTCCATCTCCTGCTCACTAGGCCTGAACTGAGGTATATATATATTAGTGCTATCCCCATCTAGTGGTGGAACCTGTGTAGTGCAGCTGACAGCCTGGTAACAGGGATTCTACATAAGAATGAAATACAGCATGATACAACATATGACATAACAAGCTTTTGCAGTGCCCACATACACTAGTGGGACGCTGCACACTGTGATGCCCATTGTGGGCACGGCATCACTACATCTAGTGCGCATGCGCCAGTAAACGTAGTGAAACTAGTGATAAGGGGGAGGACCAGAAGCAAACAGGAGGACTGGAAGCCAGCATGCCCAGGCCAGCGGTGCACTGCGCGCGCGCGGAATATCGGCCAGTCCTGTGGATGAAGCAAGGGACTTGCAGGGCGGGCCAAGAAAGAGGCTGAGGAGGAGTTATGTAACAAGAAGGCAGAGCAGCCTGGGCTCCTACACACCGAACGCCGCCCCTGGGCACTTGCGAGCCCTCATTTGGGTATGGGTTCAACTGCGTTTTTTCCTGCTGGAAAAAGTCAGAATAAAATGACAACGGTACCATTTGAATCATGGATCGGTGTGCTAGAGAGCCATGTAAGTGGTGTGTAACGTCATATTTTGGCGACAGACTCCCTTTAGGCGAGATAAAGTTTGGCTCCGTGGAGCCCATACATTTTAATGATCTCTGAATTGAAGGTTGATTCGCTAAAGCCTAATCCTAATGTAAAACAGAGTGATGTGGGACATTTCCCCTTAGTGCTACCATACAGTACTAATGCCCACATTGTGGCCCCTTCACAGTAGTTATGTCTTTTTGCATTTACTATACAAAAATATATTTTAACCCCAGTTTTGCAGTGTACCGCTGCTTCGTAGTGGGACCCTGCACATCTACCATCAGACAGGAGTCTCTACATCAGGGTGCGCCCTCCTGTCACTGCCCGGCCCCAGGGAGGATCAGTGTGAGGACTGCCAATGATTTGTGTGAAGAACTGTTGCAGCCAGCACCACAACCACTCCCATTCTCCACTCCTCCCACACAGGGTTATTTATTTCATTTTTCATTTGCTTTTATTTATTTTTTTTTATGAAAAAAACTCCTGCTCCACATTGGCTGAAAGTCTATGAGAATTATGCAATGTTGGACACCCAAGTATAATTTTTTTCCTGTCTATGGCAGTTATATTGTATCTTGCTGAAGCTATGGTGTTTGTTTTCCATCCCCTTTCCTACGGGAAAAAATGTCAGAAAAAAAACCTTCAAATGAGACGTGAATCCTTTATGCATCGGCTCCCTGCGCTGCAGTGACAGGGAGCCAATGCTGGCCGCAGCCACAGACGCATTTCTAGCTTAAATGCTGTATGATGCAAGGTGTATTGTACAGCATTGAAGAGAGGATCAGGCTCCCAAAAGTTGAAGTCCCATACTGGGAAAAATATAAAAAGTGTAAAAAAAAAAAATTGTTTCAAATAAAAAGTTTAAAGTAAATAAAACACTCTTCCCCATCAGAAAGCCATTTTCAATCAAAATAAAAAAATAAAAAAATAATAAATAATATTAGATATTAGGTATTGCCACGTTTGTAACATCCAGCTCTATAGCAATTTAACATGATCTACCCTGAAACATATAAAAAAATAGACATGTTTGGTATCGCAGCGTCCATAACAACCTGCTCTATAAAAAAATAACACATGATCTACTCTGTCAGGTGAACATCGTAAAAAACAAAAAATAAAAACTTGCCTCACAAAAAGTGTAATATCGAGTGATAAAAAAGTAATATCTACCCAAAAATACAATAGCAATAGCTGGTGGGGAAATCACTGCAGTGAGGGAAAAGTTTTCCCCACCGGCCGCAGGAGCTTTGGGAAAGCAGCTCGTAGAGCAGCCCACTCCTGGTATTAATAGGACTTTGTATCTTAGAGGGGGAGAATGAGTCCAAGTCATGGCCAACTGCCAGAGCCGTGCATACTGCCGGAACCAAGAAAGAGAAATATCAAGCACCGTTCTGTTGCTGCAAATCTATTTCAAGTAAAAAAAAGTTAAACTTCACAAAGTCTGGACTTCATTTTGTTCCTTGCTCCAACTCAAACTCTGCAACAGAGAATGACCCCCAGGAAGCGGCAGCCTGAAAGTAGGAGCACCGTGATACAAACATTAGGCCACAGTATATCCCTCGCATCCTACACATCGTGACTACTCCCCCGGGTGGACAGCACGCTGTCTACACACCACAGATAAATCAATCCCTGAATTCTTGCAGATTTCATCTTTTGGTTTTTTTGAGGGGGTGAAATCCACGGAAACATCTGCATGTGAGATGAGAAGAATTTATGGCAGATTTGTCTGTGGGGTAAATTCTACCATGTGTTACTCCACCCCGAGGTTTCCTCCTCGCACACATTGTTTTCTCCCACTAAAAATATGCCCAAAAGAAGTTTTTTTTTATTTTTGTTCTGCATAGTATGAGCCCTTTTTAGGTTCTATCTAGAGATGAGCGAATTTCATATTTTGAAATTAATTCACGCTTCGTTTGGTGGTAAAAGCAGAATTGCGTTATGGATTCCGTTACCACGGACCATAATGCTTTTCTATGACGGAATGCCTTTAGAGGCATTCTGTTATTCATTCTGTCATAATAGAAGTCTATGGGCTGCAAAACGGATCCGTCTCATTTCCGTTATGCAGGAGAGGACTCAGGATCAGGAGAGGACTCCCCTGCATAACGGAAACGGGCCGGATCCATTATGCAGGCCATAGACTTCTATTATGACGGAATGTATAACAGAATGTCTCTAAAGGCGTTCAGTCATAGAATTGCGTTATGGTCCGCGGTAACGGAATCCATAACGCGATTCTGCTTTTACCACCAAATGAAGCGTGAACAAAATTCATAACATGAAATTCGCTCATCTCTAGTTCTGTCTTTCATTTACCAAAGGAGCTCTGAAAAATGAAAGGTGGAATCTGATTGGTCGCTATGGGCAACTAAGCCAGTTTCCTTTTGCACCAGTTTTGATAAAGCTCCCCCTGTTTTGTTTGAAAAAATCCAAACTAATAAAAAAACACCAGGAGCAAAAACACTCTCTTTATTGCCCTGAGTTTCATCTTTTGCATAGACTTTCCGCTGAGTTCTGGAGCTGGTGGTTTTCATGAAAAAAAAAAAAAAAATGCACTAAAGAACGCAAAAAAAATCACATAAATCACGCCAAATTTATTACAACTAACAGCAGAACTTTTAAAACCACAAGTGGGAAAAAAGCGATGTTTGAATTAACATTGAAATCAATGAAAAATGCATCTTTGGTGCTAAATTTTGTTGTGTGAACATTCCCCTAATCTACAGGAGCCACCGGCTGATTGTGTCTGCACTCCAGTCCAGGAGTTGTCAGCCAGGCCAGGTTGTCAGGCTCTCCTGTAGGGCCCCAGGTGTGCTGGATCAGCAGCCATTCCTCCCTATATAAAGGTGATGATGGAGTCTGGGGCCCCTCAGTGCAGATTGGCCCTTGTGCTGGAGCTTCACATCCCAGGATGGCGCCATCAGATGCTGAGAAGGCGGCTTTGGAGCCCTTGTTTGTGAAGATTAACGCTGACGCTGAGAAGATTGGAGGTGAAGCCATGGAGAGGTGAGCGGCAGAGCCAGATAGTCACTGCTACAAGGGGCTGGGAAGGAGGAGCTGATACTCTGCATATAATCACATCCTGTATGTCTAGTGACTCTAGCTTTCTATGCCAGTGCTACACCTGTCCTCAGACTGTGATATCAGTTCAGCCTCATTCACTTCAATGGAACTGAAGTACAATACAATCAGACAGGTGAGGTGCTGCTATCACATGAAGGTAGCGATGTCTTCCTAAAGCCTCATTCACACCTTCGTGAGAAGGTGGTCAGTGAAGGATCCATGTTTCAGGTGTTTTTATTAATTTTTTTTGCTGTCCGTGTTTCACTGACCCTGCACAGCTGAGAGAAATTTTTCATCGTATCTCTTCCTAATGATCCGTGGCATCTGTGTTGCACAATGGATCCGTGAACACTGACAAAATAGAGCATGCATCAACACAGAACCCATTAACATGAATATGGATGAGTGCTGTCCATAGAGAACACTGACCTGTAAAAGATGCTTAATACTGAGACACTACATATACTGCCTGTCTCCCCCCCCCCCCCCCCCAAGTGTCTGTCCATCTTGGATTTCTTTAGTACATGGGGTAAGGATGCTGTTCTCCTATAACACTGGATGCTCTTGTCTCCTCAGTCTCTTCCAGCACCATTCAGACACCAAGTCCCACTTCACTCACATGGACGTGACCCCCGCCAGTCAGGATCTGAAGACACATGGAGGGAAGATCATCCACGCCATTAATGATGCCCTCAACCACTATGGAAAACTGCAGGAGAACTTGGCCACACTGCGGGAGATGCACACCAACAAGCTGAAGCTCAGTGTGGACACCATCAAGGTGAGGAGCAGATCTGTCCAGTGGGGATCAGAAAGTCTGCTGAAAAATGGCGCCACTCTTGACCATGGCTTTATCTGGTGTTGCAGTTATTCCACATTCACTGTCAATGGTGTTGCACTACAGAACCCATGGATGAGTGGTGCCATTTCTAGCGAAAAACATCTAGAATTATCAATACCACATCTTTAATCTCCATATCTGATCTGCAGTTATATGCTTGTGTGCATGAGCACTTATAAGAATTGTATTGAGCATGCAGTGACTCCCATCATCTATTACCAGCTTCTGTGTGGTTGTCTCCTGGAGGTCATCGTCAAGCATTTCCCAGATGTGGACAAGTCGGCCTGTGACAAGTTCCTCAATGAGGTTGCGGTTGCCCTGATCTCCAGCTGACCGGGAGGATTCTTCTCAGATCTATGTCCATGTGTCTCCTGTAACAAGCGTCTGTCCTCCATGATTCTGATGACTGCTCCATGACCTGGGATCTCTTCTCCTGATCTCTGTAATAAATATTATATACTTGTACATCCAGTCTCCTGGTATTTTTAGTCTGATCTTCTGTTGCCGTGAATTTGGTTAATAATGGCGTCCACATCACAGAATCCTGAAGACCAGGCATGCCCAACCTGCGGCCCTCCAGCTGTTGCAAAACTACAACTCCCAGCATGCCCAGACAGCCTACAGCAGGGCATGCTGAGAGTTGGAGTTTACTACAGCTGGAGGGCCACAGATTGAGAATCCCTGCAGTATACTATGGAGCCGGGGCGGAAGGAATGGTGTCATGATGTGTAGAAGACATAAATGGGCTTGTCTGGTCTCGTATATCATATTCATTCTCCATTCTTAACCATCTATCATTGGGCCAGTTTCAGATCTATTGGGTTTCCCTTTTTGTCTCCCTCCTTACGGTGCAGCACCATGGGTTGTCTGAATATAACTTAGAACCTACAGAAGGTCGGGGGGCTTCTAATCCAGGTTCTCTGGATGTCCTGTGGGGGCACTTTATAAAACAGATTTGCAGTACAAATTCTTTGTTTAATGTTCCGATGTATTACAGCCCACATAGTTTTGTATGGATAGGTCAAGATTAGGGATGAGCGAACTCGAACTGTATAGTTCGGGTTCGTACCGAATTTTGGGGTGTCCGTGACACGGACCCGAACCCGGACATTTTCGTAAAAGTCCGGGTTCGGGTTCGGTGTTCGTCGCTTTCTTGGCGCTTTTGTGACGCTTTCTTGGCGCTTTTTGAAAGGCTGCAAAGCAGCCAATCAACAAGCGTCATACTACTTGCCCCAAGAGGCCATCACAGCCATGCCTACTATTGGCATGGCTGTGATTGGCCAGAGCACCATGTGACCCAGCCTCTATTTAAGCTGGAGTCACATAGCGCCGCCCGTCACTCTGCTCTGATTAGCGTAGGGAGAGGTTGCGGCTGCGACAGTAGGGCGAGATTAGGCAGATTAACTCCTCCAAAGGACTTGATTAACTGATCGATCTGCAGCTGTGGATCATTGAGCTGCTGATCCTCAATTGCTCACTGTTTTTAGGCTGCACAGACCGTTTGTCAGTCTCATTTTTCTGGGGTGATCGGCGGCCATTTTGTGTCTTGTGGTGCGCCAGCACAAGCTGCGACCAAGTGCATTTAACCCTCAATGGTGTGGTTGTTTTTTGGCTAAAGCCTACATCAGGGTGAAGCTGTCACACCAAGTGCATTTAACCAGCAATAGTCTGTTCATTTTTTGGCCATATACAAAATCAGGGGCAAGCTGCGCCTGTCACCAAGTGCATTTAACCCTCAATGGTGTGGTTGTTTTTTGGCTAAAGCCTACATCAGGGTGAAGCTGTGACACCAAGTGCATTTAACCAGCAATAGTCTGTTCATTTTTTGGCCATATACAAAATCAGGGGCAAGCTGCGCCTGTCACCAAGTGCATTTAACCCTCAATGGTGTGGTTGTTTTTTGGCTAAAGCCTACATCAGGGTGAAGCTGTCACACCAAGTGCATTTAACCAGCAATAGTCTGTTCATTTTTTGGCCATATACAAAATCAGGGGCAAGCTGCGCCTGTCACCAAGTGCATTTAACCCTCAATGGTGTGGTTGTTTTTTGGCTAAAGCCTACATCAGGGTGAAGCTGTCACACCAAGTGCATTTAACCAGCAATAGTCTGTTTATTTTTTGGCCATATCCCAGTCTAATTCTGTCACTAAATCCATACCGGTCACCCAGCGCCTAAATACTAGGCCTCAAATTTATATCCAGCTAAATCTGTCCCTAGTGCTGTAGCTGGGCGAGTTATTTAGTGTCCGTTCAAGCACATTTCTTGTTCTGGGTTGAAATACAATTCCCAATTTAGCAATTTCATAATTTAGTGGTTCCTGCTATATCAGAGCTATTTGAAATCTATCCCAAAAAGGGTATATAATATTGAAGGTGCACATTGGGTCATTCAGAATAACTTCACACACACCCGCTACTGTGTATTTCCAAGTCTAATTCTGTCACTAAACCCATACCTGTCACCCAGCGCCTAAATACTAGGCCTCAAATTTAAATCCCTCTAAATCTCTCGTTACCGCTGTACTGTTGTTGCTGGGCAAGATATTTAGTGTCCGTCAAAGCACATTTTTTGTTCTGGGTTGAAGTACAATTCCCAATTTAGCAATTTCATAATTTAGTGGTTCCTGCTATATCAGAGCTATTTGGAATCTATCCCTAAAAGGGTATATAATATTGAAGGTGCACATTGGGTCATTCAGAATAACTTCACACACACCCGCTACTGTGTATTTCCAAGTCTAATTCTGTCACTAAACCCATACCTGTCACCCAGCGCCTAAATACTAGGCCTCAAATTTAAATCCCTCTAAATCTCTCGTTACCGCTGTACTGTTGTTGCTGGGCAAGATATTTAGTGTCCGTCAAAGCACATTTTTTGTTCTGGGTTGAAGTACAATTCCCAATTTAGCAATTTCATAATTTAGTGGTTTCTGCTATATCAGAGCTATTTGAAATCTATCCCTAAAAGGGTATATAATATTGAAGGTGCACATTGGGTCATTCAGAATAACTTCACACACACGCTTCTGTGCATTTCCAAGTCTAATTCTGTCACTAAATCCATACCGGTGACCCAGCGCCTAAATACTAGGCCTCAAATTTAAATCCCTCTAAATCTCTCGTTACCCACCGCTGTACTGTTGTTGCTGGGCAAGATATTTAGTGTCCGTCAAAGCACATTTTTTGTTCTGGGTTGAAGTACAATTCCCAATTTAGCAATTTCATAATTTAGTGGTTTCTGCTATATCAGAGCTATTTGAAATCTATCCCTAAAAGGGTATATAATATTGAAGGTGCACATTGGGTCATTCAGAATAACTTCACACACACGCTTCTGTGCATTTCCAAGTCTAATTCTGTCACTAAATCCATACCGGTGACCCAGCGCCTAAATACTAGGCCTCAAATTTAAATCCCTCTAAATCTCTCGTTACCCACCGCTGTACTGTTGTTGCTGGGCAAGATATTTAGTGTCCGTCAAAGCACATTTTTTGTTCTGGGTTGAAGTACAATTCCCAATTTAGCAATTTCATAATTTAGTGGTTTCTGCTATATCAGAGCTATTTGAAATCTATCCCTAAAAGGGTATATAATATTGAAGGTGCACATAGGGTCATTCAGAATAACTTCACACACACGCTTCTGTGCATTTCCAAGTCTAATTCTGTCACTAAATCCATACCGGTGACCCAGCGCCTAAATACTAGGCCTCAAATTTAAATCCCTCTAAATCTCTCGTTACCGCTGTCCTGTTGTAGCTGGGAAAGTTATTTAGTGCCCGTCAAAGCACATTTTTTGTTCTGGGTTGAAGTACAATTCCCAATTTAGCAATTTCATAATTTAGTGGTTTCTGCTATATCAGAGCTATTTGAAATCTATCCCTAAAAGGGTATATAATATTGAAGGTGCACATAGGGTCATTCAGAATAACTTCACACACACGCTTCTGTGCATTTCCAAGTCTAATTCTGTCACTAAATCCATACCGGTGACCCAGCGCCTAAATACTAGGCCTCAAATTTAAATCCCTCTAAATCTCTCGTTACCGCTGTCCTGTTGTGGCTGGGAAAGTTATTTAGTGTCCGTCAAAGCACATTTTTTGTTCTGGGTTGAAATACAATTCCCAATTTAGCAATTTCATAATTTAGTCGTTTCTGCTATATCAGAGCTATTTGAAATCTATCCCTAAAAGGGTAGATCATATTGAAGGTGCACATAGGGTCATTCAGAATAACTTCACACACACGCTTATGTGCATTTCCAAGTCTAATTCTGTCACTAAATCCATACCGGTCACCCAGCGCCTAAATACTAGGCCTCAAATTTATATCCCGCTGAATTTGAATACAATACATTGGGCCAAATAATATATTTGTTGTTGTGGTGAACCATAACAATGAGAAAAACATCTAGTAAGGGACGCGGACGTGGACATGGTCGTGGTGGTGTTAGTGGACCCTCTGGTGCTGGGAGAGGACGTGGCCGTTCTGCCACATCCACACGTCCTAGTGTACCAACTACCTCAGGTCCCAGTAGCCGCCAGAATTTACAGCGATATATGGTGGGGCCCAATGCCGTTCTAAGGATGGTAAGGCCTGAGCAGGTACAGGCATTAGTCAATTGGGTGGCCGACAGTGGATCCAGCACGTTCACATTATCTCCCACCCAGTCTTCTGCAGAAAGCGCACAGATGGCGCCTGAAAACCAACCCCATCAGTCTGTCACATCACCCCCATGCATACCAGGGAAACTGTCTCAGCCTCAAGTTATGCAGCAGTCTCTTATGCTGTTTGAAGACTCCGCTGGCAGGGTTTCCCAAGGGCATCCACCTAGCCCTTCCCCAGCGGTGAAAGACATAGAATGCACTGACGCACAACCACTTATGTTTCCTGATGATGAGGACATGGGAATACCACCTCAGCATGTCTCTGATGATGACGAAACACAGGTGCCAACTGCTGCGTCTTTCTGCAGTGTGCAGACTGAACAGGAGGTCAGGGATCAAGACTGGGTGGAAGACGATGCAGGGGACGATGAGGTCCTAGACCCCACATGGAATGAAGGTCGTGCCACTGACTTTCACAGTTCGGAGGAAGAGGCAGTGGTGAGACCGAGCCAACAGCGTAGCAAAAGAGGGAGCAGTGGGCAAAAGCAGAACACCCGCCGCCAAGAGACTCCGCCTGCTACTGACCGCCGCCATCTGGGACCGAGCACCCCAAAGGCAGCTTCAAGGAGTTCCCTGGCATGGCACTTCTTCAAACAATGTGCTGACGACAAGACCCGAGTGGTTTGCACGCTGTGCCATCAGAGCCTGAAGCGAGGCATTAACGTTCTGAACCTGAGCACAACCTGCATGACCAGGCACCTGCATGCAAAGCATGAACTGCAGTGGAGTAAACACCTTAAAACCAAGGAAGTCACTCAGGCTCCCCCTGCTACCTCTTCTGCTGCTGCCGCCTCGGCCTATTCTGCTGCTGCCGCCTCGGCCTCTTCCTCCGCCTCTGGAGGAACGTTGGCACCTGCCGCCCAGCAAACAGGGGATGTACCACCAACACCACCACCACCACCTCCGTCACCAAGCGTCTCAACCATGTCACACGCCAGCGTTCAGCTCTCCATCTCACAAACATTTGATAGAAAGCGTAAATTCCCACCTAGCCACCCTCGATCCCTGGCCCTGAATGCCAGCATTTCTAAACTACTGGCCTATGAAATGCTGTCATTTAGGCTGGTGGACACAGACAGCTTCAAACAGCTCATGTCGCTTGCTGTCCCACAGTATGTTGTTCCCAGCCGGCACTACTTCTCCAAGAGAGCCGTGCCTTCCCTGCACAACCAAGTATCCGATAAAATCAAGTGTGCACTGCGCAACGCCATCTGTAGCAAGGTCCACCTAACCACAGATACGTGGACCAGTAAGCACGGCCAGGGACGCTATATCTCCCTAACTGCACACTGGGTAAATGTAGTGGCAGCTGGGCCCCAGGCGGAGAGCTGTTTGGCGCACGTCCTGCCGCCGCCAAGGATCGCAGGGCAACATTCTTTGCCTCCTGTTGCCACCTCCTCCTTCTCGGCTTCCTCCTCCTCTTCTTCCACCTGCTCATCCAGTCAGCCACACACCTTCACCACCAACTTCAGCACAGCCCGGGGTAAACGTCAGCAGGCCATTCTGAAACTCATATGTTTGGGGGACAGGCCCCACACCGCACAGGAGTTGTGGCGGGGTATTGAACAACAGACCGACGAGTGGTTGCTGCCGGTGAGCCTCAAGCCCGGCCTGGTGGTGTGTGATAATGGGCGAAATCTCGTTGCAGCTCTGGGACTAGCCAATTTGACGCACATCCCTTGCTTGGCGCATGTGCTGAATTTGGTGGTGCAGAAGTTCATTCACAACTACCCCGACATGTCAGAGCTGCTGCATAAAGTGCGGGCCGTCTGTTCGCGCTTCCGGCGTTCACATCCTGCCGCTGCTCGCCTGTCTGCGCTACAGCGTAACTTCGGCCTTCCCGCTCACCGCCTCATATGCGACGTGCCCACCAGGTGGAACTCCACCTTGCACATGCTGGACAGACTGTGCGAGCAGCAGCAGGCCATAGTGGAGTTTCAGCTGCAGCACGCAAGGGTCAGTCGCACTACAGAACAGCACCACTTCACCACCAATGACTGGGCCTCCATGCGAGACCTGTGTGCCCTGTTGCGCTGTTTCGAGTACTCCACCAACATGGCCAGTGGCGATGACACCGTTATCAGCGTTACAATACCACTTCTATGTCTCCTTGAGAAAACACTTAGGGCGATGATGGAACAGGAGGTGGCCCAGGAGGAGGAGGAGGAGGATGAGGAAGAGGGGTCATTTTTAGCACTTTCAGGCCAGTCTCTTCGAAGTGACTCAGAGGGAGGTTTTTTGCAACAGCAGAGGCCAGGTACAAATGTGGCCAGCCAGGGCCCACTACTGGAGGACGAGGAGGACGAGGATGAGGAGGAGGTGGAGGAGGATGAGGATGAAGCATGGTCACAGCGGGGTGGCACCCAACGCAGCTCGGGTCCATCACTGGTGCGTGGCTGGGGGGAAAGGCAGGACGATGACGATACGCCTCCCACAGAGGACAGCTTGTCCTTACCCCTGGGCAGCCTGGCACACATGAGCGACTACATGCTGCAGTGCCTGCGCAACGACAGCAGAGTTGCCCACATTTTAACCTGTGCGGACTACTGGGTTGCCACCCTGCTGGATCCACGCTACAAAGACAATGTGCCCACCTTACTTCCTGCACTGGAGCGTGATAGGAAGATGCGCGAGTACAAGCGCACGTTGGTAGACGCGCTACTGAGAGCATTCCCAAATGTCACAGGGGAACAAGTGGAAGCCCAAGGCCAAGGCAGAGGAGGAGCAAGAGGTCGCCAAGGCAGCTGTGTCACGGCCAGCTCCTCTGAGGGCAGGGTTAGCATGGCAGAGATGTGGAAAACTTTTGTCAACACGCCACAGCTAACTGCACCACCACCTGATACGCAACGTGTTAGCAGGAGGCAACATTTCACTAACATGGTGGAACAGTACGTGTGCACACCCCTCCACGTACTGACTGATGGTTCGGCCCCATTCAACTTCTGGGTCTCTAAATTGTCCACGTGGCCAGAGCTAGCCTTTTATGCCTTGGAGGTGCTGGCCTGCCCGGCAGCCAGCGTTTTGTCTGAACGTGTATTCAGCACGGCAGGGGGCGTCATTACAGACAAACGCAGCCGCCTGTCTATAGCCAATGTGGACAAGCTGACGTTCATAAAAATGAACCAGGCATGGATCCCACAGGACCTGTCCGTCCCTTGTCCAGATTAGACATTAACTACCTCCCCATAACCATATATTATTGGACTCCAGGGCACTTCCTCATTCAATCCTATTTTTATTTTCATTTTACCATTATATTGCGATGCTACCCAAAGTTGAATGAACCTCTCCTCTGCCTGTGTGCTAGGCCTAAATATATGCCAATGGACTGTTGCAGTGGTGGCTGACATGAAGCCTGATTCTCTGCTATGACATGCAGACTAATTCTCTGCTGACATGAAGCCAGATTGTCTGTTACGGGACCTCTCTCCTCTGCCTGGGTGCTGGGCCTAAATTTATGACAATGGACTGTTGCAGTGGTGGCTGACGTGAAGCCTGATTCTCTGCTATGACATGCAGACTGATTCTCTGCTGTCATGAAGCCAGATTGTCTGTTACGGGACCTTTCTCCTCTACCTGGGTTCTGGGCCTAAATTTATGAAAATTGACTCTTACAGTGGTGGGTGACGTGAAGCCTGATTCTCTGCTATGATATGAAGACTGATTCTCTGCTGACATGAAGCCAGATTGTCTGTTACGGGACCTTTCTCCTCTGCCTGGGTTCTGGGCCTAAATTTATGAAAATTGACTCTTACAGTGGTGGGTGACGTGAAGCCTGATTCTCTGCTATGATATGAAGACTGATTCTCTGCTGACATGAAGCCAGATTGTCTGTTACGGGACCTTTCTCCTCTGCCTGGGTTCTGGGCCTAAATTTATGAAAATTGACTCTTACAGTGGTGGGTGACGTGAAGCCTGATTCTCTGCTATGATATGAAGACTGATTCTCTGCTGACATGAAGCCAGATTGTCTGTTACGGGACCTTTCTCCTCTGCCTGGGTTCTGGGCCTAAATTTATGAAAATTGACTCTTACAGTGGTGGGTGACGTGAAGCCTGATTCTCTGCTATGATATGAAGACTGATTCTCTGCTGACATGAAGCCAGATTGTCTGTTACGGGACCTTTCTCCTCTGCCTGGGTTCTGGGCCTAAATTTATGAAAATTGACTCTTACAGTGGTGGGTGACGTGAAGCCTGATTGTCTGTTACGGGACCTTTCTCCTCTGCCTGGGTTCTGGGCCTAAATTTATGAAAATTGACTCTTACAGTGGTGGGTGACGTGAAGCCTGATTCTCTGCTATGATATGAAGACTGATTCTCTGCTGACATGAAGCCAGATTCTCTGTTACGGGACCTCTCTCCTCTGCCTGGGTCCTGGGCCTAAATTTATGACAATGGACTGTTGCAGTGGTGGCTGACGTGAAGCCTGATTCTCTGCTATGACATGCAGACTGATTCTCTGCTGACATGAAGCCAGATTCTCTGTTACGGGACCTCTCTCCTCTGCCTGTGTGTGTGCTGGGCCTAAATATATGCCAATGGACTGTTGCAGTGGTGGCTGACGTGAAGCCTCATTCTCTGCTATGACATGCAGACTAATTCTCTGCTGACATGAAGACAGATTCTCTGTTACGGGACCTCTCTCCTCTGCCTGGGTGCCGGGGCCTAAATATCTGAGAATGGACTGTTCCAGTGGTGGGTGACGGGAAGCCAGATTCTCTGCTATGGAACCTCTCTCCAATTGATTTTGGTTAATTTTTATTTATTTAATTTTTATTTTAATTCATTTCCCTATCCACATTTGTTTGCAGGGGATTTACCTACATGTTGCTGCCTTTTGCAGCCCTCTAGCTCTTTCCTGGGCTGTTTTACAGCCTTTTTAGTGCCGAAAAGTTCGGGTCCCCATTGACTTCAATGGGGTTCGGGTTCGGGACGAAGTTCGGATCGGGTTCGGATCCCGAACCCGAACATTTCCGGGATGTTCGGCCGAACTTCTCGAACCCGAACATCCAGGTGTTCGCTCAACTCTAGTCAAGATTACAAGTCCTGACTCTGCCCCATAGGAGGATAGGAGTTGGACCTAGGTTTAGTGTCTGTTAGCTTAGGAAGTACATGCGCTCACATCTCAAGCCACGTTCTCAGTGTCCGACTGGCCCACCAGAGGATCCTCCTGTGAGCCCAGGCTCTGATTAAATAATGAGTGCAAAAGGTCCAGGATTTAAAAAAAGCCCATTTGGAAATGATCTCTTCCCATTAGGTTTTTAATCAAATAGACATTAAGGATATAGAGGATGGACCCAGAGAATAACTTCCTCTGGGCCAAGGAACCCCACTCTGACATTAATAGAAATTATCTGGGCCTTAGAACCACCACCACATCTCAGATAGTTCTACTACTGGGACCCCCACTGTTCATGAGACTGGGGACTTCATACTTCGTGGAGCAGCAGGTTGGAAATATATGCCACCGCTCAATTCTTTCCCTTTTTATAGGAGAGCTGGATGTAGCAGTGTAGTCCTGTAGATAGGAGAACTTTCTGTAACTGAAATTCCCCCTTAGCCTGCAGTGAGGGGGACATAGCTGGTATCTCCTTTACACTTGGACATGTTCCTGGCCAGCTGTATCTTCAGCCCCTCAGCTGGGAATTACGGCCATGTTTGTGAGTGTTATTGCCAGTACTAGATTCTGCGAAGAGACTTTGGAAAGATGGAGAGGAGTACTACAACCTCCATCATTGCTGATATCCATACATTGTATTGTGAAGATTTGCACTGTGAATTGTTTGGAACTGTGTTTTGATACCGTTGGATGTACTACAGCTCCCATTCTGCACCATAGCAGAGGTGTACCTAGGCTTTCCAGCACCTGGGGCATGGGTTCAGCATTGCGCCCCCTGCTGTTGCCACTCCGCCCAATGCATAACTGTGCTCACCCAGTCCCACTTGCCTAATAAAATCTATCAAAAGGTAGACCATTGTACCAATGCACCTTGAAAGAACCAACTGGTTCTACCACATCGAGGGTGTCGCTGGAATGTTGACGTTATGTCCGGAGGATCTGGAACAAGGTCCCTGTGGCGATAGAGCAAAAATAATAATCACTAAAGGAAAAAATATATCAGGGGTCAGTACAGAGATCACTCCCATCATCTATTTATCCCCATGACTGTGACGAGGGGACATCCGCTGCCTCTGGAGGAAAGAAGGTTTGTACACAAACATAGAAGAGGATTCTTTACGGTAAGAGCAGTGAGAACAATTAAAATAGCAATCCGAACTGGGGTTTTGTACTGGCTGGTACCTCTACCAAAGCCCGCTTTGGCTTCCTTTTTTAAATGGTTTTTAAATAAGCAGATATGAATACTAGAGATGTCCTGAACTATTCGCCGGCGAACATAGCTTGTTCGCCGTGGCGGGCGAACATATGCAATGTTCGGTCCGCCCCCTATTCATCATCATTGAATAAACTTTGACCCTGTACCTCAGTCAGCAGACACATTCCAGCCAATCAGCAGCAGACCCTCCCTCCTCCTGGACAGCATCCATTTTAGATTCATTCGGAAGCTGCATTCCCAGTGAGAGGAGGGACAGTGCAGCTGCTGCTGATTCAATAGGGAAATCGATAGCTAGGAAAGTGTATTCAGTGTCCACTACAGTCCTGAAGGACTCATCTGATCTCTGCTGTAAGGACAGCATCCCAAAAAGCCCTTTTTAGGGCTAGAACATCAGTCTGCTTTTTTTTTTCTTTTTCCCTGTGTAATCTAATTGCAGTTGCCTGCCAGCCAGCATGTGTGTCAGGCTCACAGCGTATGCTGTGCCCAGGGGCGTAGCTAAAGGCTCATGGGCCCTGGTGCAAGAGTTCAGCTTGGGCCCCCCTTCCCTTAGTGCTCTGTGGTCAGGGGCAGGGAAGCATATAGCCTTTGTGCTGCCTGAGGTAAAAATTGAAACTACCCTACCATGCCAAATTATTGAACTAACCCCTTCCCTCCAGCCAGAGGTGTAACTTGACCAGCATTCCAGGTCTTCTGGGCCCGGTAGCAACTGCTACCTCTGCACCCCCTATAGCTACGCCCCTGACTGTGCCCACTTGCCCAGTGCCACCACTCATTGACTTCAAGGATGGAAGATTTCTCCTCAGGCTATATTCACTAAGCCCCTTCCTTACCAATAACCACTCTGACACCTTCTTGCTTGGTAAAATGACCATTACGGCCAACTTTATTGTACACACAAATAACATAATAATAACAATAATCACTTTAATACATCCATCAACATTATGAACCACTGTACCGTAACAAGGATCCTGGAGATAAACACCACCAAGCGGTATCTTCCGTAACCATCTCTCCTTATACTTCAAGATTACCCTTGGCCGCACTCACCGACCCAAGGGCACCAAATCCTTGAAGTATCCAAGTATCTCCTCCTGTAGACCTTCTAGCCCAACAGGAGCCCCATCCTCGGCATTCACCAACCACATGAGATACAGGCTCCAACATGTCCTGCATCTCTTAAACCATTGTATCGCTCCCCCAGGATCTCATATAAATCAGCCACCAGAAGACCACCGGTGACACCTCACCTGATGACGAACCACCACACCACCTTGCCTGCGCACAAAACGCCCCACCTCCTTGTTTAACTTTGCCCGAGCTTTGTTAATTCGGTCCACCGACCGTGCAAAACGCCAACTACTCCTCGCCACCACCTCCGACCACACCAACAACAAGTCCGGAAAATCCGACACCAACCGCAACACGTCCAACTTGATGTCCCGTATCACATCCCGCGACCGACGGACCCCCAAATCATTGCCACCCGCATGCAAAACCAAAATGTCAGGCGCGCGGTCCAACAAGACGTTCGTACGGATTTCAGGCAAAACCTGCCCCCAAAGAAGCCTCCTTACACCAATCCATCGGACTTGCAGTTTCTCCGTCGAAAAACCCAATTGACGGCCGTTCCGCCGAACATCAGCTCGCAAAGCCCCCCAGTAGACATACGAATGCCCAAAAATCCACGCAAGACAAGGAGCTGCCCCTGCAACAAAACAAACTGCCAAGCCCGCTCCCCACAAATTGATCCCACAAACAACACTTCCCCACCCACTACAAGAGATGAGGCCTAACATATGAACGAAAACAATCAGAGGCCCATCGCCCTATACGCTTTATGACCTCCTCTCTAAGCCCCCACCTAGCCGCCTCTGTCGCGGTCCCAATCCTGAATGAGTGTGACGCAAATTCATTCGCAGGAAAACCAGCAGCCGACAAACATCTCCTAAAAACAGCCACAAACTGAAACCGAGACAAACACGATCCGTCCACATACACCAGCAAAGCACCAGTGCCGCCCGGCCGCAACGCCAAAAATTCCCTGACACAACGCACTGGGCAAACAACCTAATCCGCAAGCGGCCTAAGCCATACTACCACGCCCTTACCCACCTGATCAGTTTTTGACTTGCGAATCCGACATCTCAAAGCACCATCCACCAGCTCAACATCCTCCCACAACAAACCGCCCCCACTCATGCGACTTGCTGCCACCAACTCAGAAATCCGAAAAGCCCCAAAAAAGGCCAACACAAACGCCGCCCTAAACAGACACACCTCATACGCCGACCGACAAACCCACCCCGCTTCCTTCCACAGCGTCTGCAACACCGCAAAAGAAACCGGCCTCCTAGTATCCTTCTTCACCACAGGGCACCCCCACTAATGCCGTCCTCACCCGTCCCAACAGGACCCAACGCCGGACCCTGCACCTGTCCCACAGCCGGTACCAGAGCCCAGACTGACACCGGCGCCGCCGCAGGCCCGGAACCCAATCGCGACAATAAAGACAACATACCTGACAATACCTCCCGCACCAAAGCATCAGAATCCCCCACATTAATACCCACAGTGCCCCCACCCCCCCAACAGAACTCTGACTCGCCGGTCTCTCATCTGGCCGTCCCTGGACAACATCACCGGCAGCCGCGGAACTCCTCCCAGACGTCCTCAGTGGCGCAGTTGAACAGCACGGCACTTCTTCATCCCCTGGAGGGACGTCCATCCCGCCTGCTGCTGAATCTTCACCCGGTTCCACCTCACCCTCCTCCAACGGCGACAGCTCCGCATCACCCCGCTCCTGCAGGAGACCGCCATCCAGGAATTCAGGCGCCGCACCAGCCTCAACACAGGGCCGCTCACTGTCCTCCACCATCCCCTCCATCAAGACATGCTCTCCAGCCAGGCCGCCAGAAGCTGCATCCTGCAGTCCCAGATCAGGGGACAAGGTAACCACCCTGTCCCCATCCACGCTGCCATGTCGCCTGCCCACCGCCAGGGGCCGCGACGCACTCACATTCCGCCCTCCTCCTCTAAGCACCTCCGTCCTCAAGCGCTCCAGCCGCCGACCGGAAGCCGCCAGCCGCGGCGCAGACGACCTCGCCCCCCTGCTCTCAGGAAGGCCCAGGCTGCAGGACCGCCCGACCGCACTGCCCCTCCGAGCCTCAGGTAAGGCCGCGCGAGTCCGCTCACCACTCCGCAGCACACCAGGGGAGACGCGCGCCGGCCCACGCTCCCTGCCTCTCATCACCTGGGGGACGGAACCGGGAGTATCTCGGCCCTCTCCCGCCGCTCCACCACGCACCGAAGAATTCCTCCCGCTGCGCCTGGGCGCACCACCGGGCACAGGCACCACAGGCTGCAACAGAGGAATCACTGGGGGACTCCGGAGACGCCGGCGCACACGCGGAGTAGAATCCGGACTCAAACGCTCCGGTGGGACCGACCTCCTTTCCCTATAGGGTCGCTCAGCCGCCACTGCCATGGGGGATGGGACAAGAGCCGCTTGTAAGGTCTCATGCAGGCGCTCCGCGCCATGCTCACGAACTGCAGCCCTGACCGCAGCCAACAGATCCTCCAGAGACGACATCTTGCTGCTGAAACACTCTCCCTTGCGCTGACGCCTGCATGCCAAACCACTCCCCCATTCCTATATACTGCCCGCGAAACCTCACTCCTCCCCCAAACCAACTTCCAAACCTTAACCCCTTCCTAGACTGAGTACTTCCACCCAAGTCAAAGCACACTCCGCTATATCTGCGCCTCGCTCCATTGCTGTTAATCTGGTGTCACAGTAGCTTGCATTTTTAAAAAACAACTTTTTTGACTGTAATATAATAGCAGTCAGTTGCCTGCACGCATGTGTGTTTCAGGCCCTGCAAGTGCATAGTGTCACCAGTGCAAATCATATGTGGTGTCATCACAGTAGATTACATTTTAAAAAAAAACTATTTTGACTGTAATAGATTAAATAGCAGTTATTTGTCTGCAAGCGTGTGTGTCAGTGCCCATATCATATCAGGTGTCACAGTAGCTTGCACGCATAGTACAACTAAACTAATCTAAAAAAATGACAGGCAGAGGCAGGCCACCCTGCAGGGGCCGTCGTGGTCGTGGTGCTGTGATTTCCTTTGGCCCTAGAATAATGCCCAGTGTTCAGAGGCCACGTACCCTGAACTCGAAAAGTTCTGAGGACATAGTTGACTGGCTAACACAGGACACCCAATCTTCTACAGCTTCCGCTCGGAACCTTGACGCACCATCCTCCTCCAGCTCAGCTTCGGGCACCACTCTCCCGCCCGCCGCCATCACCACAGCCACCACAGCCGCTTCACTTGATCCCTCAGAGGAGTTATTTACACATCAGTTGGAAGAAATGAGTGATGCGCAACCATTATTGCCAGAGGATGTAGATAACAGGGATATGTCTCAGTCAGGCAGCATTACACACATGGACGTACAGTGTGATGATGATGATGATGTTGTACCCGCTGCTGCTTCCTTTGCTGAGTTGTCAGATACAAGTGAAGTGGTTGATGATGACGATGTGTCCGTGGATGCCACGTGGGTGCCTGCTTGAAGAGAAGAAGAAGAGGGGGAAAGTTCAGAAGGGGAGACAGAGAGAAGGAGGAGACGAGTTGGAAGCAGGGGGAGGTCGTCGCAAGGAGCTAGTGGCACAGTCAGACAGCATGTATCGGCACCCGGGGTCAGCCAGACAGCACGCCAATCAACACATGCTGTTGTCACCACCAGAATGCCGTCATTGCAAAGCTCAGCAGTGTGGCATTTTTTTTGTGTGTCTGCCTCTGACAACAGCGATGCCATTTGCAACCTGTGCCAAAAGAAACTGTGTCGTGGGAAGTCCAACACCCACCTAGGTACAACTGCTTTGCGAAGGCACATGATCTCACATTACAAACGCCTATGGGATCAACATATGAGTACAAGCAGCACACAAACTCAAAGCCACCATCCTCCTCCTGGTCCAGCATCTTCAGCCACGTCAACCACTGCTGTCCTCCTTGCCCCCTCTCAACCATCCGCCACTCCGCCTCTCACCTTCAGCAGTTCCTGCTCATCTGCCCACAGTCAGGTGTCTGTCAAGGACATGTTTGAGCGTAAGAAGCCAATGTCACAGAGTCACCCCCTTGCCCGGCGTCTGACAGCTGGCTTGTCGGAACTCTTAGCCCGCCAGCTTTTACCAGACAAGCTGGTGGAGTCTGAGGTCTTCAAGAAATTTGTAGCTATTAGGACACCGCAGTGGAAGGTACCCGGCTGAAATTTCTTTGCACAAAAGGCAATCCCCAACCTGTACTCTATTGAGCAAAAGGAAGTCATGGCACACAGTGTTGGGGCAAGGGTCCATCTGACCACTGATACCTGGTCTGCAAAGCACGGTCAGGGCAGGTATATCACTTACCCTGCGCATTGGGTAAACCTGCTCATGGCTGCCAAGCATGGAATGTGTGGCTCTGCAGAGGAGTTGGTGACACCGCCACGACTTGCAGGCAGGCCTACTGCCACCTCCTCTACTCCTCCTCCTCCATCCTCTTCCATAACCTCCTCAGCCGAGTCCTCTTCTGCTGCTGTGTCTTGCTCCACATCAACGGCACCCCCCCCCCCCCCCAGCTCCCCAGGGGCTATTCCACATCCCGGATACGACAGTGTCACGTCGTCTTGGGGTTGACTTGCCTGAAAGCAGAGAGTCACACTGAACCAGCACTCCTGTCCGCCCTGAACGCACAGGTGGATCAGTGGCTGACTCTGCACCAACTGGAGATGTGTGTGACAACGGAAGCAATTTGTTGGCGGCATTGAATTTGGGCAAGTTGTCACATGTGCCGTGCATGGCACATGTGTGTAATCTGATCGTACAACGCTTTGTGCATAAGTACCCAGGCTTACAGGACGTCCTCAAGCAGGCCAGGAAGGTGTGTGGCCATTTCAGGCGTTCCTACGCGGCCATGGCGCACTTTTCAGACATTCAGCGCCGAAACAACATGCCAGTGAGGCGCTTGATTTGCGACAGCCCGACACGTTGGAATTCAACACTCCTAATGTTCGACCGCCTGTTCCAACAAGAAAAAGCCGTCAACGAGTATTTGTATGACCGGGGTGCTAGGACAGCCTCTACGGAGCTGGGAATTTTTTTGCCACGTTACTGGACGCTCATGCGCAATGCCTGTAGGCTCATGTGTCCTTTTGAGGAGGTGACAAACCTAGTCAGTCGAACCGAAGGCACCATCAGCGACATCATCCCATTTGTTTTCTTCCTGGAGCGTGCCCTGCGAAGAGTGCTGGATCAGGCCATAGATGAGCGTGAAGAGGAAGAGTTGTGGTCACCATCATCAGCACCAGAAACAGCCTTATCAGCATCGCTTGCTGGACCTGTGGCAACGCTGCAAGAGGAGTATGAGGAAGAGGAGTCAGAGGAGGAATGTGGCTTTGAGGAGGAGGAATACCAACCACAGCAGGCGTCCCAGGGTGCTCGTTGTCAGTTATCTGGTACCCATGGTGTTGTACGTGACTGGGGGGAAGAACAGACCTTCAGTGAGATCAGTGAGGACGAGGAACAGGACATGAGGAGCTCGGCATCCAAACTTGTGCAAATGGGGTCTTTCATGCTGTCGTGCCTGTTGAGGGACCCTCGTATAAAAACGCTGAAGGAGAACGACCTGTACTGGGTGGCCACGCTACTAGACCCCCGGTATAAGCAGAAAGTGCCTGAAATGTTACCGAATTACCGGAATGTCGGAAAGGATGCAGCAGTTCCAAAATAAATTAAAAAGTATGCTTTACACAGCGTATAAGGGTAATGTCACAGCACAACGGGAATCTAACAGGGGAAGAGGTGAAAGTAATCCTCCTCCTACCATGACCACGCCGGCAAGGACAGGACACTTTACAGACGTGTTGTTGATGGAGGACATGCAGAGCTTTTTAAGTCCTACGCATCGCCACAGCCCTTCGGGGTCCACCCTCAGAGAACGACTCGACCGACAGGTGGCAGACTACCTCGCCTAACTGCAGATATCGACACTCTGAGGAGCGATAAACCCCTTGACTACTGGGTGTGCAGGCTTGACCTGTGGCCTGAGCTATCCCAATTTGCGATAGAACTTCTGGCCTGCCCCGCTTCAAGTGTCCTGTCAGAAAGGACCTTCAGTGCAGCAGGAGGTATTGTCCCTGAGAAGAGAAGTCGCCTAGGTCAAAAAAGTCTAGATTACCTCACCTTTGTTAAGATGAATGAGGGATGGATCCCAAAGGGACTGACAGTGGGCGATACATTCGACTAAAAAAGGCCTGATGAGATGAGCTGCCTTGAGCTAAAAATGGTCCACACGCTGCTGTATTTTATCTCTGAATGTTGGATGACTTGCGTGACTTATCCGCCACCAACTAGGGTTCAAGCCGCAATAATTTAGGGCACTTTCTGCCTGGGAAACATCAATTTTTCTGGCCGCTGCTACAGCAACAATGCTTAGTTTTTCAGGCATGTGTACATGCCTAATTTTTCTGGCCTCTGGTGCTGCACTGTGGCTTCAAAAACCAAACAAAAAAAAAAGGCACATACATGTGTCAATTCCCCTTCGTGATCGTTACCTTGTTGTGGTGAAGGGGCTTGTGTATCACAATGAAGCGACCACCTCTATGAGTGTGTTGGCAATGTTGGCACACCCCAGATGATAAGGTCGTTACTTAATTGTGAACAGACCAAAAGCGATCGGCTGGAGAATTTTGCATAGAAATAACATAAATTTTCTTTGTGATCATCTAAGGTGACCATTAAAGCCTACTAGGCCAACAATGGGACCACACTGCAGAATCATTGTTTTCTGGGTCACTTAACTGTCACTGAACTACCTCAGCACGACCATAGGCTTTGAAAAAAAACCATAGGCTGCAATCTCCCAAACGTTCGCACGAGCACAGTCATCACTACACCAAGATTGAAGCATAGCATAGAGGTATAAAATGTATGTCATGAGTGTGTCAACTATTGACAACTCTTTGCGGTTGTCTAAAATCTTTTCCATACAGGTCCCCTGATAGGGGACGTAACAGATAATAAACTGATAGGAATAGTACTACTAAACACACCTTATAATAATAATACTAGTGAACGTAACAGGGATTAAACTGATAGGAATAGTGCTACTTAACACACCACACATATTGGGATTGCACAGTACATTACACAGCGCACACGCAGTGCCCCAAAGTGGAATTAAGCGGACCGACCAAGCATCTTTTTCCATCTCCCAGTTCCTAAAATCGATTCCATATACACGTCCCCTGGTAGGGGACGTAACAGGGATTAAGCTGATAGGAATAGTACTAGTTAACACACCACTCATATCTGGTGGCAAATTAGATTGCACGCGCAGTGCCCCAAATTTGAAGTAGGAGGACCGACCAAGCATCTTTTTCCATCTCCCGGTTCCTAAAATCTATTCCATACACGTCCCCTGATAGGGGACGTAACAGGGATTAAACTGATAAGAATAGTACTACTTAACACACCTTATAATAACGCAGAGAGAGGAGTCTGAAGAAGAGGAGTCAGAGGAGGAAGGTGGCTTTGAGGAGGTGGAAGACCAAACACAGCAGGCGTCCCAGGGGGCTTGTTGTCACCTTTCGGGGACCCTTGGTGTTGTACGTGGCTGGGTGGAGGAAGAGACCTTCAATGACATCAGTGAGGACAAGGAACGGGACATTGCTAGCTTGGTATCCAACCTTGTGCAAATGGGGAGTTTGCGGTTGTTTGCGGTGCGTTAAACAGGGAGTTTGGTCTGTCAGAGTTTGGTCTGTCACTGTGAAGCGGGCGTAACCCTTACACTACCTGATCGATACAACATCATACCTGATCTTTTAAAGCACGTTATTCCAAACAATTTAGGATTGTTAGGTGATTTATCCCCTTTATGGATTATAACCCGACTCTGCGTCAACTACGTAATTTTCCATGGGAGTTTTGCCATGGATCCCCCTCCGGCATGCCACAGTCAAGGTATTAGTCCCCTTGAAACAAACTTTCCATCACTATTGTGGCCAGAAAGAGTCCCTGTGGGTTTTAAAATTCGCCTGCCCATTGAAGTCAATGGCGGTTCGCCCGGTTCGCCCGTTCTCGAACATTTGCGGAAATTCGCGTTCGCCGTTCGCGAACGGAAAATTCTATGTTTGCGACATCTCTAATGAATGCAGGACTAATGCCCACATTGTGCCCCCTTACAGTAGTTATGTATTCCTTGTACCCCCTTTGACCCCTAGTGCCCTCTCCAGCTCTATTTAAAAAAACAAAAACACTAATACCTGCTTCCCTGATGATCGGCACATCCTGCGTTCCCAGCAGCAGCAGGACGCGCTCACACACACGTCGCGCTGCTGGCTGTGCAGGAGGCTGATTCACGGGCTTTTAGCGCTCCTCCCACTGCCAGCAGCGCGGCCTGAGCGGGGAGCGCCACAGACCAGCGGAACAGTAAAGCAGGGAGCGGACGGCCTCCTGCTTCACCATGGAAATAAACCGCCCGACTCCCAAAAGTTGAAGTCCCAAGACAAGTATAATAGGTAAAAAAAATATAAGTTTGAAGTAAAAAAAAAAAAAAAAAACAGCCCTTTCCCATCAGCAAGCCATTTTCAATAATAATAATAAAAAAAAATAGGCATATTAGATATCGCCATGTGTGTAACATCCATAAAAATATGATATGATCTGCCCGGTCAGGTGATCGAAATAATAGACATTTTTTGGTCACAAAAAACATAATATCAAGCAATCAAAAAGTCATATCTACCTCAAAATAGTTCCAATGAAAACATCTACTTAACCTGCAAAAATCAAGCCCCCACACAAGGCGATCGGCAGAAGAAGAAAAAAAGGCTCTCCAAAAATGGTGACACAAAAACATGATTTCTTTTTTTCAAAAATTATTTTATTGTGTAAAACTGAAACACAAATGTAGACATGTTTGGTTTTGCAGCGTCTGTAACGAAAAAATAAAAATAAAAAATAAAACAAAGCCTCACACAAGATCTTCCCCAGGAAAATTTAAAAAATACGAAAGGTGATGCAGAAACAGTGCTGTACGGCGCTGGTCGGGAAATCACTGCCGTGCGGTGCACCCATACAGCAGTATATGAGCACATATGGGCAGAGGCAGCTCTTCCTTTAGGCCACTTAGGCTGCCGCCTAAGGCCTCGCGCTTGTGGGGGCCTCGCTCTGGCTTCCATCCGACACTGCCGCAAGTACAAATTGTTCTTGCGGTGGTGTTGGGTGGGAGCGTCCTTAAGTCAAATCATTCCGGCCTTGATCCAGTGCCCCAAATGCTATGCGCCGCGTGGTCATAAATTCAGTCACTTCAAAGTGCAACCCCGTCCTGCGGTGCGTGATGCCGCGGGAGGTCACGGGTCTCGCCGGATTTAGCGCCGCAGGATGGGGTTGCGCTCTAAAGTGACTCAACTCATGCCCGCGCAGCAGCCTAGCAGATCAGCGGACAAGTACAAGGTGGGGGGCAAATTACTTAATGGGGGCAGTGTGGGGCACAAATTAATTAATGGGGCAGTGTGGGGGCAAATTACATAGTGTGGGGCAGTGTGGGGGCAAATTACATAATGGGGGCACTGTTGGGAGCAGTATTACTAATGAGAGCATTCTAGAAGGGAATAACTATTGGTGGGACTATGAGAAGCGCTATTACTATGAGGGCACTATTACTATGGGGGCACTATTATTTCTTCAGGATAGTAGGGTCAATTTAGAGAACTGGGCCAGGGTTAATGCAAAGTGTTAATATGCACTGTGAATATAAGCCCTGTACTGTGATGTCACTGTGCATATTAACCCTTTACTGTGATGTCACTGCATATTAAAGGGGTACTCCGGGATAGGAAAATAAATCCCCTATCCAAAGGATAGGAGATAAGTGTCTGATCAGGGGGTCTGGCCGTTGGGATCCCCCACAATCTCCTGTATGGTACTCCGGCTATCCTTGTGCCCGGAGCGGTGGTCAACACTCCCCCTCTATGTGTCTATGGTGGAGCCGCAGATACAGCAATTGTGTATCTCCGAGTCTTCCCTAGAGATACATGGAGGGGGAGTGTTGACCACACCACTGCTCCGTGCTGTGGTTGACACAGCTTATTTCTTGAGGACTGAGCCGGGGCGCCGTACGGGAGATAACGAGCAAATCAACGATCTTCTTGGGGGCCTCATGCTCCATTTTCGACTAAGGCCTCACAAAGTCTAGAGCCGCCTCTGCATATGGGGTGTTGCTGTGGTGGATTTTCTCCTGTTACCCCAAGCCCCAATTCATATGGCCCAGTTCTCTAAGTCACCCCCCTCCCCCCACACACCACATTTTACTGGACTTGCTATACAGCAGCACATACCTCTCACCTCCAGGGCCTCCCAGGTGACGTATCCTCCGATGTACATCTTCTCTGTCATCATCTTCTCCATTTGGTCCGTACATCTTTTCTCAGCGGCCTCGTCTCTGCAGAGTGTGACACACAGACGTCTTAGCTTCCTCCCTTCTCTATCATCCCCCCCAACCCGGAGTTCCCACAGTGTTAGGGCTCATACACACGACCGTGTGCTGGCCGGCCCCATGCTGCTGTCCTCGATCCGCATCCGACGTTTCGCACCGTAAAAAAGTAGTGCATGCACTACTTTTTTGCTGTGCGGAGGCACGGACAGAATACCACTCTGTAGTGCTTCCATGGGCTTCTGATCCATGCCTCCATTCCGCATCTCCGTGATTGCGGACCTATTCAAGTGAATTTAATTGATGCCCTTGTATTGCGGACCCCCTGTATGCGGCCCACGATAGGGCCATGGTGTGCATGAGCCCTTATCCTGCTGCTCGCTGTGCCCCCCGATACCCCCAAATACTATCCTAAAGAAAAATATGTGCCCCCATAGCAATAGTGCTCCTCATAGTCCCACCAATAGTAATTCCCTTCTAGAATGCCCCCATTAGTAATACTGCCCCCTACAGGACCCTAAACAGTGATAACGCTACCATGTGTTACTCCACCCCGAGGTTTCCTCCTCACACACATTCTCTCTGGCATCGTTTTCTCCCACTAAAAATATGCCTGAAAAATGTGTTTGGTTTTTTGTTTGTTTGTTTTTGCTCAGTATAAGCGCTTTCTATGTTCTATCTTTCATTTTCCAAAGAAGCTCTGAAAAATAAAAGGTGGAATCTGATTGGTTGCTATGGGCAGCTCAGCCAGATTCCCTTTGTACCAGTTTTGATAAAACTCCTCTGTTGTGTTTAAAAAAAATGCTAGAGGAGCAAAAACACTCGATCTATTGCCCTGAGTTTCATATTTTGCATAGACGTTCAGATAAGTTCTGGAGCTGGTGGTCTTCATGAAAAAAAAAAAAAAAACGCACCAAAGAACGCAATAAACAGCAAAAACATCACATAAAAACATTGTCCTAATTTATTACAACTAACAGCAGGACTTATAAAACCACAAGCGGGAAAAAGCGATGTTTGAATTAACATTGAAATAATTGGGAATTTATCTTTGGTGCTAAATGTCAGTGAAAATCCATAACAAAAATCTGTCAGTGAACATTCCCCTAATCTACAAGAGCCACCAGCTGATTGTGTCTGCACTCCAGTCCAGGAGTTGTCAGCCAGGCCAGGTTGTCGGGCTCTCCTGTAGGGCCCCAGGTGTGCTGGATCAGGAGCCATTCCTCCCTATATAAAGGTGATGATGGAGTCTGGGGCCCCTCAGTGCAGATTGGCCCTTGTGCAGGAGCTTCACATCCCAGGATGGCGCTATCAGATGCTGAGAAGGCGGCTTTGGAGCCCTTGTTTGTGAAGATTGACGCTGACGCTGAGAAGATTGGAGGTGAAGCCATGGAGAGGTGAGCGGCAGAGCCAGATAGTCACTGCTACAAGGGGCTGGGAAGGAGGAGCTGATACATTGTTACACCTGGAGCTCCGCCCCCTGCACTACATGCAACAATGTATCAGGTTTGTTTGGAATCTTCCTTTGACCTGAGAAACTGTAATCTAGTAACACTGAGTGTCCAGAGACCTCAGGATTTGGGTGAGATGAATCATGTGAATTTTTTATTTGGCAGAGCAGTTTGTCCATAAGTTCTCTTATTGCATTGTTTTCACTCACGTTATTGGGGCTGAGCTGCAGTACCAGACGCATCCTGTGGGTGAGAGTGGTGCTGTCGATGCTAATCCTGCAAAACCCCTTTAGTGTTATACCAGGTGAAGGAGGGTTGCACAGGATTAGTAAAACATGGCTGCTTTCTGTTAAACAGCGCCACCCCTGTCTACAGGCCGTGTGTGATACTGCAGTTCACTTCAATGGAACTGAACTACAATTAGATGGGTGTGTTGCTGCTTCTGAATGGAGGTAGCTATCTTTACCTGATACTCAGCCATCCTTAAAGTTGGACACTGTTCTCCTATAACACTCGGTGCTCCTCTTTCCTCAGTCTCTTCCAGCACCATCCAGACACCAAGTCCCACTTCACTCACATGGACGTGACCCCCGGCAGTCAGGATCTGAAGACACATGGAGGGAAGATCATCCACGCCATTAATGATGCCCTCAACCACTATGGAAAACTGCAGGAGAACTTGGCCACACTGCGGGAGATGCACACCAACAAGCTGAAGCTCAGTGTGGACACCATCAAGGTGAGGAGCAGATCTGTCCAGTGGTATACATGCAGCCTGTAACATTCTATAAAATGGTGCCACTCTTGTCCATGGTTGTATCTGGTATTGCAGTTCTTCCTTACTATTAATGGCTGAGCTGTAGAACCAGACACAACCCATGGACAAGAGTGGAGACATTTCTGGGGTTAAAGGCAGCTAGACTTGTCAAAAACATCCTTCTAAGAATTGTTGTGTTGAGCATGCACTGACTCCTATCATCCATCCCCAGTTGCTGTGCGGTTGTCTCCTGGAGGTCATTGTCAAGAATTTCCCGGATGTGGACAAGTCGGCCTGTGACAAGTTCCTCAATGAGGTTGCAGTTGCCCTGATCTCCAGCTGACCGGGAGGCATCTTCCTCAGATCTATGTCCATGTGTCTCCTGTTACAAGCGTCTGTCCTCCATGATGCTGATGAATGCTCCATAACCCGGGATCTCTTCTCCTGATCTGTAATAAATATTTATATACTTGTACATCCCGTCTCCTTGTGCTTTTCTAGTTTGAGCTCCTGTAATGGTGAATTTGGTCAATGGTGTGCACATCAGAATCCAGTATATTATGGCGCTGGGGAGGAAGGAATGATGTCACAGGGTGTAAGAGGTGTAGAAGACATAAGTGGGGTTGTCTGACTCCTATTCTATTATGGAGAATTCCCCAAGTTGAATCTGTACATTAGAGGACCTGGTTATGTAGTAATATCGCTGGTGTAATACTTCATGTCTCCAGTGGTGGTGCTGTAGGGAAACATTTCAGTTTCTCACTGATTACAGCTGATCCTGGGTTAAGGTCTGGTGGTTCTTCCATCTAAAAATGATTTTGTTTAATCTCCAACAGGAAGCTCCATATCTGCAATCCATGTATTCCTGTAAAATAAGTGTAGGATAATCTGTGCTTTAAATTGTTTATGAATGGTAGGGAGGTGAGTAAGGAAATACAGCGGCACTGCTCCTATATAGAAAACACTCCCACCTCCTGCAATCCGGAACTCCTAGACCCGCGGCTGTGGACCAGATACTGTGGTGCTCAACGTGATGTGAGTAGTATGAAGCAAGGAATGTAGATAATAGACACGCGGCACTCACGAGGGTCGATTCTTCATGGATGCTTTATTTGCTGGTTAGCAAGGTAGCGTGAGATGCACAGGCTGGGGAGCGGACAGGCCCAGGTGTGGTTAGGCGGTGACGGCCGTTTCGCCCTGAATTGCGCTTCCTCGGACCGCTACTGACGTGCAGGCGCACGGATGTGCTTTTAAGGGCAAACCTAGGTCATCACCATGACGACCATAGACTCTCCCCAGGTGCGCACTGTGGACAGGGCCGGCCTTAGGTGTTCAGGCGCCCTGTGCGAGCTAACCTTGTGGCGCCCCCCCCCCCCCAAAAAAAAAGCAAAACACTGCTTGTTGCTGGCATCATGGCATAGGCTGGCTGACTATCCAACCAAGTAGTTACCAGCCCGCACACCCCAAAGGCCGGTGTAATGTTATACTTCCCTACTTCGTGAGATTTCCCTACCTTCGTCACTTCCGGTCGCACCGGACATGACGTGAGGAGGTGTGCAGCGCCGTGCAGGCGCACAACGACAGGTTAGGGAAATTTCACAGCAGAGTGCACATGCGCCGGGAGCCTCGCCAGCGGTTAGGGAAGGGAAAAATTACGTACGGGCCAGTGCTTTTTCCCTACCCTAACCGCTGGTGAGGCTCCTAGCGCAGTGTCGGCCGGTGTCCAGCTGAGAACATCCATCTGATCACCGCACCTGTGCACTGGCCCATAGTGCGCCCCCCCCAATACCCCAGTATAATAAACATTGGTGGCGCAGTGCGCCCCCCCCCCAACACCCCAGTATGATAAACATTGGTGGCGCAGTGCGCCCCCCCCAACACCCCAGTATGATAAACATTGGTGGTGCAGTGCACCCCCCCCCCCCAACACCCCAGTATAATAAACATTGGTGGCGCAGTGGGCCCCCCCAACACCCCAGTATGATGAACATTGGTGGCGCAGTGCGCCCCCCCCCAACACCCCAGTATGATAAACATTGGTGGTGCAGTGCACCCCCCCAACACCCCAGTATAATAAACATTGGTGGCGCAGTGCGCCCCCCATATAATAAACATTGGTGGTGCAGTGGGCAGTGCCAATGAGGGTTAAAAAATAATTAACTCACCTCCTCCAATTGATCGTTTCCTGTTCTTTCTTCATGACCTGTCAAAGGACCTGTGGTGACATCACTGTTCTCATCACATGATCCATCACATGATCCATCACCATGGTAATGGACCATGTGATGAGCTCAGTGACGTCACCACAGGTCCTGAAGAACTGGAGGAGGTGAGTTAATTTTTATTATTTTTTTAACCCTCATTGGCACTTCCCACTGTGCCACCAACGTTTCTTATACTGGGGTGTTGGGGGGGAGGGGGCCGCACTGTGCCACCAACGTTTCTTATACTGGGGTGTTGGGGGGGGGGGGCGCACTGTGCCACCAACGTTTCTTATACTGGGGTGTTGGGGGGGGGGGAGGGGGGCGCACTATGCCACCAACGTTCCTTATACTGGGGTGTTGGGGGGAGGGGGCCGCACTGTGCCACCAAAGTTTCTTATACTGGGGTGTTGGGGGGGGGGCGCACTGTGCCACCAACGTTTCTTATACTGGGGTGTTGGGGGGGGGGAGGGGGGCGCACTATGCCACCAACGTTCCTTATACTGGGGTGTTGGGGGGAGGGGGCCGCACTGTGCCACCAACGTTTCTTATACTGGGGTGTTGGGGGGGGAGGGGGGCGCACTATGCCACCAACGTTTCTTATACTGGGGTGTTGGGGGGGGGTGCACTGTGCCACCAACGTTTCTTATACTGGGGTGTTGGGGGGGGGGCGCACTATGCCACCAACGTTTCTTATAAATTTATACAAATGCGGGTGCCGGAATCAAATAGCCGGCACCCGACCTCTGTGACAGGGAGCTGCGATCAGCGGCAGTTAACCCCTCAGGTACCGCACCTGAAGGGTTAACTCAACTGCCGCTGATCGCAGCTCCCTGTCACAGAGGTCGGGTGCCGGCTATTTGATTCCGGCACCCGCCTCCTGTATTTGTATAACTTTATAAGAAACGTTGGTGGCACAGTGGCCACAGCCCCTCCCCTCCTCCTCCCGTCTCTCTTCTTATTGGCAGCGGCGGGGGCAGCAGGCAGGTCAGACACAGGGGAGGAGGAATCAGGTCAGACAGGGGAGGGGGCGCCCCGAGGTAGAACACAAGTGCAGCCTCGCCTGCCGCATATACATTGCGAGCTGTCGGCCGCCCAGCGCCCCTGTTGCTATGGCGCCCTGTGCGGCCGCACAGCCCGCACACCCCAAAGGCCGGCCCTGACTGTAGATAATACAGAAAGGAATCATTGCGATGTTACACAAACAGACTGCAGAAATCTGCAGAGAAACATTTTGTAACACACTGTCACATCATGGAGGAGACAAGTTACACTAGCAAAACGGGGAGATGCTGAGTAAATAGATCAAAAAGGTATACATAGGAGTTATTACATAGATGCTGATTCCCTGATGCTATATAGTGCTTGGGGGAGATAAAGCACAAAGGGAGAAAGTGGGGAATGGATATCTGGAACCACAGATAGTCAAGTTTTGGTACGGGCGCTAGAGACTAGTAAATCTTTAAATATACTAACATATTGTTGAAGGAAAGGACCTTAAAGAAAAACAGCCATGTCATTTTTGTCATTCAGACCATGCGATCCCATGGCTCCCGCTGCAACAAAAGGCGGTGGCGGTCCCCACCCCGTGGGATGGGACCCACCGCTTCTATCCCAGCGAAGGAGAGGCTAGATGGATCACCATTGTGGGTTGAGCGCACATGGTCAACAAGGCGCGGAGAACCATGTCCCGTCCTGATAGAGCCAAGATGTTCCCGTATACGCTCAAACAAGGGCCTAATGGTTTTGCCAATGTAGAACCTATGACAGGTACAGTCATGTGAAAAAATTAGGACACCCTTTGAAAGCATGTGGTTTTTTGTAACATTTTTAATAAAAGGTTATTTCATCTCCGTTTCAACAATACAGAGAGATTAAAGTAATCCAACTAAACAAAGAAAACTGAAGAAAAGTCTTTTCAAGATCTTCTGTAAATGTCATTCTACAAAAATGCCTATTCTAACTGAGGAAAAAGATAGGACACCCTCACATGTATTCCCTCTTAAATTGGCTCAGATCTCACACAGGTATATCACACCAGGTGCACATAATTAGTAGATCGTTACTCTGCATGTTGAATGAGGCTTGCCCTATTTAAACCTCAGACATTTAGTTTGGTGTGCTCCTGACTGTTGAAGTGAGAGTGAGCACCATGGTGAGAGCAAAAGAGCTGTCAGAGGACTTCAGAAAAAAGATTGTAGCAGCCTATGAGTCTGGGAAGGGATTTAAAAAGATCTCAAAAGATTTTGAAATCAGCCATTCCACTGTCCGGAAGATAGTCTACAAGTGGAGGGCTTTCAAAACAACTGCCAACATGCCCAGGACTGGTCGCCCCAGCAAGTTCACCCCAAGAGCAGACCGCAAGATGCTAAAAGAGGTCTCCAAAAACCCTAAAGTGTCATCTCGAGAACTACAGCAGGCTCTGGCTACTGTTGATGTAGAAGTACATGCCTCTACAATCAGAAAGAGACTGTACAAGTTTAACTTGCATGGGAGGTGTGCAAGGAGGAAACCTTTGCTTTCCAAGAGAAACATCGAGGCCAGACTGACATTTGCCCGAGATAAAGTTGACAAAGACCAGGACTTCTGGAATAATGTTCTTTGGACAGATGAGTCCAAAATGGAATTATTTGGACACAACAGCAGAGGACATGTTTGGCGTAAACCAAACACAGCATTCCAAGAAAAGAACCTCATACCAACTGTGAAGCATGGAGGTGGAAGTGTCATGGTTTGGGGCTGCTTTGCTGCAGCAGGACCTGGTCAGCTCACCATCATAGAATCCACGATGAATTCTACTGTGTATCAGAAGGTGCTTGAAGAACATGTGAGACCATCAGTTAGAAAATTAAAGCTGAAGCGGAACTGGACCATGCAACATGACAATGACCCAAAACATACTAGTAAATCAACCAAAGATTGGCTGAAAAAGAAGAAATGGAGAGTCCTGGAATGGCCAAGTCAAAGTCCAGATTTGAATCCCATTGAGATGCTGTGGGGTGACTTGAAAAGGGCTGTACGTGCAAGAAACCCCTCAAACATCTCACAGCTGAAAAAGTTCTGCATTGAGGAGTGGGGTAAAATTTCCTCAGACCGATGTCGAAGACTGGTAGATGGCTACAAGAACCGTCTCACTGCAGTTATTTCGGCCAAAGGAGGTAACACTCGCTATTAGGGGCAAGGGTGTCCTATCTTTTTCCTCAGTTAGAATAGGCATTTTTGTAGAATGACATTTACAGAAGATCTTGAAAAGACTTTTCTTCAGTTTTCTTTGTTTAGTCGGATTACTTTAATCTCTCTGTATTGTTGAAACGGAGATGAAATAACCTTTTATTAAAAATGTTACAAAAAACCACATGCTTTCAAAGGGTGTCCTAATTTTTTCACATGACTGTACATGATATGACATAAACCACATGGGTGGTGCGACATGTGATGAAATCATTAACCCTGTGTGTGACGCCCCCTAGAGACAAGGACTTCCCCTGTGAGTTGTAGGGACAGAACGAACACGTCCCACATTTAAAATTACCTTGGGGTCTCCTACTTTGGAGCCAATTGGACTGTTTAGTCTGCCCTAGTGCACTGTGGACTAACCTGTCCCTTAAGGTGTGACATTTTCTAAAGGCGATTAAAGGTCGCTGGGAGACCAAATCCCCCAGAACTGGGTCACCCTTCAAGAGATCCCAGTTACTAAGCACTGCTCGTTTTACAATATCTGCCGCTGGACTGAATTTGAAGATAAAGGTAAATCTATCTTTGTTGTCATTTTGGACCTGATCGCTGAGGAGGCTATATCGGGGGCGGAGGGCTGCTCGATATAGCGCATCAGTGACGTCTCTCTTGGGATAACCCCTCTCAAGCAGCCTGTCTTTGGGTTGATGGGCCTGCCTAAAATAATCCTCCTCTGTGCTGTTAATCCTATGGAGGCGTATGAACTGCCCATACGGGATGGCTTCCTTGACGGCAGGGGATGAAAGCTGGTCTGGTGGAGCAGCGAATTGGTGGCTGTGGGTTTGCGGAAACCCGTGGTCCGCAAGGTACCATCAACAACGGTGACCTTAACGTCCAGAAATTCTAGACTGTTGCCTCCGAAGTTGAGGGTGAACTTCATGTTCATATGATTTGTCTTGTTGATGTACTCCACAAACTGTCCACACTGAGCCTCGCTGCCCGACCAGACCAGAAACACGTCATCCAGATACCGCAAGTAGAGGTGGACATATCTAAGAAAGGGGTTCTGCATGGAGAAGACGTAAGTCTCTTCGAATACCGCCAGATACAGGTTAGCGAAGGTGCACGACACTGGAGTGCCCATCGCTGTACCTAGTATCTGGCGGTACCACTGACCTCCGAACTGGAAGACGTTATTAGATAGTATCAGGTCTAGGGACTCCTGAATGAACTGTGAAAAGTTGGTTCCTTTGTTGGAGCTGCTAAGGACTGCTGCTATAGCTTTACACTGGGTTCACACCTGAGCGTTCCGAAAGGAGCGCTCTGTATGCGCGATTGTACCGGCATTTACAATCGCGCATACAGAGACAAGCGAACGCCCATTGTCGCCCGTTCCCGAATGTCTATGTACGGGAACGCGTGACAAAACGCCCCAAAGAAGCTCATGTACTTTTTTGAGCGTAGGGCGTTTTACAGCGCGATCGTACGCGCTGTAAAACGCCCAGGTGTGAACCATTCCCATAGGGAATCATTGGTTTCTCCTTGTTGAGCGTTTTACAGCGCGTAGGAACGCGCTGTAAAACGCTCAGGTGTGAACCCAGCCTTAAGGCCTGCATCATGTGGAATTCTGGTATATAAGCTCTCCACGTCTAAGGACACAAGGTGAAATTCCTCCTGCCACTCGACTGAATTCAGGGCACGGAGGAAGTCCCCGGTGTCCTTTAGATACGTGGGGGTACCTTTCAGTAGGGGCCTCAGTAACCAGTAACCAGATTTTGAGGTGGACTTATATAAGGCAATACGTAAACTGTTCCTGAGGAAGATGTTCTCAGAACGCAGTCCAACCTACCCCCAGCTGTTACCGGGCGAGATCCCAGCACAAATGAAATGCACTGATTTTCACCTACAGCACCGCTTTGATACTGAGGAAATCTCATGTATTCAGTTTCTAGCGGGTCTTGACAGTGAAAGTGTCCAGGTTTTGGAGCCTCCAGCATCCTTTTCAGGTGGCATCAGGTCCACCTTTCTTCCCCCTATGCCGGCGGGCTCGGCCATTGACCTCTTCCATAAAAGAGTACTTAGGGATGTACGTGCACTGATTTACCCGGTTGCACCCCCTAATATTACTAGAGAGGAGAAAGCAGCGTTACGCTGGCTTACTGGCCTTCAAGATGTAGTGAATAAGCCCGCAGACAAGGGGGGAAATGTGGTCCTGATGACCAAGGCCTTCTACTTGGAGGAAGCTTCCAGGCAGCTGGGAGATACCAACGTATATGAGAAGTTAGGTGACAATCCCGTTTCACTGATACTCACCAGGGTACGATCTCTCCTTTCCAAATACGTAGAGATACAATTTCTCCCCGCTAACATCCTGGATAAGTTAGTCCCCAAGTTCCCCAAGAACCCAGTCTGGTACTTTGTGCCTAAGGTGCACAAATCGCTGTCCCATCCCCCGGGGCGACCCATCGTCTCCGGCATGGGATCAGCGACTGAACCGCTTTCTGGATATGTGGACTGGTTACTGAGGCCCCTACTGAAAGGTACCCCCACGTATCTAAAGGACACCGGGGACTTCCTCCGTGCCCTGAATTCGGTCGAGTGGCAGGAGGAATTCCACCTTGTGTCCTTAGACGTGGAGAGCTTATATACCAGAATTCCACATGATGCAGGCCTTAAAGCTATAGCAGCAGTCCTTAGCAGCTCCAACAAAGGCACCATCTTTTCACAGTTCATTCAGGAGTCCCTAGACCTGATACTATCTAATAACGTCTTCCAGTTCGGAAGTCAGTGGTACCGCCAGATACTAGGTACAGTGGTGTTGGGTGGGAGCGTCCTTAAGTCAAAACATTTCGGCCTTGATCCAGTGCCCGAATGCTATGCGCTGCGTGGTCATAAATTCAGTCACTTCAAAGTGCAACCCCGTCCTGCGGTGCGTGATCCCACGAGACCCGCCACAGAAGGTCACGGGTCTCGCCGGATTTAGCGCCGCAGGATGGGGTTGCACTCTAAAGTGACTCAACTCATGCCCGCGCAGCAGCCTAGCAGATCAGCAGACAAGTACAAGGTGGGGGGCAAATTACTTAATGGGGGCAGTGTGGGGCACAAATTAATTAATGGGGCAGTGTGGGGGGGCAAATTACATAGTGTGGGGCAGTGTGGGGGCAAATTACATACTGGGGGCACTGTTGGGAGCAGTATTACTAATGAGAGCATTCTAGAAGGGAATAACTATTGGTGGAACTATGAGGAGCGCTATTACTATGAGGGCACTATTACTATGAGGGCACTATTATTTCTTCAGGATAGTAGGGTCAATTTAGAGAACTGGGCCAGGGTTGATGCAAAGTGTTAATATGCACTGTGAATATAAGCCCTGTACTGTGATGTCACTGTGCATATTAACCCTTTACTGTGATGTCACTGCATATTAAAGGGGTACTCCAGGATAGGAAAATAAATCCCCTATCCAAAGGATAGGAGATAAGTGTCTGATCAGGGGGTCTGGCCGTTGGGATCCCCCACAATCTCCTGTATGGTACTCCGGCTTTCCCTTTCGTCCTAACCAGCAGCACAAGTGGGGTATTTGCCCCTGTGAAGCTGGTCAGGACAGGCGGAATTTTTAATGAACAAAAATTTCTGCCTAAGTATCCTAATTAGTAATTAACTAATTAAGCCCCTACCCCATATAACCCGGCCCCAACTGGACGGGGTTGCTTTTTTATTGTCCTGTGGACTCCAGGACAGGCTAGACTCCTTACTGGAGTCTCCCATAATTAGCCATAGAGTTTAAGATGGTTATTATAATCTTTAATTCTGCCCTTTGTTTTTTATAGGTATCTTGAGCCTGCCCTCTCCTACCTCGGTGGGAGCGTGCCTCCGGTGGACCAATGCCTGCTGTGGCTCCTCGCTTAGCAGTGGTGGTTTTCACATCTGTGGTCCTGGGTTTCCCCATCTGTGTCAGATCACATCAGATGCAGGGGGGAGATGGCTGCTGTTTGCACTACCCCTGCCTCTCACCTCGTGTGCCGCTGAAGCAGTCGCTTCGCTCCTCCAGCGTCTCGCGAGTACCGGAAGTGCGTCATTGACGTCACTTCCGGTCCGCAGCTCCAACCTCCAGCGCTGTGTTCGTAAAAAATACCCTTAAGTTCGTGCCCTCAGTTTTGCTGGGGCTCCCAATGCGGGGAATTAGGGAGGTTAGGTTATTTTTATTAAAATTGTTCACTTTAACCTGGAAATCCACCCCCTGGGTGGGGGAGTGAATATAAACTGCTCCCCCTTGTGCTATTTAAGGCACCTGTGTGAGGCAGGTCAATGTTGCTCTCAGTTTTCTGAGCTCAACTGACTTCTGCTGTTGATTACTCCTGCGCTCAGGAAGTTTTTCTTGAAGTCACCTTGCTTTCTTCTAAGATGGCATCGCCACCTCACGGTAAGGTACTGCTCTCCTTTTTTTGTACCATTTTGGGTCCAAATTCTTATTCTGTTGTCTGTGTCTTAGGCAAATCAGAAGCAGAAACATCTCGCCTGCTCCAGCTGCAGCACCCCATTGCCGGATTCGTACGAATTCCACCGATGCCCAGGCTGCCGTCCCAGACCAGCGGACCCAGAACCAACGGTGGTGGATATGTTTTCATGGATGAAACAGTTCATGGATACGTCCATTGCCGAGATTAAGGGAGCAGTCTCTAACAAGAGGCCCAGACAGGCTTCTCCTGGTCCTGTACCCATGTCTGAAGACGTCGTCTCCATTGAGGACAATTCTTCCTCTGAGGAAGAGAGTTCGGCCTTCCTTTTTCCGGGCGAAAAAACTCAAAGACTGTTACGCTCCATCAGGTCAAGGGACCATGATGTTGAGCAAGGGGAAGCTCCACAGTCCACCTCTAGGGGGCCAAGGGCCTTTAAAGTTGACGAGTCTTTAAAGAAATTAATGGCAACCGAGTGGAAACACCCAGAGAAGGGTCCAGTATTAACAAAGAGGTTTAAACTAATGTTCCCTCTACAGGATGCGGATTCTTTAGTTTGGGTTCCACCTCCAAAGGTGGATATGGCCATATCGAAGCTCTCCAAGAGAACTTTAGTCCCCTCAGACGACGGAAGCAACCTAAAGGACCCCCTAGACAGACGAGCAGAGTGCACGCTTAGACGCAACTACTCGGCTGCCTCCGCCTCTGCCTCAGTTGCTATAGCGTGCTCTGAAGTATCAGAGTTCATCCGTGCACGCACACTCAGAATCCAATCAGACTTGGATTCTGGGGTTGCCCGGGACGACATCCTGGACCAATTCAAAACTCTCCTCCTGGGGATTGATTTCCTAACAGATTCCTCCCAACAACAATTAAAATTAGCAGCCAAGTCTATGGCGCTTTCCTCAGCCAGTAGGCACCCACTCTGGTTAAAACCATGGGCGGCGGACAACACGTCCAAGTTTAACCTTTGCTCCCTTCCCTATGAACCAGATAGATTGTTCGGTTCTGAATTAGATTCTCTCATGGAGAACTTAGCGGACAAGAAGGGTAAATCCCTCCCCCAGCAGTCCTTTCGGGGTCGAGGAAGGGGTAGAGGAGGAGGAGGAAGATTTCAGGGGGGAGACAGAACCCAGAGGCGTTCTGAAAGTAGTAAGAGAGGTAGGGGTCGCGGTCGTGGAAACCGCAGGGCTGATCTATGACTCTCCACAGCCCGTCAATCCCCCTCCCCCTCCCCCCGGTGTCCCAGAGGAAGGACCAGTTTTCAGTTCCCCAGTCGGTGGACGTTTGAGTCTATTCAAAAGTTTTTGGATGCAAAAAATTCCAGACCCTTGGGTGCTACAGGTGATAGCGTCAGGGTACACAATAGATTTAATTTCCCTTCCTCGGGACAAGTTCGTCCTAACAAGGACTTTAGCACCCGACAAACAATTAATCCTGGAAGACTCGGTTCTCCAGTATATACAGAAAGGAGCATTAGAGGAGGTTCCTCCTCACGAATGGCGGCGGGGGGTTTATTCCCCCATCTTTCTGGTACCAAAACCATCAGGAGACTGGCGGATGATCATCGATTTACGTTACTTAAATCGCTTCATCAGGAAGAAGCGTTTCCGGATGGAAACCATTCGCTCTGTATTAAACATCCTGAACCCAGGAGATATTATGGTAACTATAGACCTGAAGGATGCTTACCTTCATGTTCCCATCTGCCCAGCACACAGGAAATATCTCAGAGTTGCTGTGGCCTTGCAAGGGGTAGTGAAGCACTACCAGTTTGCTGTATTGCCCTTCGGCATATCCTCAGCTCCGCACACCTTCACAAAGGTAGTGGCTCCTGTGGTCGCCCATTTAAGACTTCTTGGGCTAGAGGTCGTACCGTACTTTAACGATTGGCTTTTAAAAGCCGCAAACGCAGACGTCCTGCAGAGTCCGCTTCAACAAGCTCTCCAGATTCTCCAGGGTCTGGGTTGGTTGATAAATTGTGACAAGTCGCACTTAGTCCCGTCAACCACGAGAACGTTCTTGGGGTTTGTGATCGATTCACAACTGATGACCCTATACCTGTCCCCACAGAGGAGGGACAGAGTAATAAAAGCTGCACAGTCTCTTATACCGCCCAGACGAGTCTCCATAAGGGTTCTTATGTTAGGCCACATGTCAGCATCTGCAGAGGCAGTTCCTTGGGCCTTATGGCACTTACGCCCTCTTCAGGAGGAGGTCTTAGTAGCTTGGAGTCGCAAGCCCAAAGACCTAGACAGAATGCACTCCCTGTCGGTAGAAGTCCGTTCTTCGCTCAAGTGGTGGAAGAACCTAATAGATGGGAGGTCTCTGATCCAACCTCGTTGGGTCACATTGACCACGGACGCTTCTCTGCTGGGCTGGGGGGCCCATCTGGAGGACAACCCAGTATGAGGTACTTGGAATCCCCAGGAGAAAATCCTCTCATCCAACTGGAGAGAGCTGAGAGCTGTCAAACTAGCCCTCCTTCATTTTGCTCCTCTCATCCGCGGTCAGGCGGCGAGAGTCCGGACAGACAACACTACTGTGGTCGCTTACCTAAACAGACAGGGAGGGACGAAATCCCTAACCCTCCTGAGGGAGGTGGGTTCCATTCTCTCTTGGGCAGAGATCAACCTATCCCACCTAATGGCAGTCCATATCAAAGGGGATCTCAATGTAGTGGCAGATCGCCTGAGTCGGGGTCTACCAGTTCCAGGGGAATGGTCCCTGAACAACAGTATCTTCTCTATGATTGTCCAGCGGTGGGGCACCCCGGAAATCGACCTGATGGCTACCCGATTGAACGCCAAGGTGAGCAGATTCTGTTCCCTGTACAGGGAGGACAACCCGGTAGCGATAGACGCTCTGTCCATAACGTGGAGGTTCAGGCTGGCATACATTTTCCCTCCAATTTCCATGATACCGAGGGTATTGATGAAGATCAAGCAAGACCAGACCTCAGTGATTGCCATCATGCCATTCTGGCCAAAGAGGTCTTGGTTCACCCAGCTCATGAAGATGAGTCAGGGCAATTATTGGAGACTTCCCCTAATACAGGACCTTGTGTATCAGGACACAGGTCCCTGTCTAGATCTGAGGAGGCTCAATCTGACAGCCTGGAGATTGACAGGTCCCTTCTAGAAGCTAGAGGGTTATCTGTGGAGGTCCTGAGAACAATTTCTCACTCCAGAGCGAAATCTACAAGCAAGAAGTATTCTAGAATCTACAGAATATTCCTGCAATGGTGTAATAACAGAGAGGTAGTTGCCTCAGACCCTCCTCTCTCCGCTATTCTACAATTCCTCCAGGATGGTCTAGACAAGGGTCTAAGCCCATCTACTCTCAGAGCTCACGTCTCTGCCTGATCGGCATGCCTTAGCAGACCGATTTCTCAGGACCCCCTAATCAAGAGGTTCCTGAAGGGAGCCGAGAGGCTTAAACCCAGAATCCTGAGACCAATCCCACAGTGGGACTTAACGGTGGTTCTAAAAGGGTTATGTGTCCCCCCTTTGAGCCTTTGAATGAGGTGGACTTGAGGTTCCTATCCCTAAAGATCACATTCTTACTAGCTATCACATCAGCTAAGAGAGTTGGGGAACTTCAGGCTCTGGGGGCTTCTGAGCCCTATTTAAAGATCCTTCAGGACAAGGTCCTGTTAAGGTTTTTGCCAACCTTTTTACCAAAGGTTCCTACTTTTTCTAATATCAATCAGATGATATGTCTGCCCACTTTTTCACCGGCTGCGGCTTCTCCCGAGGAGGAAAGGCTCCGTACATTGGACATCTCAAGAGGTCTTAGAATATATTTGGACAGAACAAGCGAATTTAGAAGATCGGAAAACCTCCTTCTGACCTATGCAGGGAAGAACAGGGGTCTGAAGGCCTCCAAACCCACTCTGAGCAGGTGGATTAAAGAAGCAATCCGTCTGGCCTTTCTGTCCCAAGATTTGACGCCTCCCTCCTTTGTCTCCGCCCATTCTACCAGGGCTGTATCCACCTCTTATGCAGAGAAGAAACTGATCCCCTTAGATCAGATTTGTGCAGCCGCTTCTTGGAGTTCTCTGAACACCTTCATCTCGCATTATCGTCTAGAGACTAGACAGGCGGAGGGAATGGCCTTTGGACAATCCGTTTTAAGTGCCGCCCTCTCCTGAGAGGGGAGCAGGGAGCCCTCCCAATTTGGGTGAGGTTCTTGCTACTTCCACACTTGTGCTGCTGGTTAGGACGAAAGGGAAGCGTCAATTTTGACGTAAATTTGTTTTCCCTTAGTCCTAACAGCAGCACACAAATTTCCCTCCCCTTGTATGATTTATTGTCATTTACTTGTTATAAAGCAACCCCGTCCAGTTGGGGCCGGGTTATATGGGGTAGGGGCTTAATTAGTTAATTACTAATTAGGATACTTAGGCAGAAATTTTTGTTCATTAAAAATTCCGCCTGTCCTGACCAGCTTCACAGGGGCAAATACCCCACTTGTGCTGCTGTTAGGACTAAGGGAAAACAAATTTACGTCAAAATTGACGCATCCTTGTGCCTGGAGCGGTGGTCAACACACCCCCTCCATGTATCTATGGTGGAGCCGCAGATACAGCAATTGTGTATCTCCGAGTCTTCCCTAGAGATACATGGAGGGGGAGTGTTGACCACACCACCGCTCCATGCGGTGCTTGACACAGCTTATTTCTTGAGGACTGAGCCGGGGCGCCGTACGGGAGATCACGAGCAAACCAACGATCTTCTTGGGGGCCTCATGCTCCATTTTCGACTAAGGCCTCACAAAGTCTAGAGCCGCCTCTGCATATGGGGTGTTGCTGTGGTGGATTTTCTCCTGTTACCCCAATCCCCAATGAATATGGCCCAGTTCTCTAAGTCACCCCCCCTCCCCCCACACACCACATTTTACTGGACTTGCTATACAGCAGCTCGTACCTCTCACCTCCAGGGCCTCCCAGGTGACGTCTCCTGCGATGTAGATCTTCTCTGTCATCATCTTCTCCATTTGGTCCATTCTTTTCTCAGCCGCCTCGTCTCTGCAGAGTGTGACACACAGACGTCTTAGCTTCCTCACTTCTCTATCATCATCCCCCAACCTGGAGTTCCCACAGTGTTAGGGCTCATACACACGACCGTGTGCTGGCCGGCCCCATGCTGCTGTCCTCGATCCGCATCCGACATTTCGCACCGTAAAAAAGTAGTGCATGCACTACTTTTTTGCTGTGCGGAGGCACGGACAGAAAACCCACGGAAGCACTCTGTAGTGTTTCCATGGGCTTCCGATCCATGCCTCTGTTCCACATCTCCGTGATTGCGGACCTATTCAAGTGAATTTAATTGATGCCCTTGTATTGCGTACCCCCTGTATGCGGCCCACGATATGGCCACGATGTGCATGAGCCCTTATCCTGCTGCTCGATGTGCCCCCCAATACCCCAAATACTATCCTGAAGAAAAATTAGTGCCCCCATAGCAATAGCGCTCCTCATAGTCCCACCAATAGTAATTTCCTTCTAGAATGCCCCATTAGTAATACTGCCCCCTACAGGGCCCTAAACAGTGATAACGCTACCATGTGTTACTCCACCCTCACACACATTCTTTCTGGCATCGTTTTCTTCCACTAAAAATATGCCAGAAAAATGTGTTTTGTTTTTTGTTTGTTTTTGCTCAGTATAAGCGCTTTTTATGTTCTATCTTTCATTTTCCAAAGAAACTCTGAAAAATAAAAGGTGGAATCTGATTGGTTGCTATGGGCAGCTCAGCCAGATTCCCTTTCTACCAGTTTTGATAAAACTCCCCCGTTGTGTTTAAAAAAAATGCAAGAGGAGCAAAAACACTCGCTTTATTGCCCTGAGTTTCATATTTTGCATAGACGTTCAGATAAGTTCTGGAGCTGGTGGTTTTCATGAAAAAAAAAAAAAAACGCACCAAAGAACGCAATAAACAGCAAAAACATCACATAAAAACATTGGCCTAATTTATTACAACTAACACCAGGACTTATAAAACCACAAGCGGGGAAAAAGCGATGTTTGAATTAACATTAAAATAATTGGGAATTTATCTTTGGTGCTAAATGTCAGTGAAAATCCATAACAAAAATCTGTCATGTGAACATTCCCCTAATCTACAAGTGTCACCAGCTGATTGTGTCTGCACTCCAGTCCAGGAGTTGTCAGCCAGGCCAGGTTGTCAGGCTCTCCTGTAGGGCCCCAGGTGTCCTGGATCAGCAGCCATTCCTCCCTATTTAAAGGTGATGATGGAGTCTGGGGCCCCTCAGTGCAGATTGGCCCTTGTGCAGGAGCTTCACATCCCAGGATGGCGCTATCAGATGCTGAGAAGGTGGCTTTGGAGCCCTTGTTTGTGAAGATTGACGCTGACGCTGAGAAGATTGGAGGTGAAGCCATGGAGAGGTGAGCGGCAGAGCCAGATAGTCACTGCTACAAGGGGCTGGGAAGGAGGAGCTGATACATTGTTACACCTGGAGCTCCGCCCCCTGCACTACATGCAACAATGTATCAGATTTGTTTGGAATCTTCCTTGATCATGAAAAACTGTAATCTAGTAACACTGCATGTCCAGAGACCTCAGGATTTGGGTGAGATGAATCATGTGAATTTTTTTTATTTGGCAGAGCAGTTTGTCCATAAGATCTCTTATTGCATTGTTTTCACTCAAGTTATTGTGGCTGAGCTGCAGTACCAGACACATCCTGTGGGTGAGAGTGGTGCTGTCACTGCTAATCCTGCAAAACACTCTTTTAGTGTTAGGTGAATAGAACCAAGGAGAGAAAAGGGTTGCACAGGATTAGTAAAACATGGCTGCTTTCTGTTAAACAGCGCCACCCCTGTCTACAGGCCGTGTGTGGTACTGCAGTTCACTTCAATGGAACTGAACTACAATTAGATGGGTGTGTTGCTGCTTCTGAATGGAGGTAGTTATCTTTACCTAATACTCAGACCTCCTTTAAAGTTGGACACTCTTCTCCTATAACACTGGGTGCTCCTCTTTCTTCAGTCTCTTCCAGCACCATCCAGACACCAAGTCCCACTTCACTCACATGGACGTGACCCCCGGCAGTCAGGATCTGAAGACACATGGAGGGAAGATCATCCACGCCATTAATGATGCCCTCAACCACTATGGAAAACTGCAGGAGAACTTGGCCACACTGCGGGAGCTGCACACCAACAAGCTGAAGCTCAGTGTGGACACCATCAAGGTGAGGAGCAGATCTGTCCAGTGGTATACTTGCAGCCTGTAACATTCTATGAAATGGTGCCACTCTTGTCCATGATTGTATCTGGTATTGCAGTTCTTCCTTACTATCAATGGCTGAGCTGTAGAACCAGACACAACCCATGGACAAGAGTGGAGACATTTCTGGGCTTAAAGGCAGCTAGACTTGTTAAAAACATCCTTCTAAGAATTGTTGTGTTGAGCATGCACTGACTCCCATCATCCATCCCCAGCTGCTGTGCGGTTGTCTCCTGGAGGTCATTGTCAAGAATTTCCCAGATGTGGACAAGTCAGCCTGTGACAAGTTCCTCAATGAGGTTGCAGTTGCCCTGATTTCCAGCTGACCGGGAGGCATCTTCCTCAGATCTATGTCCATGTGTCTCCTGTTACAAGCGTCTGTCCTCCATGATACTGATGAATGCTCCATAACCCGGGATCTCCATTCTTATCTGTAATAAATATTTATATACTTGTACATCCCATCTCCTTGTGCTTTTCTAGTTTTAGCTCCTGTAATGGTGAATTTGGTCAATGGTGTGTACATCAGAATCCAGTATATTATGGAGCTGGGGAGGAAGGAATGATGTCACAGGGTGTAAGAGGTGTAGAAGACATAAGTGGGGTTGTCTATTATATTCTATTATGGAGAATTCCCTAAGTTTAATCTGTACACTAGACTACTAGAGGACCTGGTTATGTAGTAATATCGCTGGTGTAATACTTCATGTCTCCAGTGGCGGTGCTGTAGGGAAACATTTCAGTTTCTCACTGATTACAGCTGATCCTGGGTTAAGGTCTGGTGGTTCTTCCATCTAAAAATGATTTTGTTTAATCTCCAACAGGAAGCTCCATATCTGCAATCCATGTATTCCTGTAAAATAAGTGTAGGATAATTGTTTATGAATGGTAGGGAGGTGAGTAAGGAAATACAGCGGCACTGCTCCTATATAGAAAACACTCCCACCTCCTGCAATCCGGAACTCCTAGACCCGCGGCAGTATCAGTGGACCCAGATACTGTGGTGCTCAACGTGATGTGAGTAGTATGAAGCCAGGAATGTAGATAACAGACACGCGGCGCTCACCAGGGTCGATTCTTCATGGATGCTTTATTTGCTGGTTAGCAAGGTAGCGTGAGATGCACAGGCTGGGGAGCGGACAGGCCCAGGTGTGGTTAGGCGGTGACGGCCGTTTCGCGCTTCCTCGGACCGCTATTGACGTGCAGGCGCACGGACGTGCTTTTAAGGGCAAACCTAGGTCATCACCATGACGACCATAGACGCTCCCCAGGTGCGCACTGTGGATAATACAGAAAGGAATCATTGCGATGTTACACAAACAGACTGCAAAACTCTGCGGAGAAACATTTTGTAACAGTCACATCATGGAGGAGACAAGTTACACTAGCAAAACGGGCAGATGCTGAGTAAATAGATCAAAAAGGTATACATAGGAGTTATTACATAGATGCTGATTCCCTAATGCTATATAGTGCTTGGGGGAGATAAAGCACAAAGGGAGAAAGTGGGGAATGGATATCTGGAACCACAGATAGTCAAGTTTTGGTTACGGGCGCTAGAGACTAGTAAATCTTTAAATATACTAACATATTGATGAAGTAAAGGACCTTAAAGAAAAACAGCCATGTCATTTTTGTCATTCAGACCATGCGGTCCCATGGCTCCCGTTTTGATGATCCATCGAGCCTCCCGCTGCAACAAAAGGCGGTGGCGGTCCCCACCCCGTGGGATGGGACCCACCGCTTCTATCCCAGCGAAGGAGAGGCTAGATGGATCACCATTGTGGGTTGAGCGTACATGGTCAACAAGGCGCGGAGAACCATGTCCCGTCCTGATAGAGCCAAGATGTTCCCGTATACGCTCAAACAAGGGGCTAATGGTTTTGCCAATGTAGAACCTATTACAGGTACATGATATAACATAAACCACATGGGTGGTGCGACATGTGATGAAATCATTAACCCTGTGTGTGACGCCCCCTAGAGACAAGGACTTCCCCTGTGAGTTGTAGGGACAGAACGAACACGTCCCACATTTAAAATTGGGAAGGCCGCACACTGGCCCCCAATGTTGTTAATGCTATAGAGGGAGGGGGGGTTGATGGGGGGCGCACACTGGCCACCAATGTTGTTAATGCTATAGAGGGAGGGGGGGTTGATGGGGGCGCACACTGGCCACCAATGTTGTTAATGCTATAGAGGAAGGGGGGGCGCACACTGTGCCACCAACCTATTATTACAATAGAGGGAGGGGGGGGCCGCACTGTGCCACCAATGATATTCAAACTGGGGAGGGGGGGGTCTGCCCCCTGCTGCCTGGCAGCCCTGATCTCTTACAGGGGGATATGATAGTACAATTAACCCCTTCAGGTGCAGCACCTGAGGGGTTAATTGTGCTGATCACGGCCCCCTGTAAGAGATCGGGTGCTGCCAGGCAGCAGGGGGCAGTCATGTACACAGTTTGTAGTATATTCTAACTAGAAGCGTCCCCATCACCATGGGAACGCCTCTGTGTTAGAATATACAGTCGGAAATGAGTTTTCACGATGTAACTCATATCCGACAGCATATTCTAACATAGAGGCATTCCCATGGAGATGGGGACGCTTCAAGTTAAAATATACCATCGGATTGGAGAAAACTCCGATCCGATGGTATAAAAGGGACTCCAGACTTTACATTGAAAGTCAATGGGGACGGATCCGTTTGAAATGGCACCATATTGTGTCAACGTCAAACGGATCCGTCCCCATTGACTTGCATTGTAATTCAGGACGGATCCGTTTGGTTCCGCACGGCCAGGCGGACACCAAAACAACTTTTTTTTCATGTCCGTGGATCCTCCAAAAATCAAGGAAGACCCACGGACGAAAAAACGGTCACGGATGACGGATCACGGACCAACGGAACCCCGTTTTGCGGACAGTGAAAAAATACTGTCGTGTGCATGAGGCCTTACTAAGTGAGATACAGCCAATCTGAAAATGGAGCAGCTGCCCCTCCCTCTTTGGGAAAAGAACCAGAAGGGGTTGAGGACGGCACAAGAGGAAGAAATCCCCAGGTCCGCAAGTCCATGAGGAGACGGCGACAAGTGACGTGGAAACAGTAGAAGAACACCAAGCACCCCCGTTTACACAGGACCCTCCTAGCCTTATTATCAATCTGACTGCCTATGTGTTACCCCCGAGCTGTATCTCACTCCTCCATCGAGGACTGGGATACAGCTTAGTGGAACAATTTAACCCTGTCGATTTTGAGGTGGACTTATATAAGGCAATACGTAAACTGTTCCTGAGGAAGATGCTCTCAGAACGCAGTCCAACCTACCTCCAGCTGTTACCGGACGAGATCCCAGCACAAATGACATGCACCGATTTACACCTACAGCACCGCTTTGATACTGAGGAAATCTCATGTATTCAGTTCCTAGCGGGTCTTGACAGTGAAAGTGCCCAGGTTTTGGAGCCTCCAGCATCCTTTTCAGGTGGCATCAGGTCCACCTTTCTTCCCCCTATGCCGGCGGGCTCGACCATTGACCTCTTCCATTAAAGAGTACTTAGGGATGTACGTGCACTGATTTACCCGGTTGCACCCCCTAATATTACTAGAGAGAAGAAAGCAGCGTTACGCTGGCTTACTGGCCTTCAAGATGTAGTGATTAAGCCTGCCGACAAGGGGGAAATGTGGTCCTGATGACCAAGGCCTTCTACTTGGAGGAAGCTTCCAGACAGCTGGGAGATACCAACGTATATGAGAAGTTAGGTGACAATCCTGTTTCACTGATACTCACCAGGGTACGATCTCTCCTTTCCAAATACGTAGAGATATAATTTCTCCCCGCTAACATCCTGGATAAGTTAGTCCCCAAGTTCCCCAAGAACCCAGTCTGGTACTTTGTGCCTAAGGTGCACAAATCGCTGTCCCATCCCCCGGGGCGACCCATCGTCTCCGGCATGGGATCAGCGACTGAACCGCTTTCTGGATATGTGGACTGGTTACTGAGGCCCCTACTTTTTTTTTTTTTTTTTTTTTAAATTAGTCTTTATTTGAATTTCACACAAGGAACAAATCCATAAAATCAGGTAAACAAACTTAAAAGGTACCCCCACGTATCTAAAGGACACCGGGGACTTCCTCCGTGCCCTGAATTCGGTCGAGTGGCAGGAGGAACTCCACCTTGTGTCCTTAGACGTGGAGAGCTTATATACCAGAATTCCACATGATGCAGGCCTTAAAGCTATAGCAGCAGTCCTTAGCAGCTCCAACAAAGGTACCATCTTTTCACAGTTCATTCAGGAGTCCCTAGACCTGATACTATCCAACAACATCTTCCAGTTCGGAAGTCAGTGGTACCGCCAGATACTAGGTACAGCGATTGGCACTCCAGTGTCGTGCACCTTCGCTAACCTGTATCTGGCGGTATTCGAAGAGACTTACGTCTTCTCCATGCAGAACTCCTTTCTTAGATATGTCCACCTCTACTTGCGGTATCTGGATGACGTGTTTCTGGTCTGGTCGGGCAGCGAAGCTCAGTGTGGACAGTTTGTGGAGTACATCAACAAGACAAATCATATGAACATGAAGTTCACCCTCAACTTCGGAGGCAACAGTCTAGAATTTCTGGACGTTAAGGTCACCGTTGTTGATGGTACCTTGCGGACCACGGGTTTCCGCAAACCTACAGCCACCAATTCGCTGCTCCACCAGACCAGCTTTTATCCCCCTGCCGTCAAGGAAGCCATCCCGTATGGGCAGTTCATACGCCTTCGTAGGATTAACAGCACAGAGGAGGATTATTTTAGGCAGGCCCATCAACCCAAAGACAGGCTGCTTGAGAGGGGTTATCCCAAGAGAGACGTCACTGATGCGCTATATCGAGCAGCCCTCCGCCCCCGATATAGCCTCCTCAGCGATCAGGTCCAAAATGACAACAAAGATAGATTTACCTTTATCTTTAAATTCAGTCCAGCGGCAGATATTGTAAAACGAGCAGTGCTTAGCAACTGGGATCTCTTGAAGGGTGACCCAGTTCTGGGGGATTTGGTCTCCCAGCGACCTTTAATCGCCTTTAGAAAATGTCACACCTTAAGGGACAGGTTAGTCCACAGTGCACTAGGGCGGACTAAACAGTCCAATTGGCTCCAAAGTAGGAGACCCCAAGGTAATTTTAAATGTGGGACGTGTTCGTTCTGTCCCTACAACTCACAGGGGAAGTCCTTGTCTCTAGGGGGCGTCACACACAGGGTTAATGATTTCATCACATGTCGCACCACCCATGTGGTTTATGTCATATCATGTACCTGTAATAGGTTCTACATTGGCAAAACCATTAGGCCCTTGTTTGAGCGTATACGGGAACATCTTGGCTCTATCAGGACGGGACATGGTTCTCCGCGCCTTGTTGACCATGTGCGCTCAACCCACAATGGTGATCCATCTAGCCTCTCCTTCGCTGGGATAGAAGCGGTGGGTCCCATCCCACGGGGTGGGGATCGCCACCGCCTTTTGTTGCAGCGGGAGGCTCGATGGATCATCAAAACGGGAGCCATGGGACCGCATGGTCTGAATGACAAAAATGACATGGCTGTTTTTCTTTAAGGTCCTTTCCTTCATCAATATGTTAGTATATTTAAAGATTTACTAGTCTCTAGCGCCCGTACCAAAACTTGACTATCTGTGGTTCCAGATATCCATTCCCCACTTTCTCCCTTTGTGCTTTATCTCCCCCAAGCACTATATAGCATCAGGGAATCAGCATCTATGTAATAACTCCTATGTATACCTTTTTGATCTATTTACTCAGCATCTCCCCGTTTTGCTAGTGTAACTTGTCTCCTCCATGATATGACAGTGTGTTACAAAATGTTTCTCTGCAGAGTTTTGCAGTCTGTGTGTGTAACATCGCAATGATTCCTTTCTGTATTATCCACAGTGCGCACCTGGGGAGCGTCTATGGTCGTCATGGTGATGACCTAGGTTTGCCCTTAAAAGCACGTCCGTGCGCCTGCACGTCAGTAGCGGTCCGAGGAAGCGCGATTCAGCGCGAAACGGCCGTCACCGCCTAACCACACCTGGGCCTGTCCGCTCCCCAGCCTGTGCATCTCACGCTACCTTGCTAACCAGCAAATAAAGCATCCTTGAAGAATCGACCCTGGTGAGTGCCGCGTGTCTGTTATCTACATTCCTTGCTTTAAATTGTTTATGCTGTGTGTTTTTTTTTTTTTTTAACTAGAAACATATGAGTCAGTAATTGAGTATTTAGAGCGCCCCCCCCCCCCGTCCCCCCGTCCCCCCCATCACTGTCGGGCTGTGTAGATATGTGGAATGGCAATGCTCAATAGCTAACTTCCTTATTTCCATTGTGAACCTAGGAGTGAGTACTCCAGACTTTCCCCATGCTGTGGTCAGTAAATTCTGTTTGCCTGGTATATTCCACAAAATGGCATAATCAGAAAAACAATACATTTCCAATAAAAATATTAAAACTTGAGAGCCCTAACTATATTATCTGCTATTGTAAAGGCTGATATGGGTAGGTGGGAGAAGGGGAGCCTTATGTGTAGTGATGACTGAAGTTTTCAAAAATTAAATTCCGCTGCTTCATAGTTAATATGGTTAAAAAAATACAGACATCAGACCAAGTTCAACCAAGGGATAGGTGGGGATGCGAATCCCAGAAGGAAGAGAGACTCATATTTCTACACATTTTCATAAGCATTAATGTCATTTACTTTTAGGAATTCATCTAAACCAGGGGCGGATTGAAAACTTATGGGGCCCCTGTGTCCCCACCCACACTCCCATATCACGCCGGCCCCAGGCTCATGTGGGCCCTTGGGCGGTAAAGTCTCAGTGGGCCCCCCCTATACAGTTAAGTATAATAGATGTCCCCTACAGTCCTATGTGACAACACAGAACACAGTAATGGCTGAGTACAGAAAATGTAGTAGTGTTACCTGCAGTCCTATGTAAAACCACAGATAACACTAGTGTAGATCATGGGGTAGTGTTACCTATGTCCTTATTGTGCCTCCCTGTGTCTCTCCCACGGACTCCATGCTGGCGGCGCTGCCTCCTCTTCCATCTTCTTCTTGCCCCTTACAGAACGTCCTGTGGTGACACAGGCACATAGCTAGGCCTCACCACACTCCAGCCAGGCTCCCCTCCATACAGGAACACACAGGGTCACTAGTGGGGTGACTGGAGGAGGGAGGAGAAGGGTCACTAGTGAGGTGACAGGAGGAGGGGGGAGCAGGGTCACTAGTGAGGTGACAGGAGGAGGGGGGAGCAGGGTCACTAGTGGGGTGACTGGAGGAGGGAGGAGCAGGGTCACTAGTGGGGTGACTGGAGGAGGGGGGAGCAGGGTCACTAGTGGGGTGACTGGAGGAGGGAGGAGCAGGGTCACTAGTGGGGTGACTGGAGGAGGGGGGAGCAGGGTCACTAGTGGGATGACTGGAGGAGGGGGAGCAGGGTCACTAGTGGGGTGACTGGAGGAGGGGGGGAGCAGGGTCACTAGTGGGGTGACTGGAGGAGGGAGGAGCAAGGTCACTAGTGGGGTGACAGGAGGAGGGGGGAGCAGAGAACTGTGAGACTGGAAGGAACCATGATTGGGGAGGGGGGAATCACTTACTTGAAGACTGACAGGCCGGGCTTTTCACTGCCACAACAACACGGCCGGGGTGGGGGGGGGGGGATTTCAGGGTCAGCTTTTCTCTCAGACCAGTCCATTCACGCAAGTCCTTGGGCAGTGGGCTCCACTCTCCTTAATACACCCACTTCCAGGAGCCAGCCCCTCCTCCTTCCAGCTCTCGCCAGCTTCCCCTGCCTGACCCGACCTGTATCGCCAATACCCAACCAATAACAAAGCTCCTTGCTGTAAGGAGCTTTGTTGTTGGTTGTTTCAGACACAGGCAGCATCGCTGAGCTGCCCGTGCCGTTCACAGCGCTCACTGCGCTAATGAATGTGGGGGACTTTTTCCAGGGAGTAAAATGTATTTAGTAAAAGCAGTGGCTTGCCTAGGTTGTTTGGCACCCGGGGCGGGTCCTTTCTCTGCCCCCCCCCCCAATTCTTTAAAAAAAAATCATACCCCCTCACAGTAGTATTGCCCTCCTTGTACAACCTTCACAGTAGCTTTGTACAGATGTGTACCCCCTAACAGTAGTTATGCCCACATTGTGCCCCTTAACAGTCATTATGCCCACTTTGTGCCCCCTTACAGTACTTATCCCTTCATTGTGCCCCCTTCATAGTAGTTATGCCCTCATTGTGCTTCTCTCACAGTAGTTATGCCTTCTCTGTGGCCCTTCACAGTTGTAATGCCCTCTTTGTGCCCCCCTCACAGTAATAATCCCCATTGTGCCTCCTTCGCAGTAATAATGCCCCTTAATAGTAGTAATGCCCATTGTCCCCCTTCACAGTAATAATGCCCATTGTGCCCCCTTAATAGTAATAATGCCCATTGTGCCCCCTTCACAGTAATAATGCCCTCTGTGTCCCCTCCATAGTAGAAATCCCCATTGTGCCCCCTTAATAGTAGTAATGCCCTCTGTGCTAGTAATGCCCATTGTGCCCCTTCACAGTAATAATGCCCTCTGTGCCCCTTTCATAGTAGTAATGCGCTCTGTGCACCCTTCAGAGTAGTAATGCCCTCTGTGGACTGTGCCCCCTCCATAGTAGAAATGAGTATTGTGTCCCCTTCACATTACCAATGCCCTCTGTGCCCCCTACAGAGTAGAAATGCCCATTGTGCCCCCTCTATAGTAGAAATTCCCATTGTGCCCCCTTCACATTAGCAATGCCATTGTGCCCCCTCCAGAGAAAAAATACCCATTGTGCCCCCTCCAGAGTAGAAAGGCCCATTGTGCCCCCTTCACATTAGCAATGTCCATTGTGCCCCCTCTGTGTTAAAAAAACAAACAAAAAAACCTCAGTAACTACTCACCTTCTCCGGTTCCTGAAGCTCACAGTCCTCTCTCCCCTGCAGGCACAGATCGCTCTGCAGCACTGTGTGGGCGGAGTTTGTGCAGACTCCCGGGCTGCAGGCTCCTCCCGCACAGGCAAGCAGCGCGATCCGTGTCTGCAGGCTGAATGGTGGAGCGGGGAGAAGTTTTCCTGCTTTAGCATTCTGTGCGCCGCCGCAAAGCAGCCAATCAACAAGCGTCATACTACTTGCCCCAAGAGGCCATCACAGTCATGCCTACTATTGGTATGGCTGTGATTGGCCAGTGTAGCATGTGACCCAGCCTCTATTTAAGCTGGAGTCACGTAGCGCCGCACGTCACTCTGCTCTGATCAGTGTAGGGAGAGGATGCAGCTGCTGCTGTTAGGGCGAGATTAGGCAGGGATTTACTCAGCAAAAACACTTAATGAAGTGATCGATCTACAGCTGTTAATCATTCATCTTCTGCTATTGAATTGCTCACTGTTTTTAGGCTGCCCAGAGCGTTTTTCAGTCACTTTTTTCTGGGGTGATCGGCGGCCATTTGTGTCTTGTGGTGCGCCAGCACAAGCTGCCACCAAGTCCATTTAACCATCAATAGTGTGTTGTGTTTTTTTTTGCTATATCCTACATCAGGGGCTTGGCTGTGCTTGCTATTTTATTGAGGGGTGAAATACAATTGCCAAAATAGCAGTACCCTAAATCTGGTGTTTCAGCTGTGGCCAGCCAGTTGTAATACTGTCTGCTGTCTGGCAAAGGATATATTTTTGCTCTGGGTTGAAATACAATTCCCAACTTAGCAATTCCCTAAATCAGTGGTTTCTGCTGTATCAGGCCAAGTTTAAATCGATCCATAAAAGGGTATATTACATTGAAGGTGCGGATAGGGTCATTCTCAATAACTTCACACACTACCGTGCATTTCCAAGTCTAATTCTGTCCGTAAACGTATACCTGTCACCCAGCGCCTAAATACTAGGCCTATAATTTATATTCAGCTAAATCTGTGTTTATTGCTGTGGCTGGTCAAGTTATTTAGTGTCCGCCAAAGCACAGTTTTTGTTCTGGGTTGAAATACAATTCCCAACTTAGCAATTCCCTAAATTAGTGGTTTCTGCTGTATCAGGCCTACTTTAAATCTATCCCTAAAAGAGTATATTAGATTCAAGGTGCTGATAGGGTCATCCACAATAACTTCACCCGCTACCGTGCATTTCCAAGTTTAATTCTGTCCGTAAACGTATACCTGTCATGCAGCGCCTAAATAATAGGCCAAAAATTTATATTCAGCTAAATCTGTGTTTATTGCTGAGGCTGGTCAATTCATTTAGTGTCCGCCAAAGCACAGTTTTTGTTCTGGGTTGAAATACAATTCCCTAAATTGCAGATTAGACATTTATAACTACCTCCCCTCAACCATATATTATTGTACTCCAGGGCACTTCCTCATTCAATCCTATTTTTATTTTCATTTTACCATTATATTGCGGGGCAACCCAAAGTTGAATGAACCTCTCCTCTGTCTGGGTGCTGGGGCCTAAAAATATCTGACAGTGGCCTGTTCCAGTGTTGGGTGACATGAAGCCTGATTCTCTGCTATGACATGAAGCCTGATTCTCTGCTATGACATGAAGCCTGATTCTCTGCAATGGGACCTCTCTCCTCTGTCTGGGTGCCAGGGTCTAAATATCTGACAGTGGCCTGTTCCAGTGGTGGGTGACATGAAGCCTGATTCTCTGCTATGGGACCTCTCTCCAATTGATATTGGTTAATTTTTATTTATTTTATTTTTATTCATTTCCCTATCCACATTTGTTTGCAGGGGATTTAACTACATTTTGCTGCCTTTTGCAGCCCTCTAGCCCTTTCCTGGGCTGTTTTACAGCCTTTTTAGTGCCGAAAAGTTCGGGTCCCCATTGAAGTCAATGGGGACCCGAACTTTTCGGCACTAAAAAGGTTCGGGACGAAGTTCGGGTCGGATCCCAAACCCGAACATTTCCGGGAAGTTCAGCCGAACTTCTCGAACCCGAACATCCAGGTGTTCGCTCAACTCTAGGGACATCCTATTCACATTAAACAATTTTATTCCTTTTTGAAAACATTTAGCTTAATGTAAAAAGAGCTTAATGTACCTAAACCTCAATCAATTGCCTTGAAACTTAGCACAACCTAAGATCTCAGCTTCCCAAACCTATCCTAGAAGTTTCATGGATTTTGGTTACCTGCAAGGCAAATTAGTGACATTAAGCTTGTTTTTTTGGGGAGCTTAATGTGGCTTAACATACAAAAAACAACTCAGATATATAGGTGCAGAGGCTAACACTGGGTATTATTGAAACAGCTGAATAGTGATAGGCATGAGATCTCCAGTAGGAGAAACACCAGACTTGCTCCTGAGGTCCATTTCAGTACCATGTACCTTCGGTAGACATCCAGGTTCTCTGGTCCTCCTCCTCAATCAGCATGTGAGGCCTCCTGTAGGCTTCAGTCCTAGTCAAACTTTTCCTACACTTGAGCATTCCCACCCTCAGACCAAACCTGGAGAGAGACTGAACTAAGACCTGGAAAAAGATGGTAACCATATAAATTTATAACCAGCCTTGGTAGCAGGGTGCACATGGGAAGGCTTACAACAATAGAAAACACAAAAAATCCCCAGCACACCTGCCCTGCAACAAAACAAATTACCCTAACAGTATACATTAAAAGCTAAGGTTTTAGTTGCACAAACCTTTGGCCAAAAATATGTAGAAGTCACACCGCCACCGTCAAGGCACCTCTGTAAAGTGTGGTCCTAGCTCTATTTATATGAGTCTCCAAATGGGAGCATATTGATTCAGTTGATAAATTAAATGCAGGTGTACCTGGAGGTATAGCCTACTCCTCCTCACAAGGTGCAGGGACTTATTGGAGGCCCAGCAACCACAGATGCATGCTGGAATCCCCAATGCGTCACCACATCCAAGATAGACTATGACCTGAGCCAGAGCTATGGCTGATCCTGCGGCTAGCTTTGTGAATAATCCTTTACATTTCAAATAGCCGCTGCACAAAAGGTAGTAGGGGCTATGCGAGCCTAACGTCACTCAATAAGAGAACTTAGGTTGTGCAAATTTTGAATGCAATTGATTGAGGTTCATGCACATTATGGTGCATTAAGCTCCTTTTAGATTAAGCTGTTGACAATAAATGTTTTAGGATGGGAATAAATTAGTTTAATGTGAATAACTTTTGGTATGTTTTCTCAAATGACCCCAAAATTTTCAGAATATGTTGGCATAGAGAGAGTCTTGTAGTATAGGAAGTTTGGGGGAAATCGGTTAACATCTAAGTTGCTTTTTGTACGTTAAGCCACATTAAGCTGCCGCCATTCTCTTAAAATAAAGACTTTACAAATATGCTAATGAGCCTATAGGTGCTATTAGGGCGTTGCTTCAGCACCTAGAGGCTCGGTCTATGCACCCTTTGGCACGCCCAGGTCCAGTTGATTGACTTTCAAGTTCTCCTCAGTGTCACGTAAATCCCGCACCTACGCCATGCCGTGTAGTATTCGGCGCAGGTGCAGCAAGTGAACAACGCGCTCCTGCTGCCGGCTTCCTCACTGCACCTGCGCCGAAGGAAGGAAGCCGGCAGCAGGAGCGCATCCTTCACTCACTGCGCCTGCGCCGAATACTAAAAGGGACTGCTCCAGGATTAATGAATTACAAAGGAATATGCAAGCTTTAGAAAGGGGCAATTTCGAAGTTGTAAAGGAATCCCTAGCTCTTACCCGACCACAAGGACCTCCAAAATATGTGTCCTTTACCCCGCAGCAGTTATTCACCATAGTGAACCTGCTGCCAGATCCTGAAACCCATCCCATGCCCTTTTTTAGGAAACTGTCACAGGTACATCAAACGTATGGATGTACATGGTAAGACCTACAGAGTATTGTGGAAAACAAGACAGGGGAGTATTCTTCACTAATAATGGACCATATTCCCACCCCTATCCTAAGGGCTCTGACCTTCAACTCTCGAGGTGGCAGGGAAGGAACTCTCCTTCCTTGTAGACACTGGTGCAGCCTGCAGTGTATTATGTGAGAGTGTAGTACCTCCTTCCTGGCTCACTGACATTCAATTACCCTGTTCTGGACTAGAAGGGGTTGTGTAGCATAACCCCGTTACCAAGCAACTCTCAGTCACTTCCCCTGGATTCTCCCAGACCAAAACCCCTCGGCTCCACCTTCAAGCAGGAGTCATGTCGCAATTTGTTGTCAGCTAAACATGCCCCTTTAATCTGTTAGGCTTTGATTTTCTTCAGAAAACCCAAGCTAACATACAGTTCAGAGAGGATGGGACGGTCACCCTCGGCACATTTACCTAGCCTTACCTTTACCTGACCCTTTACCTAGCTGGCTGTCGAGTCTCACAAGCCAAATTGCAGCTGTGTCTCACCAAAGATGTCTTCTTAGGTCATTGCATCTCTCAAGGTAGCAAGCACCTCACTGATACCATGAAAAAGGCCATCTCTGACATCCAACTCCCGGACACCCCTCATCAGCTGCAAAGCTTTCTGGGCCTCATCTCCTTCTGCAGACCTTGGATCCCTGATGCTTCAGTCCTAATGAAGCCCCTATACGACTGCATGCCCCGCAATGCTACTACACCCTTCCAGATAACAATGGAGGCCGGAGAAGCCTTTCAGTCATTGAAGGCCGCCATTGCATCTGCTCTTGGCATCCAAAACTACAACCTTCCTTTCCGACTGTATATCATGGAACGTCAGGGCTAAGCGACTAGAGTCCTTACTCAAACTCATGGTGGCCGCAATAGACCCTAGGGTTACTATTATAAGCGCCTTGACCCCGTAGCCAGAGCCACCCCTTCCTGTGTCAGAGTGGTCCATGCTGCCAGCTGTACTCTGGACATCACATCTGACATTGTGCTTGGACACCCCCTCACAATTTTGGCTCCCCATGACATTTCTGCCATCCTCCAGCAGACTCAACCTAAACACAGTGCCACCTCCGGCTCCAGTGTAGTCTGCTCCTGCCAGATAATGTCACCATTCAGAGACGCCACATCCTCAACCCTGCGGCACTCCTTCCTCTTCCAATGGGGGGAGTATACTGGAGATTCTGAAGATTTTATTGATCTGCATGCTGAGGAGGATATTCAGGAAGATGAACTATGGATGGGCCTCAACCGATTCTCTTTACAAGGAACAAGATCATGATTGCATCACAATGATGAAAGCTGAAGTAGGGACACCACGATCAGTCCAAGACACTCTTCTGACAAACCCACATTGGATTCTCTTTGTAGACTGCTCAAGGTATGCCGATAACAAAGGGAAGTTCCATACAGCCATGGCGGTCACTAGAGAGCATGAGGTGCTGTGTGCAAGACAATTGCGCCCAGACCAGTCAGCACAGGAGGCTGAACTCATTGCCCTCACCGAAGCCTGCCTCATGGATAAAGACTCTAGATATGCCTTTGAAGTGGTTCATGACTTTGGAGTAATATGGAAAGCCTGGGATTACATCACAGCCGCAGGAACCCCAATCAAAAATGCTTAAGCAGTAGCAGCTCTAATGGCAGCAGTACTCCTTCCCACCCAAGTGGCAGTGATCAAGGTAAAGGCCCATACTCGAGCTGACACCTCTGAGGCCAGAGGAAACGCCCTAGCTGACCAAGCAGCCAAGAAAACAGAAGTCACATGGGACCTACTGAAACAAATGCAGAAACAGGCCACTCCCATGGAAAAGGAAACCTGGCTGAAAGAGTCAGCCCTCGAAGAAGAATCTGGACTGTGGACACAAGGAAAGAGAGTTTGCCTGCCCAGAGCCCTCTATCCCTTAATAGCCTCAGTGGCCCATGGGTCCACCCACCAATCTAAAACCATCAACGAAGAGCTAATTGACAAAATATAAGTGGCCACAGGAATCATCATTTGTGCCAAGTGCAACCCAGGCAGAACTGAACCCACCTCCACCAAGTGCGTTTCCAGAGCTCTGTACCCATTCCAAAGGATCCAAATTGACCACATCCAGATGCCAATGGTTTAAATATGTGCTAGTAGTGATAGAATTGCTCTCTGGGTGGCCAGAAGCCTACCCCGTTCAAAACCAGACAGCAACCACCACTGCTAAGAAACGAATGAAGGATACTGTTTGTAGGTTTGGGGTACCTGAGGTCATTGAAAGTGATCAGGGCCCAGCATTCACTGCTAGTCTAACCCAAGAGGTCTGGAAGATGGTAGGGTCACACCTAACATTTCACACCCCTTACCGACCCCATACGAGATCCTATTCGGGACAGGGCCAAGAATGGGACAGTATTTTCCGCAGCAGCTACAAATGCATTATGAATCTGTTGCAAAATATGTGATAGCATTGAGCAAACAATTGTCTAACACACAGTATATGCACAAGTTCTCTCTTCCATTCCAGATCCTGACTCCCTAGAAGGAAGCCACACTCTGAAACCTGGAGAGTGGGTGGTAGTCAAGAAACACATTAGAAGCACCCTCGAGCCACGATACAAGGGACCCTACCAAGTGCTGTTGACTACCCCAACTTCCGTGAAACTCGAAGGGAGTCCCATCTGGATCCACGCCTCACATTGTAAAAGATTAAAGGCCGTCCTGATGACCCCGGAACAATAAGCCATGAGGATCCACCTACTTATCATGACTTTGACCCATATACCAAGTTAAATCCAGTAAAGACAAGGACAGGGAAGTGCCCTTGCCTGTCACAGGGTCGGCAAATGCCCCATGGCTCATGATAAACAGATCATAGCTCTACCCCCTGGCAAGAGGGACACTGGGCTAATGTCACATGTTTTCCAAGCTGGATACACTGTTATTGTCTCAAAGTACAAACCAAAGGCATGACGTTTAGTCCACACATACATTCAGGTTGCATTGGTGTAGATGCCATGAACGGAAAAGACCTACCCTGTATCCACCGTAATGTACAGGACCTTATCACAGGTATATTAGCCAACACCACCGAAGGTCAGTTAAAAGGATAGGAGTTAAAAGGAAAAAGACAATTAGCCAAATTTATTACCCAATTATTCAATAGCACAGCAGTGGCAGTTCCAGAGGACATATTCTTAGTTTGTGGACACGAAGCGTACAAATGGTTACCTGAGAATGTCACAGGACTGTGCACCATCGCCAGGCTTACTCCTGCCACCTTTATAGTACCACACTCTAAAATTGACATAAATGCTATTCCTAAACACACCTTGTACTGTATGGCAAAAGATAACACACCCAGACCAAACGGTAAGCCACATGTTGTAGAAATGAGCATTCCCAATAAAGTTCTCAGTACTCTTTTCATATATCCCATGATAGTGCAGATGTGGGATTATTTGGTGGTAGCAACTGATTATCTAGATGATCAAATATGGAAAGTGATGCGACTTATGAACACCTCGAACATCGAGCAGAACCAGTTGATCGTTATCACCAACCAACACACATTAGTTCTAGACTATGTTACAGCCAAAGATGGAGGTATGTGCCAGGTTGTGGTACCCGCTTGTTTCCATTACATAGACCCTCAGGGTAATTTGCAAGTTAAGGTGGGTCAAGAGAAAATGGCAGATCTAAGGGATAAATGGCTGGACGCACATAAAGCTGATAAAGATACATGGTGGTCTGATACCTTCTCGTTCCTTAACCCCGCCAACTGGTTTAAAGGTATTAGGGGTTGGCTCATGGGAATTGTCCAAGGAATATTACAGGTAGCCCTAATACTATTGGTGATATATATGGTAATTAAGCTTGTTCTTACTTGTGTGACCCGCCTTTCAAAAATAATGAAGAAAACTGATGAGCAACCTATCATGCTTCTCTATGATGAGGAAGAGCAAAAGGAAACGCCAATCAACACGGTTCCCCCTCCCAGCTATGATGCCGCGCAGAGATAGGGTAAGATGAATCCTGGGGTACTACCATAACCCCTGAAACTGGGAGCTTAACTATTAGAGGTAAGTTGTCGCCACTGCAGGTGAAGAGGATACAAAGGGTATGCCCAGTGGATTCGTCAGGTAGGGATAGCCTACAATCAAGTTTCCAAGGGGGGGACTGTTATGGACTATTGAAACAGTATGGATACTTGCTTGTTTTATACACTTGCGTTACACTGCTCAGACACCGCTTAGTAGAAAAATCCTGCTTCCTGGGTCTATCACCAGCCGCACACAGCTTTCCTACTATCTTAAAGATGGGAGGGGGAAGGAGCGCATTCGAAAACCCTATGTACATGTCAATTAGGGGGCTGCAGAGCTGCGCTCCTAGCTGATATCTTAAGTCAGCCTAATGGAAAAAAAGTGTAAGATTAACCCATTAAATGCTTGCTATTGCTTCCTAGTAACCAATAAAAATGCACCACATTTAGTCACCTCCCACCGGGGTATATTCTGTGTGAACACTCACTATAAACTAGAGATTTTGCTTTGACCACAGCGTGTGTGTCTTTGCTTAATTCCTTCCTGCACATAAAGCCAATATCTACTAATTTGGAGCAGTACATCAATCTACTTGGTATCTTGACCAGATACAAAAAAGTCTGTGGTAACGGAATCCATAACGCAATTCTGCTTTTACCACCAAACGAAGCGTGAACGAAATTCATGACATGAAATTCGCTCACCTCTAGTTCTATCTTTCATTTTGCAAAGGAGCTCTGAAAATTTGATTGGTTGCTATGGGCAACTAAGACAGTTTCCTTTTGCGTCAGTTTTGATAAATCTCCCCCTGTTGTGAGTTTCATATTTTGCATAAACTTTCAGCTAAGGGTACATTCACACTTGCAGCAGAGGATTCCGTCGCCGGAACTGCATGCCGAATCCTTTAAAACGTATGCAAACTGATGGCATTTGTCAGACGGATGATATGACAAATGCATTGAAATGCTGGATCCGTCTCTCCTGTGTCATCCGGAAAAATGAATCCAGGATTTATTTTTTTTTTTAAAAATTTCGGTCTGAGCATGCGCAGACCGCAATGTCGGATCCCGCATTAATGCATGTCAATGGGAAAAAATGTGTGTTCCGGAATTTTGGACGGAGGTAAAACTGCAGCCTGCTGCGGTATTATCTCCGTCCTGAAAAGGCGAAAAGACTGAACTGAAGACATCCCGATGCATCCTGAACGGATTTCTCTCTATTCAGAATGCATGTGGATGAAACTGAACAGTTCTTTTCCAGTATAGAGCTGCTAGGACGGAACTCGGTGCCGGAAAAGAATAACGCCAGTGTGGAAGTACCCTTAGTTCTGGAGCTGGTTTTCATGAGAAAAAATAACGCACCAAAGAACGCAAAAAAATCACCTAAAAACATTGGCCAAATTTATTACAACTAACAGCAGAACTTTTAAAACCACAAGTAGGAAAAAAAGCGATGTTTGAATTAACATTGAGATCAATGAAAAATGCATCTTTGGTGCTAAATGTTGTTGTGTGAACATTCCCCTAATCTATAAGTGTCACCAGCTGATTGTGTCTGCACTCCAGTCCAGGAGTTGTCAGCCAGGCCAGGTTGTCAGGCTCTCCTGTAGGGCCCAGGTGTGCTGGATCAGCAGCCATTCCTCCCTATATAAAGGTGATGATGGAGTCTGGGGCCCCTCAGTGCAGATTGGCCCTTGTGCTGGAGCTTCACATCCCAGGATGGCGCTATCAGATGCTGAGAAGGCGGCTTTGGAGCCCTTGTTTGTGAAGATTGATGCTGACGCTGAGAAGATTGGAGGTGAAGCCATGGAGAGGTGAGCGGCAGAGCCAGATAGTCACTGCTACAAGGGGCTGGGAAGGAGGAGCTGATACATTGTTACACCTGGAGCTCCGCCCCCTGCACTACATGCAACAATGTATCTGATTAGCTTGGAATCTTCCTTGATCATGAAAACCTTGAATACAGGAATAGAGCAGAGCATGCATGTTTATCTCCGTGGGGGAGGGGAATGTGTTGGTAGAAATACTGTGTCCATAGAAGTCTAAAAGGGCGATTATCCTGGCACTCTTGTTGTAACTTGAATTGCATTATTTACATTTTAGTTTTTTTGTTAATCAGTTAAAATGTAAAACTAGAGAATTGCATATGATAAAAAAAAAAAAAAAAAAAAAAAATGCTTTCTGTCCCGGTGCTACACCTGTCCTCAGACTGATATCAGTTCAGCCTCATTCACTTCAATGGAACTGAAGCACAATACAATCAGACCGGTGAGGTAGATGGGGTAGGGACACTGTTCTCCTATAACACTGGATGTTCTTCTCTACTCAGTCTCTTCAAGCACCATCCAGACACCAAGTCCCACTTCACTCACATGGACGTGACCCCCGGCAGTCAGGATCTGAAGACACATGGAGGGAAGATCATCCACGCCATTAATGATGCCCTCAACCACTATGGAAATCTGCAGGAGAACTTGGCCACACTGCGGGAGCTGCACACCAACAAGCTGAAGCTCAGTGTGGACACCATCAAGGTGAGGAGCAGATCTGTCCAGTAGTGGTTAGAAAGTCTGCTAAAAATGGTGTCACTCTTGACCATGGCTGTATCTGATACTGCAGTTCTCCACAATCCCTGTCAATAGTGTTGTTCTACAGAACCCATAGACAAGAGTGGTGCCATTTCTGGGGAAAACATCTAGAATTATCAATACCACATCTTCAATCTCCATATCTAATCTGCAGTTATATGGTTGTGTGCATGAGCCCTTATAAGAATTGTTGTAGTGTTTTAAGCGTGCACTGACTCCCATCATCCATCCCCAGCTGCTGTGTGGTTGTCTCCTGGAGGTCATCATCAAGCATTTCCCAGATGTGGACAAGTCGGCCTGTGACAAGTTCCTCAATGAGGTTGCCGTTGCCCTGATCTCCAGCTGACTGGGAGGACTCTTCTCAGATCTATGTCCATGTGTCTCCTGTAACAAGCGTCTGTCCTCCATGATACTGATGACTGCTCCATGACCAGGGATCTCTTCTCCTGATCTCTGTAATAAATATTATATTTGTACATCCCGTCTCCTGGTATTTTTAGTCTGATCTTCTGTTGCTGTGAATTTGGTTAATAATGGCATCTACATCACAGAATCCAGTATACCAAGGATGCCCAACCTGCGGCCCTCCAGCTCTTGCAAAACTACAACTCCCAGCATGCCAGACAGCCTACAGCAGAGCCTGGTGAGAGTTGGAGTTTTAAGACAGCTGGAGGGCCACAGATTGAGAATCCCTGCAGTAGACTATGGGGACGGAAGGAATGATGTCAGGGTGTAGAAGACATAAATGGGCTTGTATATCATATTAATTCTCCATTCTTAACCATCTATTATTGGGCCAGTTGGGTTTCCCTTTTTGTCTCCCTCCTTATGGTGCAGAACCATGGGTTGTCTGAACGTAACTTAGAACCTACAGAAGGTCGGGGGCCTCTAATGCAGGTGGAAGGTTCTCTGGTAGGGTTCATACCAATCTTTAGGATTTTTTGACCCCCGAACATTTCAGTAAAACTTCGAATTCGGTAATTTAATGTTTTTGTTTTTTTTGACTGCCAATCAACAAGCGTTTAACTCTTGTGCCCTTAGAAGCCATCACAGACCTGCCTACTAATGGCATGGCTGTGATTGGCCAGTGTAGCATGTGACCCAGCCTCTATACAGGGAGTGCAGAATTATTAGGCAAGTTGTATTTTTGAGGATTAATTTTATTATTTAACAACCATGTTCTCAATGAACCCAAAAAACTCACTAATATCAAAGCTGAATATTTTTGGAAGTAGTTTTTCGTTTTAGCTATTTTAGGGGGATATCTGTGTGTGCAGGTGACTATTACTGTGCATAATTATTAGGCAACTTAACAAAAAACAAATATATACCCATTTCAATTATTTATTTTTACCAGTGAAACCAATATAACATCTCAACATTCACAAATATACATTTCTGACAAATCAGTGACCAATATAGCCACCTTTCTTTGCAAGGACACTCAAAAGCCTGCCATCCATGGATTCTGTCAGTGTTTTGATCTGTTCACCATCAACATTGCGTGCAGCAGCAACCAGAGCCTCCCAGACACTGTTCAGAGAGGTGTACTGTTTTCCCTCCTTGTAAATCTCACATTTGATGATGGACCACAGGTTCTCAATGGGGTTCAGATCAGGTGAACAAGGAGGCCATGTCATTAGATTTTCTTCTTTTATACCCTTTCTTGCCAGCCACGCTGTGGAGTACTTGGACGCGTGTGATGGAGCATTGTCCTGCATGAAAATCATGTTTTTCTTGAAGGATGCAGACTTGTTGCTGTACCTCTGCTTGAAGGTGTCTTCCAGAAACTGGCAGTAGGACTGGGAGTTGAGCTTGACTCCATCCTCAACCCGAAAAGGCCCCACAAGCTCATCTTTGATGATACCAGCCCAAACCAGTACTCCACCTCCACCTTGCTGGCGTCTGAGTCGGACTGGAGCTCTCTGCCCTTTACCAATCCAGCCACGGGTCCATCCATCTGGCCCATCAAGACTCACTCTCATTTCATCAGTCCATAAAACCTTAGAAAAATCAGTCTTGAGATATTTCTTGGCCCAGTCTTGACGTTTCAGCTTGTGTGTCTTGTTCAGTGGTGGTCGTCTTTCAGCCTTTCTTACCTTGGTCATGTCTCTGAGTATTGCACACCTTGTGCTTTTGGGCACTCCAGTGATGTTGCAGCTCTGAAATATGGCCAAACTGGTGGCAAGTGGCATCTTGGCAGCTGCATGCTTGACTTTTCTCAGTTCATGGGCAGTTATTTTGCGCCTTGGTTTTTCCACACGCTTCTTGCGACCCTGTTGACTATTTTGAATGAAACGCTTGATTGTTCGATGATCACGCTTCAGAAGCTTTGCAATTTTAACCACTTCAGCCCCGCTAGGTGAAACCCCCTTCATGACCAGAGCACTTTTTACACTTCGGCACTACACTACTTTCACCGTTTATCGCTCGGTCATGCAACTTACCATACAAATGAATTTTACCTCCTTTTCTTCTCACTAATAGAGCTTTCATTTGGTGGTATTTCATTGCTGCTGGCATTTTAACTTTTTTGTTATTAATCAAAATGTAACGATTTTTTTGCAAAAAAATTACATTTTTCACTTTCAGCTGTAAAATTTTGCAAAAAAAACGACATCCATATATAAATTTTTCGCCAAATTTATTGTTCTACATGTCTTTGATAAAAAAAAAATGTTTGGGCAAAAAAAAATGGTTTGGGTAAAAGTTATAGCATTTACAAACTATGGTACAAAAATGTGAATTTCCGCTTTTTGAAACAGCTCTGACTTTCTGAGCACCTGTCATGATTCCTGAGGTTCTACAATGCCCAAACAGTAGAAAACCCCCACAAATGACCCCATTTCGGAAAGTAGACACCCTAAGGTATTCGCTGATGGGCATAGTGAGTTCATAGAACTTTTTATTTTTTGTCACAAGTTAGCGGAAAATGATGATGATTTTATTTTTTTTATTTTTTCTTACAAAGTCTCATATTCCACTAACTTGCAACAAAAAATAAAAAATTCTAGGAACTCACCATGCCCCTCACAGAATACCTTGGGGTGTCTTCTTTCCAAAATGGGGTCACTTGTGGGGTAGTTATACTGCCCTGGCAATTTAGGGGCCCAAATGTGTGAGAAGAACTTTGCAATCAAAATGTGTAAAAAATGGCCTGCGAAATCCAAAAGGTGCACTTTGGAATATGTGCCCCTTTGCCCACCTTGGCAGCAAAAAAGTGTGACACATCTGGTGTCATTTTACATATACCCATGCTGGGTGAGAAAAATATCTTGGTCAAATGCCAACTTTGTATAAATAAATGGGAAAAGTTGTCTTTTGCCAAGATATTTCTCTCATCCAGCATGGGTATATGTAAAATGACACCCCAAAACACATTCCCCAACTTCTCCTGAGTACGGCGATACCAGATGTGTGTCACTTTTTTGCTGCCAAGGTGGGCAAAGGGGCACATATTCCAAAGTGCACCTTTCAGATTTTGCAGGCCATTTTTTACACATTTTGATTGCAAGGTACTTCTTACACATTTGGGCCCCTAAATTGCCAGGGCAGTATAACTACGCCACAAGTGACCCCATTTTGGAAAGAAGACACCCCAAGGTATTCCGTGAGGGGCATGGCGAGTTCCTAGAATTTTTTATTTTTTGTCACAAGTTAGCGGAAAATGATGATTTTTCTTTTTTTCTCTTTTTTCCTTACAAAGTCTCATATTCCACTAACTTGCGACAAAAAATAAAAAATTCTAGGAACTCGCCATGCCCCTCACGGAATACCTTGGGGTGTCTTCTTTCCAAAATGGGGTCACTTGTGGGGTAGTTATACTGCCCTGGCAATTTAGAGGCCCAAATGTGTGAGAAGTACTTTGCAATCAAAATCTGTAAAAAATGACCGGTGAAATCCGAAAGGTGCACTTTGGAATATGTGCCCCTTTGCCCACCTTGGCATCAAAAAAGTGTCACACATCTGGTATCGCCGTACTCAGGAGAAGTTGGGGAATGTGTTTTGGGGGGTCATTTTACATATACCCATGCTGGGTGAGAGAAATATCTTGGCAAAAGACAACTTTTCCCATTTTTTTATACAAAGTTGGCATTTGACCAAGATATTTTTCTCACCCAGCATGGGTATATGTAAAATAACACCCCAAAACACATTGCCCAACTTCTCCTGAGTACGGCGATACCACATGTGTCACACTTTTTTGCTGCCAAGGTGGGCAAAGGGGCACATATTCCAAAGTGCACCTTTCGGATTTTGCAGGGCATTTTTTACACATTTTGATTGCAAAGTTCTTCTCACACATTTGGGCCCCTAAATTGCCAGGGCAGTATAACTACCCCACAAGTGACCCCATTTTGGAAAGAAGACACCCCAAGGTATTCCGTGAGGGGCATGGCGAGTTCCTAGAATTTTTTATTTTTTGTCGCAAGTTAGTGGAATATGAGACTTTGTAAGGAAAAAAGAAAAAAAAAAGAAAAATCATCATTTTCCGCTAACTTGTGACAAAAAATAAAAAATTCTAGGAACTCGCCGTGCCCCTCACGGAATACCTTGGGGTGTCTTCTTTCCAAAATGGGGTCACTTGTGGCGTAGTTATACTGCCCTGGCAATTTAGGGGCCCAAATGTGTAAGAAGTACCTTGCAATCAATATGTGTAAAAAATGGCCTGCGAAATCCGAAAGGTGCACTTTGGAATATGTGCCCCTTTGCCCACCTTGGCTGCAAAAAAGTGTCACACATGTGGTATCGCCGTACTCAGGAGAAGTTGGGGAATGTGTTTTGGGGGGTCATTTTACATATACCCATGCTGGGTGAGAGAAATATCTTGGCAAAAGACAACTTTTCCCATTTTTTTATACAAAGTTGGCATTTGACCAAGATATTTTTCTCACCCAGCATGGGTATATGTAAAATGACACCCCAAAACACATTCCCCAACTTCTCCTGAGTACGGCGATACCACATGTGTGACACTTTTTTTGCAGCCTAGATGCGCAAAGGGGCCCAAATTCCTTTTAGGAGGGCATTTTTAGACATTTGGATCCCAGACTTCTTCTCACACTTTCGGGCCCCTAAAAAGCCAGGGCAGTATAAATACCCCACATGTGACCCCACTTTGGAAAGAAGACACCCCAAGGTATTCAATGAGGGGCATGGCGAGTTCCTAGAATTTTTTTTTTTTTTGCATAAGTTAGCGGATATTGATTTTTTTTTTTTTTTTTTTTCTCACAAAGTCTCACTTTCCGCTAACTTAGGACAAAAATTTCAATCTTTCATGGACTCAATATGCCCCTCACGGAATACCTTGGGGTGTCTTCTTTCCGAAATGGGGTCACATGTGGGGTATTTATACTGCCCTGGCTTTTTAGGGGCCCTAAAGCGTGAGAAGAAGTCTGGAATATAAATGTCTAAAAATGTTTACGCATTTGGATTCCGTGAGGGGTATGGTGAGTTCATGTGAGATTTTATTTTTTGACACAAGTTAGTGGAATATGAGACTTTGTAAGAAAAAACAAAAACAAACAAAAAATTTCCGCTAACTTGTGCCAAAAAAAATGTCTGAATGGAGCCTTACCAGGGGGGGTGATCAATGACAGGGGGGTGATCAATGACAGGGGGGTGATCACCCATATAGACTCCCTGATCACCCCCCTGTCATTGATCACCCCCCTGTAAGGCTCCATTCAGACATCCGTATAATTTTTACGGATCCATGGATCAGATCCGCAAAACACATGCGGACGTCTGAATGGAGCCTTACAGGGGGGTTATCAATGACAGGGGGTGATCAGGGTGATCACCCCCCTGTCACTGATCACCCCCCCTGTAAGGCTCCATTCAGACATCCGCATGATTTTTACGGATCCATGGATACATGGATCGGATCCACAAAACACATGCGGACGTCTGAATGGAGCCTTACAGGGGGGTTATCAATGACAGGGGGTGATCAGGGTGATCACCCCCCTGTCAATGATCACCCCCCCTGTAAGGGTCCATTCAGACATCCGCATGATTTTTTACGGATACATGGATACATGGATCGGATCCACAAAACACATGCGGACATCTGAATGGAGCCTTACAGGGGGGTTATCAATGACAGGGGGTGATCAGGGTGATCACCCCCCTGTCACTGATCACCCCCCTGTCACTGATCACCCCCCCTGTAAGGCTCCATTCAGACATCCGCATTATTTTTTACGGATCCATGGATACATGGATCGGATCCACAAAACACATGCGGACGTCTGAATGGAGCCTTACAGGGGGGTTATCAATGACAGGGGGTGATCAGGGTGATCACCCCCCTGTCACTGATCACCCCCCCTGTAAGGCTCCATTCAGACATCCGCATGATTTTTACGGATCCATGGATAGGATCCACAAAACACATGCGGACGTCTGAATGGAGCCTTACAGGGGGGTGATCAATGACAGGGGGGTGATCAGGGAGTGTATATGGGTGATCACCCGCCTGTCATTGATCACCCCCTGTAAGGCTCCATTCAGACGTCCGCATGTGTTTTGCGGATCCGATCCATGTATCCATGGATCCGTAAAAATCATGCGGACGTCTGAATGGAGCCTTACAGGGGGGTGATCAATGACAGGGGGTGATCAGGGAGTGTATATGGGTGATCACCCGCCTGTCATTGATCACCCCCCTGTAAGGCCCTATTCAGACGTCCGCATGATTTTTACGGATCCATGGATACATGGATCGGATCCACAAAACACATGCGGACGTCTGAATGGAGCCTTACAGGGGGGTTATCAATGACAGGGGGGTGATCAGGGAGTGTATATGGGTGATCACCCGCCTGTCATTGATCACCCCCTGTAAGGCTCCATTCAGACGTCCGCATGTGTTTTGCGGATCCGATCCATGGATCCGTAAAAATCATGCGGACGTCTGAATGGAGCCTTACAGGGGGGGTGATCAGTGACAGGTCGGTGATCAATGACAGGGGGTGATCAGGGAGTGTATATGGGTGATCACCCGCCTGTCATTGATCACCCCCCTGTAAGGCTCCATTCAGACGTCTGTATGCTTTTTGCGGATCCGATCCATGTATCCGTGGATCCGTAAAAATCATACGGACGTCTGAAAGGAGCCTGACAGGGGGGTGATCAATGACAGGGCGGTGATCAATGACAGGGGGGTGATCAGGGAGTTTATATGGGGTGATCATGGGTTTATAAGGGGTTAATAAGTGACGGGGGGGGTGTAGTGTAGTGTGGTGTTTGGTGCGACTGTACTGACCTACCTGAGTCCTCTGGTGGTCGATCCAAACAAAAGGGACCACCAGAGGACCAGGTAGGAGGTATATTAGACGCTGTTATGAAAACAGCGTCTAATATACCTGTTAGGGGTTAAAAAATTCGGATCTCCAGCCTGCCAGCGAGCGATCGCCGCTGGCAGGCTGGAGATCCACTCGCTTACCTTCCGTTCCTGTGAGCGCGCGTTCACAGGAAATCTCGCGTCTCGCGAGATGACGCGTATATGCGTCCAGGAGGAGTAAAGCAACCACCTCCCGGACGCATATCTGCGTACAGCGGTCGGGAGGTGGTTAAGAGTGCTGCATCCCTCTGCAAGATATCTCACTATTTTTGACTTTTCTGAGTCTGTCAAGTCCTTCTTTTGACCCATTTTGCCAAAGGAAAGGAAGTTGCCTAATAATTATGCACACCTGATATAGGGTGTTGATGTCATTAGACCACACCCCTTCTCATTACAGAGATGCACATCACCTAATATGCTTAATTTGTAGTAGGCTTTCGAGCCTATACAGCTTGGAGTAAGACAACATGCATAAAGAGGATGATGTGGTCAAAATACTCATTTGCCTAATAATTCTGCACTCCCTGTATAAGCTGGAGTCACGTAGCGCTGCATGTCACTCTCCTCTTACTAGTGTAGGGAGAGGATGCTGCTGCTGTGAGGGAGAGAATAGGACAATCTATTTGTTATCAGAACTTTTGGTCAACTCTGCAAGCTAGGTTTTTTTTTTTTTTGGTACCCTCCCCTGAGCCCAGTGCCACAGAAAAATAAGTTTCAACCATCTGTTAGGTGGGCGTCGGTGGCCATTTTGTGCAAGTTTAGTGCACCAGCACAGCATATGTGCCAGGGGGAGGGGAAAATAATCTAGTTCAGCGACCCAGGGGGTGACGTGTTCACTTTTTTTTTTCTGTAAAGTGCCGCATATGTGAGTAATCAATTCAGTAAATCCATCTGTTAGATTCTGGGGGGACAATTATTATATATTTATTTTTTTTTACTAAAAACTACCTTTGCGGCCTGCACTGCAAATCTGACAGTCCAATACAACCAGTCAATACTGCTGTTATATTGTTGGTTGACAAATTCACATTGTGACCGTGACGTCATTGTAAAAAATTTGCCTGTCACACTTTTGTGTGACCAAGAAATTTTTCCTCTTTATGACACCGGCACTGCCTTACTGTCAGAGAACTTAATTGTTGACTATTGGCAGTTACATTGTCGCCTGACATAAACCATCTGTTTGGTGGGTGAATGCAAAGAATGAGAAGAGAGTCAAAGGAGGGACGTGGCCCAGGTCGTGGTGCTGCTGGTGGAGCTCCTGTTGCAGGGAGAGGACGTGGTCGATCTGTGCCAGCTACACGCACAAGTGAAACACCTTCCTCAGGTGCGAGTAGGCGACAGTTCCGGCCTAATGCGGCTCTACAAATGGTGAGGCCAGAACAAGTAGAGGCAGTAGTGGACTGGGTGGCTGTCAGTGCCTACAGTTCCTTTACATTGTCTCCCACCCAGTCTCCTGCCGAAAGACCACAGTTGGCACCTGCAGCCGATGTCCATCAGTCTTTCACCTCATCCCCTTGCAAATCAGCCAAGCAGTCTGAGCCCCAAGTCATGCAGCAGTCTCTTCTGCTTTTTGATGACTCTGTTAGCACGGTTTTCCAGGGCCATCCACCTAGCCCTGCCCCAGAAGTGGAAGAGATTGAGTGCACCGATGCCCAACCACTTATCTTTCAAGATGAGTACATGGGAGGACCATCGCAGCACGTCTCGGATGATGACGAAACACAGGTGCCAACTGCTGGGGCTTTCTGCAGACCGACAAGGAGGGCAGGGGTGAACACTGGGTGGAAGATGATGTGGAGGATGATGAGGTCCTCAACCCTACATGGAATCAAGGTCATGCGAGTGACCTGTGTAGTTTGGAGGAAGAGGTGGTGGTCGCACAGAGCCACCAGCACAGCTGAAGAGGGAGCAGGGTGCAAAAGCGTCTGTTACATTCTTGGATGACATTTTACCAGTTTTGCCGTGAATAAACCCCTGCTCTGCATAGGTGACAGGGACCTAAATTTTAAAAAAATCATCTGTTCCATTGGTGGGTGACATGAACCCATTTTGCCATTAAAAAAACCCTGCTCTCCATAGGTGACAGGGACTTAAATGTCAAAAATTTGTCTTTAATTGCCGCACGCACCCCCAACTTTCATTCGATTCTTCAGCTTTAATAACTTGTCCCACATTTCCGCTTGATCAAATTTCAGCCATTGACCTCCCTTGCATGTGGTCTCCCTTTCTCACGCTTCTTTCCAGCATGGAACCCTGATTCCCTGTTTACCAGTAATCACCATGGTAGGCGCAGAAAAGAACATAGAAAGTTGATAGAGCAGATATCCAATTGGATCGTGGACGTCACGGGGACGTGTGACATGGTGGAGCAGTATGTGTGCACACGCCTACACGTACTGAATGACGGGTCTGCCCCCTTCAACTTCTGGGTCTCCAAATTGGGCACATAGCCTGAGCTTGCCCTTTACGCCTTGGAGGTGCTGGCCTGCCCGGCGGCCAGTGTATTATCTGAACGTGTGTTTAGCACGGCAGGGGGCGTCATTACAGACAAGCGCAGCCGCCTGTCCACAGCCAATGTGGACGAGCTCACATTCATTAAAATGAACCAGGCATGGATCCCACAGGACTTGTCCGTACCTTGTGCAGAATAGACATGTATACCGGCACTAACCAGCCATTGTTATACTGCAGCGCACTTTCTCTTAGTTTTATTTTTTATATTTCCCAATGTTTTGGGGTGTACCCTAATTTGAACAAAAAAATAAAATAATAAAATAGAAAACAAAACCAAAGACCAGTGTTGGCTACCTCCTCTTCCTCCACTGCTGCTTCCACCTACACCGCCACATCAACCTCCAAGTCCATATGGACCTCGTCCTCCTAGATCAAGATTATTATTATTTTTTTACTTATTTGATGTTATTTGAAGTCACTTACCTATCCACATTGGTTTGCAGAGCTCATGCCATGCTCTTAACCACATTTTGCTGCCTTTTGCAGCCCTCTAGCCCTTTCCATGACTTTTTTAGAGCCATTTTAGTGCTCCAAAGTTCGGGTCCCCATTGACTTTAATGAAGTTCGAGGTCAAGTTCGGGTCCCGAACTCAAACTTTTTTGTGAAGTTCGGTCGAGCCCGAACATCCACGTGTCCGCTCAACTCTATTCTCTGGATGTCCTGTGGGGGCACTTTATAAAACCGATTTGTAGTACAAATTCTTTGTTTAATGTTCCGATGTATTACAGGCCACATAGTTTTGTATGGATAGGTCAAGATTACCAGTCCTGACTCTGTCCCATAGGAGGCTAGGAGTTGGACCTAGGTCTGCCCCTAGGTTTAGTGTCTGTTAGCTTAGGAAGTGCATGTGCTCGCATCTCAAGCTAAGTCCTCAGTATAAGGCCTCATGCACACGACCGTTGTGTGCATCCGTGGCCGTTGTGCCGTTTTCCTTTTTTTTTCACGGACCCATTGACTTTCAATGGGTCCGTGGAAAAATCGGAAAATGCACCGTTTGGCATCCGCATCCGTGATCCGTGTTTCCTGGCCGTGAAAAAAATATGACCTGTCCTATTTTTTTCACGGCCAACGGTTCACGGACTCATTCAAGTCAATGGGTCCATGAAAAATCACGGATGCACACAAGATTGTCATCCGTGTCCGTGATCCGTGTCTGTTTTTTCCTATCATTTCAATGGCAAACTTGACTTACATTTTTTTTTCATTTTTCATGTCCGTGGATCCTCCAAAAAACAAGGAAGACCCACGGACGAAAAAACGGTCACGGATCACGGACCTACGGACCCCGTTTTAGCGGACCTTAAAAAAAAACGGTTGTGTGCATGAGGCCTAAGACTGGCCCACCAGAGGATCATCCTGAGTGCCCGTACTGCATGTCGTAGTTTTAGTCCGGCTGCGTCTCTCTGTGCGCTGCCGCCGAAACTCCGCCCTGAAACGGAGCAGCAGTCCTGGGGCACACATGAACTAGCGGCAGGACGGATCTGACGGGCTGTTCACCCACCGCAACAGCCTGCCGGACTCCCCTGCCGCTGATATGAAAGAACCCTAATTAGGCTTAGGCCTCCTGCACACGAACATGTGCTTCCCGTTGCATATTGCATATTTTCGCGGAACGAACGGATCGTGGACATTAAAGTGAATGGGTCCACGATCCACTGTGGCAGCCCTGCGGTCGGTGTTCTTGCATTGCGGGGCACACACATTCGTGTGCAGGAGGCCTTGAGCAAATCAACCATCAGATCATAGATCTAAAGTCAATTAGTACAAAAACTTCAATGTTAATGCTTTTCTGCACAGCATTAGAATGTATGGGCTTCGTGGAGCCAAACTTCATCTCGCCCAAAGTCGCGTGAGACTTTGGTGAGTTCCAACTGTGTTCATATCTGAGTATTTAAAAACAATTTAAATAGCAATCCGAACTTGGGTTTGGTACTGGCTGGTACCTTTACCAAAGCCCACTTTGGATTCCTATTTTAAATGGTTTTTAAATAAGCAGATATGAATACAGGACTAATGCCCACATTGTGCCCCCTCACAGTAGTTATGTCCTCCTTGTGCCCCCCTTTGGCCCCTAGTGCCCTCTCCAGCTCTATAAAAAAAAAAAAACACAAATACCTGCTTCCCTGATGATCGGCAGATCCTGCGTTCCCAGCAGCAGCAGGACGCGCTCACACACACGCTGCGCTGCTGGCTGTGCAGGCGGCTGATTCCTGGGTTTTTAGCGCTCCTCCCACTGCCACCAGCATGGCCTGAGCGGGGAGCGCCAGAGACCAGCGGAACAGTAAATCCGGGAGTGGATGGATTCCTGTTTCACCATGGAAATAAACCGCCCGACTCCCAAAAGTTGAAGTCCCATACTGGGACAAGTATAATAGGTAAAAAAAAAAAAAAGCGTCTACCTAGCCACCGTGGAGAGAGAGGAAGAGCACATGCCTGTGACGGTGAGAGTAGTGAGTAGCACCGATGCTACTGGACGTCAGTCTGCATCTGAAGACTCTGATTACTTAAAGGATGTGGTCCAGGCTATGCAGACAGAATTGAAAGAACTCCATCTGGAAGTGTCCCAGATAAAAGCAGGATCACCTCCAGAAATGACCCCAGTGCCACACACCACTCCACCCAGGATAACTCAAGCGCAGGGGCACGTCAAATAAGTACCGCTCTGTTGGGCCAGAGAGTGCACGGAACAGATGAGGTCCGAGCCGATGTTAATCTTCCGACCGCCACAGTAGCTGGGTGTACTGCGGCGGTACACCAGAAGCTAGGCCCTATGCGTGAGGAACATGACCTGTATGCCAGCAGCCCCGTTATGGAAGCTGAGTTGGAAGGCAAGAAGGTACACTGTCTAGTTAATACAGGGTCAGAGTGCACCCTTATGCCCCTGGAGTTCTTCAAAAAGCACTTCCGGCACATGATGGATCCCGAAGATGGGAGCGTCATCAGGCTGACGATAACCGGGAGATGGACGTCCGAGGGATAGTCTGGATGCGGGTCCGGCTGTTTGGGCAAGACGTCGGCAAGAAGGGGGTCGTGCTGGTGGACCATCTGCAGTACGCCGACCTGCAGGGTATTGCGATGTGAGGTCACGGTTAATGGGCAAACAAGGGTTACTCAGTTTGTATGGAGTCCCTGGGCAGGAGTACAGCAGTGATAGAAAGGCTGGCACAGGGGTCCTCTGGGGCACACTCTGTATTTAGGGACCAGGCCTGATAAGGGATGAGGTGCCCTGGATGGTGTAGGTGTTTAATGTGCCTAGGGCAAGGTCCCTTTAAGATTCGTGACACCAGTGCCTGTGACGGTGGCACATCGATTTATAGTTGTAATAAGTGAGGAACACAGGTTGTGGTCAACCAAACTTTTCTTTACTGGAAACAGTCCAACTTTATACAACTTGATTTCAGTTCCACTTTGCAGCAGTAATAAATAGCAGGCTTTACACATCAATGGCAGGTGTAACGTACTTTGCAAGATACTCAGAGGGTAAAATCAACGCTCACAGACCAGGCTGCACTATTCCTCAGATATCCTGTCTGTATTGGCAGGGCATCGCAATACCTACTGCGCATGCGCCCGCTACGATTTGGACCGCACAGCCGCAGTGGAAAAGGACAGGGGAGGGGAGTAAACGGGCGGGGTTATGAGCCGTTTAGCAGGTGCTGCCTCGGGCGCCGAGGATTGAGACACCGCCCTGGGCACTTGAGAGGGCTCACAACATAATCTTATAAGTTCATTTTCGGAAATTTCGGCTAAAAGAAAAGTCTGTTTTCTACAACAAAGGTACCGTTTTTAAGTTCTGGGTGGATCATATAACCCTATTTGATCGGTCTAATATGCTGAAATGTGGTGACAGACTCCCTTTAACTGCCAGCACATTGATTCAGTATGTCCATATTTTTTACAATAGTGACAGACAGGCGGTTTGCGATTTCTGGACCGGTAACTTGGTCGTCCATCAGGTTCCCTGGGGTATACATCTTTATATGCAGGCGGGAGCCTTGGAGGAAAGGGGCTCTTCCAGTAACAATGGTCTCTCCCATTCCTCTATTTTCTTGCACACTTTCTCCAGGCTCTTATTGAGATGGTTTACTTGTTCCATTAGTGCCGCCACCACATCTGTTACTGGAGCCTGCGTGGCTTGACGGACTCCAGCCGGCCTCACATTCACAGTCTTTGTCTGACAGGCCTGAGGTTCAGGGGAGGCTGCTGGCCCTGCGGCCGGGTTTTGGCCTAGAATACTGATGGACAGCTCTTTAAAGTCCAAAAATGCACAATTGGGGTGTTGAACTTCTCTCTAAGAGTCCTGTCCTGGTCCTCAGCCTCCTTGGGGTCCACCTGGACCACAGCCCTCAGGGTCTCTTGCAAGGACAGAGCAAAATCGCAGAGCGACTCCCCAAGCTGTTGCTTCCTGCTGAAAATTTGCATTTTAACTTCGGACACAGTTCTGGCCTCAAACGTGGTGCCGAGGCGATCAAAAATCTATTCCAGGCTACTCTTTTCAGAACGGGGCCATGACATGACTTCCCTGCGTGCGGCCCCTTCTAACTGAGCTAGGAGTATCTCAATTTGTTGTTCAGCAGAGATAGGGTAGAGCCGGAATAAGGCCTAGATCTGGTCTCTAAAGTCCATTAATTTATGGGCTTCCCCGGAATATCGCAGGAACCAGGGGGCCCCAAAATAATACGGCATGGTCAGTGGCATCAGGCTGTCACGGCTGAGGATGGGGGAAACCCTCAGCCGTGCGATGGTGGAAGATGGTCGCTGCTTGACCAGGACGACAGGATTAGGGAGCAGGTCACCTCCTATCGCATCCCTAACCTGACCCTAACTCCTAGCTGCATGGGCCGACCTTTAAGGTAGGAGGACCCATGCTCAGGAACCTCGGAGCCCAAACTCACCCTCCGACCGGTCCCTGGACTAGGAGTCAGGGTAAGACAACCTGTTTCTTCTGGATACGGAGGAACAGGAGTCTCACTGGCCAAGCTGCAAGGAAGGGAGAACATGGCTGAAGCACCCTCTCTGGCTACTGCCTACAACTGAGGCTATATAGGGCCAAGAGGCCACAGCCAACAATCAGACACAACCCGTGACTCACACACACAGAAAGGGAGTTAACCCTTCCAAAACCACAGAAGGGAAAACACAACTTAAAGGGGAAGTGTCCAAACAACGAACACACTGTGGCTGTTGCCGCAGGCAACGACATGGGTGGCAACCGTGTCCTGGGAGTCAGCCCGAAGGCCGGGACACTGCCACCACATGTACACTAATAACCAAACGTTGCCACGGACAGCCACAGTGAGGGGAAGATGTAAGTGCACACCACACATAACACAGAGTGCACACAGACATACGAAAGTGCATCCAAACACGCACAGAACTCCAAGGGAACCGCACACATACCCGTTGTCCGCGGCAACCGCACTTGAGGCTAACAACATTATGCCTCCAGCTGCGGTTGACACTACAACCCAAACCGCGGGCAACTGTATGCGGATCCCAAGGAGTCACGGCCATAAACATGGTCGTGACACTCCCACCCCTCAAAGCCCCCCCCACCAAAAAAAAACTCGTGAGGGACTCAGACAAGGGGATAGGAGAAGGAAACGTCCACTCTCAAGACATGGTCCCCAGGAAGTTGCTGCCAGCTGCATCCTCTCCCAGCACACATTCAGCCAGTCCAGTGAGGCCTGCAGCCCGACACAGCGACACAGGGGAGAGAACCACTGAGAATGGACGAGGGGACTCTCCACTCACGTCCCCACTCCAGTCGCTGCCAGCAGACACTCCAAACCAGCACGCAGCCGGACCACTTACGGAGTGCTGCCAGCAAACGACCAGAGATGGGAACATGGAGAGGGACGAGGGATCACCAACACGGACACGGAAGGTAAGGTGGCGGGGAATGTGCCACCAACCGTGCCGTTAACGGTGATCCCCCCGGAACGTTCTCCCTCCGGAGAACGCGCATGCAGGCCATAAGGGGATGGCACTGCATGCTGCACCCTCTTTCGAAGGTGTGCACCCGCACACCAAGCAAACACCACGGTGCAATAAAAAATATCAGGGTACGCTAAGACAGAACACAGTGAGGAAAGGCGGGGAAACGCCACTCACCATGCCGTCAGCGGCGAAACTCCCATAACGCTCTCCCTCCGAAGATCGCGCATGCACCCCATCAGCCTATGGCGATGCATGCTTCACCCTCTTTCGAGGGTGACCAGGTGAGGCGCCTTTCTGGTCATACTGTCACGGCTGAGGATGGGGGAAACCCTCAACCGTGCGATTGTGGAAGATGGTCGCTGCTTGACCAGGACGACAGGATTAGGGAGCAGGTCACCTCCTATCGCGTCCCTAACCTGACCCTAACTCCTAGCTGCATGGGCCGACCTTTAAGGTGGGAGGACCCATGCTCAGGAACCACGGAGCCCTAACTCACCCTCCGACCGGTTCCTGGACTAGGAGTCAGGGTAAGACAACCTGTTCCTTCTGGATACGGAGGAACAGGAGTCTCACTGGCCAAGCTGCAAGGAAGGGAGAACAAGTACAACCTATGGAAATGGCAGGTACTTGCCACAAACATAACTCTCACCTGCCACAGACACAAAGCCTGGAACCCATGTGGAAGTACAGCCCACAGACAACAGGACTCAGCACACAACACACAACAACCCAGGACCATAGGTGCAATAAACAAGCATAAAACCAAACATCTTCCAAACACCAAACGACATTATATTTTTTATGACCAGAAGGATGGCCCCCACTGGCAGTTGGTAAGTAACCAGGTGTCACAACCAGACAGCTGAGAAGCTCTGACAGAGGCCTTTCAGAACCTCCTCCTTGAGTTCTTTTTGTTGTGCTGTTCAGTTCCTCATCTCGTTAGCCTCTCTCAGCTGTCATGGAGTTGGACTGATTGCTTCCCTTTAAATTCCTCCCCATGGTGCATTACTGGGCGGCTTATACTTCTTCCTGGAGTATGTGTGCATGCTGATCTTGTTTTCCAGTCTGCTACAAAGTTAAGTGCTGAACATTTATCTGTTATTTTCTGTTTGCTGGATCCCAGGTGACCCCGACTCCCTCCGTGTCTGGTGTAGGGAGCCGGTGGTCGTGTCCCCTCACTATTGTAGGGTGTTCAGGGGTTATATAGTCAGGTACGTGGATATGCAACCTTCCACCTTTCGGATCTTTGCATAGGCTGAGCACCCAGGGAAAGTCTCAGGTCTTGTGCAGGGGTCTCCCTTTTGGTTCCTTAGCTTTGGATCCACTCAGTCATATATGCATGTTGCTTTGTCTTGTTTCCTGTACACCGTCCGTGACACCAGGAGGATGTCTCCAGCCAGCATGGCTGAAGCACCCTCTCTGGCTACTGCCTACAACTGAGGCTATATAGGGCCAAGAGGCCACACCCAACAATCAGACACAACCCGTGACTCACACACACAGAAAGGGAGTTAACCCTTCCAAAACCACAGAAGGGAAAACACAACTTAAAGGGGAAGTGTCCAAACAACGAACACACTGTGGCTGTTGCCGCAGGCAACGACATGGGTGGCAACCGTGTCCTGGGAGTCAGCCCGAAGGCCGGGACACTGCCACCACATGTACACTAATAACCAAACGTTGCCACGGACAGCCACAGTGAGGGGAAGATGTAAGTGCACACCACACATAACACAGAGTGCACACAGACATACGAAAGTGCATCCAAACACGCACAGAACTCCAAGGAAACCGCACACATACCCGTTGTCCGCGGCAACCGCACTTGAGGCTAACAACATTATGCCTCCAGCTGCGGTTGACACTACAACCCAAACCGCGGGCAACTGTATGCGGATCCCAAGGAGTCACGGCCATAAACATGGTCGTGACACAGGCTTGATGCTGCCGCAGCGGCAGGCGCCCTATTGTCAGCTGCGGGCACTTCAGAAGGCACATCTGGGGCCGCCTGCCCCGCTTCTTCAGGTGCGGACATAGCGTTGCTAAGGAGGCGATGGAGTGAGTATGGCCCTTTAAGAAACTGCGGAGCGGACCGGAGCTAATATAGACAGATTTTTCCCCCAGGTCAAGTCTCTTATTGCTAGTGGGGGACCTTCCCCGGTCTCCTGGCAAGAGTCGGGACTTCCCCGATACAGTTATATGAAGGGGCCGGTGAATGCTAAAGTTTGTACTTACTCCGGCAATGCTCGCTTCAAATCTCGCAAGATGCGTGGTTTACAGCAAACAGTCTATGCAATAAAATCTTCACACCGCAATTATTACAGTTCTTTGGCCCAGCAATTTTTCGAATAAACTAAGTTAGCGCTTAGTCACTTTATGGGCGATTAACGGCACACAGTTTGTACATTCCACAATGGCGCAGGAATAATCCGTAAATCCTGTTTGTGACGCCAAAATATGCAATACGCCGCCCTGCAGGGTATTGCGGTCACGGTTAATGGGCAAACGAGGGTTACTCACAGTTTGTATGGAGTCCCTGGGAAGGCGTACAGCAGTGATAGAGAGGCTGGCACAGGGGTCCTCTGGGGCACACTCTGTATTTAGGGACCAGGCCTGATGGTGGATGAGGTGCCCTGGATGGTGCAGGTGTTTAATGTGCCTAGGGCAAGGTCCCTTTAACCACTTCAGCCCCGCTAGGTGAAACCCCCTTCATGACCAGAGCACTTTTTACACTTCGGCACTACACTCCTTTCACCGTTTATCGCTCGGTCATGCAACTTACCACCCAAATGAATTTTACCTCCTTTTCTTCTTACTAATGGAGCTTTCATTTGGTGGTATTTTATTGCTGCTGACATTTTTACTTTTTTTGTTATTAATCAAAATGTAACGATTTTTTTGCAAAAAAATGACATTTTTCACTTTCAGCTGTAAAATTTTGCAAAAAAAAACGACATCCATATATAAATTTTTCGCCAAATTTATTGTTCTAAATGTCTTTGATAAAAAAAAAATGTTTGGGCAAAAAAAAAATGGTTTGGGTAAAAGTTATAGCATTTACAAACTATGGTACAAAAATGTGAATTTCCGCTTTTTGAAACAGCTCTGACTTTCTGAGCACCTGTCATGATTCCTGAGGTTCTACAATGCCCAGACAGTAGAAAAACCCCACAAATGACCCCATTTCGGAAAGTAGACACCCTAAGGTATTCGCTGATGGGCATAGTGAGTTCATAGAACTTTTTATTTTTTGTCACAAGTTAGCGGAAAATGATGATGATTTTTTATTTTTATTTTTTTCTTACAAAGTCTCATATTCCACTAACTTGCGACAAAAAATAAAAGATTCTAGGAACTCGCCATGCCCCTCACGGAATACCTTGGGGTGTCTTCTTTCCAAAATGGGGTCACTTGTGGGGTAGTTATACTGCCCTGGCAATTTAGGGGCCCAAATGTGTGAGAAGAACTTTGCAATCAAAATGTGTAAAAAATGACCGGTGAAATCCAAAAGGTGCACTTTGGAATATGTGCCCCTTTGCCCACCTTGGCAGCAAAAAAGTGTCACACATCTGGTATCGCCGTACTCAGGAGAAGTTGGGGAATGTGTTTTGGGGTGTCATTTTACATATACCCATGCTGGGTGAGAAAAATATCTTGGTCAAATGCCAACTTTGTATAAAAAAAATGGGAAAAGTTGTCTTTTGCCAAGATATTTCTCTCATCCAGCATGGGTATATGTAAAATGACACCCCAAAACACATTCCCCAACTTCTCCTGAGTACGGCGATACCAGATGTGTGACACTTTTTTGCTGCCAAGGTGGGCAAAGGGGCACATATTCCAAAGTGCACCTTTTGGATTTCACCGGTCATTTTTTACACATTTTGATTGCAAAGTTCTTCTCACACATTTGGGCCCCTAAATTGCCAGGGCAGTATAACTACGCCACAAGTGACCCCATTTTGGAAAGAAGACACCCCAAGGTATTCCGTGAGGGGCATGGCGAGTTCCTAGAATCTTTTATTTTTTGTCGCAAGTTAGTGGAATATGAGACTTTGTAAGGAAAAAAGAAAAATCATCATTTTCCGCTAACTTGTGACAAAAAATAAAAAATTCTAGGAACTCGCCGTGCCCCTCACGGAATACCTTGGGGTGTCTTCTTTCCAAAATGGGGTCACTTGTGGCGTAGTTATACTGCCCTGGCAAGTACCTTGCAATCAAAATCTGTAAAAAATGGCCTGTGAAATCCAAAAGGTGCACTTTGGAATATGCGCCCCTTTGCCCACCTTGGCTGCAAAAAAGTGTCACACATCTGGTATCACCGTACTCAGGAGAAGTTGGGGAATGTGTTTTGGGGTGTCATTTTACATATACCCATGCTGGGTGAGAGAAATATCTTGGCAAAAGACAACTTTTCCTATTTTTTTATACAAAGTTGGCATTTGACCAAGATATTTTTCTCACCCAGCATGGGTATATGTAAAATGACACCCCAAAACACATTCCCCAACTTCTCCTGAGTACGGCGATACCAGATGTGTGACACTTTTTTGCAGCCTAGATGCGCAAAGGGGCCCAAATTCCTTTTAGGAGGGCATTTTTAGACATTTGGATCCCAGACTTCTTCTCACACTTTCGGGCCCCTAAAAAGCCAGGGCAGTATAAATACCCCACATGTGACCCCACTTTGGAAAGAAGACACCCCAAGGTATTCAATGAGGGGCCTGGCGAGTTCCTAGAAATTTTTTATTTTTTGCATAAGTTAGCGGAAATTGATTTTTTTGGTTTTTTTCTCACAAAGTCTCACTTTCCGCTAACTTAGGACAAAAATTTCAATCTTTCATGGACTCAATATGCCCCTCAGCGAATACCTTGGGGTGTCTTCTTTCCGAAATGGGGTCACATGTGGGGTATTTATACTGCCCTGGCTTTTTAGGGGCCCTAAAGCGTGAGAAGAAGTCTGGAATATAAATGTCTAAAAATGTTTACGCATTTGGATTCCGTGAGGGGTATGGTGAGTTCATGGGAGATTTTATTTTTTGACACAAGTTAGTAGAATATGAGACATAGTAAGAAAAAACAAAAACAAACAAAAAATTTCCGCTAACTTGTGCCAAAAAAAATGTCTGAATGGAGCCTTACAGGGGGGGGGGGTGATCAATGACAGGGGGGGTGATCAATGACAGGGGGGTGATCAATGACAGGGGGGTAATCACCCATATAGACTCCCGGATCACCCCCCTGTCATTGATCACCCCCCTGGTAAGGCTCCATTCAGACGTCCGTATAATTTTTACGGATCCATGGATCGGATCCGCAAAACACATGCGGACGTCTGAATGGAGCCTTACAGGGGGGTTATCAATGACAGGGGGTGATCAGGGTGATCACCCCCCTGTCACTGATCACCCCCCCCTGTAAGGCTCCATTCAGATGTCCGCATGATTTTTACGGATCCATGGATACATGGATTGGATCCACAAAACACATGCGGACGTCTGAATGGAGCCTTACAGGGGGGTTATCAATGACAGGGGGTGATCAGGGTGATCACCCCCCTGTCACTGATCACCCCCCCTGTAAGGCTCCATTCAGACATCCGCATGATTTTTTACGGATCCATGGATACATGGATCGGATCCACAAAACACATGCGGACGTCTGAATGGAGCCTTACAGGGGGGTTATCAATGACAGGGGGTAATCAGGGTGATCACCCCCCTGTCACTGATCACCCCCCCTGTAAGGCTCCATTCAGACATCCGCATGATTTTTTACGGATCCATGGATACATGGATCGGATCCACAAAACACATGCGGACGTCTGAATGGAGCCTTACAGGGGGGTTATCAATGACAGGGGGTGATCAGGGTGATCAGGGTGATCACCCCCCTGTCACTGATCACCCCCCCTGTAAGGCTCCATTCAGACATCCGCATGATTTTTTACGGATCCATGGATACATGGATCGGATCCACAAAACACATGCGGACGTCTTAATGGAGCCTTACAGGGGGGTGATCAATGACAGGGGGGTGATCAGGGAGTGTATATGGGTGATCACCCGCCTGTCATTGATCACCCCCTGTAAGGCTCCATTCAGACGTCCACATGTGTTTTGCGGATCCGATCCATGTATCCATGGATCCGTAAAAATCATGCGGACGTCTGAATGGAGCCTTACAGGGGGGTGATCAATGACAGGGGGTGATCAGGGAGTGTATATGGGTGATCACCCGCCTGTCATTGATCACCCCCCTGTAACGCTCCTTTCAGACGTCCGCATGATTTTTACGGATCCATGGATACATGGATCGGATCCACAAAACACATGCGGACGTCTGAATGGAGCCTTACAGGGGGGTGATCAATGACAGGGGGTGATCAGGGAGTGTATATGGGTGATCACCCGCCTGTCATTGATCACCCCCCTGTAACGCTCCTTTCAGACGTCCGCATGATTTTTACGGATCCATAGATACATGGATCGGATCCACAAAACACATGCGGACGTCTGAATGGAGCCTTACAGGGGGGTGATCAATGACAGGGGGGGGATCAATGACAGGGGGTGATCAGGGAGTGTATATAGGTGATCACCCGCCTGTCATTGATCACCCCCCTGTAAGGCTCCATTTAGACGTCCGTATGCGTTTTGCGGATCCGATCCATGTATCCGTGGATCCGTAAAAATCATACGGACGTCTGAACGGAGCCTGACAGGGGGGTGATCAATGACATGGCGGTGATCAATGACAGGGGGGTGATCAGGGAGTTTATATGGGGTGATCAGGGGTTTATAAGGGGTTAATAAGTGACGGGGGGGTGTAGTGTAGTGTGGTGTTTGGTGCGACTGTACTGACCTACCTGAGTCCTCTGGTGGTCGATCCTAACAAAAGGGACCACCAGAGGACCAGGTAGGAGGTATATTAGACGCTGTTATGAAAACAGCGTCTAATATACCTGTTAGGGGTTAAAAAATTCGGATCTCCAGCCTGCCAGCGAGCGATCGCCGCTGGCAGGCTGGAGATCCACTCGCTTACCTTCCGTTCCTGTGAGCGAGCGCGCCTGTGTGCGCGCGTTCACAGGAAATCTCGCGTCTCGCGAGATGATGCATATATGCGTGACTGTGCGCAGGGCTGCCACCTCCGGACCGCACATCTGCATTAGGCGGTCCGGAGGTGGTTAAGATTCGTGACGCCAGTGACTGTGACGGTGGCACACCGATTTATAGTTGTAATAAGTGAGGAACACAGGTTGTGGTGAACCAAACTTTTCTTTACTGGAAACAGTCCAACTTTATACAACTTGATTTAAGTTCCACTTTGCAGCAGTAATAAATAGCAGGCTTTACACATCAATGGCAGGTGTAACGTACTTTGCAAGATACTCAGAGGGTAAAATCAACACTCACAGACCAGGCTGCACTATTCCTCAGATATCCTGGCTGTCTGTATTCCCAAGGCCCGTATGCCCTAATGCTGGCTTTAATCATTGGTAGCAATCTTCCTCGGGTATTTATCCTTGCTTTAAATTAATAATCCTTCTGCCCTTCAGCTTACTTGTCTAGCTGGAACCTATGGCTCTGCACTGCTTTGGTTAGGGAACTGGGTTTCTCCCAGGAGGCAAACGCTTCTCCTGGGGTGAATCTTCTGAGCTAACAGAGGCTCAGGAACTTCAGGCAGGCTAGACTGCACTACTAGCCACCTGGACTGCACTGCCCTTCCCTGTCTGGGCCTAACTATATATACTAAAGGCTCTCTATCTCCCTCTAGTGTCTAGGAGGCTGAGCTACACCCTAATAGGCCTGCTACCCAGATAACACAGGGAAATGAACATAAAAACATCACATTAATACAATAGTCATATTAACCCTTGTGTAGTGCCCACATTTACCTAGTGGAACACTACACATCCGCCCCGGAAAGGAATGAATGTGACCCTAGGTATGAATGTACTGAGGTACCTAGACCATCGACTCTATGCCAAAGAAGGGCCGAAATATTGGCAACGGGCCACCACACACCGGCCGATCCAGAAGGTTTTACAACAGATGGTGAGGAGCTGTACTCTGCAAAAGAGTAACATGTCCGGTCGGCCCTATTGGAGACGTGAAGGTGAAGGACCCTGGTGAAGATTCCACCTCGTCAAGAAAGGTGGGGGCTGAACGACGACTGAATGGACTGGAGGTCCTGATCGAGCTCGCTTATCAAGAGGAAACACAGACTTGCCCACTGGCAGCCTGGGCCCTCGCCTTTGTGAAGAACGGGTGTGTGCCTGTACGCTGCCTCAATGTTGAAGACTGTGAGCTGACCATTCCTGGAAACACCTTGCTGGCAAAAGTCTATGTGTCCAAAGGGGATGTCTCTCGACTACGGAGTTTTACGCTACAGCCTGATAGGAGATCAGCCTGGACCTATGCTGTAGAGGTTCATCAAAGGGAGACCCCGACAGCATACTGGAATGGTCGAGTGATCATACCTCGGATGGGGGTGGACTGCAAGACTCTGAATCCTGGACAACAGAAGTTGCTTGAAGACACCCTCTGGGAATTTCAAGAGGCATTCTCGTGACATGATGAAGACTTCAGGTGTGCTTCCGCCATTCAACACAAAATCCCTACCGGCGATGCGGCACCGATAAGGTAACGATACCGGCAAATCCCACCTAAAATGTACCAGGAGGTGAAGGATATGGTAGCCAGCATGTTGGAAAACCAGATGATCCAAGAGAGTCAAAGTCCTTAGGATGCTCCAGTAGTCTTGGTGCGAAAGAAAGATAGGAGCCTCCGGTTCTGCATGGATTATCGGAAGCTGAATGCTCAGACCATCCGGGATGTTCACCCACTTCCATGGATTGAGGAGTCGTTTTAAGCCCTGAGCCACGCAAAGTTCTTCTGGACGCTTGACCTGGCCAGTGGATATTGGCAGGTACCGGTGGCCAAGAAGGACAAAGCGAAGACGGCTTTCATGCTATCTATGGGACTCTACGAGTTCAGCCGGATGCCATTCGGCCTGTCCAATGCCCCCGGGAACATTCTAGATGGAACACTGCCTGGGGGATCTCAACTTCGAGTCAGTATTGATATACCTGGACGACATAATAGTGTTTGAGGCCTCCTTCGAAGATCACCTCCAGAAGCTGCGACAGGTTCTAGGACGGCTACGAGACCATGGGCTCAAGATCAAGCCCAATAAGTGCCAATTGTTTCGGCAACAGATCAAGTATTTGGGACATGTGGTCACCCAAGAGGGGGTAAAGCTGGCCACCAGCAAGGTGGAGGCCATCCAGAAGTGGCCCCCACCGCGTACACTGAGAGAGGTGCGGGCATTCATGGGCCTGGCCGGCTACTACTGGAGGTTCATACCCAAATTTGCTCATTTGGTGGGCCATTTAAACAAATTATTAAGGGGCACTGCGGGGGGCCCAAAGAATCGCCCCATCGAGTGGGGATTCAGACAACAAGAGGCCTTTGAAGCAGTGAAGAAGATGCTGATCAGTGACCCGATTCTAGCTTATGCATGGTTCGACGCCCCATTCCTTTTGTACACTGACAGAAGTCTACATGGTCTGGGGGCCGTGTTATCCCAATTCCAGGATGGACGCGAGAGAGTCTTTGCCTATAGCAGCCGGTCTCTGAGGGAATCAGAATGCAACCCTGACAACTACAGCTTCTTTAAATTGGAACTACTGGCACTGGTGTGGGCCATGACCAAAAGGTTTAAGGAGTACCTGACACATGCAGAGGTGACCGTGATGAGGGACAACAACCCATTACCACATCTGGAGAATGCCAAACTCGGTGTGCTTGAGCAGAGGTGTTTGGCTCGCCTTGCTAAGTACCAATACCGCATCAAGTTTTGGTGGGGTAGGGAGAACAGCCGATGCACTCTCCCGAGTCCCTGTAGGGTTGTCGGCTCAGAGTATAGACGAGGAGCTGGAGGACATTGAAATGTCTGGGCGATTACCCGTGTTCCAGGATTTGGCACATTCAAGTGGGGTGGCATCCGGGATGTCCCTGGTGCTGGGAAAGACATTGGCCGATTGGGAGAGAATCCAGAATAGCTGCCCGGAAAGAGAAGTAATGGGTTCGTGCTAAGATCTGGCCATGGCCAGAAGAGCGAGCCCGACTGACCCCAGAGGGCCAAAAGTTGTTGAGGCAGTGGGATAAGTTGACCATTACCCAGGACCTCCTGTGCCGGACCATATACTTACAGTCGGAGCTGTAGTACCAACAACAGATTGTCATCCTCATGTCATTGGGACCGAAAGCCGCCAGGGAAGCCCATGAAAGAGGAGCCCATTTCGGGAGCAACAAAAGGTTCAAGTGGCTCCAACAGCTGGTATACTGTCCAGATCTGGCCAACTTGGTGGCCGAGGCACGTCTTAAGTGTTGACCCTGCGGGCTGAGTAATATTACTGAACAGCGGGCTCCTGTCCAGGCCATCCGGACCTAAGCGCCCCTGGAGCTTCTGATGATTGATTATGTGCAGACTGGATACTCTACCTTGGGACACTCGTACTGTCTAGTCATGACAGATAACTTCACAAAGTATGCAGTGGCTGTACCCACTAGAAACCAGATTGCAGAGTCGGCCGCTGAAGCGGTCTGCAAACACTTTATACAGGTGTTTGGGTGTCCATGGAGAATGCATTCGGATCAGGGGGCATGTGTCCAGGGTACTCTAATGAACGAACTGTACCAGCTGTATGGGATCGAACGCTCCCGCACCCCCTGTATCACCCGCAAGGAAACAGGGCATGCGAACGCTTTAACCACACCTTGCTCCAGAGGCTGTGGACTCTAGAGGATAGCCAAAAGGCTCGGTGGCCCGAATACCTACCTGAACTAATGTGGGCCTATAACAACAGGGTACACAGTGCCACCGGATACTCTCCACATATGCTTATGTTTTGATGAGCCGGACTGGAGATTGAAGATCTCCACATGCCCGACCCGATGGAGCCACTACAAAGAAGTACCACCGCACGGGTGCAAGAACACCGCTGATGGCTGACAGCAGTCCACAAGGTTGTGGGGGAGCGCCTGGGAAAGGTGGTACACCCTAACCCAAGACCAATGCAGAAAGATGGGTATGCCCCGGGTGATCGGGTGATGGTCAAAGCCAAACAGCCATCTGGGAAGTTGGATGGTCGGTGGGAGGAGGACCTATACATGGTGAAAAGGAGGGTAGACCCTTCCATTCCAGTCTATGAGGTAGAACCAGTAGGGACTGGGGGACCCTCACAAAACTTCCACCATAATATGTCGAGACGTAATTTTGACAAACCAGTGTGCGTGGAGGAGATGCCTCCTCACTTTTAGAGTACAGAGGAAAGCCCCTCAGAGGAAGAGGAGGAGGGGGAGGAGAATTGGTGGGTTGTCCCTGCCCAGGTACCCACAGAGGCCCCAGCTGTGGCGGGTTTGCCACCCAGAGAGAGTGCTGAACAAGTAGTAGCTCCTCCCCTGACAGATATGCCTGATGTGCCCAGTACTTCTGAGCCCCTCACTCTGAGAGCGAGGCCCAATGCTGGTGTGCCTCCACTGCACTATGCACAGAAGGAGTTTGTATGGTGCTGGTTGCCTTGAACTACAACCTCTAGTGGGGTGGCATGTGAGATTGTCAAACAGCTCTTCCTGTATAATGCTCATGCATAGTTAAACTTTGAGATTTTAATTTTGTTTTTTGGCCACAGGAGGCCGCTGGATCTCTGTTACAGCTAAGTGACTGCTGGATTTAAATATGCAAAGCAGAGGATGACTCATGCTGCTGTTGCTGAAAGAAGAACCAGGAAGTAAGGGCTGACATGGTGGAAGGACTGTTTGTTTGAGACTGAATCCAGTTCCATCTTGGTTGCTGAGTGTCCTGAAGTGATTGGGGACGCAGTGGAGGGGGAATAGTTGTTGTCCCTACAGCGTTTGGACAGAAGTCTAACTACCAAGCAAGGCCACATGTGTAACTGATGGCCATCTCGTTTAAGAGGCATCCTCTGACACAAAACGGACGCAGGTCAGTAAATCCGTTTACTCATCGCATTATATTAGTGGCGCCTGAAGCACCAGAGACTAAGTCTAGGCCTGCAATTAATTATCTATTTAGTTAGGACTTTCATGTTTGGCAGGCTTAACAGAATTCTTCTGCGGCACAGTATTTACTTGCAGGCTCTGCTGTGTGCGCCATTGGCTAGGTTTGTTCTCTTTTGCTGGACAGCATCGACTTGCAGACTCTGCTGAGTGCGCCACCGCGATAGGTCTATCCAACCGTACAGGCACAATGACTGTGGGCCCGGGGTATAAGAACTTTGGTGCACCTTCACATTGTTGTGTTTATATTACTGTTTTAGTAAAGTTTCTGTTTTTGCACAAAGCTGTGTGTTGTCACTTCCCTCGTCTGTGACCCACCCCGGTTCATGGTCTTACATCACATCCAGGGCCTCCCAGGTGACGTCTCCTCCAATGTAGATCTTCTCTGTCATCATTGTCTCCATTTGGTCCATACATCTTCACTCAGCCGCCTCATCTCTGAGTGTGACACACAGACATCTTACACTGAACCAAAATATAAATGCAACACTTTCGGTTTTGCTCCCATTTTGCTTGAGCTGAACTCACAGATCTGAAGCATTTTCAACATACACAAAAGACCTATTACTCTCAAATATTGTTCACAAATCTGTCTAAATCTTTGTTAGTGAGCACTTCTCCTTTGCCGAGATAATCCATCCCACCTCACAGGTGTGGCATCACACGACCGTCACCTAGAAGCTGAAAACATCCCAGTTCTTGCATGGCCAGCATACTCACCGGACATGTCACCCATTGAGCATGTTTGGGATGCTCTGGATCAGCGTATACAACAGCGTGTTCCAGTTCCTGTCAATATTCTGCATTTTCGCACAACTATTGAAGAGAAGTGGATCAACATTCCACAGGCCACAACCTGATCAACTCTCTATGCGACAGAGATGTGTTGCACTGCGTGAGGCAAATGGTTGCCACACCAGATACTGACTGTTTTTCTGCCCCCCCGGAAGGCTAAACTGTGCACATTTCAGAGTAGCCTTTTATTGTGGGCAGTCTAGGGCAATATTCATGCTGTCTAATCAACACCTTGACATGCCGCATCTGTGAGGTGGGATAGATTATCTCGGCAAAGGAGAAGTGCTCACTCACACAGATTTAGGCCTCTTTCACATGGGTGAGTTTTCCGCGTGGGTGCAATGCGTGAGGTGAACGCATTGCACCCGCACTGAATCCGGACCTATTCATTTCTATAGGGCTGTGCACATGGGCAGTGATTTTCACGCATCACTTGTGCGGTGCGTGAAAATCGCAGCATGTTCTATATTGTGCGTTTTTCACACAACACAGGCCCTATAGAAGTGAATGGGGATGCGTAAAAATCGCAAGCATCCGCAAGCAAGTGCGAATGCGGTGCAATTTTCACGCACGGTTGCTAGGAGATGATCGGGATGGGGACCCGATCATTATTATTTTCCCTTATAACATGGTTATAAGGGAAAATAATAGCATTCTTAAAACAGAACGCATAGTACAATAGGGTTGGAGGGGATAAAAAATAATATATAAAATTAACTCACCTTAATCCACTTGTTCGTGCAGCCCGGCTTCTCTTCTGCCTTCATCTATGAGGAAAAGGACCTGTGGTGACGTCACTGCGCTCATCACATGGTCCATCACATGATCCATCACCACAGGTCTTTTACCCAGGTCCTGAAGAGAGAAGACAGAAGAGAAGCCGGGCTCCACGAACAAGTGGATTAAGGTGAGTTTTATTTTTCTTTAACCTCTCCAGACCTATTTTACTATGCATTCTGTTTTAAGAATGATATTATTTTCCCTTATAACCATGTTATAAGGGAAAATAATACAATCTACAGAACACCTAACCAAAACCCGAACTTCTGTGAAGAAGTTCGGGTTTGGGTATCAAACATGACGATTTTTCTTACGCGCGTGCAAAACGCATTACAATGTTTTGCACTCACGTGGAAAAATCACGCATGTTACCGCAACGCACCCGCACCTTTTCCCGCAACGCCCGTGTGAAACCAGCCTTAGACAGATTTGTGAACAATCTTTGAGAGTAATGGGTCTTTTGTGTATGTAGAAAATGGTTCAGATCTTTGAGTTCTGCTAATGCAAAATGGGAGCAAAACCGAAAGTGTTGCGTTTATATTTTTGTTCAGTGTAGCTTCCTCCCTTCTCTATCATCATCTCCCAACCTGGAGTCCCCACAGTGTTAGGGCTCATACACACGACCGTGTGCTGGCCGGGCCCGTGATGCGGACCGCAAATTGCTTGAATGGGGTCCGCAATCTGCATCCAATGGTCCACACCGCAAAAAAGTAGTGCATGCACTACTTTTTCGCGGTGTGGAGGCACGGACAGAAAACCCACAGAAGCACTCCGTAGTGTTTCCATGGGCTTCCGATTCATGCCTCCGTTCCGCATCTTCGTGATTGCAGTCCCATTCAAGTGAATTCAAGTGAGGCCTGTGTATTGCAGACCCCCTGTATGCTGCCCGCAATACGGCAATGGCCGTGTGCATGAGCCCTTATCCTGCTGCTCGCTGTGCCCCCCGATACCCCCAAATACTATCCTGAAGAAAAATGAGTGCCCCCATAGTAATAGCGCTCCTCATAGTCCCACCAATAGTAATTCCCTTCTAGAATGCCCCATTAGTAATACTGCCCCCTACAGGGCCCTAAACAGTGATAACGCTACCATGTGTTACTCCACCCCGAGGTTTCCTCCTCACACACATTCTCTCTGGCATCGTTTTCTCCCACTAAAAATATGCCAGAAAAATGTGTTTGGTTTTTTGTTTGTTTGTTTTTGCTTTCTATGTTTCTATGCATCAGTCTGGCACCGTCTGTCTTGCTTGCAGCGTTCGGGTGTCCGCCTGGCTGTGCAAACGGATCCGTCCAGAGTTACAATGGAAGTCAATGGGGGCGGATCCGTTCGAAGGTGACACAATATGGTGCATTTTTCAAACGGATCCGCCCCCCATTGACTTTCAATGTAAAGTCTGGACGGATCCGTCTGAATACAAATTGTACTTAGACTTTTTTAGTAAAATATAATGCAAATGGTTCCGTTCTGAATGGATACCATCGTTTGCATTATAGGAGCGGATCTGTCTGTACAAATACCAGACGGATCCGCTCCGAACGCAAGTGTGAAAGTAGCTTTATTGCCCTGAGTTTCATATTTTGCATAGACGTTCAGATAAGATCTGGATCTGGTGGTTTTCATAAAAAAATTAAAATAAAAAAGGAACGAAAAAACGCAATAAACAGCAAAAAAACATCACATAAAAACATTGGCCTAATTTATTACAACCAACAGCAGGACTTATAAAACCACAAGCGGGAAAAAGCGATGTTTGAATTAACATTGAAATAATTGGGAATTTATCTTTGGTGCTAAATGTCAGTGAAAATCCATAACAAAAATCTGTCATGTGAACATTCCCCTAATCTACAGGAGCCACCGGCGGATTGTGTCTGCACTCCAGTCCAGGAGTTGTCAGCCAGGCCAGGTTGTCAGGCTCTCCTGTAGGCCCCAGGTGTGCTGGATCAGCAGCCATTCCTCCCTATATAAAGGTGATGATGGAGTCTGGGGCCCCTCAGTGCAGATTGGCCCTTGTGCTGGAGCGTCACATCCCAGGATGGCGCTATCAGATGCTGAGAAGGCGGCTTTGGAGCCCTTGTTTGTGAAGATTAACGCTGACGCTGAGAAGATTGGAGGTGAAGCCATGGAAAGGTGAGCGGCAGAGCCAGATAGTCACTGCTACAAGGGGCTGGGAAGGAGGAGCTGATACATTGTTACACCTGGAGCTCCGCCCCCTGCACTACATGCAACAATGTATCCGATTTGCTAGGAACCTTCCAAACTACAGTCCAGAAACAGAGCTGTTTATCTCAGTGGGGGAGGGGGATATGCTGCATGTCCATATGGATCTAAGGCTACCTGCACGCATTGTAGATTGGGGGGGGGGGTGAAAAATGAAAATGTGATCGAGGTTTAAGGTTGGTTTCACACAATGTGTTGAACTCGTAGCATGTGTCTGCTAGAGCTCACGTCTTGACCTATGTAGCACTGATAGGATCACATAGCATTATATTGATTTATTAAGCTGTGTAACCCTTGGTGTTCTAGAATGTATTGGATGACCTTGACAAGTGAGTTCAGTACGTTAAAGTCAGTGTCTGCAAGAGCACCCGTCCTGACCTCCCAACACTGACGGGGGGTCGCATAGGGTTATGTAACCTTTGAATTGGACAATGCAGTCAATGCATTGTCCAATTCAAAGTTTACATAGCAGAATAAATCAATATAAGGCCTCATGCACACGACCGTTGTGTGCATCCGTGGCCGTTGTGCCGTTTTCCGTATTTTTTATTTTTTTTCGCGGACCCATAGACTTTCAATGGGTCCATGGAAAAATCGGAAAATGCACCGTTTTGCAGCAGAGACCATGATCCGTGTATCCTGTCCGTCAAAAAAATGTGACCTGTCCTATTTTTTGGGACGGACAACGGTTCACGGACCCATTCAAGTCAATGGGTCCGTGAAAGAACACGGATGCACACAAGATTGGCATCCGTGTCCGTGATCCGTGGCCGTAGGTTACTTTCATACAGACGGATCCGAAGATCCGTCTGCATAAAAGCTTTTTCATAGCTGAGTTTTCACTTCGTGAAAACTCAGATCCGACAGTATATTCTAACACAGAGGCGTTCCCATGGTGATGGGGACGCTTCTAGTTAGAATATACAACGAACTGTGTACATGACTGCTGCCTGGCAGCACCCGATCTCTCGTGATCCGTACAATTAACCCCTCAGGTGCTGCATTTCATTGGTGGCCAGTGCGCCCCCCCCCCCCCCCCTCCCTCCCTGTATTGTAATGATAACATTGGTGGCACAGTGTGCGCCCGCCCCCTCCTCCTCCCTCTATTGTTTTAATACATTGGTGGCAGTGTGCGCCCCCCCTTTCTCCCTCTATTCTTTTAATACATTGGTAGCAGTGTGCAGCCTCCCCCCCCCCCCCCCCCAGATCATTGGTGGCAGCGGAGTTCCGATCGGAGTCCCAGTTTAATCGCTGGGGCTCCGATCGGTAACCATGGCAACGAGGACGCTACTGCAGTCCTGGTTGCCATGGTTACTTAGCCTTAGCAATAGTAGAAGATTCATACTTACCTGCTGCGATGTCTGCGTCCGGCCGGGAGCGCCTCCTACTGGTAAGTGACAGCAATGCGCCGCACAGACCTGTCACTTACCAGTAGGAGGAGCTCCCGGCCGGACACAGAGATCGCAGCAGCCAGGTAAGTATGATGCTTTTACTCCGCTGCCACCAATGATCGGGGGGGGGGGGGCCGCACACTGCCACCAATGCTATTACAATAGAGGGAGGGAGGGGGGGGCGCACACTGCCACCAATGCTATTATTAAAAGGGAGGGAGGGGGGGGCGGGGGCGCACACTGCCACCAATGCTATTATTACAATGGAGGGAGGGGGGCGCACACTGCCACCAATGCTATTACAATAGAGGGAGGGAGGGGGGGCGCACACTGCCACCAATGCTATTATTACAATGGAGGGAGGGGGGCGCACACTGCCACTAATGCTATTATTACAATGGAGGGAGGGGGGCGCACACTGCCACTAATGCTATTACAGTAGAGGGAGGGAGGGGGGCGCACACTGCCACCAATTCTATTACAAAAGAGTGAGTGAGGGAGGGGGGGCAGGGGCGCACACTGCCACCAATGCTATTATTACAATAGAGGGAGGGAGGGGGGGGGGGCGCACACTGCCACCAATGCTATTACAAGGGAGGGAAGGGGGGTGCACACTGCCACCAATGCTATTACAAAAGAGGGAGGGAGGGGGGGGGGCGGGGGCGCACACTGCCACCAATGCTATTATTACAATAGAGGGAGGGGGCGGGGGGGCGCACACTGGCCACCAATGAGTTAAAAACAGGGGGGGGTCTGCCCCCTGCTGCCTGGCAGCACCTGCCAGGCAGCAGGGGGCAGTCATGTACACAGTTTTTTTTTGTATATTCTAACCTGAAGCGTCCCCATCACCATGGGAACGCCTCTGTTAGAATATACTGTCGGATCTGAGTTTCACGATGTAGCTCATATCCGACAGTATATTCTAACAGAGGCGTTCCCATGGTGATGGGGACGCTTCAAGTTAAAATATACCATCGGATTGGAGAAAACTCTGATCCGATGGTATAAAAGAACTCCAGACTTTACATTGAAAGTCAATGGGGACGGATCCGTTTGAAATGGTACCATATTGTGTCAACGTCAAACGGATCCGTCCCCATTGACTTGCATTGTAATTCAGGACGGATCCGTTTGGCTCTGCACGGCCAGACGGACACCAAAACGACTTTTTTCATGTCCGTGGATCCTCCAAAAATCAAGGAAGACCCACGGACGAAAAAACGGTCACGGATCACGGACCTACGGACCCCGTTTTTGCGGACCGTGAAAAAATACTGTTGTGTGCATGAGGCCTAATCCTATGCGACCCCCGTCAGTGCTGGGAGGTCAGGACGGGTGCTCTTGCAGACAGAGTTTAATGTACTGAACTTGCTAGTGTGCACCCAGCCTAAGAGGATTTTACAAGGGTTAATATTTCTCTCCTGTGATGCTGTTTGAGGGGTGGTGGTAAAGGCGGAATATAAATAGATCAGTTAAAGAGGACCTTTCATCAGTTTAGCCCTAGTCTAATTATGGCCTTACCTTTTTATAGGGCTGCCCCCCTCCTTCTCCTCTGTTCCTCCGCTCTTGGCCCCGTTGATTTCAGCGCCTTTTATATTATAATGAGCTGACTCTGTTATACTAGGCAGAGACTCGCAGTATCGCTGGGGGTGGTTGTCTTCTCCCTGGCTCTGAGCACATCCAATCGGAGCGCACCACTCTTGGCCAGGGAGAATGAGCTCTAATTGGATGTGCTCAGAGCCAGGGAGAAGAGAATCGCCCCCAGCGATACTGCGAGTCTCTGCCTAGTATAACCGAGTCAGCTCATTATAATATAAGGCACCAAATCAATGGGGCCATGAGTGGACGAACAGGGGGTCTTTGGAAGAAAGTGCCATGGCATCAGTGGGGGCCACCCTATAAGGTAAGACCATAATTAGACTATGGCTAAACTGATGAAAGGTCATATGATCCTTATTAGAGGGGTTTTCCAGGATTTTTTATCCTGTTTTGCAGAGCGGCTCTACTCTTGTCTAAGTTCTATCTGGTATTGTATTTTTATTCAAATGGATAGGGCAGGGGCAGGCAACCTCCGGCACTCCAGGTGTTGTGAAACTACAACTCCCAGCATGCACACTTGCTCTGCTCTTCTCCTAACTCCCATAGAAATCAATGGAGCATGCTGGGAATTGTAGTTTCACAACAGCTGGAGTGCCGAAGGTTGCTGACCGTTGGGATAGGGCAAAGCTGTAATACCAGATATGTCCTGTGGGTGAGTGGCGCTGTTTCTGTTAATGGTTAACAACCCGTTTGGTGTTTAAATGGGATGAACATAGACAGGAAAAAAAAATGATTAAAGTGGGTTGTACAGGATTGGAAAAAAACATAGCTGCCTTCTTATAATAAAAAAATGGCAATACCAGACACCATCATGGATGGTTGATGTGCTACTTTTGCATGAAGGCAGCCATGTCTTCCTAATGCTGTCACTCTGTTGACCCTCAGGAATTTTTATTTTATTTTTTGCCCACTTCACTGTCTGGACACTATAAATTTCTTTGGTACATCTGTGGGGTAGACATGTTCTCCTATGACCTCTTTCCTCAGTCTCTTCCAGCACCATCCAGACACCAAGTCCCACTTCACTCACATGGATGTGACCCCCGGCAGTCAGGATCTGAAGACACATGGAGGGAAGATCATCCACGCCATTAATGATGCCCTCAACCACTATGGAAATTTGCAGGAGAACTTGGCCACACTACGGGAGCTGCACACCAACAAGCTGAAGCTCAGTGTGGACACCATCAAGGTGAGGAGCAGATCTGTCCAGTGGTATACATAGTCTGCCACATTTTTTGAAATGGTGCCACTCTTGTCCATGGTGGTATCTGGTATTGCAGTTCTTCCTTACTTTCAATGGCTGAGCTGTAGAACCAGACACAACCCATGGACAACTGTGGAGCCATTTCTGTCAAATACATACACCCCCATCCTTCTAAGAATTGTGGTGTTGAGCATGCACTGACTCCATCATCCATCCCCAGCTGCTGTGTGGTTGTCTCCTGGAGGTCATCGGCAAGCATTTCCCGGATGTGGAGAAGTCTGCCTGTGAAAAGTTCCTCAATGAGGTTGCAGTTGCCCTGATCTCCAGCTGACCGGGAGGCATCTTCCTCAGATCTGTCTGTCTCCTGTAACAAGCGTCTGTCCTCCATGATACTGGTGACTGCTCCATGACCTGGGATCTCCATTATCTGTAATAAATATTATATACTTGTACATCCCGTCTCCTTCGGCTTATTTTAGTTTGAGCTTCTGTAATGGTCTATTTGGTCAATGGTGTGTACATCAGAATCCAGTAGATTATGGAGCTGGGGAGGAAGGAATGATGTCACAGGGTGTAAGAGGTGTAGAAGACATGAATGGGGTTGTCTGACTCCTATTCTATTATGGAGAATTCCCCCAACTTTAATCTGTGTACATTAGAGGACCTGCTCCATCTGTTATGTTTTAAGATCATTGATTAGTGTGCTGGTGTAATACTTCATGTCTCCAGTGGCGGTGCTGTAGGGAAACACTTCAGTTTCTCTCTGATTACAGCTGATCCTGGGTTAAGGTAAGGTGGTTCTTCCATCTAAAAAAAAAAAATTATTTTTAAGCTCCATCTCATCCTGACATATCTGTGTAATACATGCATTCCTGTAAAATAAGTGTAGGATAATCTGTGCTTTAAATTCTTGCTTATGCTGTGTTTTTTTACTAGGAATGTATGAATCAGTAATTGAGTATTTAGAGCCCATCCCCAATCATAGTGTCGGGCTGTGTAGACATGTGGAATGTCAATGCTCAATAGCTAACTTATTTCCATTATTAACCTAGGAATGAGTACTCCAGCCTTTCCCCGTGCTGTAGTCAGGGAGTTCTGTTTGCTTGGTATACACCACAAAATGGCATAATCAGAAAAACGAATATTTTTATTGGAAATGTATTAAAAATTGAGAGCCCTAACTATTATAAAGGCTGATATGGGAAGGTGGGAGAAGGGGAGCCTTATGTGTAGTGATGACCGAAGTTTTAAAAAATTTGATTCAGCTGCTTCATAGTTAATATGGTTGAAAAATACATGGGGTCTATCAAGTTGAACTGAAGCATATGTGGGGATGCGAATCCTAGAAGGAAGTGAGACTCAGATTTCTACGCATTTTCATAAGCATTAATGTCATTTTACATTTAAGAATTCATCTAAACCCTTTTTAAAACTGTCCACTGTTCCTGCTGTGACCACGTCCTGAGAGTCTATTCCACAGATTGTTCTTACAGTAAGGCCTCATGCACACGACCGTGCTGTTTTTTGCGAACTGCAGATCCGCAAAAAAGGGAAGCCGTCCATGTGCCTTCTGCAATTGTAGAAATGCCTATTCTTGTCCGCAAAACGGACAAGAATAGGATTTCTTTTTTTTGCATGGCCACGGAATGTAGCAACAGATGCGGACAGCACACGAAGTGCTGTCAGCATCTTTTGCAGCCCCCATTGAAGTGAATAGGTCTGCATCTGAGCCGCCAAAACAGCGGCTCGGATGCAGACCCAAACAACGGCCGTGTGCCTGAGGCCTAAAGAAGTTGATGCTTCTTGAGACTGAACTTTATCTTCAGTCGGAGGCAGTGACCCCTTGTCTTTTGAGGGCATTTTACATTGGACAGTTCACTTTTAATGGCCCATTTATTTGTATAGGTTAATGTCCCACCTTAGACATCTCTTCTCATGACTAAATACATTTAATTCTTTTTATCTTCATAACTAAGACCCTCCATGCCCCTAGCAGTTTAGTCGCTCTCCTCTGTACTTTTTCCAGCTGCAGGGTGTTTTTTTTTTTTTTCTATGGACTGGTGCCCAGAACTGAACTGCATATTCCAGATGAGGCCGCACCAGCGCTTTGTAAAGTGGTAATATTACATCTAGAGATGAGCGAGTTTTATATTTTGAAATTCATTCACTGGTAAAAAGTGAATTTTGTTATGGATTCCGTTACCACGGACCATAAGGCAAATTTTATGATAGAATGCCTCTAAAGGCACTATGGTGGTAACTAATACCTAGTGTTTCTTAAACAGTAACACTTCCAACAAGCTCTGCATCATTAGACATTACCAGATCCAACAGATCATCGCCCCTAGTGAGAGCTTCTACAGACTGGCCCATAAAGTTGTCCTGCAGCAAGTTGAGGAATCTTCTCCCCTTTTGTGGTTGAGGCAGAACCATGACCCCAATGTCTGGGAAGTTGAAATCTCCCATTATGACCACTGTACCAGCCTGTGCAGCCCACTCACTGAAATTTGGTTCAATGCAAAGTACTTCGTCGTGAATCATGTTCCATTGTATGAAGCACAAGGAAGGGGAACAGCGATGGCTCCTGCCCCCTTTGTTGAACCCCTCAGATACTGTGTTCAATGCTGATCGTGGCATCTGGGGGCACGTTGAGGCCTTTCAGGGTTTGAAAAAGTACATACTCTCCTCATCCATTTGATAACGGAGAGGCTGTCGTGGCCTTCTTGATTGAAGAAAACTCTCCAAATATCGACACATGCTGATGTGATGTCATTACGCTGGGCAGATGCAATGATGTCATCACTGACGTCAATGCGCCCAAGATTTGGACCTATGGGCAGATAATCTATTCTTGCCCCTGTCCCATGCAGCTGCGTAGTGGAGGTGGAGCAAGTGCCCTCAAACATATGCTAAGCTATGGGCAGTTAACGCGCTATTATTCCACCACAAAGTACTGCGCCTACGCCAGAAGACCAAGTGATTTACAACCTCTTAAATATCTGGTGGTACCAATACCTCGTACCATTTATTTGTTTCCTGTGTATACCAGGAGTAGCTGGAGTCTAAAGCCTCATTCACACGTCGGTGTTCTCCACGGACAGCACACGTCCCCATTCATTTTACTGTCTGTATTCACACACCAGTGTTTTAGCACTGTCTGTGGGTCGGTGTTTTTAGCACGGATGCATGCTCTATTTTGTCTGTGTTCATGGATTCATCACGCCCATTATAGTCTATGGGCCCGTTAAAACCATGGATGCAACACAGATCTGTTGCATCTGTTTTTTTTACGGATCATTAGGAAGAGATGCTTTAAAAATAATCTTGCAGCTGTGCAGGGTCGGTGAACACAAATGGCACAAGGACCCTTTAAGGACAGCTTCACGGATACATCACTGACCACTTTCTCACGAATTAGAGCACGGACACAGACGTGTGAATGAGGTTTAACACTGGGCATTAGTACCCCTCTGACAGATGACCACCTCCAGGACACATTGCTGTAAATATTTGACTTGTGGAGGGAGCCTAGGTGTCACATACACTGACGATGTTTTTTTACGCTGTCATAAATTAGGTGATACTATGGCAGTACATACCCCTGCCGAATAAACTGAACCAGCCCCTGGCTGGAGTACGGACTATACCTACTGTTGCCAGGTGTAAAATTAGTACATTTGCCAGGCCGGAGTTCTGGTGTAGTTCTACGGTCTCCGCTCTGCCCCCATTAGGCCAAACTGTTGAAAACCAGTCGTGCAACTGAATATTAAAAAAGGGTCTTGCAACATGTTTTTCACAAAAAAAAAAGCTGCAAAGCCCTTAGTAAATGTGCCCCACATTTTCTAATGGCTTTGCAACTTTTTTTAGGTGAAAAAATGTTGCAAGTCTGTTTTTTTTTTTTTTAATATTCAGTTGCACGACTGTCTGTTCTTTGTTCTTTTGAAGCGGCAAAAAGATAAAAATGCAGGTACATGGGTGAAAAACTCCAGAGCATGCTACAATTTGAAAAAAAAAGTTATTGACCCTAAAAACAAGCCTCATGAGTGAATAATCAACACAAAAACATATGTCAGAAAAAAAACCATCTAATTGTTTCACAGTTTTCTTTGTGGGTGTTTTTTGCCTTTTTTTTGTTGGTAGTTTTCATGGCCACCTTTTTATATAAAAAAAAAACAAAACAAAAAAAAAAAACAGCTCCATGTGGCATGGAAGTCTATAGGAAATATTAAATGCTTGACAAACAGGCATTTTGCAGGAAAAAAAAAACTCCAGTTGTTAGCTGAAGGTCTATGGGAATTATAAAATACAGGGCCGACAAGTGTTTTGGGGTCTAGTGGTATTTTAACTTTTTTCTTTTAAATTTGGGTGGTATTTATTTTTTTTATATTTTTTTTTTTCAGGCACTTTTCCATTCCATCATCTTTTCTACGGAGAAAAAGAAACCGTTGAATAAATGCAATTCACATGTGCCTGAAGAGAAAAAAAAACTTAAAAATTACAACATAACATACCACATACTGCGGCAGTGGCAAAAATGTTGCTGTAGTCAGCACAAGGAGCAGTGCAACTATTAGGAGAATTGGGTACCCAGATGTAGAAATGGCCGAGTTGTATAGGGTGGCCTAAAATGTCCCTTTATGTTGTGAGTGTCACGGTGCTCCTACCTGGATATGGTTGGACCCCAGGCATTGGCTCTGAAGCAGACAAATAGGGGGGAATAGTTGAGTTCAGACCTTGTGGTTAAGTTAAATAGCAGCTTTACTTTGCTAAACTTTCATCAGACACAATCTTCAAACTCTGTCTTGGTCCCATCAGGCTTTGGCATTACAACTCTGGCAGGCAAACTCAACTATGCTAAATCTGTTGCTCTCTAGCTCTGCTGACAGGCTTGCTGTATAATTTAGCTGCTTCTTTGTGCTGCAACTTCTCTCTTTGTAGTCTGTCTCTTAATTAGGCCAGGGAACTATCCTCCTGGCTCCTGAGGCTCTAAGCTGTGGCCTCCATATCCAGCAGAGCTGAAGGTGCTCTGGCTGGCTTGGCTTCGTTTGGGCACGTCCAGCAGAGACCTGATCTATAAAACGGTCATGTTACTTTACCCAAACGGTGAACACCATAAAAATAAAAAATTAAAAACTATGATGAAATTGAAATTTTGCCCACCTTACTTCCCCAAAAAGTTAATAAAAGTGATCAAAAAAGTTGTATGTACTCCAAAATTGTAACAATCAAACCGTCATCTCATCCCGCAAAAATCATACCCTACCCAAGATAATCGCCCCAAAACTGAAAAAACTATGGCTCTTAGACTATGGAAACACTAAAACATGATTTTTTTTGTTTCAAAAATGAAATCATTGTGTAAAACTTACATAAATAAAAAAAAGTATACATATTGGGTATCGCCGCGTCCGTATCGACCGGCTCTATAAAAATATCACATGACCTAACCCCTCAGATGACCACCGTAAAAAAAAAAAAAGAAACGGTGTAAAAAAAGCAATTTTTTTGTCATCTTACTTCACAAAAAGTGTAACAGTAAGCGATCAAAAAGTCATATGCACCCCAAAATAGTGCCAATAAAACCGTAATCTCATCCCGCAAAAAATTAGACCCTACTTGAGATAATCGCCCAAAAACTAAAAAAAAATATGGCTCTTAGACTATGGAGACACTAAAACTTTTTTTTGTTTTAAAAATTAATTCATTGTGTAAAACTTACATAAATAAAAAAAATTGTATACATATTAGGTATCGCCGCGTCCGTGACAACCTGCTCTATAAAATTACCACATGATCTAACCTGTCAGATGAATGTTGTAAATAACAAAAAAAAACAGTGCCAAAAAAGCTATTTCTTGTTACCTTGCCGCACAAAAAGTGTAATATAGAGCAACCAAAAATCATATGTACCCTAAACTAGCACCAACAAAACTGCCACCTTATCCCGTAGTTTCTAAAATGGGGTCACTTTTTTGGAGTTTCTACTCTAGGGGTGCATCAGGGGGGCTTCAAATGGGACATGGTGTCAATAAAACCAGTCCAGCAAAATCTGCCTTTCAAAAACCGTATGGCATTCCTTTCCTTCTGCGCCCTGTCGTGTGCCCGTACAGCAGTTTACGACCACATATGGGGTGTTTCTGTAAACTACAGAATCAGGGCCATAAATAATGAGTTTTGTTTGGCTGTTAACCCTTGCTTTGTAACTGGAAAAAAAATATTAAAATGGAAAATCTGCCAAAAAAGTGAAATTTTTAAATTGTATCTCTATTTTCCATTAAATCTTGTGCAACACCTAAAGGGTTAACAAACTTTGTAAAATCAGTTTTGAATACCTTGAGGGGTGTAGTTTCTTAGATGGGGTCACTTTTATGGAGTTTCTACTCTAGGGGTGCATCAGGGGGCTTCAAATGGGACATGGTGTCAAAAAAACAGTCCAGCAAAACCTGCCTTCCAAAAACCATATGGCGCACCTTTCACTCTATGCCCCGCTGTGTGGCCGTACAGTAGTTTACGGCCACATATGGGGTGTTTCTGTAAACGGCAGAGTCAGGGCAATAAAGATAGTCTTGTTTGGCTGTTAACCCTTGCTTTGTTAGTGGGAAAAAATGGGTTAAAATGGAAAATTAGCCAAAAAAATGAAATTCTCAAATTTCATCCCCATTTGCCAATAACTCTTGTGCAACACCTAAAGGGTTAACGAAGTTTGTAAAACCAGTTTTGAATACATTGAGGGGTGTAGTTTATAGAATGGGGTCATTTTTGGGTGGTTTCTATTATGTAAGCCTCGCAAAGTGACTTCAGAGCTGTAGTGGTCCCTAAAAATTGGGTTTTTGTAAATTTCAGAAAAATTTCAAGATTTGCTTCTAAACTTCTAAGCCTTGTAACATCCCCAAAAAATAAAATCCTTCCCAAAATAATTCAAACATGAAGTAGACATATGGGGAATGTAAAGGCATCACAATTTTTAGGGGTATTACTATGTATTACAGAAGTAGAGAAACTGAAACTTTGAAATTTGCAAATTGTTCCAAATTTTTGTTAAATTTGGTATTTTTTGGTGCAAAAAAAAATATTTTTTTTAACTTCATTTTACCAGTGTCATGAAGTACAATATGTGACGAAAAAACAATCTCAGAACGGCCTGGATAAGTCAAAGCGTTTTAAAGTTATCAGCACTTATAGTGACACTGGTCAGATTTGCAAAAAATGGCCTGGTCCTAAGGTGTAAAAAGGCTGTGTCCTTAAGGGGTTAACTTGCCTTTATTAACTTGCTCTCGGTTCACAAATTGCCGTAGTCGTCAGGATCCGCTTATCAGAATAGACGGCGACGCACCCGTTAAGGGGGATGGTGCTGGAGGAGGAATTCCGGCAGGGGCTTTAATGAGTCAGTTAGCTAAATTTGATGGCAATAATATGTCTGAGTGTGTGGGTGGAACAGATACGAATGGTACAGCGAATGTACCAGACCGCACCAGAAGTACTAGTAGAGCTAGCCATATTGACATTACAAGGGGATGCTAAGACTACGGTGATATTGCGGCCATTCAAACTAAGACAGACATTTGAGCAAGTGGTCCAATATATAGAAACCATATATGGAGAACACGCATTGCTGGGGTCCCTGCAGGCTCAGTTCTTCCAGAGAGTACAACAGGAGAATTAAATTCTCCCCCAATATGCGAATACTGTTCAAGAACTGCTCCTAAATATTCAAGGGAAGGACAGAGGGGGTTGCCGGCCTTCTGTAACCCTGATCGGACTCTCCGTTACCAGTTTGTCCTGGGGATCCATGACGGCATTTTGACTGTTACTATGCAGGACTTTATACGACGAGAGACTGATGCTAAATTTCATGACGTACATGTAGAGGCCATCTCACGTGCCGATAGTATGGTCCTGAAGCCTCAGACCGCAGTTGGTGTCATTTTGTCACAGGGGGCTAGCTCTGACCCAGAAACAGTAGAAAAAGGGACGATTAAAGAAATTCTCACAGTAAGGCTACATGCACACAACCGTTGTGTGCAATTTGCGGAACGGCACGGGCAGCCATTGATATAACTGCCTATTCTTGTCCGTAAAGCGCGGGCAAGAATAGGATATGTTATTTATTTTTTTTGCGGACCATGGAATGGAGCAACTGATGCGGACAGCACATTGAGTGCTGTCCGCAGCTTTTGCGGCCACATTGAAGTGAATGGGTCCGCACCCAAGCCACAAAAACTGCGGCTCGGATGTAGACCAAAACAACGTTCGTGTGCATGAGGCCTTACCGGGATGATTGACATGGGTTCCCAAGTAACGACCCTAAGTAGAGACTATTATGAACGGTACTTCCGGCGACATGTAGAATATAATCCCCATACATTCGTACGAGTGATCGCAGCTAACCAGCTACCAGTCCCGGTGGTGGGAGTGGCCTGGATGAATGTCCGGCTATGTAGTCAAGATCTAAGGAAGAAAGGCATTGTGGTGGTATGGGAGTCACATGAAGTAAAGGCCCCTGTCATTTTGGGGATGAATGTGTTAAAAGAATTGGATCAGATTCTCTTTGAAAAGAAAGGTCACGGTTATTGGAAAGAAACCACCACCCACCGGCCTGCTCAAACAGCATTCCAGAGGCTGATCCGGACATGTGGCTTATAGAAAAGTTCACATGCACACCGTCCACTGGCTCGAATTTCAGTCCCTTTGCATACAAAAGTTACATTGCCACCCAGTCGGGAGATGATGGTGTCCATGCCTGTAGGCACCTGTCGGAAACTAGAAGGCATAGCTGTGTTGGTAGAACCACTGCAGGCAGATGAAGGGGGTGTTGATCCACTAGTAGCCTGTTCCTTGGCAGTAGTTCACAATTGGAGAGTACCACTCCGATGTGTAAACACCCAGGACCAGAGTGTAGACCTGACCCCAGGAAGGTTGCTGGCTAACATCTATGTGACTCCGGAGGAAGTAAGGAAAGTAACTCTGATGCAGCTGAAGCCGGCTGAATGGGATGATTGGACAATAACCGTGTCCATGGGAGAAGATGAGGGCCCCATCTCTGAATGGAATGGGTGTGCAATTCGAGAACAGATGAAGATGGAGACTTGTTCGTGTCCCCTGGAACAATTCCAGAAGGTAGATGAACTGTTGTGGGTGAAACGAGCAACCTTCGCGCATCATGATGAAGATTTTGGATGTACGACAGGGATCTACCATGAGATTCCCACAGAAGAAACCCATCCAATTAGAGAGCGCTACTGACAAATTCCTCCACAGTTGTATCAGGAAGTGAAAGAACTGTTGACTAAGATGCTGCAGGGTGGGGTCACCCGAGAAAGCCAGTCCTTGGGCAGCTCCGGTGGTGTTAGTAAGAAAAAAAAGATGTGTCCATCCTGTTTTTCATAGACTATCGGAAATTGAATGCCTGCAAATCTTAGAGTGTGTGTGTAAGTGGGGGGGATACAGTAAGTAAGAAACAGCCCAATGATGTCCCAAGTTTCATTAGTCTGTGTAAACTGTGGTAAAGTTAAATGTATATGTGTTTTCTGTGCTTCTGGTCCTTTAAGACAGCAGATATTGCAATATGATGCTGGAGTGATATGCCTCCAATGATGATGTTAGCCTGCCTGTTTTGCAGTGTGTGAAAAGAGAAGCAGGCTGTGACAAGACAGAGAGCAGCAGCCATCTTGGCAAGAAAAAGACAGGCGTATGTGCTGTATTGAAAGTGTGTGGAGATACTGGAGAACTTTCCTGAGTGGGCCCTATATCATTGTGTTATACAATGAAGGGAACACATGGTGGCCTGGTTCCTTTCATGGTATAAACTGTGGTGGAAATAAAGTGTGGTTAAATAAAGTTATTTACCGGGTGATAGGTGTCGTCCTCGGTGATCAACGATCTTTTTGGTCAGATGCAAGGCTCCTGATCTTCATTGGATGGCAGCCTAACGGACTTCAGCTGTCTTCACCTATAAAAGAAAGAAAATAATGGTATTAGCGCATTCACGGCGCTGGAGAACAAAATGTCAGGACCTGCCACATCGATCGACAAGGAGGACCTTCTAAAGGAACTTATTCTCAAGTCTGAATCTCTAAAGGGGGAGAGGAATCGCTACGCAAATGCTTAGACCTACCTCTTTCTCCCCAAGATCCGGCTCTTACATTGATTAATTTAGATTGCTGCGCAGCCCCGTGCGCGAGCACCGATGCTATAGATCCATCTCACGTCACTGGCACGCACATGCGCAGTGACAGTATTTCTTCAGCGGGACCTGTAAAAAGGAGAAGGAAAGATCGGGTGATTTTTTTCGCCCGCTCATACATCTATCAACAAGGACAAAAACAAGAAATCCTCACCGGAGCACAAAAATACAACTCATAAGAAAAAACACATCGGGTCATCTGTACCGACTCCAACTCCAACCGTCATGGCACGTTCACAGGAGAGTGAGACAACTATTACTGATGGCGGTTTGGAGACGAATGATGTAAAATCGGCTTATTCAATGATTTCCTGGAATTTATCTCTTTAAAATTATATTAATTTATATTCTCTGTTGCCATCTATAAAAGAAGTCAACAAATATGATAAAAGAGATTAAAAAATGGAGGAGGATCAGAGAAATCCGAAAAAAATAAAAATAAATTTTAACTGGATTCATGCGTTTTCCATTTACTGCACGGTTCTGGGTGAAAAATATTCAGAACAGTGCAGTAAACTATTCTATCACCTAGAGTCTATCCTTGAGGCATATAGAAACTTTGGAGGAACTCCAAGGAACACGTATGATGAAATGTTTAGTCAAAAATTAGCTGTGTATCCACATCTTGGGGCTCAAAAGATGTTGGTCTGTGGCTGAATCTCATGCTGCCAAACACATCGCACCTTTTTCAACCCCAATCAAAAAAAGGAGTTTGCTTCTCATACAACGAGAACCAATGTAGATGGGGAGTTAACTGTAAGTATAGACACGAATGCACCTTCTGTAGTGGTACCCATCCAGTTTTTAAATGCTACGCCAAATTGGGATCAGCATCAAAAGATTCTCACGGAAAAGGCGCAGACTCCTGTGAGATTAATAGAACTAATCCCATGGCTAAGTTGCTATCCAAACAAATAGATAGCTAATTTTTTAGGGTTTCTCCGATTGTTTTTTTTATTCCTAGTTTTAATGGTTCAGGTTGTACTTGTATAGATGACCTAAAATCTGTTAACCGAAATCCGAAAATAGTAAAAAAAAAAAAATCTACAAGGAAATAGAAGAAGGCAGAATCGCTGGACCTTTTTCATCACCACCTTTCGTTAATTTCCGTCTATCGCCTATTGGTCTAGTACCTAAAAAAGAATTAAACTCTTACCGCCTTATTCATCACTTATCCTATCCCAAAAACATTTCAGTAAATTATGAAATTGACAAAAATGTGGTGTCAGTCTCCTATGCTTCTTTTGACACGGCTCTAAAAATTTTAAACAAGCTAGGATCCAATACTCTATTAGCAAAAACAGATATTAAATCTGCTTTTAGATTATTGTCAATCCACCCTTCAGTTTCAACTCCTTTTAGGCTTTCAATTTCAAGGTGTATATTTTTTGACAAAGCTTTACCCATGGAATTCTGACTATCTCGTTTTTATTTCGAGTCATTCTCCACATTTGATTCTATATCAACCACCTATGAGGGGAGAAGCGATACACTATTTGGATGATTTACTTTTTTTCGGGAAAGGCGAATCAGACAATTGTATGTTTATGTTACTAAAATTCTTTAGCATGTCAAAACAATTCAACATTCCACTTGCTTCGGAAAAAACTGTTTTTCCAACCACCACGTTAACTTTTTTGGGTATCGAGATCGATACCAAGAACATGCAATTCCACATTCCCGAGAAAAAGTTATTCAAACAACATCCAATGTTTCTTTACTTCATAAGCAAAAAAACTACTTTAAAAAACTTACAATCTGTTTTGGGCTCATTAAAGTTTATTGGCAGAGTGATACCAATGGGTATATTTTTTTCAAAAAGGCTGTATGGAGCAACTAGAGGTTTAACGTCACCTTATGCTCATATTAGATTAAACAAAAACATGAAAGATGATTTATTGATTTGGTTACATTTCCTTTCCAACAAGAATTTGTTGATGCCGAGGCACTCCAATTGTTTTCGGATGCAGCGGGGTCAATAGGTTATGGAGTAGTTTTTTTAAAAAATTGGTCCGCTAGCTGCTGGCCAAAAACATGGTTTGAAAACGGATTAACAAGAAACTTTGTATTTATTGAGCTCTTTCCAGTCATGGTAGCATTAGTAATCTGGAGAACACAATTAATGAACAGAAGAATCCTTCTTCCTACGGACAATAAAGGAGTTGTATTTGCTTTAACTGCTTGTCGTCCAAGTCTGAGCATGTCAGCACTTTACTTAGAGAGATTGTTTTACTTTGTTTAGTTAATAATATCTGGCTTAAAGCTTCTTACGTACAAGGTAAAAGTAATCTAATGGCTGATGCCTTGTCTCGGCAGGACTGGCAGACCTACAAAGAGATGTTACCGGGGGCAGCAGAGGAGAACATCCCATGTCCTCAATATCTGTGGGATATTATCTCAATTCCTCATTAAGTATGTTACAAAATTCTCTTGCCAGATCTACATGGGTTTCTTATGTAGCTTCTTGGAATGTTTTTTTATTTTTTTTGTAAATTCTTTATTTAAGAAGATATTTTCAATATAGAAAGTAATAATAAGAAAGTCAAGTACAATCAAGTAGTAGCAAAATATGTTCACAGTTTGCCTTAATATACTTAAATGGACAATCCCCATTTAAGTGAGAGCGGCTGTATTGCAACTGGTTTTAGCATATAGTGATATTAGAGGATTAACAGATTATGGGGAGAAGATACAATAACTTTCAAGCAAATAGACCTTAGTTGAAGCTGAGGCATGGAGATTTTCGTAAAATGGCAATTTGCTAACATTTAGCCCTTGTATATCGAAGGTACTCTTTGATGAACAGTGAAAAAATTAACATAAGAACATAACAGTCGGATGGGTCTGAGTACGGGCCTTGTAATTTTGTAGAGGAAGTTTCACTGGTTGTCAACTAGCAGGTATATAAGTGAATATCCTATTGTATATTAAGACAAATATTGTTAGAGTGCGAGTGGCTTATACATGGACATTTAATGTATAGTATTTGGGTAAGTCAACGGTGTTTCCTCTTTACATTACTCTGAAGATATCGATTATGGTAAGTAAGGAGGTTAAGGGGAAATGACCTAACTCCGTAGGGAGTGAACCAGGCTTTAGGTCACTATGTAGGATCTATGGAATTCAAACCAAGGCTGCCAAATTTTCAGAAAGGCGTCTCTTTCAACATGTAAAGCATTATTATTAGGCCTAGACAAGTCGATCCACCTCTCTAATTGTATAGCATGTAGATAGGTCTTTAAATCGGGGAAGGATAACCCGCCGTTAGTAATTTTTCTAATGAGCAGGGGATATGCTAGGTGAGGTTTTTTGTTAGACCAAAGGAAGGTACTGAAGAGAGTGCGAAAGTCTGAGAAGTATCTGTTTGACAGCGGTAGTTGTAGACATCTTAAGGTATATAGTATCTGTGGTAAAACATAGGTGGACAGCAGGTTTTTCCTTCCTAACCATGAAAGGGAGTTTAACTGAAGCTAGAAAGGTCTTGATTTTACTGAACAAGGGGAGTAAGTAAGTCTAAAGAGATGCATGAGATTTGCTGGGATCATAATCCCTAGATGTTTAATAGCCTCTTTCGGCCACTGGAAAGAGGTATATGATTTGATCACTGTCATGTGGCTTCCCAATGCAGTGACATTAAGTATTTCGGATTTGTCATAATTGACTTTGAAATTGGAGATTTCTCCATAGTCCGAAAAAGTTTTAATTACCTCTGGAATTGCATATTTAGGGTTTGTTATAAAAAGAAGCAGATCATCAGCAAAGGCTGCCAGCGAATGAACTTTCTTATTCACTTGTAGACCCTTAATGATCTCGGAGGTTCTTAATTTACATAGGAGCAACTCCGGGGTAAGTATGAATAATGCTGGGGAGAGAGGGCAGCCCTGCCTCGTTCCGTTTGAGATATGGAAAGGCGGTGAAAGGGTACCATTAACAAGAACTCTAGCAGAGGGTTGTCTATATAACGAAAAGATGGCTGAAATAAACATGGGCGGGAAGCCAAAATGTCGCAGTGCACTATCTATAAAAACCCAGTAAACCCTATTGAATGCCTTTTCAGCATCAGTTCCCAGAAGTGTTTAGTGGGATTTTGTGTTTTTTCACGTAGTATATAGTATGTAAGACTCTGCTAACATTGTGCTTACCTTCACGCCCTTTCACAAAACCTACTTGTTCTTCGCCAATAAGTCTAGGGAGTAATTTTGCTATGCGATTACTTAGGAGCTTGGCCCATAATGTAACATCTACATTGAGTAAGGAAATTGGTCTGTAGCTGCTACATTTAGAGGGGTCTTTTCCTTCTTTAGGGATAACAGTTATGTGGGCAATTAGTGACTGCGGGGGGAGGGAGTTTCCTTTTAATAAAGAGTTGCATAAGTCCACAAATTGTGGTATTAGGATGTTTTTAAATTTCTTATAGTATATTATGGGGAAGCCATCAGGCCCTGGGCACTTTCCCGACAGTATACTTGCCAATACTTCTAACGTCTCCTCTTCCGTTACTGGGGAAAGTAGCATGTCTTTTTCGGGTTTGTTCACTTCCGGGACTTTAACTGCTTCCAGGAAGGTTTTTATTTTAGCAATATAAGGGCGGGTTGTCAGATTGTAGGTTATAAAGAGATGAGTAAAATTCAGCAAATTCCTCTGCTATTGATGGGGTATTGGTAAGATGGTGACCTTTTTGGGACTTAATGCTGGATATAAAAGCTTTTTATCTTTGTCCCTTTATCATCTGTGAAAAAAGCTTAGAGCCTCTGTCTCCATGTACATAGAACTTATATTTAGCTGATCTAAGGGCTTTAGCTGTTTTAATGTTTAATAAATCCTTCAACTGGCTTCTTAACTTAAGGATATCACTGCAGTCAGCATCTGAGGGAGTGTTTTTATTAATATTTCCTAGAGCAGTAATTTGGGATATTATAGAATCTATCCTTGCTGTCCTTTGTTTGCGCACCCAAGTTCCTAAGGATATAAGTTCTCCTCTAATATACGCCTTGTGGGACTCCCATATCATGGCTTTATCCATAAGGGGGGGTGTTGTTTAATTCCAAAAATGTTTTTAGTTTCTCCTCCAGTCTACACCTATCCTTTTCATTTTCTAGAAGAGTTTCATTGAGTCTCCATGACCATGTTTTGGGGGGGTAGACCTTTTAGCTAGCTGGATCACCAAAGAGACGGGAGCATGATCAGAGATCGTAATCTGACCAATAGTGGAGGATTTCATTCTCTCCAGTACATGGTTGGAGAGAAACAGATAGTCCAGCCCTTGATAAGTTCTATGAACAGCTGAGAAAAACGTATAATCTCTGTCTCTTGGGTGCGACAGCCTCCAGGTGTCCGAAATCTGATGGACAGACAGTGCTTTACGTAATTTGCTCATTTGTGTAGTGGAGTATTTGGGGACAGTGGAGGTGGAGTCTATGGGGTGGTCCAATACTAAGTTCAAATCACCTCCCAGTATCAATATACCCTCCCTGAAGTCTTGTAGAGATTTTAACATCTTAATTAGCTATGGTATTTGTTTGGAGTTGGGGGAATACACGTTAACTAGGGTTATTTTGTTACTAAAAAGTGTACCTTTTAAGAATAGGTACCTACTTTCCGGGTCTATGAATTGTGCCTGGGTTTGAAAAGGGATATTGGCACCTATTCCAATAGAGACTCCCCTAGAAGCTGAGAAGTGCGTGCTGTGAAACCATTTTGTGTATTGTTTAGAGAAAAGAACTGGAATATGGTTATGTCTAAAATGTGTTTCTTGTAGGAACAGCAGGTCTGCCCTCTCTCTCCTGAGCATTTGGAAGACCTGGCTTCTTTTTTGAGGAACATTAAGTCCATTGACATTTAGTGAGGTTATCTTTAGAGGATCCATGAGGTATAAGTGGTTTCAAAGGAATACAAGAAGCTACATCCCAGTAAAACATGTGTTTCCGGAAACAAGACCCATTCTGAGGAACTATATACAGAATGTTGTAAGTACAAAATTGAGCATATGAGTGCTCAATTAAACAGTAGCATGGAATAGAAACCTCCTGTGAGGGAGGACGTAGAAGAAGGGAGAGGGTTATGAAAGGAAAGGAATATTGCAGAGAAATATAAAGAAGAGCAAAAGAATAAGAATAGATGTGAGGGTGGAGAAACTGTGAGGTACACAAAGCCTATGTGAGCCCCCACAGCACTTAGCTTATTAGGACATTCCAGGGGGAGAGGGGGAGAAAAGCAGGCATCAAACGCATTATGTTTCAATATCTTCTCCCCCCCAGCGCCACTCAATGGGTTCCCACAAAGGAAACAGCTGAATCGCCGATTCCTTCCATGGACAAATCCTCTAACTCAGTAGAATGGAGAAAAAAAAAAAAACAAACAGTAATGTTAGAGAGACCAAGCACAGTATAGTATACACATTCTCTTAACCAGCAGAAGGGATGAGAGGTCTCCGTGCATTCCCACTTCCTCTTTGCCCAGGACATAGTATACCATGAAGCTATTACATATACAGGAATAGATGATATCTATCGCCACCTAGCTCGCAGCAAATGGGGTGGTATAAAAGGACATCCTTTGCCCGGTTTATAGGTTGCAGTATAGGTTAAATAGTGGGCAGAAGACAACTATATAGGCAATGGTATTAGTGAGGCAAACACTCAATAAATGAGATTGGGAACAGTATACCATACATATATGCCATACATATTAGAACTTATTAGGGCATGGTGGAGATCTAAACAGGTATGGTGTTACCGGTACTCTGTCCTAGGGGACAGACAGAAGAACAAATTAAGGTGGAATTTCACCCTCAAGTGTCTTTAAGCTCTGCTTGGCGTTTCTTTGCTTGAGGGGATTTAAACTTCTTGGCGACTCGCTGTCACGGCTGAGGATGGGGAAAACCCTCAGCCGTACGGTATCAGAAGGTGGATGGTCAATGCCAGGACAGGAATCAGGGAGCAGGTCACCTCCTACACATCCCTAATTATGACCCTGTCTCCTATCTGTATGAGCCAACCCTGAAGGTAGGAGGGCTCATACTCCGGAACCTGATATTCCTGCTAACCCTCAGGGTGGCCCTGGACTAGGAGCAGGGTAAGAAGACCTGTTCCTCCTAGACACGGAGGAACTGGAGTCTCACTGGCCAAGCTACAAAGAAAGGGGAACATGAACAGACATATGGCAATGACAGGTAAGTGAGACTAGTACCACACTTACCTGCCACAGACACACAACCTGGAACCCACGTGCAAGTGCTGCTGTCCACAAACAACACAAAGGACACCGCACACACAGACATCACACGGGAACCAAGGAAACCATATTCTGCAATAAATAAAGACCAAACAAACATCTTCTAAACACCATACATAAACCTATGACCACAAGGGTGGCCCCCACTAGCAGATTGAATACACAGGAGGCTGCTCCAGCTAACCATGGCTGAAGTACCCCTCAGACAAGTGATATTCACTGAGGCTTTATAGGCCCAAGTAGCCACACCCAACAGACACACCCAGTGTTCACACACACAGAAGGGAATTAACCCTTCCAACACAAGGCAAGGGAAGACGGCCACTTAAAGGGGAATACACACATAAACAAACACACTTCACCTGTTGCCGCGGGTAATGGCATGCGTGGCAATCATGTCCTGGGGATCAGCCATAGGGCTGAGACACTGCCACCACATGCACACAACGCCACACATTGCCACGGGCAACCAAGTAAAGGTAAGTGTCACAAAACATACCACTGGCCGTGACACTCGCCAGTCCTCAACTGCAGGCAAAGACGGCATTTTCAGATTTCCGGCTAGAGGTAGCCATGAGGGAATGTCCAGGGGTTCCATTTGCAGGGCATCCCAGATTTTGAAAAGGTCATCCAGATGTCTGATTATGACTTGTTTTCCGTTTATGGTGGTACATAGGCCAATTGGAAAAAGCCAGTGCAGGGGGTGTCTTATCTCCCTGAGGAGATCTGTTAGCGGCGGGGCATCTGGCGGTGGCTTGGGCCTCAGGGCCCTATGAGCTCTTTCAATGACTACTTCCTCTGCCCTCTCTTGGCCCAGTAATGAAGAAAAGATCTGACTGACCGTAGGGAGAATGTCTTCCTTCTGGATGCTTTCTGGGATGCCCCTGATGCGTAGATTCTTTCTCTGGCTCCTGGTCTTCCAGGTGCAGGAAAGCTGTGTTCATCTGTTCACGGACCTCTTCAACATTGGTCTGTAGTGCACGGCTATGTTTAGTTAGCGCAACGTGCGAATCCTCTAAGGCTGCTACTCTGTGCCCAGTTTGTTTAATTTCTGTCTTAATAGCCGAAAGTTCTTTCAGGACAGGTTCAAAAGCGAGGGCCAGAGACTCCTTGAGGAAGGCTCTAGTGATTGGTATCGAGCCTTGTTCGCTGTGTGTCTCAGACATGGCGTATGAACCTTCGTCATCAGAGTCTTCTGTGTAATTCAGAGCAGCGGCGGCTTCCTACGCCATCTTGGATCTGCCTGCCGGCAAGGACATCTTCTTTTTTAGGTATTTGTCCAGGTCAGACTGTCCTCTGGAGTGTCTTGGAGTTACATGGGTCTCCTTAGACTTATCCTTAGTAAGTTTCCCCATATTGGAGCGGAATGGGAACCTGTATATCAGCTTTGTTTAAGTGCTGCTGTGAGGAGCTCTCGGGTCAAGCGGCTATTTCCTGACGCAGCTAGCTCCGCCCCCCAGCTTCTTGGAATTTGTGGAAAACTTACTGTACGGCTACCAATACTGAAAAGTTCTCTTTTTAAATACTCTAAATTTAATCTGTTTCATTATGGCATTGGTAGATAAAAAATTATTCGCTAATTCCATTTATCAAAAAGTCCAAAACGGATCAGAAACAGCATGGACATTGGTTAACTTTGAACTCGTTAGCTGACGCTTCTATCTGCCCGGTTTTAGCACTAAAAAAGTCGAAAGAATTACGACCTATTAATAACATACCCCCCCCCCTTCCTTTTTCACATACAGACTATACTCCAGCTACCAAATACCAGTATAACTTTGTATTTAAAAAAATGCCTGAGTAAGCTAGGCTATTCTGATTTAAAATTCTCAGCACATTCTTCAGAATTGGCGCTGCGACTTTGGCAGCTCAGCTTAACTTGGATGTTAAATCCATTAAACAATTAGGTAGATGGCAATTGGATAGGTATAAATTATAAATTAGGCCAAATTTACTAGTATCTTCGTTTTCTTTTAGGTGATCATCGAGTTATCTGGATTATAGGAAACTTTATAGTAGAGAGAGCTGAGAACAGAGCACTGGAATGACATTACGCTGTAAACCTAGGTTTAAAAACAGAGGTTACTATTTACTGGATTGGAAAAGCCGACTTAAAACTAAAGGACTTATAATTTCAATGTTTTAAAATGGCAAAAACACTTCCTACTCCTGATGTTTTTATAATCCACATGGGGAAAATGATATTGGGAGAATCAGTTCTTATAATTTTATTGCAGAATTCAAAGAAATATGGTCAGGGATAAATAAGCTTTTTCCTGATACGTTCCTTGCATTTTCAGAGATGGTACCTAGATTAAATTGGAAACATAAGAACCTATGTTTTTGGGAAAAAATAAGAAAGAAGGTTAATAGAGATCTGGAAAAATACCTGTTTTCAGCTGTTTTTTATTCATATAGGCATGAGGATATGGAAGGGTTTCTAAATGGTCTTTACTCGAGTAATTCTGTTCAGTTATCAGACATTGGTAATGATATAATTACAGTTGTTTTTCAGAATATTATTGAAACAGGCCTGCGATGCTTGGGGGATGCCATGTAATATTACATGGCGCATGGGGTAAGTGGCTCACAGTTTGAGTGGACATATGTTATATTTTGGTAAATACAGTTATAAAATGCTGGTAAATATTAGAACATCGCGGCCTTTTCAAGCCATTAGTAAAGCCTTTACAATATTAAGAATAATAAGTTAAATAAACGGTTTTAACAGTAAAAAAAAATTTGGTGTCTAATTATTATGAAGCAATGGAACATAGGCCACCATGTGCAGCCAAGCTGTATGTATTTCAGTCCAGAGGCGGACGGAGTGTAAGGAGACATGCGTTTAGTGGAGCCACGCTGATAGGACTGTGCCCAGTGGCTAATCGCTGAAGTGGACATTTTTGCTGTGAAGAGGTCAGGGGGGGTTATCATAAGGGGAAGAGGGTGGCAGCATGCCTGTGAGACACCAGGGTAGAAGCAGTGGGAGATCGGCAACCAAACGCAGGAGGGGTACACCCTGTGCTACTCAGGAGACTACCTGTGAGGATATGTGGGCAGAAGGCAAGGCGCGGCCAGGGTGATAATGTTGGCATGACGACCTTGCGTCAACACATGGAGCATCTCCCCGATGTAACTTCATTAGCGATTGGCAGCTCATGCTTTACACCTGCTGTTTGCTCAGGCCCTTTCAGGAGGCCACTTTATTTGTCAGACGCCAGGACCACAGGATGAATGATGTCATTCCACTTCTTCATGTACTGGAGGGGATGCTGACAAATCTGATTGGAGAGGGGACAGAAGATGTGGGGCCTACATCTCATGGCCACCTGAGTCCTGAGGAGGATGAACTGGCAGAGGAGGAGGAGGAGGACATAAACGCTTAGGAATTGTATACACAACTAGGTGGTTTATCTGCTCAAGCAACAGGAGAGGAGCATGAGGAGCTGGAGGGTGATGAAGATGACACAGCTGACCCCGACAGACCGTGGCAGAATGCAGTGGAGATGGAGGCAGAAAGTCCACAGATGCATGCTGTCATATTTGTGTAGTGACAGCCTCACCCTGGGTTCACACCTGAGCGTTCCTCAAACGCGCGTTTTACGCGCCTTTTTGTCGCGCGTTTTTATGCGCGTTTTTTGTAATAGTAAACGCGCGTTTGACGCGCGTTTGTGTCATTGACTGCAGTGTCCTATGGCCACAAACGCGCGTCAAAATGCCCCAAAGAAGCTCAAGTACTTGTTTGAGCGTCGGGCGTTTTACAGCGCGTTCGTACGCGCTGTAAAACGCCCAGGTGTGAACCCTTCCCATAGGGAAGCATTGGTTTTCATGTCTTAAGCGTTTTACAGCGCGTTTGAACGCGCTGTAAAACGCTCAGGTGTGAACCCAGGGTCATTGTCAGGAGTCGGCAAAAGGATGACTACTGGCTATCCACATTATTAGACTTAACTACTAGAGTTGAGCGAACACCCGGATGTTCGGGTTCGAGAAGTTCGGCCGAACTTCCCGAAAATGTTCGGGTTCGGGATCCGAACCCGATCCGAACTTCGTCCCCAACCCGAACCCCATTGAAGTCAATGGGGACCCGAACTTTTCGGCACTAAAAAGGCTGTAAAACAGCCCAGGAAATGGCTAGAGGGTTGCAAAAGGCAGCAACATGTAGGTAAATCCCCTGCAAACAAATGTGGATAGGGAAATGAATTAAAATAAAAATTAAATAAATAAAAATTAACCAAAATTAATTGGAGAGAGGTCCCATAGCAGAGAATCTGGCTTCCCGTCACCCACCACTGGAACAGTCCATTCTCAGATATTTAGGCCCCGGAACCCAGGCAGAGGAGAGAGGTCCCGTAACAGAGAATCTGGCTTCATGTCAGCAGAGAATCAGTCTGCATGTCATAACAGAGAATCTGGCTTCACGTCACCCACCACTGTAAGAGTCCATTTTCATAAATTTAGGCCCAGCACCCAGGCAGAGGAGAGAGGTCCCGTAACAGACAATCTGGCTTCATGTCAGCAGAGAATCAGTCTGCATGTCATAGCAGAGAATGAGGCTTCACGTCAGCCACCACTGCAACAGTCCATTGGCATATATTTAGGCCCAGCACCCAGGCAGAGGAGAGAGGTCCCGTAACAGACAATCTGGCTTCATGTCAGCAGAGAATTAGTCTGCATGTCATAGCAGAGAATGAGGCTTCACGTCAGCCACCACTGCAACAGTCCATTGGCATATATTTAGGCCCAGCACCCAGGCAGAGGAGAGAGGTCCCGTAACAGACAATATGGCTTCATGTCAGCAGAGAATCAGTCTGCATGTCATAGCAGAGAATCAGGCTTTACGTCACCCACCACTGCAACAGTCCATTGTCATAAATTTAGGCCCAGCACCCAGGCAGAGGAGAGAGGTCCCGTAACAGACAATCTGGCTTCATGTCAGCAGAGAATTAGTCTGCATGTCATAGCAGAGAATGAGGCTTCACGTCACCCACCACTGTAAGAGTCCATTTTCATAAGTTTAGGCCCAGCACCCAGGCAGAGGAGAGAGGTCCCGTAACAGAGGATCTGGCTTCATGTCAGCAGAGAATCAGTCTGCATGTCATAGCAGAGAATGAGGCTTCACGTCAGCCACCACTGCAACAGTCCATTGGCATATATTTAGGCCCAGCACACAGGCAGAGGAGAGAGGTCCCGTAACAGACAATCTGGCTTCATGTCAGCAGAGAATCAGTCTGCATGTCATAGCAGAGAATCAGGCTTCACGTCAGCCACCACTGCAACAGTCCATTGTCATAAATTTAGGCCCAGCACCCAGGCAGAGGAGAGAGGTCCCGTAACAGACAATCTGGCTTCATGTCAGCAAAGAATTAGTCTGCATGTCATAGCAGAGAATGAGGCTTCACGTCACCCACCACTGTAAGAGTCCATTTTCATAAGTTTAGGCCCAGCACCCAGGCAGAGGAGAGAGGTCCAGTAACAGAGGATCTGGCTTCATGTCAGCAGAGAATTAGTCTGCATGTCATAGCAGAGAATGAGGCTTCACGTCAGCCACCACTGCAACAGTCCATTGGCATATATTTAGGCCTAGCACACAGGCAGAGGAGAGAGGTCCCGTAACAGAGGATCTGGCTTCATGTCAGCAGAGAATCAGTCTGCATGTCATAGCAGAGAATGAGGCTTCACGTCAGCCACCACTGCAACAGTCCATTGGCATATATTTAGGCCCAGCACCCAGGCAGAGGAGAGAGGTCCCGTAACAGACAATCTGGCTTCATGTCAGCAGAGAATCAGTCTGCATGTCATAGCAGAGAATCAGGCTTCACGTCACCCAACATTGGAACAGTTCATTGGCATATATTTAGGCCCCGGCACCCAGACAGAGGAGAGGTTCATTCAACTTTGGGTAGCATCGCAATATAATGGTAAAATGAAAATAAAAATAGGATTGAATGAGGAAGTGCCCTGGAGTACAATAATATATGGTTAAGGGGAGGTAGTTAATGTCTAATCTGGACAAGGGACGGACAGATCCTGTGGGATCCATGCCTGGTTAATTTTTATGAACGTCAGCTTGTCCACATTGGCTGTAGACAGGCGGCTGCGTTTGTCTGTAATGACGCCCCCTGCCGTGCTGAATACACGTTCAGACAAAACGCTGGCCGCCGGGCAGGCCAGCACCTCCAAGGCATAAAAGGCTAGCTCTGGCCACGTGGACAATTTAGAGACCCAGAAGTTGAATGGGGCCGAACCATCAGTCAGTACGTGGAGGGGTGTGCACATGTACTGTTCCACCATGTTAGTGAAATGTTGCCTCCTGCTAACACGTTGCGTATCAGGTGGTGGTGCAGTTAGCTGTGGCGTGTTGACAAAAGTTTTCCACATCTCTGACATGCTAACCCTGCCCTCAGAGGAGCTGGCATTGACACAGCTGCCTTGGCGACCTCTTGCTCCTACTCTGCCTTGGCCTTGGGCTTCCACTTGTTCCCCTGTGACATTTGGGAATGCTCTCAGTAGCGCGTCTACCAACGTGCGCTTGTACTCGCGCATCTTCCTATCACGCTCCAGTGCAGGAAGTAAGGTGGGCACATTGTCTTTGTAGCGTGGATCCAGCAGGGTGGCAACCCAGTAGTCCGCACAGGTTAAAATGTGGGCAACTCTGCTGTCGTTGCGCAGGCACTGCAGCATGTAGTCGCTCATGTGTGCCAGGCTGCCCAGGGGTAAGGACAAGCTGTCCTCTGTGGGAGGCGTATCGTCATCGTCCTGCCTTTCCCCCCAGCCACGCACCAGTGATGGACCCGAGCTGCGTTGGGTGCCACCCCGCTGTGACCATGCTTCATCCTCATCCTCCTCCACCTCCTCCTCATCCTCGTCCTCCTCGTCCTCCAGTAGTGGGCCCTGGCTGGCCACATTTGTACCTGGCCTCTGCTGTTGCCAAAAACCTCCCTCTGAGTCACTTCGAAGAGACTGGCCTGAAAGTGCTAAAAATGACCCCTCTTCCTCCTCCTCCTCCTCCTCCTCCTGGGCAACCTCCTCTTCCATCATCGCCCTAAGTGTTTTCTCAAGGAGACATAGAAGTGGTATTGTAACGCTGATAATGGCGTCATCGCCACTGGCCATGTTGGTGGAGTACTCGAAACAGCGCAACAGGGCACACAGGTCTCGCATGGAGGCCCAGTCATTGGTGGTGAAGTGGTGCTGTTCTGTAGTGCGACTGACCCGTGCGTGCTGCAGCTGAAACTCCACTATGGCCTGCTGCTGCTTGCACAGTCTGTCCAGCATGTGCAAGGTGGAGTTCCACCTGGTGGGCACGTCGCATATGAGGCGGTGAGCGGGAAGGCCGAAGTTACGCTGTAGCACAGACAGGCGAGCAGCAGCAGGATGTGAACGCCGGAAGCGCGAACAGACGGCCCGCACTTTATGCAGCAGCTCTGACATGTCGGGGTAGTTGTGAATGAACTTCTGCAGCACCAAATTCATCACATGCGCCAAGCAAGGGATGTGCGTCAAATTGGCTAGTCCCAGAGCTGCAACGAGATTTCGCCCATTATCACACACCACCAGGCCGGGCTTGAGGCTCACCGGCAGCAACCACTCGTCGGTCTGTTGTTCTATACCCCGCCACAACTCCTGTGCGGTGTGGGGCCTGTCCCCCAAACATATGAGTTTCAGAATGGCCTGCTGACGTTTACCCCGGGCTGTGCTGAAGTTGGTGGTGAAGGTGTGTGGCTGACTGGATGAGCAGGTGGAAGAAGAGGAGGAGGAAGCCGAGAAGGAGGAGGTGGCAACAGGAGGCAAAGAATGTTGCCCTGCGATCCTTGGCGGCGGAAGGACGTGCGCCAAACAGCTCTCCGCCTGGGGCCCAGCTGCCACTACATTTACCCAGTGTGCAGTTAGGGAGATATAGCGTCCCTGGCCGTGCTTACTGGTCCACGTATCTGTGGTTAGGTGGACCTTGCTACAGATGGCGTTGCGCAGTGCACACTTGATTTTATCAGATACTTGGTTGTGCAGGGAAGGCACGGCTCTCTTGGAGAAGTAGTGGCGGCTGGGAACAACATACTGTGGGACAGCAAGCGACATGAGCTGTTTGAAGCTGTCTGTGTCCACCAGCCTAAATGACAGCATTTCATAGGCCAGTAGTTTAGAAATGCTGGCATTCAGGGCCAGGGATCGAGGGTGGCTAGGTGGGAATTTACGCTTTCTATCAAATGTTTGTGAGATGGAGAGCTGAACGCTGGCGTGTGACATGGTTGAGACGCTTGGTGACGGAGGTGGTGGTGGTGGTGTTGGTGGTACATCCCCTGTTTGCTGGGCGGCAGGTGCCAACGTTCCTCCAGAGGCGGAGGAAGAGGCCGAGGCGGCAGCAGCAGAAGAGGCCGAGGCGGCAGCAGCAGAAGAGGTAGCAGGGGGGGCCTGAGTGACTTCCTTGGTTTTAAGGTGTTTACTCCACTGCAGTTCATGCTTTGCATGCAGGTGCCTGGTCATGCAGGTTGTGCTCAGGTTCAGAACGTTAATGCCTCGCTTCGGGCTCTGATGGCACAGCGTGCAAACCACTCGGGTCTTATCGTCAGCACATTGTTTGAAGAAGTGCCATGCCAGGGAACTCCTTGAAGCTGCCTTTGGGGTGCTCGGTCCCAGATGGCGGCGGTCAGTAGCAGGCGGAGTCTCTTGGCGGCGGGTGTTCTGCTTTTGCCCACTGCTCCCTCTTTTGCTACGCTGTTGGCTCGGTCTCACCACTGCCTCTTCCTCCGAAATGTGAAAGTCAGTGGCACGACCTTCATTCCATGTGGGGTCTAGGACCTCATCGTCCCCTGCATCGTCTTCCACCCAGTCTTGATCCCTGACCTCCTGTTCAGTCTGCACACTGCAGAAAGACGCAGCAGTTGGCACCTGTGTTTCGTCATCATCAGAGACGTGCTGAGGTGGTATTCCCATGTCCTCATCATCAGGAAACATAAGTGGTTGTGCGTCAGTGCATTCTATGTCTTCCACCGCTGGGGAAGGGCTAGGTGGATGCCCTTGGGAAACCCTGCCAGCGGAGTCTTCAAACAGCATAAGAGACTGCTGCATAACTTGAGGCTGAGACAGTTTCCCTGGTATGCATGGAGGTGATGTGACAGACTGATGGGGTTGGTTTTCAGGCGCCATCTGTGCGCTTTCTGCAGAAGACTTGGTGGGAGATAATGTGAACGTGCTGGATCCACTGTCGGCCACCTAATTGACTAATGCCTGTACCTGCTCAGGCCTTACCATCCTTAGAACGGCATTGGGCCCCACCATATATCGCTGTAAATTCTGGCGGCTACTGGGACCTGAGGTAGTTGGTACACTAGGACGTGTGGATGTGGCAGAACGGCCACGTCCTCTCCCAGCACCAGAGGGTCCACTAACACCACCACGACCATGTCCACGTCCGCGTCTCTTACTAGATGTTTTCCTCATTGTTATGGTTCACCACAACAACAAAAATATTATTTGGCCTAATGTATTGTATTCAAATTCAGCGGGATATAAATTTGAGGCCTAGTATTTAGGCGCTGGGTGACCGGTATGCATTTACTAACAGAATTGGACTTGGAAATGCACAGTAGCGTGTGTGTGAAGTTATTCTGAATGACCCTATGTGCACCTTGAATATTATATACCCTTTTAGGGATAGATTTCAAATAGCTCTGATATAGCAGAAACCACTAAATTATGAAATTGCTAAATTGGGAATTGTATTTCAACCCTGAACAAAAAATGTGCTTTGACGGACACTAAATAACTTGCCCAGCCACAACAGTACAGCGGTAACGAGAGATTTAGCGGGATATAAATTTGAGGCCTAGTATTTAGGCGCTGGGTGACCGGTATGGATTTACTGACAGAATTAGACTGGGATATGGCCAAAAAATAACCACACTATTGCTGGTTAAATGCACTTGGTGACGGGCGCAGCTTGCCCCTGATGTAGTATATGGCCAAAAAATGATCAGACTATTGCTGGTTAAATGCACTTGGTGTGATAGCTTGACCAACCACACTACTGAGGGTTAAATGCACTTGGTGACGGGCGCAGCTTGCCCCTGATGTAGTATATGGCCAAAAAATAACCAGACTATTGCTGGTTAAATGCACTTGGTGACGGGCGCAGCTTGCCCCTGATTTAGTATATGGCCAAAAAATAACCAGACTATTGCTGGTTAAATGCACTTGGTGTGACAGCTTCACCCTGATGTAGGCTTTAGCCAAAAAACAACCACACCATTGAGGGTTAAATGCACTTGGTCGCAGCTTGTGCTGGCGCACCACAAGACACAAAATGGCCGCCGATCACCCCAGAAAAATGTGACTGACAAACGGTCTGGGCAGCCTAAAAACAGTGAGCAATTGAGTATCAGCAGCTCAATGATCCACAGCTGCAGATCGATCAATAATCAAGTCCTTTGGAGGAGTTAATCTGCCTAATCTCGCCCTACTGTCGCAGCCGCAACCTCTCCCTACGCTAATCAGAGCAGAGTGACGGGCGGCGCTATGTGACTCCAGCTTAAATAGAGGCTGGGTCACATGGTGCTCTGGCCAATCACAGCCATGCCAATAGTAGGCATGGCTGTGATGGCCTCTTGGGGCAAGTAGTATGACGCTTGTTGATTGGCTGCTTTGCAGCCTTTCAAAAAGCGCCAAGAAAGCGTCACAAAAGCGCCAAGAAAGCGACGAACACCGAACCCGAACCCGGATCTTTTACGAAAATGTCCGGGTTCGGGTCCGTGTCACGGACACCCCAAAATTCGGTACGAACCCGAACTATACAGTTCGAGTTCGCTCATCCCTATTAACTACCAATCAAAAATGGGGGGCTTTTTTTTACACCTTCTGAGTGGTATGCAAAAATTGAGTACTATAGAGACATGCTGTGAAGTCAGATAGTTGCTACCTACGAGTGCCATCACCCATCCTCAGGAAGGTACACTCTGCGCTCACGCTCCACTGCCATGACTGGTGTGGGGGTAGGCAGGAGCAGCACCGGTTCCATATGCAGAAACTTCAGTATGGAGTCTCTGATGAGCAGTTTTTTTTAAGCCACCTACTGACGAGACCACCCAGCAGCAGCAGGACATGCAGCAGAACCTCAACCAGTAGGTGGTGGCTTACTTGTACTGCACCCTGTCACCCATGATCCAAGATCCCCTGGACTACTGGGTATGCAGTTGTGTGGCATCAGAGCGGGTGGTCAGTGCGGTGAGGGCATAGTTACCCCTAAGAGAACTCCCCTTTCCTCCCAAAATGTTAAAAGACTAACATTCAGAAAAATAAATCAGGAGTGGATCAACCCGGATTACCAGACACCGGTGCCTCATGCAACAGAACAGATCATTCTGCCACTAATGATCATACTGTAGTGTGCTGCTACACTGGAATATTCTGCAAAATGGTCCGTTACTTCTGGCCACGTACTGCTGCCACCATTCTGATGCTGCCACACGCCTGATGCCTCTTATCACAGAGGGGAGGGATAAGTGCTGTCCTAAACACCACCCCACCTCTGCCCCTGCCTACTTGCACGGCCCGTCCTAACCGACGGCGTACAACTTGGCGGCAGTCCCTTGCTTAGATACGTGTAGGGGCTTAAGAAGATAAGAGGAAAACCGTAACAGAGTCAGGCAAGCCAAAGTCAAAGCCAGGAGGTCACGCAGGTACACAGGGAGCAATACAATAACAAGGTCAAAACACAATCCGGACTATGTAGGAATAAACGGCCCCTTTAGACATTATTTGACAGCCCTCTACACTAACCCACATGCTAGTATTCACACTCCAGGATATATTTCAACTCCCTTTACCCTACGCAAAGGCACTAGAACAGGGATGTCCAATGTCTCCCCTATTGTTTAATCTTGCTATAGAACCCCTTTCTCGTAAAATAGCCCTCGCTAAGAATATAGAAGGTATCAAGATAGGTAATATCACTATAAAACATGCGCTTTTTGCAGATGATCTTTTATTGTTTTTAGAGAACCCATGTCTTTCAGCTATTGGAAGATTTTGGAAAGGTGCCGGGATACAGAGCTAGCCCCGCTAAATCAGAACTTCTCCTCTTAAACAATCAAACCAAAAGACGCACCACCCCTCTATTAGGCACTCCCATACAAATAGCCTCCACATCAATAAAATACCTAGGCGTGCATATTGGCAGGCGCCCGGAATCTCTGTATCGTCTAAACTACCCCCCACTCTTTAAATCAATCAATGTCGGATCTGGATATATGGAAGAAATATCCATTATCCCTTGGGGGGAGAAGTCAACTCTTAAAAATGATCAGCATCTCAAAATTACTTTGCCATATCCAAAGTATCCCTCTCCTACATTCTGATCTAGCTAAGTTGGAATCAGCATTCCGCACCTTTTTATGGGCTGGAAAAAAAAACTGAATAGCTTTGCGTAAGCTACAATTACCCAAGGAAAAAGGTGGGCTAACTTTTCCCCACCTTCGTCTTTAAAATCTGGCTGGATTGTGTGGATTGGATTTTTGATACCATCTTCTACACCAACAATAAATTGGAATCTCAACTCGTTCGGCCCTGGTCCTTAGGAGCATTACTTCATGCCAAACTAACTGCTGTCCCCTCCTTGATAAAAACTAGCCTCATGATACGAGACACTCTGGCTGCCTGGAAGGAGATATGTAAAATACTCAAACTACCCTTCCTATTCTCCAAACACATGCCTCTCTGGGACCATCCAGAATTCTTAGCCGGAAAATATTACCACCATTTCATAAAATGGAAGGAAAAGAACATTAATAAGGTGCGGGATATATGGAATGGGCAAGAAAGCCGCCTCTATTCCTTTTTGAAAATTAGGGAAAAATACCAACTTGCACATTCCCCTTAAAAGCTTTATCGATCATAGAATGCAGTCTCCAGCGGCAGTAATGGTTCCTAATGCCCTTGATCGTTTGTTAGGTTAAGGCAAAGTGAAAAAGTCCCTCTCAGATTTCTATAGAGAGATCAGAGAAATTAAACAGAAGCCCTTATCAGATTCCCTATTTGCGCACTGGAAAAAAGATTTCCCTCTCAGGAATCTGGATAGCACAATACTACCAGGGTGGGACAGAATTAGGAAAATAGTTTCGAATGAGGGATGGAGAGAGACACACTTTAAGGTGCTCCATAAGGCCATATATGGCTTCCAGTATTCTGGGACAGTTATGGACCAATCTAGACTAACTGCATGCCCGAAGTGTCACCTTAAGTGGTCAGATATGTCAGTGTTTCCCAACCAGTGTGCCTCCAGCTGTTGCAAAACTACAACTCCCAGCATGCCTGGACAGCCTTTGTCTGTGTGGGCATGCTGGGAGTTGTAGTAGTTTTGCAACAGCTGGAGGCACACTGGTTAGGAAACACTGAGATATGTTACACAGGATCTTGTCTTGTCCGGAATCCATTAAGTTCTGGAAGGTGGTGAAACACCATAACACATCGGAAAATAGCAATACCAATCACACCAGAGCTCATCATTTTTCATGCTTCACCGGAACATAAACATATCCCACTTGTGCTACACTAAACGTTGCCTTCTGAGGAGCATGGCCTTCTGAATCTTCATTCCCAAGTCCCAACAGTGTCTGAAGTGTTTTTGCATACAGGTAGTGCAGAATTATTAGGCAAATGAGTATTTTGACCACATCATCCTTTTTATGCATGTTGTCTTACTCCAAGCTGTATAGGCTCGAAAGCCTACTACCAATTAAGCATATTAGGTGATGTGCATCTCTGTAATGAGAAGGGGTGTGGTCTAATGACATCAACACCCTATATCAGGTGTGCATAATTATTAGGCAACTTCCTTTCCTTTGGCAAAATGGGTCAAAAGAAGGACTTGACAGGCTCAGAAAAGTCAAAAATAGTGAGATATCTTGCAGAGGGATGCAGCACTCTTAAAATTGCAAAGCTTCTGAAGCGTGATCATCGAACAATCAAGCGTTTCATTCAAAATAGTCAACAGGGTCGCAAGAAGCGTGTGGAAAAACCAAGGTGCAAAATAACTGCCCATGAACTGAGAAAAGTCAAGCGTGCAGCTGCCAAGATGCCACTTGCCACCAGTTTGGCCATATTTCAGAGCTGCAACATCACTGGAGTGCCCAAAAGCACAAGGTGTGCAATACTCAGAGACATGGCCAAGGTAAGAAAGGCTGAAAGACGACCACCACTGAACAAGACACACAAGCTGAAACCTTTTCTAAGGGTTTATGGACTGATGAAATGAGAGTGAGTCTTGATGGGCCAGATGAATGGGCCCGTGGCTGGATTGGTAAAGGGCAGAGAGCTCCAGTCCGACTCAGACGCCAGCAAGGTGGAGGTGGAGTACTGGTTTGGGCTGGTATCATCAAAGATGAGCTTGTGGGGCCTTTTCGGGTTGAGGATGGAGTCAAGCTCAACTCCCAGTCCTACTGCCAGTTTCTGGAAGACACCTTCTTCAAGCAGTGGTACAGGAAGAAGTCTGCATCCTTCAAGAAAAACATGATTTTCATGCAGGACAATGCTCCATCACACGCGTCCAAGTACTCCACAGCGTGGCTGGCAAGAAAGGGTATAAAAGAAGAAAATCTAATGACATGGCCTCCTTGTTCACCTGATCTGAACCCCATTGAGAACCTGTGGTCCATCATCAAATGTGAGATTTACAAGGAGGGAAAACAGTCCACCTCTCTGAACAGTGTCTGGGAGGCTGTGGTTGCTGCTGCACGCAATGTTGATGGTGAACAGATCAAAACACTGACAGAATCCATGGATGGCAGGCTTTGGAGTGTCCTTGCAAAGAAAGGTGGCTATATTGGTCACTGATTTGTTTTGATTTTGAATGTCAGAAATGTATATTTGTGAATGTTGAGATGTTATATTGGTTTCACTGGTAAAAATAAATAATTGAAATGGGTATATATTTGTTTTTTGTTAAGTTGCCTAATAATTATGTACAGTAATAGTCACCTGCACACACAGATATCCCCCTAAAATAGCTAAAACTAAAAACAAACTAAAAACTACTTCCAAAAATATTCAGCTTTGATATTAATAAGTTTTTTGGGTTCATTGAGAACATGGTTGTTGTTCAATAATAAAATTAATCCTCAAAAATACAACTTGCCTAATAATTCTGCACTCCCTGTATAAAGAAATGCTTTGATATGGAGGGAATAGAAGTAGAGCAAACTAAAGTGTTACTGATCAAACCGTTCTTCAAAAAGTGGGAAATTTTCATGTCCACGGTTTATTCTGACTCGGAACTAAAGATAATCATGAAACCATTTTTAAATACTGAGTGGTACCTAAAAAAGAAATTAGCGGGTTCTTTGGGGAGGTTGTTAGTGGATTAGCTTATGATGACTCTTTCCTGCGTTTGAGGTTTGGCACCAGGTTGTGGGGGCGGGGGGGGGGGGGGGGATGGATTAAGAAGAGAGTTGTATCATCAGTGGTGTAACATGATTTATGCAACATTCTTATGTCTTCTTTTCTAGATGACACTTATCAATAACATGTTCCCAGAATCTATGTATGATTTATGTAACACTATTATGTCCTATTTGCTGGATGTCAATTACCAATATTATGTACACAAACTCTACGTACAACTTTTATACATGATATCATACTATTTCATATGAATACTCAATTATATAAAAAATAAAATAAAAAACACAATCCGGAGTCAGAAGCCAAGAGGTCACGTCAATTCCAGGGAGGTCACAAGGTCGAGGTCAAAAACAGAGCCGAGGTCCAAGAACACAGAAATGCACAATAGGAAACTGCTGGTGAGGGTAGCAAGACCTTTTACAGGCAACCTGTGGCCAGCAGGTTACCTGTTTAAAATAGGTCCTCCTGATGGGTCATGTGACATGGCCAGCATCACATGACCCATCCCCCGCAACTCAGAACAGCTGAGTGCTGACTCATCAATATCTGCGCTCAGTTCCTCACGTGTTCGTTGCCTAGGGGATGGAGGACGCCTGCCACGCCAAGGAAATGTATGCGGCCGGGTGATCCCCGCCCTCTGGTTGCTATGGAGATGAGGACTCCCGGCCGTGTTCTCGCTCCTCTTCACTAGCGGGATGCCGACAGTGCTGCAGAGGGGATGCGCCCATTACACCTCTACTGCCATTCCTGCAATGAGGCTACTTGTCCTACTGATATGTACATGTTCAATTTTTAAAAGGATATGCATACCACTGGGCCTTGCTTTCACACTGCTGTTTTTGGGTTCTGCTACTACTCGATCTGCCACCATCATGTGCTGCATGCCACTGCTGCTGCCCCCACCCTCCCCACTCTGTTATGGGGCCACTATTGTCCCTGTTTGTCTGTGTTGACATCGCCATTTATTTTTTAGTTTTTCTTATCCGTCAGAAGAACAGAAAAAAAAGGATTCTGTATTTTTAGCATCCGTATGGCCTCTTTCACACGGTCAGTATTTGATCAGTATTTGTAAGCCAAAAGCAAGTGGGTCCAAAACACAGAAGAGATACAAATATTTCTATAACATTTTATCTCTGTTTTGGACCCACTCCTGGTTTTGCCTTATAATTACTGATCAAATACTGACCGTGTGAAAGAGGCTTTCTGGATACTCAAAATATAGGCTTCATATATATATATTTTTTAGCTTTCTGTTCTTCTGATGGCTCAGAAGAACGGAGCAATAAACAGTTTACAGTGATGTGAACACAGCCTTACTGCCACTACTGCTGCCCACCCCCCTCTGTCATGGGGCCACTACTCTGACTGGTACTGCCACTGCTGCCTCCCTCCCCACTCTGTCATGGGGCCACTACTCTGACTGGTACTGCCACTGCTGCCTCCCTCCCCACTCTGTCATGGGGCCACTACTCTCACTGGTACTGCCACTGCTGCCTCCCTCCCCACTCTGTCATGGGGCCACTACTTGAATCTTGGGATAAGTCCACGGTGATATATTAGACAGTGACCTGTATTTTTGACAACCAGTAAATCTACAGCTAACAGAAGGAATAAAAAAGAATGTGTTTGGACTGCCACAACATGTGTTAAAAGAACAATTTTTTTCTCCACTACTTTATTGGCGCTGCCTCCAGGTTTTTATTTTGTTCCACTATAGAGCCATTTGGACTCAGCTCCTGCAGGGGCGCACACAGGATTTTTGCTTTACTGAAGGGTGCTGTATGCTTTTCTTTTTGTTTAACATCAAGAGATAAGCTATGAATCTTTGCGCCCTGCACAGTGATGTAGACGGTGATAAATTACAACTGCCTGTAATACTGACAGCACAGAACGGATTAACTATGTATGTGGGTGCACTTGAACATAATGCACACAGTAATACACTCTCCCTGCAATCTGCCTACAGTTTAAGTTCCAAGCCTTCACACTGAGATCGGGTAGCCTGGGTATACCTGATTTATCGCGATTCGAATTTCTTGTAAAAGTTTGGCAAATTGGCCGAATCAGATTTTTAAAAACTTTGCCCATGTCAAGTTATTTCTCCCAGGTTCCAGGTGACCACAATGTTGCCCTCATATGGCGGAGTGACAGACATGTTTGCTGCTTGATGTACTTTAGTAACTGCTCGCCTGTGTGGCTACTCTCACCCATGCTGATCGGCATTAACATTGTGTAGCAACGTCTGACTTAACATACGTGTTAGGAAGGGGGGACAGTGGAAGCGATTCTAGCGATAGGAGGATGTTTATGAAGGAGGCAGATATGCGTCTGGTGTGGGAACCAGAATGTGGAGGTGTTAATAGGACCTTCTTGCTGTTGTGTTGTCTCGCCACAAAAAAACATTAACCCAGAGAGCCATGAAAGACATGTACTGCCCCTGCCTGTAACAGCTGCTCCAGGTGTCCACTGTGGCGTGCACCTTGTTACACAGCGAGAATTGCAAGGAGCCGCTCATGTTCTCCGCCACGTGAGGGTACAGAGCAGGGATGCCTTTTTTTTGGGAGAAATTAAAGCAGCTAGTAGCGTTGAGCAAATTGATGGAATTCAATCCGAATTTCATGGAAAACTTGATTTGCCATGAAGACAAATTTCATTGTGCTTAATAATAGCGAATCAATTTTCCGTGAATAGCAATAAAAAAATAAATCATACTTACCTCATCTTGGTCGCTGCCATCTTGATTGAAAATCCTTGTCATCACGGGCCAAGCAAGATTTTGTGTTAGATCTTAAATCAACATGGTGGCTGCCAGCTCTTTACATTTAAATGGATGAGGTATGATTTTTTTTTAATTGTTTTATGTTACACTGTAATATCAATGTCAGATGCCACTCTCTGTCATTGCACCCACTACTTACAAAGAAATGCGCTTCGTGACGAAGTAATTCAAAACAAAAAAATTTGGGGGGGAAATTCGAATTGCATTTTTGAATACTTCCCTCATCACTACCAGCTATCTTCCAGTGAGGCTGAGCGAACGCCATCAGCTCGCTAAAGGCAGCAGATTCTACTAATCGGTATGACAGCGACTGCTCTGCCAGTAACTTGGTCAGGTGGGAATTAAGCTTGTGCACCATCAGATTGCAAGGTGTAAAGAGTTGGCAAAAGATGGAGCCGGCACTCAAAATACTTGTATTCACGTGGAGAGAAAATATTACAGTTTATTAAATGCACATATGTCTGTCTAGACCAAACAATAACAATAACAAAAAAATATAAAATTGAATATAAAACAGATAAAATTCTATACAGGATCGCAGGTACTCTATGGTCGCACAAGTGTGAGTATATCAGATGTCGGGTCCGTTAGATCGAGCTAACTGCATCCGTATCTCCCCTGTGGGGGTGATTAATTAGATCGCAGCTGGCTCAGATAGAGCGGTTTCCCCAACCTGACCTAGAACGCTATCAGCAACAGAGGTCGTGTCGTTGTTACAAAGTGTCTCTGTGTGTCATCTATAGTATCCAAGCCGATGGTGAAAAGGATGGTGGATTAGAAGATATATATCTCTAATATGGCGTTCAAAATGTTTATCCAGTCTATGATATTCTTATTGTGCCAGGTACGTCCTGCACAGTCCCAGCCGTAATATGGGCTGTTGTACCCCTAGGTGGAGGAGGCTTTGTATCTTTATACAGTATCAATCTGTTTGAATACTTTTGCTACTCACTGTGTGCCTCGATACGTTGTCTCGTTCGGTGTGCGGGATGCGGGAATGTCTTGCTGTGGCGTCCCACAGATCAGCTGTTCTCCGCTCCGGCAATGTCAGTTCCGGTTTGGTCGAGATCTCGTCCTGCGTGAGCTTGGTACACACGTGAGTAGGATAATGCTTCTTTCAATAGCACTTTTTTGGATGAACTCTCAATCAGATTTTTCTGTGTTAGTACATGGCCATGTATTGTCGAGATTCTATATCACACAGGTATTCCGCCCAGACGCGTTTCGAGACCTCCTTGTCTCTTCCTCAGTGCGTGACCTGTATGCTCTATGATCTCGACTTTATACCTTCCTCATTATCGTTTTAATTGATTTCACTTGGTATGTGGGGCTTGGCACTTATGACGCACTCCTCTGGTTATGCAAATTTTCTGTGCAGCTTCTCATGTGGGATATCATCAAGTGATTTTCCAAGCGATTTTTATATGATCTTAACTCTATGTCCTTTCGTATTATCATATCATTTTCGATCCAGATATAATTTCTCTATCAATGTCTGTACAAATGTATATGGGGAAAGCAATTCTCATTCTAATACAGTACTGTAGTGATCTTTATATATAGTATTCTTATATAGAAAAATAATACTATAATATAATATATAATACTTCTATACACATAAAAGATTTTCTCGGAAGTGTGCTCCCAATAGTTTCCACTGTGACCATATCGGAGAGTCTTCCGAAAACATGTGAGGCAACTTCCAAGTATTTAGAATTTATCTGACAATAAACACAAATATCCCGATTTTCTGGACATCATTAGGCTCACCTCTCAGAATATTCCAATGTTCTCAAACATGGTTTTTAGATGTTAATATGTCTTAGATCAAGTTGCATCTTATCTAGCTTATTTCGATCTTTAATTAAAGCCTCTCCAATATGCGTTTTTCATGCGTTTTATTTAGCATTATTTTTTGTTTTTTTTTGTTTTTTGCTTTCTTTATATACTCATATATCAAAATCATGTATATATAAAGAAGTGTACATAAAAATATAAGTATATATAAAAGGGATACAATATAAACATATATAAAAAAGTGTATAGAAGAGAGAAATGATCCATCACTTCTCATCATTCCTGGTTCTATGGCAATCATTTAACCTTTTTTATTTATTTTATTTTATTTTTCTAAATAAATTTCTACATGCAGATGTAGTTTTGATATCTGATGGATAAACAGTTCTAATTTTGGAGACATAAGTGGAGGTTTCTTTTTGTGGTACTTTGATGTTGCATGCAATAGGGTTCCAGAATATTTTAATACATATTACCACTAATCATATCTCACTCATCAGTATTATATCCAGATGTTATTAAACTTTCAATTGAACCCAAAAATTTCCAGGTCTGAGTTTAGACCTGCAGGGAGGAGGCTACCAAAATCATAAATCCTTCTCGATTCTGCCCGGGACATCCTCATAATGTGATTGCCGCCCCTCCAGTGTGTGTCCACCTTCTCCAGGGCCACAAATGTAATGCCCCTGAGGTTACTATTATGTGCCACCGCGTCTGGGCGGAATACCTGTGTGATATAGAATCTCGACAATACATGGCCATGTACTAACACAGAAAAATCTGATTGAGAGTTCATCCAAAAAAGTGCTATTGAAAGAAGCATTATCCTACTCACGTGTGTACCAAGCTCACGCAGGACGAGATCTCGACCAAACCGGAACTGACATCGCCGGAGCGGAGAACAGCTGATCTGTGGGACGCCACAGCAAGACATTCCCGCATCCCGCACACCGAACGAGACAACGTATCGAGGCACACAGTGAGTATCAGAAGTATTCAAACAGATTGATATTGTATAAAGATACAAAGCCTCCTCCACCTAGGGGTACAACAGCCCATATTACGGCTGGGACTGTGCAGGACGTACCTGGCACAATAAGAATATCATAGACTGGATAAACATTTCAAACGCCATATTAGAGATATATATCTTCTAATCCACCATCGGCTTGGATACTATAGATGACACACAGAGACACTTTGTAACAACGACACGACCTCTGTTGCTGATAGCGTTCTAGGACGGGTTGGGGAAACCGCTCTATCTGAGCCAGCTGCGATCTAATTAATCACCCCCACAGGGGAAATACGGATGCAGTTAGCTCGATCTAACGGACCCGACATCTGATATACTCACACTTGTGCGACCATAGAGTACCTGCGATCCTGTATAGAATTTTATCTGTTTTATATTCAATTTTATATTTATTTGTTATTGTTTGGTCTAGACAGACATATGTGCATTTAATAAACTGTAATATTTTCTCTCCACGTGAATACAAGTGTTTTGAATGCCGGCTCCATCTTTTGCCAATTTTAATCAGAACTAGGGGTGTTTCTTTTGAGCCTGAGCACCAGGCGCGGTCAAACCCTAGTGAGCCAACTGTTCTGTCCTTTTCAAGGTGTAAAGAGTTGTTTCCTGGCCACGTAGACATTCCATTATAGATGGCTGGTGAAGTAGGAGGATTTGTCTAGTCAGAGAAGCAGTAACTGATAGTGACGAGGACAAGGGCAGTGTACTGCACGTGAATGTGCCTTGGCTGCCGCAAATGAGACCGGGAGAAGGAGGACACTCTTGTTGTGCTAGCTGGCGGACAGCTCTGTTTTCCAACAGTAACTGGTGATGCCGCTTCATGTGGTTTAAAGAGCCGTGGGGCTTATGCCCGTGTTTGACTGTCCATGGCTAATTTAATCCTGCAGATCTTGCACAAAGCAATACATTTGTCTTCAGGCTCTGTGGAGAAAAACTGCCAGAAGGGAAATTCTCGCAGAGAGCTGGAGGCAGCCGAGATTGGCATTAAGCCTGTGTCCACAGTATCAGTGGCATCACTAGTTCCCAAGCTCACCATAATATAAGCAGATCTGGCCCTTGCAGTGCTTTCGCAGGTTCTGGCTAGTGATGGACAAACATCGGCCGGGACGTTTCGCGAATGCGAACGCCCTTTCGGGATCAAATGTTCGCGAACCGCACGTTCGTGGTGGGCCCTATTTACTTTAATGGTAGGCGAACCAGAAAAACCTTCAGGTCATATTTGCAGCCACCAAATACTTACTAGAAGTGCACAAATAGTCCCACCACATGGACAGTGACATACAGTACCAGAGGGGATCAATGGAAAAAATTCCCACAAAAAATATGTATTTCAATCAGGGGCCATTTTTATGCATCTTAAAGTGAAACTCTCAAAAATGTGCCCTACTGGAGCCTAGAAAAATGTTATTTGAGGCCAGTGGAGTACAGGCCCCAAAAATTAGGCATTTATCTAACAGAAAAGAATTAGTGATTATGTGTCTGGATGTACATTAGGCGGTGACTGGATAAAAATTTTACTGTAGCCCACTGGAGTAGAGGCCCCAAAAATTAGGCATTTACCTGACAGAAAAGGCCTTTTATGCCGCTGTATATACATAAGACAATGACCATTCTTTTTCTGGGTGATGGCGAATATGTGTGGGCTGGCATGAGGAAATTCAATTATACATGGTCGTCACAGGTGTTGAATTCTTCCAGGATCCATGCCTCATTCATTTTTAGAAATATGAGGTAGTCCTAGAGCATCCTATTAAGCATATACAAGGTGGAGTTCCAGCACGTCGGGCTGTCACAAATCAGACATCTGACGGGCAGGTGGTGTCGCCGCTGAACGTCAGCAAGGCGATCCATGGGCGTTTGAGATCTTCTAAAACGGACAGAGATTTTTCTGGCCTGCCGCAATACGTCCTGGACCCCGGGGTATTTGGCAACGAATCGCTGTATGACTAAGTTCAGGACGTGTGCCATGCGCGGCACGTGTGTCATTTTGCACTGTTTCAGCATGCTCAGCAGATTGGCACTGTTGTCGCACACCACTTTACCAACTGTTAAATTGAGCGGGGTTAGCCACTGATCGGCCTGAGACCGCAGAGCTGAAAGCAGTGCAGGACCGGTGTGGCTCTTGGCTTCCAGGCACACCAGCCGCAGCACAGTATGGCAATGTCTCACCTTGCACGTCAAATAGGTTCTGGGGAGCTTGGGGGGTGCAGCGGAAGAGGCGGTAGCAGTGGAAAAGGAGGAGTCAGCCGAGGAGGAGACGAAGGATGAAGGAGGAGAAGAAGAGGCAGGCCTGCATGCAATCCGTGGCAGTAACACCAAATCCACACGGGTGCCACGGGTTACATGCTTGATGGCCGTCAGAAGGTTCACCCAGTGAGTAGTAAAAGTTATGTACCTTCCCTGCCCATGTTTGCTAGACCAAGTGTCTGTGGTCAGATGTATCTTGGCACCGACACTGTGTGCCAGAGATATATTCACTTGCCGCTGAACGTGGCCATATGCCCTTATGGGAGAAATATTTCCTTTTAGGGACTTACCATTGTGGTGTGCCAATGGCCACACATTTTCTAAAGGTCTCCGAATCCACCAGTTTATATGGCAGTAGTTGGCGGGCTAGCGGTTCCGACAAGCCGGCGGTCAGCCATTGGGCAAGAGGGTTATCTGGCGTCATCATCTTTTGACGCTCTAACATTTGGGCCACGGAAGCCTGCCTTCTGCCAGATAAACGCGATGACAGCACTGTGGAAGGTGGAGTGGAGGACAAATGAGAGGCGAGAGGAGAAGAGGCAGGACCTGGAGCACCGGGAGTTTGGCTTTGTGGGTTCTGACGGCATTGCTCCCACTGGGCTCGGTGATGGGAGGCCAGATGCCTTCTTAAGGCGGTCGTCCCTAGGTGAGTTTTGGGATTACCGCGACTTACAGACAGGTCCATAAATATTGGGAGACTTTTGGCTCTATACACCACCACCATGGATTTGAAATGAAACGAACAAGACGTGCTTCAACTTAATTTGAGGGTATTTACATCCAAATCAGGTGAACAGTGTAGGAATTACAGCAGTTTGCATATGGGCCTCCCACTTGTTAAAAAAGTAATAGGACAATTGGCTTCTCAGCTGTTCCATGGCCAGGTGTGTGTTATTCCCTCATTATCCCAATTACAATGAGCAGATAAAAGGTCCAGAGTTCATTCCCAGTCTGCTATTTGCATTTGGAATCTGTTGCTGTCAACTCTCAAGATGAGATTCAAAGAGCTGTCACTATCAGTGAAGCCATCATTAGGCTGAAAAAACACAACAAACCCATCAGAGAGATAGTAAAAACATTAGGCGTGGCCAAAACAACTGTTTGGAACAATCTTAACCACCTCCCGACCGCCTAACGCACCGATGCGTCCGGGAGGTGGTTGATTTACTCCTCCTGGACGCATCGGCGCGTCATCTCGCGAGACGCGAGATTTCGTCACAGCCGGCCCGCGCATAGCGGGCCGGCATTTCGTCGAGGAGTATTTCGTCAGCAACCTGCCAGCCAATGATCGCGGCTGGCAGGTTGCTGATTTTTAAAAAAAACAATCAGAGGCCATATATCAGATCATATTTGTAAATATGATCTGTTATATGGCTGCCTGCTCCTCTGCTGGTTCTTTTCGTCGGTTGGATCCAGCAGAGGAGCAGGCTTCACAGTGAGTACACCAAACACTACACTATAGCCCCAGATCACCCCCCTGAACCCCTATTAACCCTTTGATCACCCCTTTGATCACCCCTTTGATCGCCCCTGTCAATCACTAGTGAAAGGAAAAAACTGTCACTTTTTTTTTTCACTGGTATTGACCGTTAGGTTTTAGGTATAGTTTAGGCCCCTTGGTTAGGTAGTTTAGGGATCAGTTAGCGCCCAGCCCACCGCAGTCACTGATTCGCTGATTAGCGTATCGCTAATCAGCATTTGTACTTTTATAGTATCTGGAAGTGATCAAAACTGATCACGGTCAGATCTATAATAGTACTAGTGTCACTTTAGTTCGCCCTCCACCCAAAATGCAGTGTTTGCCCGATCAGGCCTGATCGGTCGCCCACACGTGCGTTCACCCACGCCCGCCCCGCCGCAGTGACAAAAAATTTTTTTTTTTGATCACTGCACATTCACTTTACACGCGCTGCGGCGATAAAAAAATCAGTTTTGATATTTTTTTACCAACCTCCGGTACTTCGCTAGCCTCCCCTTTGTAAGACAGGCTTGCTTTTTTTTCTTGGGTAGTCTCAGGGAATACCCCTAAATTTAGTTGCCCACATGTCAAACAGGGGGTATTCTTCTGAAGAGGCCTACAGGCTTCTGACCCAGTCGGATGAGGAATGGGAACCCTCATCTGATGAATCCAGCGGGTCAGAATACGAACCTGTAGAAAGCAGTGGCTCTCTGACCCAAAGTTCGGACGAGGAGGCTGAGGTCCCTGATAGCACCAGGCGTACCCGGCCCCCTGTCGCTAGACCGCAGGATCCGCTTCAAGAGCAGCAGAGTGGGGCTGGCGCTGTCGGATTACGTGGTGAGGCATACACCAGCAGCGCAGCCCTCCCTGGACCTAGTTCCAGCACTGCCGTACAACATGGTGAAGTGGCGAGCACCAGAAGGGCAGTTAAAGCTGGTACGGTGGCACGTGCAGTAGTGACCCCGTCGCAGCCACCGCAAAGACGTGCCCGTAGAGCCCCTAGAATCCCTGAGGTGCTGGCAAACCCTGATTGGCAGTCCCCAACTTCAGCCGCACCTGTAGTTCCCCCTTTCACCGCCCAGTCTGGAGTTCGGGTTGAGACAGCTCAGATCGGTTCGGCCCTGGGATTTTTTGAGCTGTTCTTGACTGCGGAGCTCTTGGACTTAGTTGTGGCAGAAACAAACCGGTATGCCACACAATTTATAACCGCTAACCCGGGAAGCTTTTATGCCCAGCCTTTCCGGTGGAAACCAGTCCAAGTTTCCGAAATTAAAACTTTTTTGGGCCTTCTCCTCAACATGGGTCAAACTAAAAAGCATGAATTGCGGTCATATTGGTCCACGAACCCGATTCATCACATGCCCATGTTCTCTGCTGCCATGTCCAGGACACGATTTGAGACCATCCTGCGTTTCCTGCACTTTAGTGATAACAGCACCTCCCGTCCCACAGGCCACCCTGCTTTTGACCGGCTCCACAAAATTCGGCCCCTCATAGACCATTTCAACCTGAAATTTGCAGATTTGTATACCCCAGAGCAAAACATCTGCGTAGACGAGTCCCTGATACATTTTACCGGGCGCCTTGGCTTCAAACAATACATCCCAAGCAAGCGCGCCCGGTATGGGGTCAAATTGTATAAGCTCTGTGAAAGGGCCACAGGCTATACCCACAATTTTCTTGTCTATGAGGGAAAAGATCAGACCCTGGAGCCGGTCAGTTGCCCTGACTACCTGGGGAGCAGTGGGAAGATAGTCTGGGACTTGGTGTCACCCTTATTCGGCAAGGGGTACCATCTTTATGTGGACAATTTCTACACAAGTGTGCCCCTCTTTAGGCATTTGTTTCTAGAACGTATTGGCGCCTGTGGTACCGCGCGAACTAGTCGCGTGGGCTTCCCCCTACGGCTCGTTACCACCCGTCTTGCAAGGGGGCAGAGGGCCGCACTGTGTAACGAAGAACTGCTCGCGGTGAAATAGAGAGACAAGCGTGACGTTTACATGCTCTCCTCCATTCACGCAGACACGACAATACAAATTGAGCGAGCAACCCGTGTCATTGAAAAGCCCCTCTCAGTCCACGACTATAACCTTCACATGGGAGGGGTGGACTTCAATGACCAGATGTTGTCTCCGTATTTAGTTTCCCGCAGAACCAGACGCTGGTATAAGAAGGTGTCTGTATACCTAATTCAATTGGCTCTGTATAATAGTTTTGTTCTCTACAGTAAGGCTGGGAGAACACGATCCTTCCTCAAATTTCAGGAAGAGATCATCGAGAACCTCCTGTACCCAGGAGGTTCCGTGGCCCCATCCACCAGTGTAGTGAGCCGTCTACACGAGCGACATTTCCCCAGTGTCGTTCCTGGTACCTCAACCCAACCGTCACCCCGAAAAAGATGTCGTGTCTGTAGCAGGAGTGGAATAAGGCGTGACACCCGCTATTTCTGTCCTGACTGTCCGGACCACCCTGCCCTATGCTTTGGAGAGTGTTTCCGGAAGTACCACACACAGGTACACCTAGCATAGGGATCATCTCACCAGGACAGGCACACAGGGCTATTAGGGCCCATTCACTCACAGCTGCTGCAAACGTCTCCTTTCACCTGGGACAAAGTGCATAACACATCTTTGGGCGATTTGCGCTTTGCACATTGACCCATGGGGAAGGAGAGGTTTGTTCTATAAAGGTAAAAAAAAAAAACACCGGTAAGCAAAAAGGTTAATGTTTAGTTCAAAAAGTTAAAGTTTATATGTTCTGTTCCAAAGTTAATAAAATTATTGCGTTGCGGCCTGGTTTTTTCTTTTTTTTTTTTTTCTTTTTTTACCTTCCAGGTGGACCAACCGATCGACTAGCTGCAGCACCGATGTGCATTCTGACAGAAGCATTGCGCTGCTGTCAGATTACACGTAAGTCGGTGTATGCGGCGCTGCAAGACGAGATTTCTACTCTGCAGTAACAGATACGTTTGCCGAGGCATACGAGCTGAGGAGGAGGCGGTGTTCCTATGCTTTGGCAAACACTTTGTATGTAAAAAAAATAAATAAAAATCCCGGCAATGATTTATTCATCCACATCGATTGATGTGAATGGAGAAATCTGGTTTGCCAGGGCATACGAGCTAAGTGGGTATGGATGTTGGGCGGAGCTCCTATGTCCTGGCAGACGCCTTTCCCCTCCTCTTTTTTTTTGGGCAGAGATTTTTTCATCCACATTGATCGATGCGAATGAAGAAATCTGTGCCGTTCATTTTTTTCTTTCAGCCCAGAAGCTGAACGGAAAAAAAAATCTCATTACCTGTATGCTCAATATAAGGAGAATAGCAGAAACTCCTAATGCTGGCCATACATGTAATGATTGCGGAGACCCTCAAATGCCAGGGCAGTACAAACACCCCACAACTGACCCCATTTTGGAAAGAAGACACCCCAAGGTATTCGCTGAGGGGCAAATTGAGTCCATGAAGGATTTAAATTTTTGCCCTAAGTTAGCAGAAAGTAAGACTTTGTGAGAAAAAAAAAAATAATCAATTTCCGCTAACTTATGCCAAAAAAATACATTTCTATGAACTCGCCAGGCCCCTCATTGAATACCTTGGGGTGTCTTCTTTCCAAAGTGGGGTCACATGTGGGGTATTTATACTGCCCTGGCATTTTAGGGGCCCTAAAGCGTGAGAAGAAGTCAGGGATCCAAATGTTTAAAAATGCCCTCCTAAAAGGAATTTGGGCACTTTTGCAGCCTAGATGCGCAAAAGTGTCACACATCTGGTATTGCCGTAATCAGGAGAAGCTGGGGAATGTGTTTTGGGTTGTCATTTTACATATACCCATGCTGGGTGAGATAAATATCTTGGTCAAATGCCAACTTTGTATAAAAAAATGAGAAAAAGTTGTCTTTTGCCGAGATATTTCTCTCACCCAGCATGGGAATATGTAAAATGACACCCCAAAACACATTCCCCAACTTCTCCTGAGTACAGCGATACCAGATGTGTGACACTTTTTTGCAGCCAAGGTGGGCAAAGGGGCACATATTCCAAAGTGCACCTTTCGGATTTCGCAGGCCATTTTTTTCACACATTTTGATTGCAAAGTACTTCTCACACATTTGGGCCCCTAAATTGCCAGGGCAGTATAACTACGCCACAAGTGACCCCATTTTGGAAAGAATACACCCCAAGGTATTCCGTGAGGGGCATGGCGAGTTCCTAGAATTTTTAATTTTTTGTCGCAAGTTAGTGGAATATGAGACTTTGTAAGGAAAAAAAATAAATAAAAAATCATCATTTTCCGCTAACTTGTGACAAAAAATTAAAAATTCTAGGAACTCGCCATGCCCCTCACGGAATACCTTGGGGTGTCTTATTTCCAAAATGGGGTCACTTGTGGGGTAGTTATACTGCCCTGGCAATTTAGGGGCCCAAATGTGTGAGAAGTACTTTGCAATCAAAATGTGTAAAAAATGGCCTGCGAAATCCGAAAGGTGCACTTTGGAATATGTGCCTCTTTGCCCACCTTGGCTGCAAAAAAGTGTCATACATCTGGTATCGCCGTACTCAGGAGAAGTTGGGGAATGTGTTTTGGGGTGTCATTTACATATAAATAAAAAATCATCATTTTCCGCTAACTTGTGACAAAAAATAAAAAGTTCTATGAACTCACTATGCCCATCAGCGAATACCTTAGGGTGTCTACTTTCCGAAATGGGGTCATTTGTGGGGTTTTTCTACTGTTTGGGCATTGTAGAACCTCAGGAATCATGACAGGAGCTCAGAAAGTCAGAGCTGTTTCAAAAAGCGGAAATTCACATTTTTGTACCATAGTGTGTAAACGCTATAACTTTTACCCAAACCATTTTTTTTTTTGCCCAAACATTTTTTTTTAATCAAAGACATGTAGAACAATAAATTTGGCGAAAAATTTATAAATGGATGTCGTTTTTTTTTTTGCAAAATTTTACAGCTGAAAGTGAAAAATTTCATTTTTTTGCAAAAAAATTGTAACATTTTGATTAATAACAAAAAAAGTAAAAATGTCAGCAGCAATAAAATACCACCAAATGAAAGCTCTATTAGTGAGAAGAAAAGGAGGTAAAATTCATTTGGGTGGTAAGTTGCATGACCGAGCGATAAACGGTGAAAGTAGTGTAGTGCAGAAGTGTAAAAAGTGGCCTGGTCATGAAGGGGGTTTCAGCTAGTGGGGTTGAAGTGGTTAAAAAGAAGGAACGCACCAGTGAGCTCAGCAACACCAAAAGACCCGGAAGACCACGCAAAACAACTGTGGTGGATGACCGAAGAATTCTTTCCCTGGTGAAGAAAACACCCTTCACAACAGTTGGCCAGATCAAGAACACTCTCCAGGAGGTAGGTGTGTGTGTATCAAAGTCAACAATCAAGAGAAGACTTCACCAGAGTGAATACAGAGGGTTCACCACAAGATGTAAACCATTGGTGAGCCTCAGAAACAGGAAGGCCAGATTAGAGTTTGCCAAACGACATCTAAAAAAGCCTTCACAGTTCTGGAACAACATCCTATGGACAGATGAGACCAAGATCAACTTATACCAGAGTGATGGGAAGAGAATGGAGAAGGAAAGAAACTGCTCATGATCCTAAGCATACCATCTCATCAGTGAAGCATGGTGGTGGTAGCGTCATGGTGTGGGCATGTATGGCTGCCAATGGAACTGGTTCTCTTGTATTTATTGATGATGGGACTGCTGACAAAAGCAGCAGGATGAATTCTGAAGTGTTTCGGGCAATATTATCTGCTCATATTCAGCCAAATGCTTCAGAACTCATTGGACGGCGCTTAACAGTGCAGATGGACAATGACCCAAAGCATACTGCAAAAGCAACCAAAGAGTTTAAGGGAAAGAAGTGGAATGTTTAGCAATGGCCAAGTCAATCACCTGACCTAAATCCGATTGAGCATGCATTATTTCACTTGCTGTAGGCAAAACTGAAGGGAAAATGCCCCAAGAACAAGCAGGAACTGAAGACAGTTGCAGTAGAGGCCTGGCAGAGCATCACCAGGGATGATACCCAGCATCTGGTGATGTCTATGCGTTCCATACTTCAGGCTGTAATAGACTGCAAAGGATTTGCAACCAAGTATTAAAAAGTGAAAGTTTGATTCATGATTATTATTCTGTCCCATTACTTTTGGTCCCTTAACAAGTGGGAGGCACATATGCAAACTGCTGTAATTCCTGCACCGTTCACCTGATTTGGATGTAAATACCCTCAAATTAAAGCTGACAGTTTGCCGTTAAAGCACATCTAGTTTGTTTCATTTCACATCCATTGTGGTGGTGTATAGAGCCAAAAATGTTAGAATTGTGTTGATGTCCCAATATTTATGGACCTGACTGTATGCGCAACACTATTGTCAGCAGCTTACGCGTTAAAAAAAGCCCACACTGCAGAGCCATGTGCCGGCGTCCTGGGAGCGCAAGATGTGACCGTGCATGATGGATGGCTCGTTCCAGATGCATTTGAAGTCTGCTTTTTGCCTCTGGTGCACTGCAAGTTCTGCCTGATTCTCCTCCCTATCTGTTGCTCTGTCTCTCCCTCTGTACTCCCCTCCTCTTCCTCTCTTGTGGGCACCCACGTGACGACCATCAACACGTCATCATCCTCACCTTCAACACCACTGACATTAGAGATCTCATAGTAGGCAGCAACAGCGGGGACCACCATCCTTGGGCTGATCTGGGTACTGTCGTCAGACCGTTGGGTGGCGGCCGTTGCTACCTCCTCTTCCTTTTCTGATGCCAAGAATGGCTGCGCATCGGTGAGGAGGGTGCAGAAGCGGAAGTCTGAGTGAGCCACTCAACTAACTTTGGTGCGTCCTTTGACGTAATCACACGCACCTTCTCCAACTTCCCACCTAGGCTCCGGCCTGGTGCACCTGCCTGACCCCTACCACCCCTGCGGAACCACCTGCCTCTTCCTCTGCCTGTCATTTTCAAAATGACCCTGTGCTAAAGTCCAGAGAGAAGAGCAGAATTTGTGGAAGCAGGTACATCGCAGGCCTCAATCAGTATTTGGTGGAAGCTGGTATATCAAACCCTTAAATCAGTATTTTGTGGAAGCAGGTGTATCGCACCCCTCAATCAGTATTTTGTGGAAGCAGGTACATAGTACCCCTTAATATTTGGTGGAAGCAGGTATATCAAACCCCTTATTCAGTATTTTGTGGAAGCAGGTATATCGCACACCTCAATCAGTATTTTGTGGAAGCAGGTGTATCGCGGGACTCAATCAGTATTTTGTGGAAGCAGGTGTATCGCAGGACTCAATCAATATTTGGTGGAAGCATGTATATCAATCCCCTTAATCAGTATTTTGTGGAAGCAGGTATATCACACCCCTTAATCAGTATTTTGTGGAAGCAGGTGTATCACAGGCCTCAATCAATATTTGGTGGAAGCAGGTATATCAAACCCTTTATTCTGTATTTTGCGGAAGCAGGTATATCGCACACCTCAATCAGTATTTTTTGGAAGCAGATATATAGAACCCCTTAATTAATATTTGGTGGAAGCAGGTATATCGCACCTCCCAATCTGTATTTTGTGGAAGCAGGTATATCAAACCCCATATTCAGTATTTTGTGGAAGCAGGTGTATCACAGGCCTCAATCAATATTTGGTGGAAGCAGGTATATCAAACCCTTTATTCAGTATTTTGCGGAAGCAGGTATATCGCACACCTCAATCAGTATTTTTTGGAAGCAGATATATAGAACCCCTTAATAATATTTGGTGGAAGCAGGTATATCGCACCTCCCAATCTGTATTTTGTGGAAGCAGGTATATCAAACCCCTTAATCAGTATTTTGCGGAAGCAGGTTTATCATACCCCTTAATCAGTATTTTGTGGAAGCAGGTGCATTGCAGGCCTCGATCAATATTTGGTGGAAGCAGGAATATCAATCCCCTTAATCAGTATTTTGTGTAAGCAGGTATATCGCACCCTACAATCAATATTTGGTGGAAGCAGGTATATCGCACTCCTCTATCAGTATTTTGTGGAAGCAGGTATATTAAACCTTTTATTCAGTATTTTGCGGAAGCAGGTATATTGCACACCTCAATCAGTATTTTGTGGAAGCAGGTGTATCAAAGCCCTCAATCAATATTTGGTGAAAGCATGTATATCAATCCCCTTAATCAGTATTTTGTGGAAGCAGGTATATTCCACCCCTCAATCAGTTTTTTGTGGAAGCAGGTATAGCAAACCCCATATTCAGTATTTTGTGGAAGCAGGTATATCGCACCCCTCAATCAGTATTTTGTGGAAGCAGATATATTAACTCCTTAAGTACTGGGCTCATTTTCTTCTTCAGGACCAGGCCATTTTTCAGCAAATCTGACCAGTGTCACTTTGTGGTAATAACTTTAAAACACTTTGACTTATCCAGGCCATTCTGAGATAGTTTTTTTGTCACATATTGTACTTCATGACACTGGTAAAATGGAGTAAAAAAAAAAATCATTTTTATTTATAAAAAAATACCAAATTTGCCACACAATTTGAAAAAATTTGCAAATTTCCAAGTTTCAATTTCTCTACTTCTATAATACATATTAATATCTACAAAAATACTTATTACATTTCCCATATGTCTACATGTTAGGATCATTTTGGGAATGACATTTTATTTTTGGGGGACTTTACAAGGCTTAGAATTTTAGAAGTAAATCTTGAATTTTGAAGGACCACAGGATTATACCCCCCTAGTGACCAGGCCCTTTTTTTACAAATCGGCACTCCACAACTTTAGCGGTTTATTGCTCGGTCATGCAACTTACCACCCAAATGAATTTTACCTCCTTTTCTTCTCACTAATAGAGCTTTCATTTGGTGGTATTTCATTGCTGCTGACATTTTTTGTTATTAATCGAAATTTAACGATTTTTTTGCAAAAAAATGTCATTTTTCACTTTCAGTTGTAAAATTTTGCAAAAAAACGACATCCATATATAAATTTTTCGCTAAATTTATTGTTCAACATGTCTTTGATAAAAAAAAATGTTTGGGTAAAAAAAAATGGTTTGGGTAAAAGTTATAGCGTTTACAAACTATGGTCCAAAAATGTGAATTTCCGCTTTTTGAAGCAGCTCTGACTTTCTGAGCACCTGTCATGTTTCCTGAGGTTCTACAATGCCCAGACAGTAGAAAACCCCCACAAATGACCCCATTTCGGAAAGTAGACACCCTAAGGTATTCGCTGATGGGCATAGTGAGTTCATAGAACTTTTTATTTTTTGTCACAAGCTAGCGGAAAATGATGATTTTATTTTATTTATTTTTTCTTACAAAGTCTCATATTCCACTAACTTGTGACAAAAAACAAAAACTTCCATGAACTCACTATGCCCATCACAAAATACCTTGGGGTGTCTTCTTTCCAAAATGGGGTCACTTGTGGGGTAGTTATGCTGCCCTGGCATTCTAGGGGCCCAGATGCGTGAGAGGAAGTTTGAAATCAAAATCTGTAAAAAATGACCGGTAAAATCCGAAAGTTGCTCTTTGGAATGTGTGCCCCTTTGCCCACCTAGGCTGCAAAAAAGTGTCACACATCTGGTATCGCCATACTCAGGAGAAGTTGGGGAATGTGTTTTGGGGTGTCATTTTACATATACCCATGCTGGGTGAGATAAATATCTTGGTCAAATGCCAACTTTGTATAAAAAAATGGGAAAAGTTGTCTTTTGACAAGATATTTATCTCACCCAGCATGGGTATATGTAAAATGACACCCCAAAACACATTCCCCAACTTCTCCTGAGTACGGCGATACCAGATGTGTGACACTTTTTTGCAGCCTAGATGCGCAAATGGGCCCACATTCCAAAGAACACCTTTAGGATTTCACCGGCCATTTTTTACAGATTTTGATTTCAAGCTACTTACCACACATTTGGGCCCCTAGAATGCCAGGGCAGCATAACTACCCCAGAAGTGACCCCATTTTGAAAAGAAGACACCCTAAGGTATTTCGTGAGGGGTATGGTGAGTTTATGGAATTTTATTATTTTTTTTGCCACAAGTTAGTGGAATATGAGACTTTGTAAGAAAAAATAAATAAAATAAAATCATCATTTTCCGCTAGCTTGTGACAAAAAATAAAAAGTTCTATGAACTCACTATGCCCATCAGCGAATACCTTAGGGTGTCTACTTTCCGAAATGGGGTCATTTGTGGGGGTTTTCTACTGTCTGGGCATTGTAGAACCTCAGGAAACATGACAGGTGCTCAGAAAGTCAGAGCTGCTTCAAAAAGCGGAAATTCACATTTTTGTACCATAGTTTGTAAAAAAAAAAAAAAATTCTAGGAACTCGACATACACCTCACGGAATACCTTGGGGTATCTTCTTTCCAAAATGGGGTCACTTGTGGGGTAGTTATGCTGCCCTGGCATTCTAGGGGCCCAAATGTGTGGTAAGTAGTTTGAAATCAAAATCTGTAAAAAAATGACCTATGAAATCCTAAAGGTGCTCTTTGGAATGTGTGCCCCTTTGCCCACCTAGGCTGCAAAAAAGTGTCACACATCTGGTATCGCCGTACTCAGGAGAAGTTGGGGAATGTGTTTTGGGGTGTCATTTTACATATACCCATGCTGGGTGAGAGAAATATCTCTGCAAAAGACAACTTTTCCAATTTTTTTATACAAAGTTGGCATTTGACCAAGATATTTATCTCACCCAGCATGGGTATATGTAAAATGACACCCAAAAACACATTGCCCAACTTCTCCTGAGTATGGCGATGCCACATGTGTGACACTTTTTTGCAGCCTAGATGCGCAAAGTGGCCCAAATTCCTTTTAGGAGGGCATTTTTTGACATTTGGATCCCAGACTTCTTTTCACGCTTTCGGGCCCCTAAAAAGCCAGGGCAGTATAAATACCCCACATGTGACCCCATTTTGGAAATAAGACACCCCAAGGTATTCAATGAGGGGCATGGCAAGTTCATAGAAAAAAACATTTTGAGCACAAGTTAGCGGAAATTATTATTTATTTATTTTTTTCTCACAAAGTCTCCCTTTCCGCTAACTTGGGACAAAAATGTCAATCTTTCATGGACTCAATATGCCCCTCACGGAATACCTTGGGGTGTCTTCTTTCCGAAATGGGGTCACATGTGGGGTATTTATACTGCCCTGGCATTTTAGGGGCCCGAAAGCGTGAGAAGAAGTCTGGAATATAAATGTCTAAAAAAAAATTACGCATTTGGATTCCGTGAGGGGTATGGTGAGTTCATGTGAGATTTTTTTTTTTTACACAAGTTAGTGGAATATGAGACTTTGGAAGAAAAAAATATATATATATTTCCGCTAACTTGGGCGCAAAAAAATTCTGAATGGAGCCTTACAGGGGGGTGATCAATGACAGGGGGGTGATCAGGGAGTGTATATGGGGTGATCACCACCCTGTCACTGATCACCCCTCTTTCATTGATCACCCCTCTGAAAGGCTCCATTCAGACGTCCCTATGTTTTTTACGGATCCACGGATACATGGATCGGATCTGCAAAACACATACAGACGTCTGAATGGAGCCTTACAGGGGGGTGATCAATGACAGGGGGGTGATCAATGACAGGGGGTGATCAGGGAGTGTATATGGGGTGATCACCCCCCTGTAATTGATCACCCCCCTTTAAGGCTCAATTCAAACGTCCGTATGCGTTTTGCGGATCCGATCCATGGATGCGTGGATCCGTAAAACACATACTGGCGTCTGAATGGAGCCTTACAGGGGGGTGATCAATGACAGGGGGTTATCAGGGAGTGTATATGGGGTGATCACCCCCCTGTCACTGATCACCCCCCTGTAAGGCTCCATTCAGACGTCCGTATGTGTTTTGCGGATCCGATCCATAGATGCGTGGATCCGTAAAACACATACAGACGTCTGAATGGAGCCTTACAGTGGGTGATCATCCCATATAGACTCCCTGATCACCCCCCTGTAAGGCTCCATTCAGACGTCCGTATGCGTTTTGCGGATCCGATCCATGGATGCATGGATCCGTAAAACACATACGGGCGTCTGAATGGAGCCTGACAGGGGGGTGATCAGGGAGTGTATATGGGGTGATCACCCCCCTGTCACTGATCACCCCCCTGTAAGGCTCCATTCAGACGTCCGTATGTGTTTTGCGGATCCGATCCATAGATGCGTGGATGCGTAAAACACATACGGGCGTCTGAATGGAGCCTTACAGGGGGGTGATCAATGACAGGGGGGTGATCAATGACAGGGGGTGATCAGGGAGTGTATATGAGGTGATCACCCCCCTGTCATTGATCACCCCCCTGCAAGGCTCCATTCAGACATCCGTATGCGTTTTGCGTATCCGATCCATGTATCCGTGGATCCGTAAAACACATACGGACATCTGAATGGAGCCTTACAGGGGGGTGATCAATGACAGGGGGGTGATCAATGACAGGGGGGTGATCAGGGAGTCTATATGGAGTGATCAAGGGTTCATAAGGGGTTAATAAGTGACAGGGGGGGTGTAGTGTAGTGGTGTTTGGTGCTACTTTACACAGCTACCTGTGTCCTCTGGTGGTCGATCCAAACAAAAGGGACCACCAGAGGACCAGGTAGCAGGTATATTAGACGCTGTTATCAAAACAGCGTCTAATATACCTGTTAGGGGTTAAAAAAATCACATCTCCAGCCTCCCAGCGAACGATCGCCGCTGGCAGGCTGGAGATCCACTCGCTTACCTTCCGTTCCTGTGAACGCGCGCGCCTGTGTGCGCGCGTTCACAGGAAATCTCGGCTCACGCGAGATGACGCCAATCGGCGTTAGTGTAGCCTGGGAGAGCCGCCGCAATGACGCCTTTCGGCGTTAGCGTGGCGGCAAGTGGTTAATGACCAGTTCGGGTCTGAAGTCACTTTGTGAGGCTTATATAATAGAAACCACCCAAAAATGGCCACATTCTAGAAACTACACCCCTCAAGGTATTCAAAACTGATTTTACAAACATCGTTAACCCTTTAGGTGTTCCACAATAATTAATGGGAAATAGAAATACAATTTCAAAATTTCACTTTTTTGGTACATTTTCTATTTAAATATTTTTTTTCCAGTTACAAAGCAAGGGTTAACAGCCAAACAAAACTTAATATTTATGGCCCTGATTCTGTAGTTTACAGAAACACCCAATATGTGGTCGTAAACCGCTGTACGAGCACACGGCAGGGCGCAGAAGGAAAGGAATGCCATACGGTTTTTGGAAGGCAGATTTTGCTGGACTGTTTTATTTTTACATTATGTCCCATTTGAAGCCCCCCTGATGAACCCCTAGAGTAGAAAATCCAAAAAAGTGACCCCATTTTAGAAACTACGGGATAGGGTGGAAGTTTTGTTGGTACTAGTTTAGGGTACATATGATTTTTGGTTGCTCTATATTACACTTTTTGTGAGGCAAGGTAACAAGAAATAGCTGTTTTGGCACCGTTTTTTTTTTTGTTATTTTCAACATTCATCTGACAGGTTAAATCATGTGGTATTTTTATAGAGCAGGTTGTCACGGACGCAGCGATATCTGTATACAATTTTTTTATTTATGAAAGTTTTACACAATGATTTAATTTTTGAAACAAAAAAATAAATCATGTTTTAGTGTCTTCATAGTCTGGGAGCCATAGTTTTTTCAGTTTTTGGGTGATTATCTTAGCTAGGGTTTTACTTTTTATCGGCATGAGATGACGGTATGAAAAAACTATGGGGCCCCTGTGTTCGTGACGCCAGCCCCGTAAGAAGACAACCACACAGCAGCTGGGGGATGGATGATGGGAGTCAGTGCATGCTTAACACTACAACAATTCTGATAAGAAAGGGGGTGTATTTGGTTTGACAATTCTAGCTGATATTTTTTCCTCTAGAAATGGTGCCACTTGTGTGTAGTTGTGCATTGAAAGCTAAATGAAAGAACCACAATACCAAATACAGCCATGCACAAGAGTGGCACCATTTTATAGATCATGTCAGACTTTCTAAATAACACTGGGTAGATCTCCTCACCTTGATGGTGTCCACACTGAGCTTCAGCTTGTTGGTGTGCATCTCCCGCAGGGTGGCCAAGTTCTCCAGCAGATTTCCATAGTGGTTGAGGGCATCATTATTGGCGTGGATGATCTTCCCTCCATGTGTCTTCAGATCCTGACTGCCGGGGTTCACATCCATGTGAGTAAAGTGGGACTTGGTGTCTGGATGGAGCTGGAAGAGACTGAGGAAACAGCAACAATCAGTGTTTGACATGCATGGGACTGACATGTGTGGACAGGTGTGGCACCATGTAGAAAGCAGTCATGTTATCAATCTTGCACAACCTTTAATGTTCAACCAGGAAAAATGTTGAAGGGGTTGTGCAGGGCTAACAAACAGCGCCACTCTAGTCCACAGGATGTGTCTAGTATTGCGGCTCAGCCCCATTTACATGCAAGGAAATAATGCAATACCGGATAGAACGTATGGGGGGGGGGGGGGATGGAACCAATGTGCACAAATATCCTGGAGAATCCCTTCAAGTAGGATCATGTTGTAAATTTCATGACCGCTTACCAAAAATGTCTAAACGATGTGATTATATACATAGGACTTCTACCACCTTCACTCACTGAGAAACCCTCTTAGAGATCACTATGGACATTCAGTATATGGGATAAACATGCATGCTCAGCTCCATTTCTGAACTATGATTTTTCATGTTAGGGAGGTCTCTGGTGACAGATTCTATCCTGTTGTTCACATGATCAACTCCTTAACCACCTCAGCCCCCCTAGCTTAAACCCCCTAAATGACCAGACCAGTTTTTACACTTCTGCGCTACACTACTTTCACGGTTTATTGCTCGGTCATACAACTTACCACCCAAATGAATTTTACCTCCTTTTCTTCTCACTAATAGAGCTTTCATTTGGTGGTATTTCATTGCTGCTGACATTTTTACTTTTTTTTTATATTAATCGAAATTGACCGAAATCTTTGCAAAAACATTTTTGAAATGTTTTACTTTCTGTTGTAAAATTTTTCAAATAGAACTACATTTCTATATACATGTATATTTATTGGTTTTGGTAAAAGTTATAGCGTTTACAAACTATGTACAAACTATGGTGCAAAAAATATGCATTTACTTACAACATCTCATTGAACTATATGTATAACACACAGATGTGCTGGGCCCTCCCATGATGAATGAAGAATTCCCTAATAGTGTATATGAGGCCAGACAACCCCAGTTATGTCTTTTATACCTCCTACACTCTGTGAAACCTTTCTTTCCTCCTCGGCTCTAGAGTTTATGGCAGGGATGCCCAACCTACAGTGTTCCAGCTGTTGCAAACCTAGACCTCCCAGCATGCCCCAATAGCTGTAGGCATGAGGGAACTTGTTGCAACAGCTGAAGGCCCACAGATTGGGTATTCCTGGTCTACTGGATTCTGTGGTGTAGAAGCGTCAATTTTGACGTAAATTTGTTTTCCCTAACAGCAGCACAAGTGGGGATTTGCCCCTGTGAAGCTGGTCAGGACAGGCGGAATTTTTATTGAACAAAAAATCTCTGCCAAGTATCATTAATTAATTAATTGATGCCACCCCTGAATAACCCGCCCCCTGCCTGGACGGGGTTGCTTTCTTAACAAGTAATTCATACAACTAAAAGGGTGGGAAATTTGTGTGCTGCTGTTAGGACTAAGGGAAAACAAATTTACGTCAAAATTGACTCTTCCCTTTCATCCTAACCAGCAGCACAAGTGGGGAAGTAGCAAGGACTTTACACAAATCTGGGAGGGCAAAATATTATGTGTGAACATATATACCAACAAATAATTTCTCTCAGTCTAAGGGAGCGCAGCACTTAGAACGGAGTTTCCAAAGGCAGCTCCTTCAGCTCGCCTTGAATCTATACGGTAGTGAGAGATAAAGGTGTTCTGGGAACTCCATGAGGCGGCAGCGCAAATCTGGTTTAAAGGAATTAACTTCCTTTCAGCATACGACGTAGATACTGCCCTGGTCGAATGAGCAGATACAAATGACGGCGGTGACAGATTTTGTGACAGAAAGGTCAAACGGATAGTGTCCTTGATCCACCTACTCAAAGTAGGCTTGGAGGCTTTAAGCCCTCTGTTTTTCCCCTGAGTAGGCTAGAAGAAGATTCTCAGATCCAATGTTCTGTGCAAATATATATCTTTAGAACCCTTAGAATGTCCAGGATGAGTAACTTTTCCTCCTCTGGAGACGTTGGAGCAGGGGAAAACTTTGGTAATATTATTGTCTGGTTAAGATTTGCGAATGAAGGCACCTTCGGCAAAAAGGTTGGCAGGAACCTCAACAGGACCCTGTCCTGGAGGAAAGTTAGGTATGGCTCTGCCGCTCCTAGAGCTTGAAGTTCCCCAATTCTTTTAGCCGAGGTAATGGCTAATAGAAAGGTGACTTTGAGAGATAGGAATCTCAAGTCTACCTCGTCTAATGGCTCAAAGGGGGGAACACACAACCCCTTTAGCACTATTGCTAGATCCCACTCAGGGATCGGTCTCAGGATGCTAGGTTTAAGTCTCTGAGCTCCTTAAGGAACCTCCTGATTAGGGGGTCTTGAGAAATCGGCCTACCAATACATGCCGACAAAGCAGAGACGTGAGCTCTGAGTGTAGATGGGCTTAGACCCTTGTCTAGACCATCTTGAAGAAACTGTAGGATCGCAGAGAGAGGAGGATCTGAGGGAACTACCTCTCTCTCAGTACACCATAGAATGAAAATTTTGTATATCCTGGAGTATTTCTTGTTTGTGGACTCCGCCCGGGAGTGCGAGATTGTTCTCAAGACCTCCGCAGATAACCCTCTAGCATCTAGAAGGGACCTGTCAATCTCCAGGCTGTCAGACTGAGCCTCCTCAGATCTAGACAGGGACCTGTGTCCTGATACACTAGGTCCTGTATTAGGGGAAGTCTCCAATATGTGCCCTGACTCATCTGCATGAGCTGGGTGAACCAAGACCTCTTTGGCCAGAATGGTATGATGGCTATCACTGAGGTCTGGTCTTGCTTGATCTTCATCAATACCCTTGGTATCATGGAAATTGGAGGGAACACATAAGCCAGCCTGAACCTCCAAGTTATGGACAGAGCGTCTATCGCTACAGGGTTGTCCTCTTTGTAAAGGGAGCAGAACCTGTTCACTTTGGCGTTCAAACGAGTTGCCATCAGATCGATCTCTGGAGTACCCCAACGCTGGACAATCCTGGAAAAGATGTTCTCGTTCAATGACCATTCCCCTGGAACGGGAAGGCCCCGACTTAGGCGATCTGCCACTACATTGAGGTCTCCTCTGATATGAACCGCCATTAGGTGGGATAGGTTTGTCTCTGCCCAAGCGAGAATTAGTCCCACCTCCCTCAGGAGAGTCTGGGATCTCGTACCTCCCTGTCTGTTTAGATAAGCCACTACTGTTGTGTTGTCTGTCCGGACTCTCACCGCCTGACTGCGAATGAGAGGAGCAAAATGATTGAGGGCTAGTCTGACCGCTCTCAACTCCCTCAAATTGGAAGAGAGAAGTCTCTCCTGAGGACTCCAGGTACCTTGTACTGGATAGTCCTCCAGATGGGCTCCCCAACCTAGAAGGGAGGCGTCTGTGGTCAACGTAATCCAACGCGGTTGGATCAAGGACCTCCCATCTGTTAGGTTCCTCCACCACCTGAGTGAAGAATGGGCTTTTACAGACAGGGAGTGCATCCTAATCCAAGTCCTTTGGCTTGCGACTCCATACGGTTAACACTTCTTCCTGAAGTGGGCGTAGATGCCATAGGGCCCATGGAACTGCCTCTGCAGATGCTGACATGTGGCCTAACATCCTCATGAGAACCCTGATAGACACCCGTCTGGGTGGAAGTAGAAACTCTGCTGCTTTTATTACTCTGTCTTTCCTCTGTAGGGAGAGGGACAGGATCATCTGTTGTGAGTCGATCACAAACTCTAGGAATGTTCTCGTGGTGGATGGGATCAACTGTGACTTGTCCCAGTTTATAAGCCAACCTAGAGTCTGCAGAGTGTGGAGAGCTTGCTGGAGGTGAGTCTGCAAGATCGACTGCGGAGGCGGCTTTTAGCAGCCAGTCGTCTAAATAGGGGACGACTTCTAACCCTAGAAGCCTTAAATGCGCTACAACAGGAGCCGCCACCTTTGTAAAGGTGTGCGGGGCAGAGGAGATGCCGAAGGGCAACACCGCAAATTGGTAGTGCTTCACTACACCGCCTATGGTCACCGCAACTCTGAGGTATTTTTTGTGCGCTGGATGGATGGGAAGATGAAGGTAAGCATCCTTCATCCGTCACCATCATATCTCCTGGGTTCAGGATGTTTAGAACTGAACGAATGGTTTCCATCCGGAAACGCTTCTTTCTGATAAAATTGTTTAAATAGCGTAGGTCGATGATCATACGCCAATCCCCTGATGGCTTTGGGACCAGAAATATGGGAGAATAGACTCCCCAACCTTGCTCGCGCAGAGGAAGTTCCTCCAGTGCCCCCTTTTGTACGTACTGTCAGTACTGATTCTTCCAGGATTAACTGCCTGGTGGGAGTCAAAACCCTCGTCAGGATAAACCTCTCCTGAGGTAGGGAAATAAAGTCGATCTTGTACCCTGATGTTATGACTTCTAACACCCATGGGTCTGGAATTTTTTTATTCCAAAAAACTCGAAATAAACTTAAACGACCTCCAACTGGAGGAATTAACTGAGGGTTTTGCGGCTGGAACAGTGGGTGGGGACGTCGGGCTGTTGAGAGTCATGGTTCAGCCCTGCGGTTTCCACGACCGCGGCCTCTACCTCTTTTGTTTCCTTCAGGACGCCTCTGGTCCTGTCTCCCCTCTGGAACCTTGCTGGTCTACCTCTTCCTCGACCCTGAAAGGACTGTTGAGGAAGGGACTTCCCTTTTTTATCAGCGAGGTCCTCCATTAAGCGATCCAGCTCAGAACCGAATAGTCTACCCGGCTCATAGGGAAGGGAGCAGAGGTTGAATTTCGACGTGTTGTCTGCTGCCCATGGCTTCAGCCACAAGGGGCGTCTACTGGGAAAGTGCCATAGATTTGGCAGCTAACTTTAGCTGCTGCTGGGATGCATCAGCCAAAAAATCTATCCCTAACAAAAGGGTCTTGAACTGGTCCAGTATATCATCTCTGGCAACCCCAGAATCCAGCTCAGACTGAATTCTAAGAGTGCGGGTGCGGATGAAATTCGAGACTTCACTGCTGGCGACAGCCACAGAGGCAGAGGCAGCAGCCGCAGTGTAGTTGCGTCTAAGTGAACATTCAGCTCGTCTGTCTAGGGGGTCTTTTAAATTACTTCCATCATCAGAGTTCTCCTAGAAAGCTTAGATATTGCCATATCTACTTTAGGAGGTGGAAACCAACTCTGGGAGTCTTCCTCCTGTAGGGTAAACATTAACTCAAATCTTTTGGTCAGGACCGGACCTTTTTCCGGGTGTTTCCATTCCAAAGCCATCATTTTTTTCAAAGAATCGTCCACTTTGAAGGCCCTTGCCCCCCTAAAGGTGGATTGTGGAGCTTCCCCATGCTCAACATCCTGGTCCCTTGACCTGATGGAGCGAAGTAACCTCTGAGTTTTTTTGGACGGGAAGAAAAATGGCGCATCCTCATCATCAGAGGAAGAATTCTCTTCTAAGGAGACGACTTCTTCTAACATGGGGACTGGCCCCGGAGAGGCCTCTCTAGGTCTCTTATTCGAAACCGCGCCTTTTATCTGCGCGACGGAGGTGTCCATGAATTCTTTCATCCAGGAGAACATCTCCACCATAGTAGGTTCTGGATTCGCAGGTCTGGGTCGGCAACCTGGACAGCGGTGGAACTCATATCCATCAGGCAAGGGGGTGCTACAATTAGAACAAGCCAGATGTCTCTGCTTGTGCGTAGACTTCCCTAGAAATAGTAATAATAATACAGTTAATATAAGTGTATTTTACCTTACCTTAGGAAAAAATTGACCTCCACCTTACCAAGAGAGGGCATAGAGGGATCTGGATTGGTCGACATGCTGGAGACACAGAAGACACCACTCAAAGCACAGGTCAGTTGCATACAAAACTGAATGCAACTCTGAGCTCTAGCACCTGGAGGTTTAAATAGGGCAGGGGCCACGCCCTCCGCCCCCCCCCCCCCCCTGCTCCCGCCCCCTCCGCCCCAGCCCTTGGAGGTACTAATAACCTTTTTGATTTTAATCAAACTAAGGGAACCTGCATGCACTACTGAGGGAAAGAGCCCCAGTGGAGTCAGCCTTCTTGTTTTATTATTTTTCGGAGCGCACGATCGGCGTCCGAAACTGGAAGTGATCCATGACGCACTTACGGTTTTACGAGTATGGCAGAGAGATGCAGTGTACTAACGCAGCACTAGCCTGCGGCGCTGACGACAGTGCAGGGTAAGGCTATGAGCATCGGAGGGGGAAGGAAAAAAAGGGGGGGGGGGAGGGGAGAGAAAAGATCTCTAAAGCGGACGCTCCTCATATCCCGGCCGGATCCATCGTCTGCAGCAGCAGGCGGCGGACCTGTAAAAACAAACAAAAATGTAAAACACATTAACATACTCAACCCTACCAGGGGAGAAACTCCTAAAGGAGTTTAGCCTGTCCATTTCCAGTCCACAGGACAGAAAAAAAGCAACCCCGTCCAGGCAGGGGGCGGGTTATATAGGGGTGGCATCAATTAATGAATGAATTAATTAATGATACTTGGCAGAGATTTTTTGTTCAATAAAAATTCTGCCTGTCCTGACCAGCTTCCCAGGGGCAAATCCCCACTTGTGCTGCTGGTTAGGACGAAAGGGAAGACATTATTGGCCAAATTCACAGTTACAGAAGCTCAGACTAAATACAAGGAGACAGGATGTACAAGTATATAATTTATTATTATAGATCAGAAGAGATCCCTGGTCATGGAGCCGTCATCAGTATCATGGAGGACAACAGCGACCTCACAGCAACCTCATTGAGGAACTTGTCACAGGCCGACTTGTCCACATCCGGGAAATGCTTGACGATGACCTCCAGGAGACAACCACACAGCAGCTGAGGATGGATGATGGGAGTCAGGGCCCGCTCAACATTTCTAAGGATGGGGGTGTATTTGGTTTTGACAAGTGTCGCCCCCTCTCACCCCCCAGAACCAGCACCAGTCTTGTCTGTGGGTTGTGTCTGGTTCTGCAGCTCACAATGAGGAGCACCTTCAATACCAGATACAGCCACCATTTTCAGCAAACTTTCTGATCCTCACATTGATGGTGTCCACACTGAGCTTCAGCTTGTTGCCAGTGTGGCCAAGTTCTCCTGCAGATTTCCATAGTGGTTGAGGGCATCATTAATGGCGTGGATGATCTTCCCTCCATGTGTCTTCAGATCCTGACTGCCGGGGGTCACGTCCATGTGAGTGAAGTGAGACTTGGTGTCTGGATGGTGCTGGAAGAGACTGAGGAGAAGAGGGGAACGTTCAGTGTTAGGGTACATTCAAGTGACCGTACGCATTTTGTGGTTCGCAAAACACCGGGCTGCAAGATACGGATAAGAATGTATGCATCTCTTGTGGGGCGAAAGAATGGACATACAGATGCTGAGCACACTGTTGGGCCACAAGAAATGTGGTCAACTGAAATGAAAGGGACCGGGGAAAAAAATGTAAAATAATAAGTTGTGTGAATGGGGCTTTATATGAAAACACCCCGAGGGGCAACTTAATATGAAAACTTGCAGAAGCAGCACCTAACCAATCTATGGATTTTATCTGGTATCACACGTCAGTTCCATTGAAGTGTATGAGGGCAAGCTACAATATAGCAAACTAGACAGGGGTGGCGTTGTAATAGAAAGCAGCCACGTTTTCTAATCCGGTGCAACTTTTAAGATTTCTTGCTTCCTTTCACCTGGTTAAACATTAAAGGGCTTGAGCAGGATAAACAGGATCAGCACCAGCCACAAGATGTCCTACTGCAGCTCAGATCCACTCATTGAATGCTAATAGCACTTTTATCACACCACCCAAATCTCTGGACAGTCAAAGAAGAACACTTAGGCCTCTTTCACACGGGCGTCATATTTTTGGCCCGGATATTTTGGCGCGATTTTTCCGCGCGAGTGCAAAACATTGTAATGCGTTTTGCACGCGCGTGAGAAAAATCGTGCATGTTTGGTACCCAAACCCGAACTTCTTCACAGAAGTTCGGGCTTGGGATCGGTGTTCTGTAGATTGTATTATACAGAATGCATAGTAAAATAGCGCTGGAGGGGTTAAAAAAATAAATAATAATAATTTAACTCACCTTAATCCACTTGCTCGCGCAGCCCGGCATCTCTCCTGTCTGATTGCAGTCAAAGGACCTGTGGTGACGTCACTCCGGTCATCACATGGTCCGTCACATGATCTTTTACCATGGTGATGGATCATGTGATGACCGGAGTGACGTCACCACAGGTCCTTTGACTGCAATCAGACAGGAGAGATGCCGGGCTGCGCGAGCAAGTGGATTAAGGCGAGTGCTGTCCGCATCCGTTGCTCCATTCTGAGGCCCCACAAAAAAAAAAAAAACATGTCCTATTCTTGTCCGTTTTGCGGACAAGAATAGACATTTCTACAATGGGCGGACCTCAAAAAACGGAACGGTCGTGTGCATGAGGCCTAAGTTGTGATGACTGCAGTTGATTTATGTGCGGGTGACTGCACGTAAATCATGTCCTGCTGCTTGTGGGGCTGACCACATGAGGTACACAGTTGATCAGCCCCTTGCAGTATATGTTTGACATACTTTACCACGTGTCACTGTTTGAAGTTTATCAGAACGGTGAAGAATCACGAACATTGACAACAGTTCAAACACCAGTCCATAAACAATCACAGACTCAAAAACACTACCTAACCGCAGCATGATCACAACACAACCGTACTGTGTGGTTGTAGCATCGCAAAACCAGCTCCGAACTAACAATCTTCATGATCGGGCCCCATTCCTGTTGGCCACACCATTAGTTGACACCATGGGGTGCATTTAGAAAGACCAGGGTTTTCATGAACGTCTTTGTTTCCCCTTGCGCAGTCGGAGGATTAGCTTAATTTATGACGAAGCATGTGCTTAGCAGAAAAACTCTACCAGCCCCAGACATACATGTTAGTAAATTAGCCAGGACCATAGTCACAACCCCTGACATGCCCCAAACCCCTTCCGCCCATGTTCTGCTCAATTGTCAAAAACTTTTTGATCTTGATCTGTATGTAGTAATCTCCTGAGCTCCCTCTAGTGGTGGCTGCATGTATCTGTATACAGTAATCTCCTGAGCTCCCTCTAGTGGTGGCTGCATATATCTGTATACAGTAATCTCCTGAGCTCCCTCTAGTGGTGACTGTATACAGTAATCTATTGAGCTCCCTCTAGTGGTGGCTGTATATATCTGTATGCAGTAATCTCCTGAGCTCCCTCTAGTGGTGGCTGTATATATCTGCATGCAGTAATCTCCTGAGCTCCCTCTAGTGGTGGCTGTATATATCTGTATGCAGTAATCTCCTGAGCTCCCTCCAGTGGTAGCTGTATAAGTATATATCTGTATGTAGTAAGCTCCCTCTAATGGTGTATATATCTGTATGTAGTAATCTCCTGTGCTCCCTCTAGTGGTGACTGTGTATATGTATATTCAGTAATCCCCTGAGCTCCCTGTAGTGGTGGATGTATATACCTGTATGTGTAAGGATGTGGGGGCAAGGGACCTTAAATGTATTACTCTGCATGTGTAAATTGTATAATTACTGCAATGTCTCAGTTTGGTCAGTAGATGGCAGCAAAAGATAATATGCTAAAAGTCTACATGGAGCTGCCTATCAGAGTAATATTAATAACCTGTTTTGTTTGCAAAGTTGGTAAATAGCTAATTTATGGGCTGTACCTCTACAAGTGTGATAGCAGGCTGTATATGTAGGTTTGACACTGCAAGGGGAGGGGAGAAGCAGGAAGTGGGGAGACTGAGGCTGTGCTTGGTGCTGCTAGAGACCAGAAGAGATCTTCTCTGCAGATTCTGGAGGCGAATAGACAGGCTCACTGTGGAGACTGGTAAGAGCACAGAGGGGAGGTTTGCAGCAACAACCCCAGGAGTGTCGTGTCTGTAGGATCCAGTTCTGGAGGAAATGAGATAAAGCACCCAGAACCGACTCAAGGAACTGTAAGTGCGGCTGATAAAGTGACATTTGAACAGACAATAACACTCCAAGTACAGTTGCATTGCGGTGTACAGTCTGCAAACTAATGCAAAGCCCTAAGGGACTCATACGTTGACGCCTTTTTAACTTACTGGCTGCTCATAGGGTGTTATACTGGGAGCTGGAGTAAGAATTACAGCTGCAATCATAGAGACAGACATCATTTACCTGTGGATTACAAATAGTATTGCACAATACTTAGGGTGCACCCCAACAAGGAACATACAAGTGCAGCTAGGCTGCTTAATGGACTTTGGAGAAAACATCACATTTACTGGTTTATTGATAGGCTGTGTTAAATTCACTGTTGGTTTATTTTCTGTGTACTAGTCTGTTTAATATATTCTCAGCTTCTTGTTCACTATACTCAACTGCTGGGAAAGAACCATTGTCTTGGTGGCATAGTGTACCCTCTGTACCCAGCCCTCGTCTTCTTTCATATGCAGTAATCTCCTGAGCTCCCTCTAGTGGTGGATGTATATATCTGTATGCAGTAAGCTCCCTCTAGTGGTGGCTGTATATAGTAATCTCCTGAGCTCCCTCTAGCGGTGGATGTATATATCTGTATGCAGTAAGCTCCTGAGCTCCCTCTAGCGGTGGATGTATATATCTGTATATAGTAATCTCCTGAGCTCCCTCTAGCGGTGGCTGTATATATCTGTATGCAGTGAGCTCCCTCTAGCGGTGGATGTATATATCTGTATGCAGCACTTCTAATTAGAGATGAGCAAATTTCCACTTCTGAAAATGAATCCATCTCGTTATGCAGGGGAGGACTCCCCTGCATAACAAGATGGATCTGCTTTGCAGCCTATAGACTATTATAACAGAATGCCTCTAAAGGCATTCCGTCATAGAATTGTGTTCTGGTCTGTGCTAACGGAATCGATAATGCAATTCACCTTTAACCAACAAAGTGTGAACGTATTTCAAAATATGAAATCCACTCATAATAATCACACATCCATTAACAATGCATACTGACTAAACAGTTCAGTCCTTATTCATCTTTAAGGTGCGCAGCATGGCCACATTGCAACACTGACAGGGCTGTGCCATGTGGTCATACCCAGGGACAGACTGGAAAAAAATATAAAACCATACTGTAGCTGGGTCTGAATTGACAGAAAGTGGGGCAACAGAAGTAGTCAGGGCCAACAATACCCAATATCACAATGCAGCACAAGATACTGTGGCGTGCACCACAGTATTAGACCTCATGCACATGAAGGTTGTTTTGGTCCATATCCCAACCTGCAGTGTTCCAAATAGCTGCAGGCATGAGGGAACTTGTTCTGCAACAGCTAGAGGCCCGCAGATTGGGCAATACTGGTCTACTGGATTATGTGGTGTAGAAGACATTATTGGCCAAATTCACAGTTACAGAAGCTCAGACTAAAAGATACAAGGAGACAGGATGTACAAGAATATAATATTTATTACAGAGATCAGGAGAAGAGATCCCAGGTCATGGAGGAGAGACGCTGGTTACTGGAGACAGACATATCTGAGAAGACTCCTCCCGTCAGCTGGAGATCAGGGCAACAGCAACCTCATTGAGGAACTTGTCACAGGCCGACTTGTCCACATCTGGGAAATGCTTGACGATGACCTCCAGAAGGCAACTACACAGCAGCTGGGGATGGATGATGGAAGTCAGTGCACGCTGAACACTTTCAAGATTCCCTTTAAAGGGTTTCTACCACCAGAAATACCGTTATATAGCTGACAGACATTAGCGATGCGCCCATGTCAGCACTACATAACAGTATGTTTCTAACATTTCTCCCTGCAGCCGTTTTTGCAAAATAAGCACTTTTATAATATGCTAATGAGCCTCTAGGTGCTACGTGGGCATAAAATCAGCACCTAGAGGCTCTGTCTACTCACCCTTTATCCGGCCCAGGTCCCCTGTTCTGCCCGCCCCTCTTGATTGATTTCACCGTTCCCTGTATCGTTGAAGAAATTCCGCACCTGTGCCGTTCACTTCTGTATTCGGCGCAGGTGCAGTGAGTGAATGATGCGCTCCTGGTGCCAGATACCTCACTGCGCCGACTGTCAGTGAGGAAGCCGACATCAGGAAAGCAGCCTTCACTCACTGCACCTGCGCCGAAGACAGAAGTGAACGGCGCAGGATTTTGTCAACGATGCGGTGGACCGTGGCATCAATCAAGAGGAGCAAGGCGGGCAGAACAGGGGACCTGGGCGGGATAAAGGGCGAGTAGACAGAGCCTCTAGGTGCTGATTTTACCCACACATAGCACCTAGAGGCTCATTAGCATATAATAAAAGTGCTCATTTTACAAAAACGGCAGCAGGGACAAATGTTAGAAACACTGTTATGTAGTGCTGACATGGGCGCATCGCTATATCAGTCAGCTACATAACAGTATTTCTGGTGGTAGAAGCCCTTTAAGGATGGGGGATGTATTTGATTTCGACAAGTCTAGCTGACTAGAGTGTAGCCCCCCAGAAACTGCACCAGTCTTGTCCGTGGGTTGTGCTTCGTTCTGCAGCTCAATGAGGAGGAACTGCAATACCAGATACAGCCATGGTCAAGAGTGGCACCATTTCCAGCAGACTTTTTGATCCCCACTGGACAGATCATCTCCTCACCTTGATGGTGTCCACACTGAGCTTCAGCTTGTTGGTGTGCATCTCCCGCAGTGTGGCCAAGTTCTCCTGCAGTTTTCCATAGTGGTTGAGGGCATCATTAATGGCGTGGATGATCTTCCCTCCATGTGTCTTCAGATCCTGACTGCCAGGGGTCACGTCCATGTGAGTGAAGTGGGACTTGGTGTCTGGATGGTGCTGGAAGAGACTGAGGAGTAGAGGGGAACGTTCAGTGTTAGGGTACATTCAAGTGACTGTACGCATTTTGTGGTTCGCAAGACAGATGGCTTTTTGTGGACCCATTGTAACAACGCCTACACTTGTCCACAAGATGGATAAGAAATGTATATGCATCTTGTGGGGCCACAGAACAGGCATACAGATGCTGACAGCTTACCGTTGACCACATTTCTTGCGGCCTCACTGTAATGAAAGGGTAAAAAAATAATAATATGGGGCTGTATATGAGAACATGTCCTTACCCCCATGTACCAAGATCTCTAGACAGTATGGGGGGGGGGGGGTTACCCTGAGGGTCAACTTAGCTCTCCTTGCGGAGGCAGCACCTCACCAAACCATGGATGGTACCTGCCTGGTATCACAATTCAGTTCCATTGAACTGCGATGTCAAGTGACAATATCAAACTGTAGACAAAGATGGCGCTGTAATAGACAGCAGCCATGTTTTCTGAACCTGTGCAACATTCAAGATTTCTTGGTTCAGTTCACCTGGTTGAACGTTAAAGGGCTTGAACAGGATAAACACCAACCACAAGATGTCCTACTGCAGCTCAGATCCCCTCATTGAATGGAAGTAGCACTTTTATCACCTTCACCACATCACCCAAATCTCTGGACAGTCAGAGGTGGACACTTAGGGCTCATGCACACAAATGTATTTTCTTTACGTGTCTGTTCCTTTTTTTCTGTGGAGCCATTCATTTCAATGGGTCCAAAAAAAAAAAAAGTTGCTGTGTGCATTACATTTGTCAGTATTTCCATTCTGCAAAAAACATAGAACATGTCCCATTATCGGACGCATTACTGACAAGGATAGGACTGTTCCATTAGGGGCCAGCTGTTCCGTTCTGCAAAGCACGCAATGCACACGGACATCATCCGTATTTTTTGCGGACCGCAAAATACATATGGTCTTGTGCACGAGCCCTTAGGCCCCATTCACACATCTGCAATTTAATTTCACATTTTACGGAACGGAATTGCAGACCCATTCATTTCTATGGGGCCGCACGATGTGCTGCCTGGATACGAAATTGCAGACGCGCACTTCCGAGTCCGCAATTCCGTTCCCCAAAAAAATAAAAAATAACACGTCCTATTCTTGTCCGCAATTGCAGGCAAGAATAGGCATACTCTAAGTGCCAGCCGCAAAATGCGGAACGCACATTGCCGTTGTCAGTGTTTTGCTGATCCGCAAAACACACTACGGACGTGTGAATGGAGCCTTATGGGTCATTGCGTGCAAGATCCATTTTTCCTGAAATATACAAGGTGGGGTCTAATATACAGATAGGAACCAAAATGTTTCTGGATCAATATTGTAACTAATACAAGTCTATACCTCAGGTCAACAAGACACTTGAGCAAAGAGGGACAGAGGAACTTTGATAAAAAATAGCGAATATCCCCCCAAAAGAGGGACACTTGGGAGGTCTGCCTTCACCCCTCAAGTTACCATTCAGGTGAAATATATTAACTTCATGAGAAGTCCTCTATAGACAGTATTATTTCTAGCAGCACATTCCCCTCCCCCACTGAGATAAACATGCATGCTCAGCCCCATTCCTGGATTACAGTTTTCCACATTTAAGGAAGATTCCAAACTAATCTGATACATTGTTGCATGTAGTGCAGGGGGCGGAGCTCCAGGTGTAACAATGTGTCAGCTCCTCCTTCCCAGCCCCTTGTAGCAGTGACTATCTGGCTCTGCCGCTCACCTCTCCATGGCGTCACCTCCAATCTTCTCAGCGTCAGCGTTAATCTTCACAAACAAGGGCTCCAAAGCCGCCTTCTCAGCATCTGATAGCGCCATCCTGGGATGTGAAGCTCCAGCACAAGGGCCAATCTGCACTAAGGGGCCCCAGACTCCATCATCACCTTTATATAGGGAGGAATGGCTGCTGATCCAGCACACCTGGGGCCCTACAGGAGAGCCCGACAACCTGGTCTGGCTGACAACTCCTGGGACTGGAGTCTGGGAATGGTCATGAGGTGATTTTCTAATGGATCTGGAAGCCGACAGCAGGAGCTAAAGCATTCTAGAAATGTTTGGCCATCAAAAAATAGGACCTGTCTTATTCTGTCCTTTTTCATGGCCTGACAGTCCCCGTACAAGTCAAGGGGATGTGTTTTCTTCTCTGTTGTGTGAAAACACAGGCCTATTTTTTTACATTTATGTTCCATTTTTTGCGTTCCGTGTACGGAACCATTCATTTTCCGTTCCATTCAAACATAGAACATGTCCTATTATTGTCCGCATAACGGACCAGGATAGGACTGTTCTATCAGGGGCCGGCTGTTCCGTTCCGCAAAAAAAACATAATGCACACGGACGTCATCCATATTTTTTGCGGATCAGTTTTTTACGGACCGCAAAATACTGAAAAAGCCATACGGTCGTGTGCAAGAGGCCTTAGGATGAGTTCACACTTCAGTTATTTCCATCAGTTAGGGCTCATCCCCACAGCCGTGTTTTGAGTCCGTATCCGATGCACATTTTTCGCGGGTGAGTTGTGGACCCATTCACTTCAATGGGGCCATAAAAGATGCAGAAAGCACACCTGTGCGCTGTCCGCATCCGTATGTCTGTTCCGAGGCCCTGCAAAAAAATAGAACCGTTTTACGGACAAGGACAGAACAGTTTTATAGAGGGCAGGACGTTCCTTTCTGTAAAATGCGTAACGCACACTGCCGATATCCGTGCTTTGCGGATTCGCAATTAGTGGACCCCAAATACGGCAACGGTTGTGTGCATGAGCCCTTATTGTGAGCCAAAACCAGTAGTGAAGCCGACTCAGAGATAAGGTAGAATGGGGAGATCTGCACCTGTTCTGTGTATTTGACCCGCTCCTGGTTTTGGCTCTGATGGAAATAAGTTAAGTGTGAACTTGGCCTAAAGCTACTTTCACACTGGTGTTTTTACTGGATCCGGCAGCGTTCAGCAAAAACGCTTCCGTTACTGATAATACAACCGTCTGCGTCCGTTATGAACAGATCTGGTTGTATTATCTTTAACATTTCAAAGACGGATCCGTCATGAACTCGATTGAAAGTCAATGGAGGACGGATCCGTTTTCTATTGTGGTAGATTCTGTCAGAGAAAACGGATCCGCCCCCACTGACTTGCATTGGGGGTCATGCCGGATCCGTCTTGCTCCACATCCCAGGACGGAAAGCAAACTGCAACATGTTGAGCTTTTCTCTCCGGTATGGGAACGCAACTAAACGGAACAGAATGCATTCTGGTCAGTTTTGTCCCCATTGACAATCAATAGGGACAAAACGGAAGCGTTTTTTATTTCCGGTATTGAGCCCCTATGATGGATCTCAATATCGGAAAACTAAAACGCTAGTGTGAAAGTAGCCTTACCTTGGTTTTGCGGTGCTGTTTCTGCCCTCACAGCTTGTATGGATGAAGCTCATGATTTCAATGTGTACAAGTCGCAGCCAAAAACCACAAAGCAAAACCGCATCAGGCAAAGGATAAGGAGATTGAAAAATGTTTAAAAAAATGCCATTTAGAGGAAGCGTTTTTACTCAAAAAAACAGACCCAAAAACACATGCAAAAAAAGACAGAATTTTTTTTTTTCAAAAAAGCAACATAATGCATGCATTTCTGATTTTTACAGCACAATCAGAAATGCATGCATTATGTGGCTTTTTTGAAAAAAAAAATTCTGTCTTTTTTTGCATGTGTTTTTGGCTGTGTTTTTTGGAGTAAAAACGCTATCTCTAAATGGCATTTTTTTTTTAAAAATTCAATATCCTTATCCTTTGGCCTCATGCACACGGTCCGCAAAAACGGGGTCCGTGGGTCCGTGATCCGTGACCGTTTTTTCGTCCGTGGGTCTTCCTTGATTTTTGGAGGATCCACGGACATGAAAAAAAAGTCGTTTTGGTGTCCGCCTGGCCGTGCGGAGCCAAACGGATCCGTCCTGAATTACAATGCAAGTCAATAGGGACGGATCCGTTTGACGTTGACACAATATGGTGCCATTTCAAACGGATCCGTCCCCATTGACTTTCAATGTAAAGTCTGGAGTTCTTTTATACCATCGGATTGGAGTTTTCTCCAATCCGATGGTATATTTTAACTTGAAGCGTCCCCATCACCATGGGAACGCCTCTATGTTAGAATATACTGTCGGATATGAGCTACTTCGTGAACCTCAGATCCGACATTATATTCTAACACAGAGGTGTTCCCATGGTGATGGGGACGCTTAAGGTTAGAATACACTACAAACTTTGTACAAGACTGCCCCCTGCTGCCTGGCAGCACCCGATCTCTTACAGGGGGATATGATAGCACAATTAACCCCTTCAGGTGCGGCACCTAAAGGGGTTAATTGTACTATCATATTCCCCTGTAAGAGATCAGGGCTGCCAGGCAGCAGGGGGCAGACCCCCCCCCTCCCCAGTTTGAATATCGTTGGTGGCACAGTGTGCACCCCCCATCGGGCCCCCCTTCCTCCCTCTAATGTTAGAAATCGTTGGTGGCACAGTGTGCGCCCACCATCGCCCCCCCCCTCCCTCCCTCTATTGTAATAAATCGTTGGTGGCACAGTGTGCGCCCACCATCGCCCCCCCTCCCTCCCTCTATTGTATTAAATCGTTGGTGGCACAGTGTGCCAACCACCATCGGCACCCCCCCTCCCTCTATAGCAGTAACAACATTGGTGGCAGTGTGCGGTCTCCCATTCCCCCCCCCCCATCATTGGTGGCAGCGGAGTTCCGATCGGAGTCCCAGGTTAATCGCTGGGGCTCCGATCGGTAACCATGGCAACCAGGACGCTACTGCAGTCCTGGTTGCCATGGTTACTTAGCAATAGTACAACATTAGAAGATTCATACTTACCTGCTTGCTGCTGCGATGTCTGTGACCGGCCGGGAGCTCCTCCTACTGGTAAGTGACAGGTCTGTGCGGCGCATTGCTAAAGAACTGTCACTTACCAGTAGGACGAGCTCCCGGCCGTTCACAGACATCGCAGCAGCAAGCAGGTAAGTATGAATCTTATACTGTTGTACTATTGCTAAGTAACCATGGCAACCAGGGCTGCAGTAGCTTCCTGGTTGCCATGGTTACCGATCGGAGCCCCAGCGATTAAACTGGGACTCCGATCGGAACTCCGCTGCCACCAATGATGGGGGGGGGGGAATGGGAGGCCGCACACTGCCACCAATGTTGTTACTGCTATAGAGGGAGGGGGGGCCCTTGGTGGGCGCACACTGTGCCACCAACGATTTATTACAATAGAGGGAGGGAGGGGGGGGCGATGGTGGGCGCACACTGTGCCACCAACGATTTCTAACATTAGAGGGAGGAAGGGGTCCGATGGGGGGCGCACACTGTGCCACCAACGATATTCAAACTGGGGAGGGGGGGGGCTGCCCCCTGCTGCCTGGCAGCCCTGATCTCTTACAGGGGAATATGATAGTACAATTAACCCCTTTAGGTGCCCCACCTGAAGGGGTTAATTGTGCTATCATATCCCCCTGTAAGAGATCGGGTGCTGCCAGGCAGCAGGGGGCAGTCTAGTGCAAAGTTTGCAGTGTATTCTAACTAGAAGCGTCCCCATCACCATGGGAACGCTTCTGTGTTAAAATATACTGTCGGAAATGAGTTTTCACGAAGTGAAAACTTAGATCAGAAAAAGCTTTTATGCAGACGGATCTTCGGATCCGTCCGTATGAAAGCAACCTACGGCCACGGATCACGGACACGGATGCCAATCTTGTGTGCATCCGTGTTCTTTCACGGACCCATTGACTTGAATGGGGCCGTGAACCGTTGTCCGTCAAAAAAATAGGACAGGTCATATTTTTTTGACGGACAGGATACACGGATCACGGCCTCAGCTGCAAAACGGTGCATTTTCCGATTTTTCCACGGACCCATTGAAAGTCAATGGGTCCGCGAAAAAAAACGGAAAACGGCACAACGGCCACGGATGCACACAACGGTCGTGTGCATGAGGCCTTTGCCTGATAAAAAAAATGCAACAATTTTAACCCAAAAACATCATTAAAAAAACACACAGTATGCAGCAGGGAAAAAACATGCCAGAGCAAACGTGTGCGTGGGGGAGGAAATCTCAGATGAATTCTGCTTGCAGGTTTTGCATCAGATTTCCCTGTGCTGTTTGCATTTTCTGTAGACCCATAGAAACGAATAGGTCTGCAAGGTTGTCGTGGAGTGACTGTGTTAGGCCCAGTTCACACTTCTGTTATTTGGTCAGTTATCTCCATCAGTTATTGTGAGCTGAAACCAAGTGCGGGTCAAACAGGAGGAAATCTTTACAATATACAGTCCTTATCAAAAGTTTAAGACCACTTGAAAAATGGCAAAAATAGCATGGCTGGATCTTAACAAGGTTCCAAGTAGAGCTTCAACATGCAACAAGAACAAATGGGAGGGAGACAAAACATTTTTTGAGCATTCAATTTAATGAAAACAATGAATAAACTAAAACAGGCTGTTTTTCAGCTGATCAAAAGTTTAGGACCACATGCCTTTAAAAGGCCAAATCTGTGCAGAGATGTGGGTTCATTGTCATGTTCTGTCAGGTAGTCACACGTTGTGATGGCAAAGGCAAAAAAACTCTCCCTTTTTGAACGTGGTCGGGTTGTTGAACTGCATAAGCAGGGTCTCTCACAGCGCGCCATCGCTGCTGAGGTGGGACGCAGTAAGACAGTCATTTGGAATTTCTTAAATGATCCTGAGGGTTATGGAACAAAAAAGTCAAGTGGAAGACCCAAAAAAATGTCATCAGCACTGAGCCGGAGGATCCAATTGGCTGTCCGTCAAGACACTGGACGATCCTCGACCCAAATTAAGGCCCTTACTGGTGCTGACTGCAGCCCCATAACCAGCAGACGGCATCTGAGACTGAAGGGCTTAAAAAACAAAAAACGTCTTCAAAGACCTCATCTCCTTAACGCCAGAGAACTGCTCGTTTGGACTTTGCAAGAGAGCACCAAACATGGGACATTCAAAGGTGGAAGAAAGTTTTATGCTCTAATGAGAAAAAATTTAACCTTGATGGTCCTGATGGTTTCCAATGTTACTGGCATGACAAGCAGATCCCACCTGAGATGTTTTCTATGCGCCACAGTGAAGGGGGCACCATAATGGTCTGGGGTGCTTTTTCCTTCAGTGGAACAATGGAGCTTCAGGAAGTGCAGGAACGTCAAACGGCCGCTGGCTATGTCCAGATGTTGCAGAGAGCATTCCTTGTGACTGAGGGCCCTTGTCTGTGTGGTAACGACTGGGTTTTTCAACAGGACAATGCTACAGTACACAATGCCCGCAGGACAAGGGACTTCTTCCAGGAGAATAACATAACTCTTTTGGCCCATCCTGCGTGTTCCCCGGATCTAAATCCAATTGAGAACCTTTGGGGATGGATGGCAAGGGAAGTTTACAAAAATGGACAACAGTTCCAGACAGTATATGGCCTTCCTGCGGCCGTCTTCATCACTTGGAGAAATGTTCCCAGTCACCTCATGGAAACGCTTGCATCAAGCATGCCGAAACGAATTGTTGAAGTGATAAACAATAACGGTGGAGCTACTCATTACTGAGTTCATGTTTGGAAGTTGGATTTCTGTTGTCTGCTGAGCTCCCTCTAGTGGTAGCTGTATATATCTGTATGTAATAAGCTCCTGAGATCCCTCTAGTGGTGACTGTGTATATCTATATTCAGTAATCCCCTGAATAGTGGTGGATGTATATACCTGTATGTGTAAGGATGTGGGGGCAAGGGACCTTAAATGTATTACTCTGCATGTGTAAATTGTATAATTACTGCAAGGTCTCACTTTGGTCAGTAGATGGCAGCAAAAGATAATATGCTAAAAGTCTACATGGAGCTGCCTATCAGAGTAATATTAATAACCTGTTTTGTTTGCAAAGTTGGTAAATAGCTAATTTATGGGCTGTACCTCTACAATTGTGATAGCAGGCTGTATATGTAGGTTTGACACTGCAAGGGGAGGGGAGAAGTAGGAAGTGGGGAGACTGAGGCTGTGCTTGGTGCTGCTAGAGACCAGAAGAGATCTTCTCTGCAGATTCTGGTGGCGAATAGACAGGCTCACCGTGGAGACTGGTAAGAGCACAGAGGGGAGGTTTGCAGCAACAACCCCAGGAGTGTCGTGTCTGTAGGATCCAGTTCTGGAGGAAATAAGATAAAGCACCCAGAACCGGCTCAAGGAACTGTAAGTGCGGCTGATAAAGTGCCATTTGAACAGACGATAACACTCCAAATACAGTTGCATTGCAGTGTACATGCAAACTTAGGCCTCATGCACACAACAGTTTTTTTTTTTTTTAACGGTCCGCAAAAACGGGGTCCGTAGGTCCGTGATCGTTTTTTCATCCGTGGGTCTTCCTTGATTTTTGGAGGATCCACGGACATGAGCCAAACAGATCTGTCCTGACTTTACAATGCAAGTCAATGGGGACAGATCCATTTGACGTTGACACAATATGGTGCAATTGCAAACAGATCCGTCCCCATTGACTTTCAATGTAAAGTCAGGAGTCCCTTTCATACCATTGGATCAGAGTTTTCTCCAATCCGATGGTATATTTTAACTTGAAGCGTCCCCATCACCATGGGAACGCCTCTATGTTAGAATATACAGGGGGCAGACCCCCCCCCCCTGTTTTTAACTCATTGGTGGCCAGTACGGCCGGCCCCCCCCTCCCTCCCCTGTAGTTAACTCGTTAGTGGCCAGTGGGCCCCCCCTCCCTCTCCTAATTAAAATCTCCCCCCCTTTCATTGGTGGCAGCAGAGAGTACCGATCGGAGTCCCAGTTTAATCGCTGGGGCTCCGATCGGTAACCATGGCAACCTGGACGCTACTGCAGTCCCGGTTGCCATGGTTACTTAGCAATTTGTAGAAGCATTATACTTACCTGCGAGCAGCGATGTCTGTGTCCGGCCGGGAGCTCCTCCTACTGGTAAGTGACAGGTCTGTGCGGCGCATTGCTTAATGATCTGTCACTTACCAGTAGGAGGAGCTCCCGGCCGCTGCCACCAATGATAGGGGGGGATATTTGAATTAGGAGAGGGAGGGGGGGCCCACTGGCCACCAACAAGTTAACTACAGGGGAGGGAGGGGGGCCGGCCGCACTGGCCACCAATGTGTTAACTACGGGGGGGGGGGGGGGGGCAGTCATGTACACAGTTCTTTTAGTATATTCTAACTAGAAGTGTCCCCATCAATATGGGAACGCCTCTGTGTTAGAATATACTGTCGGATCTAAATTTTCACAAAGTGAAAACTCAGCTCTGAAAAAAGCTTTTTATGCAGACGGATCTTCGGATCCGTCAGTATGAAAGTAACCTACGGCCACGGACGCCAATCTTGTGTGCATCCGTGTTCTTTCACGGACCCATTGACTTGAATGGGTCCGTGAACCGTTGTCCGTCAAAAAAAAGAAAGAAGAATAGGACAGGTCATAATTTTTTTGACGGACAGGATACACAGATCACGGTCTTGGCTGCAAAACGGTGCATTTTCCGATTTTTCCACGGACCCATTGAAAGTCAATGGGTCCGCGAAAAAAAACGGAAAACGGCCACAGATGCACACAACAGTCGTGTGCATGGGGCCTAATGCAAAGCCCTAAGGGACTCAAATGTTGACACCTTCCTAACTCACTGGCTGCTCATAGGGTGTTATATACTGGGAGCTGGAGTAAGAATTACAGCTGCAATCATAGAGACAGACATCATTTACCTGTGGATTACAAATAGTATTGCACAATACTCAGGGTGCACCCCAACAAGGAACTCATCAAGGAACATACAAGTGCAGCTAGGCTGCTTAATGGACTTTGGAGAAATCACATTTACTGCTTTATTGTTAGGCCATTTTAAATTTACTGTTCACTGGTTTATTTTCTGTGCACTAGTCTGTTTAATATATTCTCAGCTTTTTGTTCACTATACTCAACTGCTGGGAAAGAACCATTGTCTTGGTGGCGTAGTGTACCCTCTGTACCCAGCCCTCGTCTTGTTTCATATGCAGTAATCTCCTGAGCTCCCTCTAGTGGTGACTGTATATATCTGTATGTAGTAATCTCCTGAGCTCCCTCTAGTGGTGGCTGTATATATCTGTATGCAGTAAGCTCCTGAGCTCCCTCTAGTGGTGGCTGTATATATCTCTATGCAGTAATCTCCTGAGCTCCCTCTAGTGGTGACTGTATATATCTGTTTGCAGCACTTCTAATTAGAGATGAGCAAATTTCCACTTATGAAAATGAATCCATCTCGTTATGCAGGGGAGGACTCCCCTGCATAAGATGGATCTGCTTTGCAGCCCATAGACTTCTATTATAAAGGAAATGCCTCTAAAGGCATTCCGTCATAGAATTGCATTATGGTCTGTGCTAACGGAATCCATAACGCAATTCAACATTAACCAAAAAAGTGTGAACGAATTTCAAAATATGAAATCCACTCATAATAATCACACATCCATTAACAATGTATACTGACTAAACAGTTCAGTCCTTATTCATCTCTTTAAGGTGCGCAGCATGGCCACATTGCAACACTGACAGGGCTGTGCCATGTGGTCATACCCAGGGACAGACTGGAAAAGTCAAGGGGCCCTGGGAAAAAAATAATAAAACCACATACTGTAGCTGGGTCTGAATTGACAGAAAGTGGGGCAACAGAAGTAGGCAGGGACAACAATACCCAATATCACAATGCAGCACAAAATACTGTTGCGTGCGCCACAGTATTAGACCTCATGCACACGAATGTTGTTTTGGTCCATATCCCGACCTGCAGTGTTCCAAACCTACACCCTCCAGCATGCCCTAATAGCTGCAGGCATGAGGGAACTTGTTCTGCAACAGCGGAAAGCCCACAGATTGGGCAATACTGGTCTACTGGTGTAGAAGACATTATTGGCAAAATTCAGTTACTGAAGCTCAGACTAAAAATACAAGGAGACTGGATGTACAAGAATATAATTTATTACAGAGATCAGGAGAATGGAGATCCCGGGTCATAGAGGACAGGCGCTTGTAACAGGAGACACATGGACAGATCTGAGAAGAATCCTCCCGGTCAGCTGGAGATCAGGGCAACGGCAACCTCATTGAGGAACTTGTCACAGGCCGACTTGTCCACATCTGGGAAATGCTTGACGATGACCTCCAGGAGACAACCACACAGCAGCTGGGGATGGATGATGGGAGTCAGTGCATGCTGAACACTAGATTCCCTTTAAAGGGCTTCTACCACCAGAAATACCATTATATAGCTGACCGACATTAGCGATGTGCTAATGTCAGCACTACATAACAGTATGTTTTTAACATTTCTCCCTGCAGACGTTTTTGTAAAATAAGCACTTTTATAATATGCTAATGAGCCTCTAGGTGCTATGTGGGCGTAGATTTAGCCCATAGAGGCTCCGTCCACTCAACCTTTATCCCGTCCCGGTCCCCTGTTCTGCCCGCCACCGGTCCTCTTGATTGAGGTCACTGTTCCCTGCATCGTTGACTAAATCCCGCGCCGTTCACTCCTGTATTCGGCGCGGGCGCAGTGAGTGAATGATGCGCTCCTGGTGCCGGATTCCTCACTGCACCGAAGACAGAAGTGAATGGCGCGGGATTTTGTCAACGATGCGGTCGACCATGGCATCAATCAAGAGGAGCGGGGCGGGCAGAACAGGGGACCTGGGCGGGATAAAGGGCTAGTGGACGGAGCCTCTAGGTGCTGATTTTACGCACACATAGCACCTAGAGGCTCATTAGCATATAATAAGTGCTTATTTTACAAAAACGGCTGCAGGGAGAAATGTTAGAAACATACTGTTATGTAGTGCTGACATGGGCGCATCGCTATATCAGTCAGCTACATAACAGTATTTCTGGTGGTAGAAGCCCTTTAAGGATGGGGGATGTATTTGGTTTTGACAAGTCTAGCTGACTAGAGTGTAGCCCCCAGAAACTGCACCAGTCTTGTCCATGGGTTGTGTTTCGTTCTGCAGCTCAGTGAGGAGGAACTGCAGTACCAGATACAGCCATGGTCAAGAGTGGCACCATTTTCAGCAGACTTTTTAACCACCACTGGACAGATCTGCTCCTCACCTTGATGGTGTCCACACTGAGCTTCAGCTTGTTGGTGTGCATCTCCCGCAGTGTGGCCAAGTTCTCCTGCAGTTTTCCATAGTGGTTGAGGGCATCATTAATGGCGTGGATGATCTTCCCTCCATGAGTCTTCAGATCCTGACTGCCGGGGGTCACGTCCATGTGAGTGAAGTGGGACTTGGTGTCTGGATGGTGCTGGAAGAGACTGAGGAGTAGAGGGGGAACGTTCAGTGTTAGGGTACATTCAAGTGACTGTACGCATTTTGTGGTTCGCAAGACAGATGGCTTTTTGTGGACCCATTGTAACAACGCCTACTCTTGTCCACAAGATGGATAAGAAATGTATATGCATCTTGTGGGGCCACAGAACAGACATACAGATGCTGACAGCTTACCGTTGACATTTCTTGTGGCCTCACTGTAATGAAAGGGTAAAAAACACCAAAAATAAAAATGGGGCTGTATATGAGAACATGTCCTTACCCCCATGTACCAAGATCTCTAGACAGTATGGGGGGGGGGGGGGTTACCCTGAGGGTCAACTTAGCTCTCATTGCGGAGGCAGCACCTCACCAAACCATGGATGGTACCTGCCTGGTATCACAATTCAGTTCCATTGAAGTGCGAGGTTAAGTGACAATATCAAACTGTAGACAAAGATGGCGCTGTAATAGACAGCAGCCATGTTTTCTGAACCTGTGCAACATTCAAGATTTCTTGGTTCAGTTCACCTGGTTGAACGTTAAAGGGCTTGAACAGGATAAACAGGATCAGCACCAACCACAAGATGTCCTACTGCAGCTCAGACCCACTCATTGATTACAAGTAGCACTTTTATCACCTTCACCACATCACCCAAATCTCTGGACAGTCAGAGGTGGACACTTAGGGCTCATGCACAAATGAATTTTCTTTACGTGTCTGTTCCTTTTTTCTGTGGAGCCATTCATTTCAATGGGACCAAAAAAAAAAAAAAGTTGCTGTGTGCATTACATTTGTCAGCATTTCCATTCTGCAAAAAACATAGAACATGTCCTATTATCAGACGCATTACGGACAAGGATAGGACTGTTCCATTAGGGGCCAGCTGTTCCGTTCTGCAAAGCACGCAATGCACACGGACGTCATCCGTATTTTTTGCGGACCGCAAAATACATATGGTCCTGTGCACGAGCCCTTAGGCCCCATTCACACATCTGCAATTTAATTTCACATTTTACGGAACGGAATTGCAGACCCATTCATTTCTATGGGGCCGCACAATGTGCTGCCTGGATACGAAATTGCAGACGCGCACTTCCGAGTCCGCAATTCCGTTCCCCAAAAAAAAAAAAAATAACACGTCCTATTCTTGTCCGCAATTGCAGGCAAGAATAGGCATACTCTAAGTGCCAGCCGCAAATTGCGGAACGCACATTGCCGTTGTCAGTGTGTTGCTGATCCGCAAAACACACTACGGACGTGTGAATGGAGCCTTATGGGTCATTGCGTGCAAGATCAATTTTTCCTGAAATATACAAGGTGGGGTCTAATATACAGATAGGAACCAAACTGTTTCTGGATCAATATTGTAACTAATACAAGTCTATACCTCAGGTCAACAAGACACTTGAGGAGCAAAGAGGGACAGAGGAACTTTGATCAAAAATAGGGAATATCCCCCCAAAAGAGGGACACTTGGGAGGTCTGCCTTCACCCCTCAAGTTACCATTCAGGTGAAATATATTAACTTCATGAGAAGTCCTCTATAGACAGTATTATTTCTAGCAGCACATTCCCCTCCCCCACTGAGATAAACATGCATGCTCAGCCCCATTCCTGGATTACAGTTTTCCACATTTAAGGAAGATTCCAAACTAATCTGATACATTGTTGCATGTAGTGCAGGGGGCGGAGCTCCAGGTGTAACAATGTATCAGCTCCTCCTTCCCAGCCCCTTGTAGCAGTGACTATCTGGCTCTGCCGCTCACCTCTCCATGGCTTCACCTCCAATCTTCTCAGCGTCAGCGTCAATCTTCACAAACAAGGGCTCCAAAGCCGCCTTCTCAGCATCTGATAGCGCCATCCTGGGATGTGAAGCTCCAGCACAAGGGCCAATCTGCACTGAGGGGCCCCAGACTCCATCATCACCTTTATATAGGGAGGAATGGCTGCTGATCCAGCACACCTGGGGCCCTACAGGAGAGCCTGACAACCTGGCCTGGCTGACAACTCCTGGACTGGAGTCTGGGAATGGTCATCATGAGGTGATTTTCTAATGGATCTGGAAGCCGACAGCAGGAGCTAAAGCATTCTAGAAATGTTTGGCCATCAAAAAATAGGACCTGTCCTATTCTGTCCTTTTTCATGGGCTGACAGTCCCCGTACAAGTCAAGGGGATGTCTTTTCTTCTCTGTTGTGTGAAAACACAGGCCTATTTTTGTACATTTACGTTCCGTTTTTTGCGTTCCGTGTACGGAACCATTCATTTTCCGTTCCATTCAAACATAGAACTTGTCCTATTATTGTCCGCATAACGGACCAGGATAGGACTGTTCTATCAGGGGCCGGCTGTTCCGTTCCGCAAAAAACATAATGCACACGGACGTCATTCATATTTTTTGCGGACCGCAAAATACTGAAAAAGCCATACGGTCGTGTGCAACAGGCCTTAGGATGAGTTCACACTTCAGTTATTTCCATCAGTTAGGGCTCATCCTCACAACCGTGTTTTGAGTCCGTATCCGATGCACATTTTTTGCGGGTGAGTTGTGGACCCATTCACTTCAATGGGGCCATAAAAGATGCAGAAAGCACACCTGTGCGCTGCCGCATCCGTATGTCTGTTCCGAGGCCCTGCAAAAAAATAGAACCGTTTTACAGACAAGGACAGAACAGTTTTATAGAGGGCAGGACGTTCCTTTCTGTAAAATGCGTAACACAATTTCGCAATTAGTGGACCCCAAATACGGCAACGGTTGTGTGCATGAGCCCTTATTGTGAGCCAAAACCAGTAGTGAAGCCGACTCAGAGATAAGGTAGAATGGGGAGATCTGCACCTGTTCTGTGTATTTGACCCGCTCCTGGTTTTGGCTCTGATGGAAATAAGTTAAGTGTGAACTTGGCCTAAGGCTACTTTCACACTGGTGTTTTTACTGGATCCGGCAGCGTTCAGCAAAAACGCTTCCGTTACTGATAATACAACCGTCTGCATCCGTTATGAACGTTGTATTATCTTTAACATTTCAAAGACGGATCCATCATGAACTCGATTGAAAGTCAATGGAGGACGGATCCGTTTTCTATTGTGGTAGATTCTGTCAGAGAAAACGGATCCGCCCCCACTGACTTGCATTGGGGGTCATGCCGGATCTGTCTTGCTCCACATCCCAGGACGGAAAGAAAACTGCAACATGTTGAGCTTTGCTCTCCGGTATGGGAAAGCAACTAAACGGAACGGAATGCATTCTGGTCAGTTTTGTCCCCATTGACAATCAATAGGGACAAAACGGAAGCGTTTTTTATTTCCGGTATTGAGCCCCTATGACGGATCTCAATATTGGTAAACTAAAACGCTAGTGTGAAAGTAGCCTTACCTTGGTTTTGCGGTGCTGTTTCTGCCCTCACAGCTTGTATGGATGAAGCTCATGATTTCAATGTGTACAAGTCGCAGCCAAAAACCAAAATGGTGTGCGATTTTTACAGCACAATCAGAAATGCATGCATAATGTGGCTTTTTGAAAAAAAAAAATTCTGTCTTTTTTTGCATGTGTTTTTGGGTGTGTTTTTTGGAGTAAAAACGCTATCTCTAAATGGCATTTTTTTTAAACATTTTTCAATCTCCTTATTCTTTGCCTATGGCCTCATGCACACGACAGTTTTTTTTCACGGTCCGCAAAAACGGGGTCCGTGGGTCCGTGATCCGTGACCGTTTTTTCGTCCGTGGGTCTTCCTTGATTTTTGGAGGATCCACGGACATGAAAAAAAAGTCGTTTTGGTGTCCGCCTGGCCGTGCGGAGCCAAACGTATCTGTCCTGAATTACAATGCAAGTCAATGGGGACGGATCCGTTTGACGTTGACACAATATGGTGCAATTGCAAACGGATCCGTCCCCATTGACTTTCAATGTAAAGTCAGGAGTCCCTTTACTTTCACACTTGCGTTCATATAATGCAGACGGTGGCTCCGTTCAGAGCGGATCCGTCTGCATTATATTGTTAAAACATTTCTAAGTGTGAAAGTAGCCTCAGACGGATCCGTCCAGACTTTACATTGAAAGTCAATGGGGGACGGATCCGTTTGAAAATTGAGCCACAGTGTATCATCTTCAAACGGATCCGTCCCCATTGACTTACATTGTAAGTCTGGACGGATCCGCTTGCCTCCGCACGGCCAGGCGGACACCCGAACATAACTTGAAGCGTCCCCATCACCATGGGAACGCCTCTATGTTAGAATATACTGTCGGATATGAGCTACATCGTGAAACTCATTTCCGACAGTATATTCTAACACAGAGGCGTTCCCATGGTGATGGGGACGCTTCAGGTTAGAATATAATGAAAACCTGTGTACATGACTGCCCCCTGCTGCCTGGCAGCACCCGATCTTAGGGCCGTGATCAGCACAATTAACTCCTCAGGTGCCGCACCTGAAGAAGGGGTTATTTGTACTATCATATCCCCCAGAGATCAGGGCTGCCAGGCAGCAGGGGGCAGACCCCCCCCCTCCCCAGTTTGAATATCGTTGGTGGCACAGTGTGCGCCCACCATCGGGCCCCCCCCCTTCCTCCCTCTATTGTTATAAATCGTTGGTGGCACAGTGTGCGCCCACCATCGCCCCCCCTCCCTCCCTCCCTCTATTGTAATAAATCGTTGGTGGCACAGTGTGCGCCCACCATCGCCCCCCCTCCCTCCCTCTATTGTAATAAATCGTTGGTGGCACAGTGTGCCAACCACCATCGCCCCCCCTCTCTCTATAGCAGTAACAACATTGGTGGCAGTGTGCGGCCTCCCATCCCCCCCCCCCCATCATTGGTGGCAGCGTAGTTCCGATCGGAGTCCCAGTTTAATCGCTGGGGCTCCGATCGGTAACCATGGCAACCAGGAAGCTACTGCAGCCCTGGTTGCCATGGTTACTTAGCAATAGTACAATAGTAGAAGATTCATACTTACCTGCTTGCTGCTGCGATGTCTGTGACCGGCCGGGAGCTCCTCCTACTGGTAAGTGACAGTTCTTTAGCAATGCGCCGCACAGACCTGTCACTTACCAGTAGGTGGAGCTCCCGGCCGGTCACAGACATCGCAGCAGCAAGCAGGTAACTATGAATCTTCTACTATTGTACTATTGCTAAGTAACCATGGCAACCAGGGCTGCAGTAGCGTCCTGGTTGCCATGGTTACCGATCGGAGCCCCAGCGATTAAACTGGGACTCCGATCGGAACCACGCTGCCACCAATGATCGGGGGGGGGGAGATGGGAGACCACACACTGCCACCAATGTTGTTACTGCTATAGAGAGAGGGGGGCCGATGGTGGGCGCACACTGTGCCACCAATGATTTATTACAATAGAGGGAGGGAGGGGGGGCGATGGTGGGCGCACACTGTGCCACCAACGATTTCTAACAATAGAGGGAGGAAGGGGGGGCCCGATGGGGGGCGCACACTGTGCCACCAACGATATTCAAACTGGGGAGGGGGGGGTCTGCCCCCTGCTGCCTGGCAGCCCTGATCTCTTACAGGGGAATATGATAGTACAATTAACCCCTTTAGGTGCCGCACCTGAAGGGGTTAATTGTGCTATCATATCCCCCTGTAAGAGATCGGGTGCTGCCAGGCAGCAGGGGGCAGTCTTGTACAAAGTTTGTAGTGTATTCTAACTAGAAGCGTCCCCATCACCATGGGAACGCTTCTGTGTTAGAATATACTGTCGGATATGAGTTTTCACGGAGTGAAAACTTAGATCAGAAAAAGCTTTTATGCAGACGGATCTTCGGATCCGTCTGTATGAAAGCAACCTACGGCCACGGATCACGGACACGGATGCCAATCTTGTGTGCATCCGTGTTCTTTCACGGACCCATTGACTTGAATGGGGCCGTGAACCGTTGTCCGTCAAAAAAATAGGACAGGTCATATTTTTTTGACGGACAGGATACACGGATCACGGCCTCGGCTGCAAAACGGTGCATTTTCCGATTTTTCCGCTGACCCATTGAAAGTCAATGGGTCCGCGAAAAAAAAAAAAAAAAAACGGCCACGCATGCACACAACGGTCGTGTGCATGAGGCCTGATAAAAAAAAAACTGCAACAATTTTAACCCAAAAACATCATAAAAAAAACACACAGTGTGCAGCGGGGAAAAAACATGCCAGAGCAAACGTGTGCGTGGAGGAGGAAATCTCAGATGAATTCTGCTTGCAGGTTTTGCATCAGATTTCCCTGTGCTGTTTGCATTTTCTGTAGACCCATAGAAACGAATAGGTCTGCAAGGTTGTGGTGGAGTGACTGTGTTAGGCCCGGTTCACACTTCTGTTATTTGGTCAGTTATCTCCATCAGTTATTGTGAGCTGAAACCAAGTGCGGGTCAAACAGGAGGAAATCTTTACAATATACAGTCCTTATCAAAAGTTTAAGACCACTTGAAAAATGGCAAAAAATCATATTTAGCACGGCTGGATCTTAACAAGGTTCCAAGTAGAGCTTCAACATGCAACAAGAAGAAATGGGAGTGAGACAAAACATTTTTTGAGCATTTAATTTAATGAAAACAACGAATAAACTGAAACAGGCTGTTTTTCAGCTGATCAAAAGTTTAGGACAACACCTCCAAAAAAACTAAACCCCCCAAAAACAGAAATCCAACTTCCAAACATGAACTGGGAGGTGTGGTCCTAAACTTTTGATCAGCTGAAAAACAGCCTGTTTCAGTTTATTCGTTGTTTTCATTAAATTAAATGCTCAAAAAATGTTTTGTCTCACTCCCATTTCTTCTTGTTGCATGTTGAAGCTCTACTTGGAACCTTGTTAAGATCCAGCCATGCTAAATAGGATTGTTTCCATTTTTCATGTGGTCTTAAACTTTTGATCAGGACTGTATAAGCTATACTACCAACCTAGAACAGGTCTTAGCTGGCCAGCTACATAAGGTCCTGAAGAGAGAGTAAGACAAAGAGAAGTACTATAACTCCCATCACTGCTGCTATCCATCCATACATTGCCACTAGGGAAGAATTTACTCAGAATTGTGCCTTGATTCTGGCAGAGGTACTACTCCTCCTATTCTGCACTTTAGTGTATCACCTGGCTTATCAACTGACTCCATCAACATCTGCCGGACGCTGTTTCCACACTTCTTACCAGCCAGCAACAAGACCAGGGTGTGCCCAAGGAAAGAGGAGGGTGCCCCCTCCAGTTACTGCAGAGCCCTAGGGGGTATCAATGTGAAGGTTGCCACTAGAGATGAGCGAATTTCCAAATAAATTGATTTGGTCAGTTCACCGAATTTTCCGAAAAGATTCGATTCCATACGAACTAATTTGTGGCGAATTGCGTTAAAAACCGCTAGTTCCTGGCTGCAGAGAGCTTGTATAGTGGTGTAGAACACTGTGCCTTGCAGTAACACGCATAGGGAGTCTGCTGTGGTAGTGAAATAGTACTGTGAGTCAGTATGACATGCAGAAGACAGACGTCGCTCTTAGAATCACTGCACACTTCACTTATTTGGGCAGTTACTGACCAAATAACTCAAGTGTGAACTCAGCCTTAAAGGTCGATGTTAGCGTCAGGTATAAAGAACCGTGCAGAGGCCCAAGATCCTACTATAGTGTGAAAGAGCACCCTCCTTTTACACCGTTGTCAGCTGATTCCACATAGATGTCTACAGAACCTGTTCTATTAAACGCTTGTGCAGTGGGCCGGTCACGCGCTGGGGGCCTCTTCTACAGGTGTTATGAGAGTTTTTAGAGTTTTTTGTCGTGACGCCAGTTACCTTTCAGCAACGACGGACTAGGTCCCCCTATGTAGAAGGTGATGGTGGAACCCAGGTGTAGAAATGCCAGAGTGGTGTAAGGGTTGCCTATAGTGTCCCTTTAGGTGCGGCTTTTGCACTTGTCATGTGCTCCTACCTGGATATCCAGGAACCCCAAGCAGGGTCGTCCGCAGCAGTGATAATAGGGTTAACAGTTGAGAGTTTTGTAGAACTTATTGGAGTCCAAACTTTTATTAATAGCTAACAGCTTTACTTAGCATAAACTTTCATCAGGGAACAATCTTCCAACTTTATCTTGGCGATCAACAGATTTTGGCATTCAGTCTGGCAGGCAAAAACTTTCAGCCCTGCTATATCTGTACTCTTTCAGCTCTGCTATGCTGGCTGGCTTAAATAGGAACTTTTTCCTTTCTGCTGCAACTTAGCTTTCTGTAGTCTGAATCTCTCTTATGTTGCTCTGTATCCTTCTCTTTATCTTGGTCTTTATCCAGGGAATCTTTCTCCTGGCTGGAACAGAGCCTTTCCCTTACAGGGGGAAAGCTTGATGGGTTATTAGTTACTCCCTCAGGGCCTACCATAACTTCCCCTTTTCTCCCCCCAACCAAGTACCATCCCAATAAGACACCCCACACTTTTGCTTGGATTAAATCGGCCACAGCAGCCGTTTATTAATAAAATAAATACATCCATAAATAATAATAATAACATTACAATTAACATTAACCCCTGACGAGGGAGATCGTAGAAGCCCCAAAATGCTACCATCCACCATAAGCCAACCTGGCAACTCCATCTTGCCTCCAGCCGTAAGACACCAGCTGATGGATGCCTTCTCCAATTAACCAAGTACCTAAACTATGAGAGTCCAGCCCCACCATTGAGGCCCTCCCATTTCCACTACCGTCATAAACCACCAGCTTCTATGATCACCCACCGCCTCGACTGCCGCGACATGCCCCCACCAATCCCACCACTGTCCCCCCCCCCACAAACCTAAGGGAGGGAGGGAGATTCTTTCCCTCAAAAATGGCGCCGGCTAACTGCCGGTCACCCCTATTTAACCCCCTAAACTCCACCCAGCTAATCACCCTAACCCCTCCCCCCCCCCATGGTTAACTAATTCCCACCCGGCCCTTCCTACCAAAACCCATCATGGCGCCCTCCCCTTACCTTCGTCCAGGTCTGACCTCTCTTGATGGGTTATTGGTTACTCCCTCAGGGCCTACCATAACTTCCCCTTTTCTCCCCCCAACCAAGTACCATCCCAATAAGACACCACACACTTTTGCTTGGATTAAATCGGCCACAGCAGCCGTTTATTAATAAAATAAATACATCCATAAATAATAATAATAACATTACAATTAACATTAACCCCTGACGAGGAAGATCGTAGAAGCCCCAAAATGCTACCATCCACCATAAGCCAACCTGGCAACTCCATCTTGCCTCCAGCCGTAAGCACCAGCTCGAAGACACCAGCTGATGGATGCCTTCTCCAATTAACCAAGTACCTAAACTATGAGAGTCCAGCCCCACCATTGAGGCCCTCCCATTTCCACTACCGTCATAAACCACCAGCTTCTATGATCTCCCACCGCCAACAACGCGCAGCTTGAACCTTACACACACCCTCAAGCCTGCGCGTTCCTCCACAAACGCAAAGCACGTTCGATTCCATCCTGCAAGCCCAAAGCCCAAAGATCAATGCCCACCGCATTCAGGTGAACACCATCCGCCCTCCAAAAACCACCACTCCCCGCTTCCAAGTCCGTATGCCGAACCGCCACCGCACCATTACGCGCCACAAACCTCCCAATAGCTCTATTCACCTTCACCCTAGCCTTGTTGACCCGCTCAACCGAACGCGCCTCTCTCCACTTCTTCCTGGCCACAATGTCGGACCAGACCGTCACCATACCTGGGAACAAAGACCACAACCTCAACAGATCGAACTTAATATCCTTAATAAGTTCCCTACACGGCCTAACCCCCAAGTCATTACCCCCGACATGCAACACCAACACATCGGGGGCCCGATCCAGCCTCACAAAACGATGCACCTCCCTCAATACACTGCCCCACAACTTACCCCTACACCCCAACCAACGCAGCACCGCCTCGTCCCTGCTGAAACCAAGCTGACGCCCCTCCGGCCGCACATCAGCACGCAACGCTCCCCAGAAAACAAAGGAGTGCCCCAGAATCCACACCAAAACCGCACCTGCAACATAAACAAAAGAAAATTAATGCCAACAACTCAACTCACCAACCTCCCAACCGCACATAGGACTTAAAACGAGAAGACTCCCATCTCCCTATCTTCTTAATCACCTCCTCGCTCAAACCCAATCTCGCCGCCTCCGTAGCCGCCCCAATCCTAAAGGAATGACCCGTAAAACGCTTAGAGTCCACTCCCAACGCCTCCAAACACCTCTTAAACACTGCCACGAACTGAAAACGCGACAGAAACGAACCATCCTCATGCCTCAACAGGGGCCCCCTGGCCCCAAAACTCACCCCCTCCCGATACTGTCTCAAGCAACGCACCGGGCACAACCTGCACCCCGGAATCTCAAACAGCGACACACTGCACCCCCTACCTTCCCTATCCGTTTTTGACACCCGAATCCGCACCACCACCCGGTCACCATACAAGTCCACATCCCCCCAACACAAACTCCCCTCCCTAGTAACACTAGGACGCACCAACTCACCCAGCCGTAAAGCCCCGAAAAACGCCAACGAGAAAGCCAACCCAAACAATCGTACCTCACTCTCGGACCGACAAACCACGCCAAGCCGCTCCCCCAACCGTAACAACAGAGCAAAGGAAACCGGGCGTCTCTGATCCGCAACACGCTTCCCCCTCTTACACCCCTTCAACACCTGCCGAACCAAAAAGGTCTTGGTAAAATCGGGTAAGCCCCTAAGCTTGAAACCAAACGCCAACCCCGCCATGACCCGATTCACCTGCGCTACTGACCTCCCCATCTCCGCCAAATTCCCCACAAACAACACCAATGGAACCTCACCCTCATCAACCCCCACCCCCAACTCAGCACACCACCCCTCCCACTCACTCCACGCCTTACCGTACGCCACCCAGGTGCCAGCACTCAGAGACTCCCTCAACAACCCAGCTACTGTACCTCCAAGAGCTCCCAGAGGGACTCCGGACACACCAACCCGACTGCCTCCGCCTCCGGGGCGAGCTGCCGAAAACGCTCCCACTGCAAACGAGAAAGAGAGTCAGCAACACCGTTCTCAACCCCTGGCACATGCACCGCCACAATCCAAGCATTAATCTCCAAGCAACACAACACCAAATGCTGCAACAATTTCACCACCGGGGGGGAAGAGGCCGTCAAACCATTAATCGCCTGTACCACCCCGAGGTTGTCACAGTGAAACCGAACCTTCCTATCGCGGAACCTATCCCTCCAGAGCACCACTGCCAAGACAATTGGAAACAATTCAAGCAATGCAACGTTCCGAACCCAACCCCTCAACACCCATGACTCAGGCCACGGACCCGCACACCATTGGCCACCACAGAACACCCCGTAACCTATCCCCCCAGCCGCATCCGTATACAAATCAAAATCAAAACTATCCACCACCTCTCCCAGCACTAATGCCCTGCCGTTAAAACTCCTCAAAAACTGGTCCCAAACCAACAAATCACCCTTTAACTCCCGACCCAAGCGAATAAAATGATGCGGGGCAACCACCCTACCGGTAGCAGCCGCCAACCTCCTACAAAAAATTTGCCCCATCGGCATGATCCGACACGCAAAATTCAACTTACCCAACAGCGACTGCAAATCCCTCCATCCTAACCGTATCAATAACAATGCCCAAAAAACTCAACTCCGTCGCGGGCCCCACCGTCTTTTCCACCGCCAACGGCACTCCGAACGACTCAAAAACACACTGCAATGTAGACAATAACAATGAACAAACCCGGGACTCCGCCAGACCCAAGCACAAAAAGTCATCAAGATAGTGAATCAGTGACACACACCCTGACACATCCTTAACCACCCACTCCAAGAAGGAACTGAAGGTTTCAAAGTAAGCACAAGACACCGAGCACCCCATCGGCAGACACCGATCCACAAAGTACCCGCCATCCCAGAAACAACCTAACAAGTGCAAACTATCAGGATGCACAGGCAACAACCGAAACGCAGCTTCGATGTCCGTCTTAGCCAACAAGGCCCCCGGCCCCAACTTACGCACCCATCCTACCGCCGCGTCAAAGGAGGTATAAACCACCGAACAAAGCTCAGGATCAATACCATCGTTGACCGACGCCCCTTTTGGGAAAGACAAGTGATGAATGAGCCGAAACTTGTTCGGCTCCTTCTTGGGCACCACCCCCAAAGGAGAAACCCTCAAATCCTCCCAAGGCAGTTCAGAAAACGGCCCATCCATCCTACCCAGCGCCACCTCCTTGGCCAGCTTCTCCGACACCACCTCCCTGTGCTCCAAAGCCGACCGCAAGTTCTTCCCAACCCCAGACCCCCTCTCCACCAGGCGAGACGGAATGCTAAACCCCTCCGCAAATCCCTTCCGCAAAAATTCTGCCGCCCCCTTGTCCGGGTACCTATCTAGGAACCCCGCCATCATGTCCACCCGCACCGGCGTCCTGCCCTTTTCCACCAGCCTCACCCCCTTTCTGCCTTGCCCCTTTAAAACAACGGCTGGCCACGTGACCCCCCCCCCCCGCACGAAGAACACTCGTGCTTAAACTTGCACTTGGGCCCGAATTTGCAACTCTCTTCATTGAAAAGGAAGCACAATCCCTTGGCCGCTGCCGTTGCAAAGCCCGACTGACCTGATCCCCCCTGCTCCCCCCGAAAGGGCCTCCCAGACCTCACCGGCGCCATTACCTTCATCCACAACCCAATATCTTTATGGTCCCACCGCATACTCTGGCGGACCGCCTTACGCTGACGAAACTGTTCGTCATACCTCAACCACCCCGAACCCCCATACACCCTATACGCCTCCCCAATCGCGTCCAAATAGCAGAACAGCCCCGATCAGCTGTCAGGCGCCCTCTCCCCAATCACGCTAGCCAAAATGGTGAACGCCTGCAGCCAATTTGCAAATGTGCGCGGTATCAGTCTATAACGCCGCTTCTCATCCTCCTCCCTCTTCGACCCTTCCCGCCTCGCCACATCCAGATTAAAATGCTCCAGGGGGAGCAGCGAAAAAATATCCACGTACTCCCCCTGCCAAATCCGATCCCTGACCTCCTGCTTCAAGTGCGCACCCAGCGGGCCCTCAAAGCACACATAAACCTCCCCACGGGCAGCATCGTCCACCCGGGGTCGCTCCTCGTCGCGGCCAGCCTGCGTCTGCACCGACACAAAAGCCGCCGCCGCGACTCCCGAGCCCCCAGGCCCTACGCCCCCACCAGACCCAACCCCCCACGCCTGCAGAGGGCCCCCCCCGGACACACTACTCCCCGACTCCACACTAGCCAGCCCACACAATAACCGCCCCAAGCCCGCAATCATATCAATCTGCCCCCCACCGACACCCCCCAACCCCGAACCCTGCGCCAGCGCAAGAAAATCACCCAACGCCGCCTCACCTGGCTGCCGGGGCGCTGTGAACCCCGCAGCTGGCAGTCCTGAATCCTGACGATGTGACCCCCCCGTCACTGGAACGACCACGCCGGACGCCACTTTGCCACTCGGACCAGGCATCCCAGCCTCCTCCACGCTGGACGCGCTGCGCGACGAAAACGATCCTTCCTCCTCTTCCTCATGGTGAGCAGGACCAGCGGCCTGCTGTCCGTCATGTTGCAAAGGCCTGTGCACCCCACCACCTTCCTGGTGCAAAGCCTCGCGTCCCCTGCTGCCACTGCCGCTTCTCCCAATTGAGCAGCTCTCCCCCCCCCCGCCTGGAGAGGGGAGCCTGCAGTACCAGCTCCGGCCACCGCGCCGCACGCTTCTGGAGACGGAGCACTCGCCGCCCCGCCTCCCACTGGGCCCCGCCGACCACATGGATTCCTCCCGCGCCGGGAGGACCTGGAGGGAGTCTGCACAATGGCCCCCCGGCGCGGACCCGGCGCCGGACCCAGGGGGTATCATCAGGGCTCAGGCGCGCCGGCGGCCGGACCCGCCGCGACCGTGTGGCGCCCGGCGGCGAGCTGACAGCACCCGCCGCCCCCCCTAGCAGCAGACTGGCTACCTGACCCTGCAGCCACTCCGGACCTCAGACCGCCGCCTCCGCTCGCAGCTGCTGCAACATCTCTTCCACCGCCGACATGGTAAGCTGCAGCAGATCGCTTCCCAGATTTCTTCCCTCAAAAATGGCGCCGGCTAACTGCCGGTCACCCCTATTTAACCCCCTAAACTCCACCCACCTAATCACCCTAACCCCTCCTCCCCCCCGGTTAACTAATTCCCACCCGGCCCTTCCTACCAAAACCCATCATGGCGGCCTCCCCTTACCTTTGTCCATGTCCGGCCTCTCTAGACTGACTTCTGCAGGGCTTGTCCAGCAGGGACAAGGGCCTGCTCCTTCCCCAAGGAGGGGATCCTCTAGACTGACTCTAACTAACACCTCCCTCTCTAGGTGGACTAGCTCTGCCATTGTTGCCGCGATTACACTTTAACATAACACATGAATATACATTGTGCAGGACATGGAAGTAAATATGTAAGATGACACAGGATCAACCTTAGAAGATAGTAAGGGCGCAAAAAGGTTGTAATGCCACTGTGGGGTACAGCCCCCCTGACAGAGTACAGCCCCCCTGACAGAGTAGAGAGCGTGTAAGTTTGTGTTGATGTCACTGATTATTTTGCCCTTCCTCTGATCCGTCAGAACAATAACCCCCCAAAAATTTGATCCTGTCTGTTGAACATCTGCCTTCACTCAGTCAGCATTTGGTTAGTAATCTATCAGTATTGCTAAAGCCCAAAAAAAACTGGAGTGGACCCAAAACAGAGATTACACATAAATGGAATATTTGCATGTCTTCTGTGTTTTGTACCCAATTTGCTTTTGGCTACCAAATCATAAGCCAATTCTGATGGGACCATACAGGCCTTACAGCTGCTACACAGACAGGATCCGTTGTGTGTCTCATTTTTCCTTCCTTCTAACAGATCAGAAAAAGGGTCAAATAAATGATTATGTCAACCAGGCCAAAAAGGCAAAATAGTGGCCCAGTCATGAATTGGGAGCGTGGGAACAACATAAGAAGTCCAATGACATAGTGGTGAGGTGGCAGCAGCATCAGGAGACCACAGAGTGGAAAGGTGACATCGTGTGGAGGTGGCAGAAGCATCAGGAGACCACAGAGAGGCCCAGTGACAAAGTGTGGAGGTGGAAGCAGCATCAGGAGACCACAGAGTAGCAAGGTGACATAGTGTGGAGGTGGCAGCAGCATCAGGAGACCACAGAGTGGCCCAGTGACATAGTGTGGAGGTAGCAGCAGGATCAGGAGACCACAGAGTGGCACAATGACAGAGTGTTGAGGTTGCAGCAGCAGCATGAGGAGGCCACAGAGTGGCAATGTGACATAGTATTGAGGTAGCAGCAGCATCAGGAGACCACAGTGGCAAGGTGACAAAGTATGGAGGTGGCAGCAGCATGAGGAGGCCACAGAGTGGCAAGGTGACATAGTGTGGAGGTGACAGCAGTATCAGAAGACCACAGAGTGACCCGATGACAGAGTGTGGAGGTGGGTGGCACTAACAGCACCCGCTGATGATGGTGGGTGTAAGAAGGAGCACTTGGCATCAGATGTTTGGCATCAGGTGGCAGAATCAGAATAGTGTCTGAAGCAGGTAGCCAGAAGAAACCGGTCTCTTTTGTCAAGGTGTGGGTGAGGCAGCATGGATGATCTAATCTGATGCATCAGGCATTGGTGGGTGGAAATCCTGGATGATCCACGCCTGATTCATCTTGACAAAGGTCAGTCTCTCCACATTTTGGGTGGACAGGCAAGTTCTTCTTGGGGTAACTATGGCCCCCGCCGCACTAAACCGCACTCTGATGCCACAATTCTGGCTGGGCAGGACATCTTTTCCAGGGCAAACTCGGCCAGTTGCGGCCACAAATCCAGTTTGGCTGCTCAGTAGTCCAGCAGGTCTTCAATGACAGCTGGCAGGATGCACTCAAAGTATGCCACCACCTACCGGTTCAGTTTCTGCTCTATGTCTAGCTGCTGGATAGTAGTTTCTTCCCTATGCGGATGAAGAAAGCTGCTTATCAGTGACTCTAGACTGCTGATGGAGCTGGTACTGCTCCTGTCACCCCCCCCCCCCCCCTCGGCTGTCACTACGCAAGCAAGTAAGCATCCATCAGGCCATTTGCCCAAGTGACTCTGAGGGACTCCCTGCCTCCATCCACACTGCATACTGCCACAGAGTGTCTGGGTCATCTGCTTCATTTTCCTCTTGCTCCTCCGGCTGCTCCTGCTTCTCCTCTCCTGTCACCTGTGTACTCATGTGGGGCTCATGTGGCCGTGAGATGTAGGCGCCATTTCTCCAGTCCCCTGACCAGCCATATTTACCAGCATCTTTTCCAGGATATGAATCAGTGGAATAACGTTGTTCATCCCGTGTCCTCCTCAAAGGGCACGAGCAAACGGCAGGTGTCACGCATGAGCTGCCACTGGCTAAGTTACACAGGGGAGTACATTTGTTCGCCTGTATCATCAAGAAATAATTTATGGTCTTTCTCTGTTCGTACAGTCGGTCCAACATATGGAGGGTGGAATTCCAACGGGTGGAAACATTGCATATCAGCCTATGTTGGGGGATGCCGTTCTGCCGCTGCATCAAGGAGGGTGTGCTTGGCGGTGTATGAGTGGCTGAAGTGCATGCAAAGTTTCCTGGCCATTTTTAGGATGTCTTGCAGATGGATGGAAGACTTCAGGAAACGCTTGACAACCAGATTGAACACGTGCACCATGCAGGGCGCATGGCTCAGCCCTCCTTGATGCAGCACCGACACCATGTTCTTCCCGTTGTCGGTCACCATGGTTCCGATTTTCAGTTGTCGTGGGAAAAGCCATGATTCGATTTCTTGATGAAGGACACGGAGCAGTTCCTTCCCTGTGTGCCCAGGCAAACTAGGTGGAGAACAGCATGACACCGCCGTGCCCTGCACATGTGGTATGCTGGTGGGGCACTGTGATTTGTCCCTGCAGTGGAGGCTGAGGACAAGGTGGAAGATAAGGAGGCAGAGGTGGACATTGTCGCAAGACAAATGGCGTGAGAACGTAAAGGCGGAAGCAGCGTCACCTGGCCAAGTTGCTGGTGTGGCTGGGCAGGAACCACATTTACCCAGTGGGCCATAAAGGACATGTATTGTCCCTGACCGTAGTTACAGCTTCACACGTCGGAGCTGCCATGCACTTTGGCAGACACCGACAGGCTCATGGACTGGCCCACCTTCTGTTCTACATATGTGTGCAGGGCTGGTGCTGCCTTTTTGGCAAAGAAATGATGGCTTTGGACTCTCCACCTCGGCTCGGCGCAAGCCATCAGTTCTCTGAAAGGTGCAGAGTCCACCACTTGGAAAGGGAGGGACTGCAGTACCAGCAACTTGGCCAGGAGCACGTTCAGCTTCTGCGCTGTTGGATGAGTGCACGCATACTGTTGTCTCTTCGCTTCGGTGATCGATTGCTGATGGAATGACTGACTAGGAGGAGCAGGAGCATCAGGACCAGCAGATGATGAGAAGGACAGACAGCTTCCTTTGGCTGAGTTGGTTGAGCCTTGACTGCCTCCTATCGGGTGCGTGCCACTGAGTGATGCAGCAGTTGCTGCAGCAGGCTGGACCACCACATTGGAGCCATGGTTCTCCCAAGCCACTTTATGGTGGCTCTGCATATGTTGACGCAGGGTCGTGGTGCCAACATTCACCTTCTGCCCACAGATTTGAAAAATGGCCAGGTTCACCTTCCCCGGCGGCTTAACAAAAAACTGCCACACCGCCGAGTAGGTGATTTTACCCCCAACACTCTGCACTGACTGACTGCTACCGCAACTGCCTCAGTGAACCCCTGCACCACTACTTTCCAGGCCGGTAGGCTCCCGCGAAGCGGGTGGTCTACCCTGGGCACATTTGGCTCCTGACCTCCCACTGCTGCCACCCTGCTGACTCCCGGCCACGCTACCGACTTGCTGGCTCCACCGCTGCCTCACGCGCAAGCTGCCACCCTCTTCTCCCGATGATTATCAAGCCCCTTCATCACCCGGCTCCCAATTGCGATCGGCTACATCATCATCGAGTACTGTCTGCACGTCACTGATGTCCTCCCCAATGGACTCTGAGCCAGGAGTCTGACAACTCCGAGCACCAGCTCCCACGCCACTCTCCTCATCATTACTTTTGCAACGGGCGCCTCCCCCCAGGGCCCTCTCTATCACGCATCTCAGATGTAGGAATGCCGAGTGGTGTAGTGTGGCCTAAATGTCTTTTTGCGTGTCACGGTGCTCCTACCTGTATACGGCGGGACCCCAATATTATCTGCTCATATTCAGCCCAATGATTCAGAACTCATTGGACGGCGCTTCACAGGGCAGATGGACAATGACCCAAAGCATACTGCAAAAGCAACCAAAGAGTTTTTTAAGGGAAAGAAGTGGAATGTTTTGCAATGGCCAAGTCAATCACCGGACCTGAATCCGATTGAGCTGCATTTCACTTGCTGAAAACAAAACTGAAGGGAAAATGCCCCAAGAACAAGCAGGAACTGAAGACAGTTGCAGTAGAGGCCGGGCAGAGCATCACCAGGGATGAAACCCAGCGTCTGGTGATGTCTATGCGTTCCAGACTTCAGGCTGTAATTGACTGCAAAGGATTTGCAACCAAGTATTAAAAAGTGAAAGTTTGATTTATGATTATTATTCTGTCCCATTACTTTTGCTCCCTTAACCAGTGGGAGGCACATATGCAAACTGCTGTAATTCCTGCACCGTTCACCTGATTTGGATGTAAATACCCTCAAATTAAAGCTGACAGTCTGCAAGTAAAGCACATCTTGCTCGTTTCATTTCAAATCCATTGTGGTGGTGTATAGAGCCCAAATTTTTACAATTGTGTCAATGTCCCAATATATATGGACCTGACTGTATGTGAAGCCAAGCTATCTGCAAGAAGCCCCCGCAAAGTCCCACTGTTGAAAAAAACACATGTGCTGAAGAGGTTACAATTTACCAAAGAGCACATTGACCGGCCTGAAGAGACATTCTGTTGACTGATGAAAGTAAGATTGTTCTTTTTGGGTCTAGTGGCCGGAGACAGTTTGTCACACGACCCCCAAACACTGAATTCAGCCACAGTACACTGTGAAGACAGTGAAGCATGGTGGGCAAGCATCATGATATGGGGATGTTTCTCATACTACGGTGTTGGGCCTATTTATCGCAGACCAGAAATCATGGATCAGTCTAAATACATCAGAATACTGGAAGAGGTCATGCTGCCTTATGCTGAAGAGGAAATGCCCTTGAAATGTCTGTTCCAACAAGACAACGACCCCAAAGACACCAGTAAACGTGCAACATCTTGGTTCCAGACCAACAAGATTGACGTTATGGAGCGGTCGGCCCAATCCCCGGATCTTAATCCAATAGAAAACATGTGGGGTGACATCAAAAATGCAGTTTCTGAGGCAAAACCAAGAAATAGAGAAGAACTGTGGAATGTAGTCCAATCATCCTGGGCTGGAGAACCTGGTCACAGGGGCAGAAGGTGGTGACTCCGAGCAGCACAGACGTCCAGCGGTTCTCAGAGACAGCGGTTATACAACTAAATATTAGTGAAGGGATTCAAAGGAAAGCAAAATCTTCAAATATTTTTCAGTTTATATAGTGAATGTTTGAGTTTGTAAAGAAGAATACAAACACTGCTATTTCTTTTTTAACAGTCTAATATTCACTTTTCTTTGATATATTTTCTTTATGTTTTGATTGGAATAGAATGTGTAGTGTTCCCAATGCATCTGTGTGTATTGAAATAGAAGCTATTAGAAGGATTTTGAGCTTTATTCACATTTTTTAACACACTGCTATTCTTTTGAACACAACTGTATATCTTTCTCTTAACTCTGCTGTACTGACAAGCTACCTCTGTGTCCTTGTTTCCCATTTATGCTGCACTTCACTCTTGTAGTTGGACTTATGTTCAGCCAAATAGTAGGTTAGAATCCTGGCAGCTCCAACATGGAGTCTCAATCAGAACAGACAAGAACTGCCCCACCTCATTCTGGTAGAAAGCAGGACTGGCCCACTTCTGCCAATAGAGGGGAGAATGGAATGGTAAGTTCCATTCTCTCTAAGGATAGCTCTGCCATTTTCACTGCCACCTGCTGGTGAACCAGGCACATTACATGTAATAAACAATTATATAACAAGATTATGAATGTACATTGTGGAGGACCTGGAAAGACATACATAAGATGCCATTATATTAGCCCATTAGAGAAAGTAGCAGGGAGCAATAGTGGTAACACCACTCTGGGGTGTTACCCTTTGCCGCCTACCGGAGGAAGCAGCGGATGTCTCCTCCACATCTTGGCTGGCCAGTATCTGCTGACTGTCCTCTAGTAGCTCGGCCTCGCTGTATAGTGGAGCTGAGCCCACAGCATGCAATACTGCTCTGGTTGCGGGAACAGAAAAGGACAGAGGCAGGTTGAGGGCACAGGACCTGCTCCCGGGCCATGCCAACTAAGGGTTGTGTCTGACAAAGCCACCGACTCTTGGCTGGGGGTATCTGATGTCACTTGGGACAATGTCAAAGATCGAGTCAACCATTCAAGAACCGCTGAATTTCTGGTCAAGACACGACCGCTAGATGACACCGGGAGCTCAGGCCTCTCGCTGCGACTCCTGCTGCCACGCTCCCTCTCAGGCCTCCTCTGCTGCGACCTGTGCCTGCGCCAAAAACATTTAGGCCTCTGCCACTCCCATGCAGGGCCTGGCACTTCTGTCTGGCATACTGTGAGATCTAATAAATAGGAAATTAATATATGCCAAAAAAGGTTGTAATTTTCTCACTTGACCACACAACAGCTAATAAGCCCTTTTTCTTTTTCCATAATACACAAAAAACCGCTTTAGAACATATAACTGCACCGCACAAGGGCTAATAAGACCACAAGAACGGTTTGCTGGAATTACAGATCTGTATAATGGAAATTTGGATCCCCAGTCAGTGCAGCAAGGTGTAATAGGAATGTTCCTATTACCCAGGCTGTAACCTCCCCTACTGAACCCTGTTCTGCGTCAATACTGTGGAATGATTCCTTCCTATCCTTTTTCTACACTTCTATTCAGCAAAATAGGTTTTCAAGCCTTTCCTAGCACTGTCCCTAGCGCCTGCTGACGTCTCTCCCTGCACTAAGTACACTGGAAAATGGCAGAATCCAAGATGGCTGAGGCTACTTATAGGGCTGTGACATCACAGGGCTGGCTGCTGATTGGCTGCATGCATGGCATTATGGGTGATCCCGCCTTCCCAGAGTTCCTTTCTCCATGTCCTCACACATACAGCAGCCATTTTAGGAAAAAATGCTATTTGTTACCACAAAGAGTGAGGAAATTCGGATTCAGTGTGAATCTAATAATTCCTGAAATTCAGGTCGAATTCCACCTCGTCAGCTTCAATTCTCTCATCTCTAGGTGCCACTATGATCTATGAACTCACCTAACATTGCCAGAGCTACTACCAATCCCATCCTCCGGTCATGCCTCCTGGGCCCACTGCAAAAGGGATGCAGCGACAACATGTAAGCTATGGTGGGCTGATGGGGGTAGTAGTTTTTACTAACAGTTAGCAGAGCCTCCTTGGAACAGTGATGGGGAAGACAGCACTAAATCCTCCGGGGCACTCTACAGGTACAGGGATCGCCAGCTAGATTGTAGTTGAGGTGGCCTTGATGGTGTACGTGTTTAGGGTGCTTTTGAAGCTGGGACCCCGGTTGTTCGTGACGCCAGCACAGTTAGGTGCAAAGGTCAGTGGTAGTAAAACGGTTGAATGTTTACTTGATCAATTGTCTCCAGATATGCTATCTACAGGAACTGTACTGACTAAGTAATCATCCAAATATTAGTTCAGCTGTATTCCTTATAATAGGCTTGGCGATTGTAAGTTAAGGAGTTTTCCTTCATCCTATATCTGTCTATACTTTGTCCACACTCTAGCACTCAGGTACTGGATATAATAAGTTACTGGCCAGTAGCAATCCACAGTGCGGCTCCCTAATGGCCGGCATCAGTCTTCTGCTCCATTCTTTGGAAAAGACGCTCACTGAAGGATTACGGTCCACCATGTCCATAGAGGCATGTGGTAAAGGAGAATTTTGTGCATTAATCAGCCAGCTGTGTCCAGGTACTTTTAGGTTCCTCCTGGTCACTGGCGCTTGTGAAGTCCATTGGCCAATTTAGCTCTAACCTCCACTAGATTTTCCCTATATATCCAGACGTAGACTCACTGGTCTGTATGCTCCCTTAGCTTGATCAGGGCCAAGGAGCTAAAATGGCAGCTACATTGTGGACTAGGCCTGTTCTGCTCCTCCATTAACTTCCTTCCACTCTACTCAACTCCCTATTAGCATACCCCAGATATAGAGATATATGTGGTGCCAGCACCACCTAGGGGCGAACAAATGTAATGGCACTCCAACAGCCTGTTAAAACACACCACAAGAAAGCTGTAAATTACTAGTTGAATGAGGCATAAAAGCCTCCAAAACAGGCACAATGTCAGTAGTAAAGTGGCAAAATAAAAAAGTCGAAGAGCATTTTTGGACTAAAAACAGGCAGGCACTTCAGTAAGTGTGCCCCTTGTCCCAGGAATCAGCGCGGCAACCTGGAGTGATTAATTTCCCTACAGCTCCACCACTGGAGATATGGAGTATTACACCATATTATTGAAGTCAATGGACTATGTATAGTACAGAGATGTGCTGGGTCCTCCTCCAATTAATAATTCCCTAATAAAGTAGGGAATACCATACAACCCCCAGTTATGTCTTCTATACCTGCGACATCGTTCCTTCCTCCCCGGCTCTAGACTAGAGTTTATGGCAGGGATGCCCATTCTGCAGTGTTCCAGCTGTTGCAAACCTACACCCCCCAGCATGTCCTTATAGCTGTAGGCTTGATGGAACTTGTTTTGCAACAGCTGAGGCCCACAGATTGGGTATTCCCGTCTACTGGATTCTGTGGTGTAGAAGACATTATTGACCAAATTCACAGTTACAGAAGCTCAGACTAAAAATACCAGGAGACGGGATGTACAAGTATATAATAATTTATTACAGATCAGGAGAAGAGATCCCGGGTCATGGAGACATCAGTATCATGGAGGACAAACGCATGGACATAGATCTGAGGAAGAATCCTTCCGGTCAGCTGGAGATCAGGGCAACAGCAACCTCATTGAGGAACTTGTCACAGGCCGACTTGTCCACATCTGGGAAATGCTTGACGATGACCTCCAGGAGACAACCACACAGCAGCTGGGGATGGAGGATGGAGGATGGGAGTCAGTGCACGGTCAACATTTCCTATAAGGATGGGGGTGTATTTGGTTTTGACAAGTCTAGCCCTCTCTCACCACCAGAGCTGGCACCAGTCTTGGGGATGGATGATGGGAGTCATTGCATGCTCAACATTACAACAATTCTGATAGGAATGGGGGTGTATTTGGTTGTGACTGGTCACACACACACACTTGCCCATGGGTTCTGTAGTGCAAAACCATTGACAGTTAATGTGGAGTAACTGCAATGCCAGATAAAGTCATGGACAAGAGTGGTGCCATTTTTAGCAGACTTTCTAACCACCACTGGACAGATCTGCTCCTCACCTTGATAGTGTCCACACTGAGCTTCAGCTTGTTGGTGTGCATCTCCCGCAGTGTGGCCAAGTTCTCCTGTAGTTTTCCATAGTGGTTGAGGGCATCATTAATGGCGTGGATGATCTTCCCTCCATGTGTCTTCAGATCCTGACTGCCAGGGGTCACGTTCATGTGAGTGAAGTGGGACTTTGTGTCTGGATGGTGCTGGAAGAGACTGAGGAGAGAGGGGAACGGTCAGTGTTAAAGCCTCATGCAGACGTCCTTGGAACACTGTCCATGAGATACCGACTAGCATTGCAGGAGCGCACGGAGCCATTGGTTGCTATGACACCGTGCGCTCCTGCAATGTCAGTCCGGTATCTCCCATGGACATCTGCATGATGCTTTAGGGTGCATTCACATGACCATATGCATTTTGTGGTTCTCAAAACATTATGCAAAATGCAGATAACTTTTTGCAGACCCATTGTAACGCCTTGTCCACAAAATTGATGAAGAAGTGGATATGTATCTTGTGGGGCCACAGAACAGACATATGGAGTCTGACAGCAGACTGTTCACCACATTTTTTCTGGCCCCACTGAAATGGAAGGGTCTGAAAAAAATTGTGGACCATAAATACGGTTGTGTGAATGGGGCTTTATATGAGAACATGTTCCAAGATGTCTAGACAGTATGATTTGGGGAAGGGGGGCCACACCCTGAGGAACAACTTAGTATAAAATCTTGCAGAAGTAGAACCTCAATCCATGGTTCATTTCACCTGGTTAACCTTTTAACAACCAGCACCGTACATGTACAGCGCTGGCAGGGTCTTTAAAGATGGCGTCCGCTCCTGACCGCTGCAGGCGCCATAGTCACCTGCTTCTTATAGCAGACACCCGCAGCTCATGTCCACAACCAGCAGTAATGCCGATCGCGGACATTTAACCCCTCAGATGCCATGGTCAATCCTGACCACGGCATCTGAGCTCCCTGAAAACCAAAACCGTGCGCTTTCGGTTATGCTCCGGCTCCCCCGTGTGGCGATCGGAGGAGCTGGAGTGTATGCAGCAGCCCCCATCTTTGTGAATGGCCGGCGGCTGCTGCATAGTATTTCCTATGGAGCCCTTGCCTGAATAGAGCTCCATAGGAATCTAGTAAAATCATCATAGATTCCAATGTTAGTGCATTGGAGTCCATCGTAATAGCAATCCAATGATTGCATGTTATAGTTCCCTATGGGAACTATAGAAAAGTAAAAATAAATATAAAAAAAAATCACCCCCCCCCCCCTTTTTCCAATAAAAATAAAGTACTAAAAAAAAAAAAAAAAAAAAAACTAAACACCTCATGGGTGTCGCAATGTCCGAAAATGCCCATAGTATAAAAATATAAAGATATATTTCCCATACGGCAAACAGCAAGACTGGGGGGAAAAAAACGCAATACAAAGTATACATATAAAAAAGGTATCACAGGATTCATGCTGCTGACCTGTAGAAAAGTAACTGGTCAGTTTTATCACACATCGAACGTCAAAAAAAAAAAAAAAAAAAACACACCCTCATATGGCTGTGAACAGAAAAGGTAAAAAAAAAAAAAAGTTACGGCTCTGGGAAGGCAGGGAGCGCCAAAATAAAATGCAAAAAAAATAAAACTCTGGTCCTGAAAGGGTTAAATATTAAAGGGCTTGAGCAGTATAAACAGGATCAGCACCAGCCACAAGATGTCCTACTTCAGCTCAGATCCACTCATGGAATACTGATAGCACTTATCACCTTCACCACATCACCCAAATCTCTGGATGGTCAAAGAACACTTATGGTTTATTGTGTTTTCCTGAAATATACAAGGTGGGGTCTAATATACAGATAGGAACCAAAATGTTTCTGGATCAATATTGTAACTAATAAAACAAGTCTATACCTCAGGTCAACAAGACGGACATTGAGGAGCAAAGAGGGACAGAGGAACTTGGATCAAAAAAAAAAAAAAAAAAAAAAAGGGACTGTCCCCCCAAAAGAGGAACACTTGGGAGGTCTGCCTTCACCCCTCAAGCTGCCATTCACAGGAAAGAAGTTAACTTCATGAGAAGTCCTTAGACATCTATGGACATGCAGTATTATTTCTAGCAACACATTCCCTTTCCCCAAGAAACATGCATGCTCAGCCCCATTCCTGGATCAGTTTTTCACATTTAAGGAAGATTCCAAGCTAATCGGATACATTGTTGCATGTAGTGCAGGGGGCGGAGCTCCAGGTGTAACAATGTATCAGCTCCTCCTTCCCAGCCCCTTGTAGCAGTGACTATCTGGCTCTGCCGCTCACCTCTCCATGGCTTCACCTCCAATCTTCTCAGCGTCAGCGTCAATCTTCACAAACAAGGGCTCCAAAGCCGCCTTCTCAGCATCTGATAGCGCCATCCTGGGATGTGAAGCTGCAGCACAAGGGCCAATCTGCACTGAGGGGCCCCAGACTCCATCATCACCTTTATATAGGGAGGAATGGCTGCGGATCCAGCACACCTGGGGCCCTACAGGAGAGCCCGACAACCTGGCCTGGCTGACAACTCCTGGACTGGAGTGCAGACACAATCAGCTGGCGGCTCCTGTAGACTCCTTTCATCTGAGAAGACGCTCGTGTGTATAAGGACGCCTTCACACGCTGCAGATTTTGCTGCTGAATTTTCTGCAACTGAAAATCAGTTCTTACATTTGAATGGGGCGGCAAGCACATGGGTTTCTGAAGGCCGCGTTCAGGTGAATGGAACTCATTTTCAATCATGGAAAGTTCTGCAGCAAAATCCGCAGCGCGTGCAGCCAGCACTTTGCACCATTGGGCGCTCAGTTTTTGCGGCGGATCTGCACTCTTTCCAAAAGCAGAGGATGAAATCGGCTGCAAATCTGATCAAAATGCTCATCTGGTCTGCAGCAGAATTTCCACAGTAGGAAAATCTGTAAGCGTACAACCACGCGGCGCGGTCCTGATGCGGTCATGTTACAAACTGCATCATCTCATTTCCCAATAGAAGTCAATGGGGAAAGGTTCCTGAGACTGACCTGGCGCTTTCTAAGTTGTGATGACTGCAGCTGATTTATGTGCGGGTGACTGCACGTAAATCATGTCCTGCTGCTTGTGGGGCTGACCACATGAGGTACACAGTTGATCAGCCCCTGGCGGTATATGTTTGACATACTTTACCACGTGTCACTTACTATTTGAAGTTTATCAGAACGGTGAAGAACCACGAACATTGACAACAGTTCAAACACCAGTCCATAAACAATCACAGACTCAAAAACACTACCTAACTGCAGCATGATCACAACACAACCGTACTGTGTGGTCGTACCCTCGCGAAAGCAGCTCCGGACTAACAATCTTCATGACCGGGCCCCATTCCTGTCGGCCACACCGCTAGTCGACACTTTGGGGTGCATTTCATGATCGTCTTTGTTTCCGCCTCCGCAGCTTGAGAATTATCCTAATTTATGATGAGGCGTGCGCTTAGCAGAAAAACTCTACCAGCCCCAGGCATACATGTTAGTAAATTTGCCAGGACCATAGTCACAACCTCTGAACATCCCTCCCCCCTCCGCCCATGTCCTACTGAATTGTCTTTTTTTTTTTTTGACCGTGATCTGTATGCAGTAATCTCCTGAGCTCCCTCTAGTGGTGGCTGTATATATCTGTATGTAGTAATCTCCTGAGCTCCTTCTAGTGGTGGCTGTATATATCTGTATGCAGTAATCTGCTGAGCTCCCTCTAGTGGTGGCTGTATATATCTGTATGTAGTAATATCCTGAGCTCCTTCTAGTGGTGGCTGTATATATCTGTATGCAGTAATCTCCTGAGCTCCTTCTAGTGGTGGCTGTATATATCTGTATGCAGTAATCTCCTGAGCTCCCTCTAGTGGTGGCTGTATATATCTGTATGCAGTAATCTCCTGAGCTCCTTCTAGTGGTGGCTGTATATATCTGTATGCAGTAATCTGCTGAGCTCCCTCTAGTGGTGGCTGTATATATCTGTATGCAGTAATCTCCTGAGCTCCCTCCAGTGGTGACTGTATATATCTGTATGCAGTAATCTCCTGTGCTCCCTCTAGTGGTGGCTGTATATATCTGTATGCAGTAATCTCCTGAGCTCCCTCTAGTGGTAGCTGTATATATCTGTATGCAGTAATCTCCTCAGCTTCCTATAGTGGTAGCTTTATATATCTGTATGTAGTAATCTCCTGAGCTCCCTCTAGTGGTGGCTGTATATATCTGTATGCAGTAAGCACCTGAGCTCCCTGTAGTGGCGGCTGTATATATCTGTATGCAGTAATCATCTGAGCTCCCTCTAGTGGTGGCTGTATATATCTGTATGCAGTAATCTCCTGAGCTCCCTCTAGTGGTGGTTGTATATATCTGTATGCAGTAATCTCCTGAGCTCCCTCTAGTGGTAGCTGTATATATCTGTATGCAGTAATCTCCTCAGCTTCCTATAGTGGTACCTTTATATATCTGTATGTAGTAATCTCCTGAGCTCCCTCTAGTGGTGGCTGTATATCTGTATGCAGTAAGCACCTGAGCTTCCTGTAGTGGTGGCTGTATATATCTGTAGGCAGTAATCATCTGAGCTCCCTCTAGTGGTGGCTGTATATATCTGTATGCAGTAATCTCCTGAGCTCCCTCTAGTGGTGGCTGTATATATCTGTATGCAGTAATCTCCTGAGCTCCCTCTAGTGGTGGTTGTATATATCTGTATGCAGTAATCTCCTGAGCTCCCTCTAGTGGTAGCTGTATATATCTGTATGCAGTAATCTCCTCAGCTTCCTATAGTGGTACCTTTATATATCTGTATGTAGTAATCTCCTGAGCTCCCTCTAGTGGTGGCTGTATATCTGTATGCAGTAAGCACCTGAGCTTCCTGTAGTGGTGGCTGTATATATCTGTAGGCAGTAATCATCTGAGCTCCCTCTAGTGGTGGCTGTATATATCTGTATGCAGTAATCTCCTGAGCTCCCTCTAGTGGTGGCTGTATATATCTGTATGCAGTAATCTCCTGAGCTCCCTCTAGTGGTGGCTGTATATATCTGTATGCAGTAATCATCTGAGCTCCCTCTAGTGGTGGCTGTATATATCTGTATGCAGTAATCTCCTGAGCTCCCTCTAGTGGTGGATGTATATATCTGTATGCAGTAATCTCCTGAGCTCCCTCTAGTGGTGGCTGTATATATCAGTATTCAGTAAACTTACTGCAGCACTCATAATACCACATTGCCATTAACAATGCATATTGACTAAACAGTGCAGTCATTATTAGTCTCATTAGGGTGCGACATTGCATCCCTGACAGAACTGTGTATCCCTGACAGACTGGGAATGTTAAGTGGCCCTGGAAAAAAAACTAAAAGTGTAACTATAAAAATCTCAAGTGAATGTTTTTTTTTTTTTTTTTTTTGTAAAAAACGCTATGAATTTCATGCATTTTTGGCAATTATTTTTTCAAGTGTGCAGTTTTTTCACTTATTTACATTTTCCTGAGTTTTTTTTCAAGTCAGGCTACTTTCTTATTAGTAGCATACTTCTCCGGCAGGCTGTTCCAGCGGGGGAACAGCCTACCGGATCCACAAATGGGGCTGGAGCGGACTTACGGCGGCACACGTGCCCTAGCGGCAGCATGGATCCCCTCTCTATAACGCATCCCAGGTGTAGGAAATGCAGAGTGGTATGTTACGGCCTAAAATGTCTCTTTATGTGTGTCACGGTGCTCCTACCTGGATACAACTGGACCCCAGGCTTTGGCTCCGAAGCAATAAATAGGGGGAATAATTGAGGGATTTGAAGAAATAACTTGAGTCCAGACCTTAAGATGAAGTTCAATGGCAGCTTTACTTTGAATAAACAGTTTACAGGCTTTGTCTTGGTTCCAGCAGGCTTTAGCATTAAAGGGGTTGTCCGGGTTCAGAGCAGGGCACAGGAGCGCATCGGAGCATGAGATGCTCCGATGCTAGGCTCAGGGATGCTGCCGGGGTGAAAATAACGGTATGTCCGGGTTCAGCTCTGAACCCGGACAACCCCTTTAACTGGCAGGCAAACTCAACTCTGCTTTATCTCTTTCCCTCTGCTGTACTGACAAGCTGACTTGGTAACTTGGCTTCTTCTTTATGCTGCACTTCACTTTTTAGTCGGACTTATCTTCAGCCAAGGAATACATTAGAATCCTGGCAGCTCCAACATGGAGTCTCAACCAACACAAACCAGAACTGCCCCATCAACTTCTGGTAGCAAGCAGAACTGGCCCACTTCTGACCAAAGGGGGGAGAATGGAATGGTGAGTTCCATTCTGTCTAACTATATCTCTGCCGTGTTTGCTGCCACCTAATGGTGAACCAGGCAATTACATGAACAGTTTTTACATAACATTATTATAAATGCACAGTGTATAGGACCTGTGGACAGAAATACATACGATTACATTATATTAGCCCATTAGAGATAGTAGCAGGGTGGAGAAGTGGTAACACCACTCTGGGGTGTTACACATTCCATTTTGATCCTTCATAATGCAAGTCTATGGGCAACATAACGCACCCGTCCTGGTTTCCATTATGCAGGAGTCCATTCGTGCATAATGGGAACCAGGACGGATCCGTTATGCGGCCCATAGACTTATATTATGATGGAATGCAAAACGGAAGCCTTTAACCCCTTAGGGACCCATGACGTACCGGTACGGCATGGATCCCGAGTCCTTAAGGACCCATGACGTACCGGTACGTCATGAGTTTAAATTGAGATTGTGGCGCCCCAGGGGTTAATCCGCACAGGATGGCGGCTGAAATCATTCAGCTGGCATCCTGTCACAACGCCTGGGGGGGTCATATGACCCGCGTATCGGCGATCGCAGCAAACCGCAGGTCATTTCAGACCTGCTGTTTGTTGCGATTTCTGCCGTTTCTGATTGCCGCGGTCCCTGACCGCGGCGATCAGAAACTTTAGTGTGGCACAAATATATAGTTATCACCCCCCCCCCCTGCACCCCTGCATGATTTTAGCCTGGTGGGAGGTGCAGGGGGGGTGTTGCGGGCGGTGTGGGCGGTGCGGGAGGCGGGCGGTGCGGCAGGCGGGATCGCGATCCCCCGCCTCCCGCCGAATAATCGTTGGTGTACAGTGGGTATATCAGGGTGCCAGCACATTGCTGACACCCTGGTATAAACGGCTGACATCTGTGAATGGATAGTACGGACCTCTGTATGGAAAGAGTTAACAGTAAGATGCGGCTCCCTCCCTCTCCCATCGGGGGGCTGCTGTGCCTTTGGGAGAGAGCCCCCAGACAGCCCCCCGAAGCCCCAGTCCTTACCCTTCCCTGTCTGCGAAGTTGTGGCAGACGGGGAAGGTTCCCATGGCAACGGGACGCCTGCTCAGGCGTCCTGCTGTCCATGGTGTTGAACAGATCTATGCTAAAAGCATAGATCTGTTCAGTGTAAGTAAAATACAGTACAGAACCTTATATAGGTTCTGTACTGTATTATACAGACATCAGACCCACTGGATCTTCAAGAACCAAGTGGGTCTGGGTAAAAAAAAAAGTAAGAAAAAGTGAAAAAAATGTGAAAATCTAAAAACACATTTAACACTAATTAAAAATGAAAAAAAAAATAATTCCCTACACATGTTTGGTATCGCCGCGTCCGTAAAGACCTGATCTATAAAACGGTCATGTTACTTTCCCCGCACGGTGAACGCCATAAAAATAAAAAAATAAAAACTATGAGAAAATTGAAATTTTGCCCACCTTACTTCCCAAAAAAGGTAATAAAAGTGATCAAATCAAACCGTCATCTCATCCCGCAAAAAATGAGACCCTACCCAAGATAATCGCCCAAAAACTGAAAAAACTATGGCTTTTAGACTATGGAAACACTAAAACATGATTTTTTTTGTTTCAAAAATGAAATCATTGTGTAAAACTTACATAAATAAAAAAAGTATACATATTAGGTATCGCCGTGTCCGTATCAACCGGCTCTATAAAAATATCACATGAGTTAACCCCTCAGGTGACCACCATAAAAAAATAAAAACGGTTTAAAAAAAGCTAATTTTTGTCATCTTACGTCACAAAAAGTGCAATAGCAAGCAATCAAAAAGTCATATGCACCCCAAAATAGTGCCAATAAAACAGCCATCTCATCCCGCAAAAAATGAGACCCTACATAAGATAATCGCCCTAAAACTGAAAAAACTATGGCTCTTAGACTATGGAGACACTAAAACTTTTTTTGTTTTAAAAATGAAATCATTGTGTAAGACTTACATAAATTAAAAAAAAGTATACATATTAGGTATCGCCGCGTCCGTGACAACCTGCTCTATAAAATTACTACATGATCTAACCTTTCAGATGAATGTTGTAAATAACAAAAAAAAAAAAAACGGTGCCAAAAAAGCTATTTCCTGTTACCTTGCCGCACAACAAGTGTAATATAGATCAACCAAAAATCATATGTACCCTAAACTAGTACCAACAAAACTGCCACCTTATCCCGTAGTTTCTAAAATGGGGTCACTTTTTTGGAGTTTCTACTCTAGGGGTGCATCAGGGGGGCTTCAAATAGGACATGGTGTCAAAAAAACCAGTCCAGCAAAATCTGCCTTCCAAAAACCGTATGGCATTCCTTTCCTTCTGCGCCCTGCCCTGTGCCCGTACAGCAGTTTACGACCACATATGGGGTGTTTCTGTAAACTACAGAATGAGGGCCATAAATAATAAGTTTTGTTTGGCTGTTAACCCTTGCTTTGTTACTTGAAAAAAGATATTAAAATGGAAAATCTGTCAAAAAAGTGAAATTTTGAAATTGTATCTCTATTTTCCATTAAATCTTGTGCAACACCTAAAGGGTTAACAAAGTTTGTAAAATCAGTTTTGAATACCTTGAGGGGTGTAGTTTCTTAGATGGGGTCACTTTTAGGGAGTTTCTACTCTAGGGGTGCATCAGGGGGGCTTCAAATGGGACATGGTGTCAAAAAACCAGTCCAGCAAAATCTGGCTTCCAAAAACCAAACGGCGCACCTTTCACTCTACGCCCCGCTGTGTGGCCGTACAGTAGTTTACGGCCACATATTGGGTGTTTCTGTAAACGGCAGAGTCAGGGCAATAAAGATACAGTCTTGTTGGGCTGTTAACCCTTGCTTTGTTAATGGAAAAAATGTGTTAAAATTGAAAATTAGGCAAAAAAATGAAATTCTCAAATTTCATCTCCATTTGCCAATAACTCTTGTGCAACACCTAAAGGGTTAACAAAGTTTGTAAAATCAGTTTTGAATACATTGAGGGGTGTAGTTTATAGAATGGGGTCATTTTTGGGTGGTTTCTATTATGTAAGCCTCGCAAAGTGACTTCAGACCTGTAGTGGTCCCTAAAAATTGGGTTTTTGTAAATTTCTGAAAAATTTCAATATTTGCTCCTAAAGTTCTAAACCTTGTAACATCCCCAAAAAATAAAATATCATTCCCAAAATAATTCAAACCTGAAGTAGACATATGGGGAATGTAAAGTCATCACAATTTTTGGGGGTATTACTATGTATTACAGAAGTAGAGAAACTGAAACTTTGAAATTTGCAAATTTTTCCCAATTTTTTGTAAATTAGGTATTTTTTAATGCAAAAAAATATTTTTTTTTACTTCATTTTACCAGTGTCATGAAGTACAATATGTGACGAAAAAAACAATCTCAGAATGGCCTGGATAAGTCAAAGCGTTTTAAAGTTATGAGCACTTAAAGTGACACTGGTCAGATTTGCAAAAAATAACCAAGTCCTTAAGGTGAAATAGGGTTGAGTCCTTAAGGGGTTAAGAAGCATTCCGTCTTAATCCGTCATAATAGGAGTCTGAGGGAATCATAACGGATCCGTCTGGTTCCCGTTATGCAAGAAGTTGACAGGACGGATCCGTTATGCTGCTCATAGACTTGCATTATGAAGGATCAAAACAGAATGCCTCTTAAAGTCTTCTATTTTGACTTATGTCTTATGGTTTCCGTTATTTTCCGGAGATCATAACGGAATCCATAATGGTGATGTGAACAAGCCCTAAGAAGACTTCAGTTCCAGGAATACCACCGGCTGATTGTGTCTGCACTCCAGTCCCAGGAGTTGTCAGCCAGGCCAGGTTGTCAGGCTCTCCTGTAGGGCCCCAGGTGTGCTGGATCAGCAGCCATTCCTCCCTATATAAAGGTGATGATGGAGTCTGGGGCCCCTCAGTGCAGATTGGCCCTTGTGCTGGAGCTTCACATCCCAGGATGGCGCTATCAGATGCTGAGAAGGCGGCTTTGGAGCCCTTGTTTGTGAAGATTAACGCTGACGCTGAGAAGATTGGAGGTGAAGCCATGGAGAGGTGAGCACTGTTTTCTTTCTGATGCCGTTTTGGTAAAACTGCTGCTTGTATACAGGTTTCTGCAGTCTAAAGGTCAGTTCACATGATTTTTTTTTTATAAAACCTGTTAATATACCCTTAGGGTGTGTCTATAAGCCAATAAAGCAGGCGTTGTTCAGTGCAGGCAAAATGCATTCATTAAGTGTCTGAACTCAAAACTGCAGCAGTGTGGAGAACTACATAAACTGCATGCAATGTGTTATTTTACCTTAAAGAAGCTATCCTCAGGATAGACCATCATTACCTTGGCAGGGGTCTGAGTCCTGAAACTCCTGCCAGTCAGCTGTTCTGAGCGTAGCTGGCTGCTCACCAAGCACAGCGCCATATGTTGTATAGTGGCAGTGCTTGGTATTGCAGCTCAGCCCCGTTCACTTCAGTAGGGCTGAGCTGCAACTAGGCCATGTGACTGATGTACGGTGATATCACATTGCCTAGGAAGAAGCCATGGCACCCTCTTACAGTTGCTTGGTGTGGTCCTGGATGTTGGACCCTTGCTGACCTGATAGATGACCTATCCTTAGGATGGGTCATCAATATGAATTACTGGGTAACTCCCTTTTAAGTCTTTTATTTTGAGTTCAAACATATTTCCAGGAGTGAACCATAGGGATCTGGAGTTCTTAGTCCTGAAATTTGAGTGAGTGTTACATATTGTAGGGGAAAGTCTTATATTTTGTCCTGAAGTTGCGAGGATTGGGAGCCTGGCTGGCACTCCTTAGGCCTCTTTCACACTAGTGGGGAGCAGTATACTTACCATACGTGCGGCTCCCGGGGAGCTCCAGAATGACGTCAAGGCGCCCCACGCGCATGGATCATGTGATCGCATGGAAACGTCATCCATGCGCATGGGGCGTTTCCATGCGATCACATGATCCATGCGCGTGGGGCGCCTTGACGTCACTCTGAAGCACCCCGGGAGCCGCATGAACGGTAAGTATACTGCTCCCCACTACACTTTACCATGGCAAACAGGACTTTAGCTTTTTCTGAATGGTTACCATAGCTGCCAAGACGCTAAACGTCGGCTCCGGCAATGTGCCGAAACGACGTTTAGCTTAAGGCCGGATTAATGCCTTTCAATGGGCATTAATTCCGGATCCGGCCTTGCGGCAAGTGTTCAGGATTTTTGGCCGGAGCAAAAAGCGCAGCATGCTGCAGTATTTTCTCCGGTCAAAAAAACGTTCCGGTCCTGAACTGAAGACATCCTGATGCATCCTGAACGGATTTCACTCCATTCAGAATGCATGGGGATAATCCTGATCAGGATTCTTCCGGCATAGAGCCCCGACGACGGAACTCTATGCCGGAAGAAAAGAACGCAAGTGTGAAAGCCCTTAGTCGAATCCTGCATCCACCAAAGGGGAATGGTTCCTGTCCCATCCATAACAGACTGAAAACCTAGTAAAATGTGAAGTTGTTAGAAGCTCTATTTTTAGGAGGAGCATTATGTAACACATTCATTGGTGGCCGCTGATCCATGCAGTTTTGGAATAGGACCCCTACATGGTCTCAGAAAACCCCTCTAGTTCCTATTTGTCTCCTTTGTTTTAAAGGTTTGACTTTCTGTGGTTTAGCATGGAAACCTAATGACTTTTCTTCAGTAGTGGTGAGTGAACTTGTGTTCACGTTCGGTGTACAAGGTTTGGGTTATCCATGGATTCTGCTACCTCAGACCATAAGTTATGGTCCAGAATTCTTAGATAACCCAAACTTTGTACACTGAACTTGAAACCACAAGTTTGCTCATCCCTACTCTTCAGCACTAAAGCCTCAGAGCTTCTAGGGGTTAATGAGCTGTGATCAGCAGAAGGTTGCTAATGGGTTTTACTGCTGAGGTCTACCTAATGTTTACACTCTCCTCAGTCTCTTCCAGCACCATCCAGACACCAAGTCCCACTTCACTCATATGGATGTGACCCCCGGCAGTCAGGATCTGAAGACACATGGAGGGAAGATCATCCATGCCATTAATGATGCCCTGAGCCACTATGGAAATCTGCAGGAGAACTTGGCCACACTGCGGGAGATGCACACGAACAAGCTGAAGCTCAGTGTGGACACCATCAAGGTGAGGAGCAGATCTATCCAGTGGTTGGAAAGTCTGCAAAAAATGGTGCCACTCTTGTTCATGGTTGTAGCTGGTATTGCAGTTCCTCCTCACTCACTGTCAATGGTGATGAGCTGCAGACCCATACACAACCCATGGACAACAGTGGTGTTATTTCTGTGGGGGGGGGGGGGGGGGGGGACAGCAGCTAGATTTATCTAAACGAAATATTCCCTATCCTTATAAGAAATGTTATACTGTTGAGCATCCACTGACTCATCATCCATCCCCAGTTGCTGTGTAGTTGCCTCCTGGAGGTCATCGTCAAGCATTTCCCAGATGTGGACAAGTCGGCCTGTGACAAGTTCCTCAATGAGGTTGCCGTTGCCCTGATCTCCAGCTGACTGGGAGAGGGTTCTTACTCCGGATCATGTCTGTGTATCCTGTAACAAGTCTGTCCTCCATGATCTTGGATCTCTAATCTTATGATCTGTGCTGTGACAAATAAAAAAATTTAAACAATGAATTCCTACACTTAGTCTCCTTGTATACTGTGGTTTGAGCTCCTATGATGCTGCATTTAGCCAATGGCTTAACCCTGGTTAGTTAACCTAACTTGACTGACTTTGATAATTTGGGGTTAATAGAGGGGGTTCTTGGTTCAGGAACCTCACTTCTGAAAGAGCCCCTCTGAAGGACCTGTCCAGTATATAGACAACCTGTTGCTTTGAATTGACACTGTGTAATGCTTTAATTCCCCATGTGGAGGTACTGTAGGGAAACTAACTTGCTGCCAGGATTTACAACAGAATACAACTTTATGATGGACTCTATGGACAAATTGGGTTTTTTGATAAAAAAAAACAGCTTCTGAATTGGAAATCCTAATTCGCAAACTATGGTATTGGGCACTGCAGAGAATAGCTACAGAGTATTTCACACTAAGGCCCAGCAAACCAGGGCAGTGACTGTAGTACTCCAGTAGGGCCACAGTTGATTTTGACCAGGTCTAAATCGGTGGTCATGGGTTTTCATCCCAAATGGTCCACTTGGTTTAGCTCCCTTGAATGAATGGCTTCATCCATGTGGTAACTGCACCAAGCATAGACATGCATTGTTGGTATGGTCTGGAGAACTGGACCAAAAATGGGAGGTGGCGTCAGCACAAACTACGCAAAAACATCTGAACAAACACTTACTGTATAATGTTCAGTTAAATGGCCTCCAATGAAGTCTTAAACATTTGATTCAAGTCCAGGGGAGGATAACCATTTACTGGACCTGTGCTCATTCTTGCTTTTTTGCATATAGTGACTTAATTGTTTTAGTCTGTTCAGATTACAACTCAAATGCCCCGAATATCAGGTAACATTATTCTGGATAGCCTCCTTTAATGTCTGGGTGCAAAGTGGGCTATAAGCTGACACTGGACATGTACCATCCAAAACCAGTTTCCCAGCCTTTATCACGCAGTCTAGTTCCTCACCACTGGGGTTTACAATCTAAATTACAAATTAACCTATCGGTATGTTTTGGAGGTATTCCATACAAACATAGGATGCTACCATCCTTGGTTGGCTTCAAACCCAGTGCTAACTACCAAGGCTTAAGGGTTCTTATCAAGTTGACCTTTGTCTTTGCTTCAGTTGCTGGGTAAAACGGCCCACTAGAGAGGATTCACAACATGGCTCTGCTATAATAAGGCACCACAGGTCTAGCAGGAACAACCAAACTTGACATGACGGGCAGAACTAACCATATTGGAATGTAGAGTCCCTATATCTTTTGGAGCAGCCTCTGCTTTGGATGATGAGCTTTGGATATTATATATATTCCCCCTCTTGGAGTATTGCCTGTAAGATATGTCTCCATACACTGCTGGGTTTCTTCAATGATTATTCCTCCAGAGCTTCTCATCTGAGATGGGAGCCATCGGTGGACTTTCAACTTGAAGAATTCCTTATATCCAAAGACTAGGCATAGGCAGCTCCCCCCAATAAACCTGAATGGGGCCCAATGCAGGGTTCTCTAAACCAAAAGTGGTGAGGTGCAGTACTTGGAAGAGTATCCAGAGTTACTTTTACAGCTATGAGCCTATGCAAAATACACCTTGATTGCTTGTACTTTTAGTAGCAGATATTCAGTAAGACCAGCACAATGTCTGGGGGTGCACCTGTGTAGACATACTGAAGCATCTGCACTATTCCTCCTGTGGGGGCTGGCGTAAAGTTGTAGTGGCCCTGATGTGATTTTTGTGGTGTCGGTGTACTACCTCAGGCCTTTGCTCTCTGGGGTCTGATGCAATGCAAATAAAGTATTGAAGCATGAGGCCAGAGTTGAATGTCACAAACTCATCTTTACTAGGTGCAACATAAAACATGACATATGGTAGCAGGCTTTAGCACAATTCTTCTCTGGCATAAGCTCAGGGGGTATGTTAGATGGCTGCAGTTCTGCACTTTGTGGTACTAGCCTAATGGTGGTCTAGTGCAGTGTTTCTCAACCAGTGTGCATCCAGCTGTTGCAAAACTACAACTCCCAGCATGCCCGGACAGCATTTGGCTGTGTGGGCATGCTGAGAGTTGTAGTTTTGTAACAGCCGGAGGCACACTGGTTGGGAAACACTGGTCTAGTGCTTGGTGGCTTGTCTGTAGTCCCTCACCTCACAGCAGTGTCTTCAGTATGATTCTTGAGTGGGTGCTCTGAGATACTTCCCACCTCACCGACTATCGGGACAGGACCTCTCTCTCATCCTCTCACCACCTTATGCTCTATTATACTAACTCTCCTTGAGTTCCCTCTCTCTCCAGCCCATTAACCCAGGAGATGTGGAACAGGGTGCTTAACCAACCCTGTTACAAACCATTACCTCCCCTGCTGGAAAAATTACAGCCTCATATATAAAACATACAGAAAATGCTGCAATAGTAGTACCCCCGGGTCTGGGGTACTACACATCTCCGAACACCTGGTTTCATCTAAGATACAGTTGTACCAAATTCAGCTGTGAAGTCCTGCCTTTCCCTATGAGTATGAGCTCCATTCACACGTCTGCAATTCCGTTCCGCAAAATGCAGAACAGAATTGTAGACCCATTCATTTCTATGAATCTTGAAAAAAAATAGAACATGTTCTATTCTTGTCCGCAACTGCGGCATTTCCGCAAAAAGTGGAACGCACATTGCCGGTGTCCGTGTTTTGCGGATCCACAAAACACACACGGACTTGTGAATGGACCTTTATTTCTCCAGTTTAAAATGATACAGCATACAATCCCATAATGTTCTCCTCTGATGCATTTCGACCAATTAGGTCTTAGTCATATAATAGAATATGATGGTAAAAGGACTGATTTATATGGGTGGTGGAAACATAAAAAAGGAGGCCGGACTGCAAGAGTAGCACAAAATCTGTCAAATCCAGAGCTAAAATCCTCAATCTATTCCGTACCGTCAACTGATTTCCGTCTCCCATATACTCTGCCCTTTAAATATATCAATAAAAAGACAGAACCTTACGAACACCTTGCTGACAGGATAAACCTATTTCCCAAGAAGAAGGATAAAGCAATTTCCTTGCATTTATTACTAGACTATTATGTATTTGTTAGTAATGTAGAAAGAGATCTGATTGAAAATTCATACCTAATGGGAAAGTAGTATTTAATGTGAGGATCCAATATTCTTCTTTCTAACAATTTATGTAGATCGCCTCCTCTTATATTTTGTTTGATTCGCTCAATTCCCAAAACTTTCATATGATTGGTGTTGCCATCATCAGGGCCGTCTTTAATACTGATTGGACCCTGGGCAAAAATTTACTTGGGCCCCCTGGATCCCGCCTTCCCACACCCTAGCAAGCAATCACGCCCTCCACCACAACACACACAAAAAATCCACACACCTGGTAGAGTCCAGTGAATGACTGTAAATTCTTCCAGTTCTGAAGACTCCAGCGGCTCAGGATCAGTGCTCTGGGCAGCTGGGCTCAGGCTGGAAGTGGGCACCGCTCTGCAGGAAGGAGACCAGGGCTCGGCTCACCCTAGTGTTACAGTGCACCCCACAGTATGCAGTATAGCACCCTATAGTATACAGCACCACACAGTATGCAGTATAGCACTCCACACTATACAGTACCCCACAGTATATAGTAGAGCAGTATAGCAGCCCACAGTATACAGCACCCCACAGTATACAACACCTCACAGTATACAGTAGAGCAGTATAGCACCTCACCGTATACAGCACCCCAAACTATACACGATACAGCCCCCCACTATGCAGTATAGCACTCCACAGTATACAGGCCCCCACCACAGTATACAGGCTCCCACTATACAGTAGTTTACAGTATATTAGCATAACAGCCCCTGTCACCTTTTTCTGATTTAATCTTCACAAAAAAAAAAGCTCCACAGATAAGGCAAACTTCTCCTGCAGCAACACTCCTGCTAGGACCTGTGATGACCTCATAGCCATGTGACCAGTAATATTGCTAGGTTACTGGTCACATGGTGATGATGTCATCTAAGGTCCTAGATCACAGCTCTCAGACACAGTACGCTGGCTGGAGTGCCGGCAGGCATGGTATGGCAGCACCCCCTGTGTAGCTGACAGCCTGACACCCTGACACCCGGGGCAGTGGCTAGCAGGGCTCAAGAGGCAGCTGCCTTGGGCCCCCCAGGAGCAACTGGGCCCGGGGCAGCTGCCCCTTTTGCCCCTTGGTAAAGATGGCCCTGGCCATCATGGTTCTCCAAGAAATGTTTGGGGGCACCAGAGACATTGCCGTTTTTGTTTTTATTTTTCTTATATCATTGACGTTCTAAAAAATGCTTTTTAACTTTTCTTTTGGTGCTGCCAATAGATGTAACTGGCACACTGTACACAGGATCATGTATATTAATCCTTCTGAATTACAGCTAATATAATCCTTTACGGGAAATATTTTAGCTTGATCTGAACTCATAAAATATTTATTGGATTGTGCATAATGTGCAGGTTTTGCAAGGTTGTGTACCGCATAAAAATAAACCTTTTATGTTCCATATATTTTTTATTTTTTGTGTGGTTTTCAAATCACTAGGTGAATGGAAGCGCTCACTAGTATACTGTGCCGGGAGAGGAGAGAAGCGCTGCGAGCGCTTACTGTACTCACCCTCCTGGTCTTCCTTCCTGGGGCCCTGGGGGCACACTGTCCTGACCGCGTACAGCATCAGGACGTAGTGCGCGCACTATGATTTCACGCTGCACGCAGTCAGGTGACTGTGCAACGCCGCCAAGAGAAGATAGGGGATCGCAGCTTCTAAAGAGATCGCTGGACCCGGAGCCGTGGTTCAGTTATATGTTCTAAAGCCCTTTTTGGCGTGTATTAGTGGCACAAAAATATATATTATTTGCTGTTCAGCGGTGCAGTTATATGTTCTAAAGCCTTTTGTGGGGTGTGTAAGTGGAAAAAAAATAAGGGCCTATTTTCCAATCAGCAGGAGCCTATCTGCCTGGAAAGTAGTGGTGCAGGGGCGGTAGCTGTCAGTCAGTGTGTAGTGTTGGGGGTAAAATCACCTACTCGGCAGTGTGGCATTTTCTTTGTCAAGCCGCCGCAGGAGGTGAACATGGTCATTTGTAGAATCTGTGGGCAGAAGGTGAAGCATGGCCAGGGTGCAAATGTTGGCACCATGGCCCTGTGTCAACATATGCAGCGTCACCATAAAGTGGCCTGGGAGAACCGTGGCTCCGATGTGATGGCCCAGCCTGCCGCAGCAACCGCTACATCAGCCAGTGGCACGCACCAGATTTCAGGCAGTCAAGGCACCACCGACTCTGGATCTGTCCATCCTGTCCATCCTTCCCATCATCTGCTGGTCCTGATGCTCCTTCTCCTCCTACTCCTTGTCAGTCATTCCGTCAGCAATTGATCACTGAAGCGATTGCCAAGAGACAACAGTATGCGTGAACTTATCTAACGGCACAGAAGCTGAATGTGCTCCTGTCCAAGTTGCTGGTGCTGCAGTCCGTCCCTTTCCAAGTGGTGGACTCTGCACCTTTCAGAGAACTGATGGCTTGTGCCGAGCTGAGGTGGAGAGTCCAAAGCCGTCATTTCTTTGCCAAAAAGGCAGTACCAGCCCTGCACACACATGTAGAACAGAAGGTGGGGCAGTCCTTGAGCCTATCAGTGTCTGCAAAAGTGCACGGCAGCGCCGACGTGTGGAGCTTTAACTACGGTAAGGAAAAATACATAACTTTACGGCCCACTGGGTGAATGTTGTTCCTGCACAGCCACACCAGAAACTTGCCCAGGTGACGCTGCTTCCGCCTCCACGTTCTGACGCCATTGGTCCTGTGACAATGTCTGCCTCCTCATCCTCCACCGTGTCCTCAGGCTTCACTGCAGGAAAAATTCACAGTGGCCCTACAGCATACCACATGTGCTGGGCATGGCAGTGTCACGCTGTTCTGCACCTTGGTTGCCTGGGCGAACTGAGTCACACAGGGGAGGAACTGCTCCGTGTCCTTCATCAAGAAATCAAATCCTGTCTTTCTCTGCGACAACTCAAAATCGGAACAATGGTGACTGACAACAGGAAGAACATGGTGTCGGCGCTGCGTCAAGGAGAGCTGAGCCATGGGCCCTGCATGGCATATATGTTCAATCTGGTTGTCAAACGGTTCCTGAAGTCTTTCACCCATCTGTAAGACAACCTAAAAATGGCCAGGAAACTTTGCATGCACTTCAGCCACTCGTACACTGCAAAGTATACCCTCCTTGAGCTGTAGCGGCAAAACAGCATCCCCCAACATAGGCTGATATGCGACATTTCCACCCTCCATATGTTGGACCGACTATACGAGCAGAGAAAAGCCATAAATGATTTCTGATGATCCAAGCGGACAGGAGTACTCCCCTGTGTAACTTTGATGTCAGCCAGTGGCAGCTCATGCGTGACACCTTCCATTTGCTCAGGCCCTTTGAGGAGGCCACTTTATTTGTCAGTCGCCAGGAATACGGGATGAACAATGTCATTCCACTGCTTCATGTCCTGGAACAGATAATGGTAAATCTGGCCCATCAGAGGACTGGAGACGTGGCGCCTACTGTAGATCTCATGGCCACAAGAGCCGTGTGGGGGGCTGAACTTGAGGAGGAGGAGGAGGAGATTGGAGCACAAGCAATGTGTAGCGAAATGGTTGGTTTTTCTACACAGGTGACAGGAGAAGAGGAGCAGGAGCAGCCAGAGGAGCTACAGGGCGATGAGGAAGACGATGCAGAGGACACAGACACACCGTGGCAGTGGAGATGGAGGCAGAGAGTCCCTCCCAATCACTTGCACAAATGGCCGGATGCATGCTCACTTGCTTACGTAGTGACAGCCGAATTGTAAACATTTGGCAGAGGGATGACTTCTGGCTCTCCACCTTGTTTGACTCTCACTACCGGTCCAAAATGGGGGCTTTTTTTAAAACCTGCTGAGAGGGAGGACAAACTGTACTACTATAGAGACATCCTATGTAGTCGGTTGGCCGCTGCCTATCTGTGCCATCGTCCATCCTCTCACAGGTCTGACTGGGGGCCCTCTGCGGTCATGTTCTTCTGCCATGGCTGCTGTGGCAGGGGGGGGGGGGTTCGAGCAGTTCCAGCTCCATCAGCAGCAACGCAATTCTAGAGTCACTGATGAGAAGCTTTCTTCACCCACCTTGAGAAGAAACTACCCGCCAGCAGCGGCAGCGAAACCTGGAGCAGGACCTGAACCAGCAGGTGGTGGCATACTTGGACAGCAGCCTGCCACCCCACATTGAAGATCCGCTGGACTACTGGGCAGCCAAACTGGATTTTTGGCCCCAACTGGCAAAGTTTGCCCTAGAAAAGCTCTCCTTCCTGGCCATTAGTGTGGCATCAGAGTGGGTGTTTAGTGGGGGAGAGGGGGGGCATAGTTACCCCAAGAAGAACTCGCCTGTACACCCAAAATGTGGAGAGACTGACTTTTGTCAAGATGAATCAGGCGTGGATCAGCCAGGATTTCCACCCACCAATGCCTAATGCATCCGACTAGATCATCCATGGTGCCACACCAACACTTTGACAAAAGAGACCGGTTTCTTCTGGCTACCTGCCTCAGCTATTATTCTGATGCTGCCACCTGCCTGATGCCACACATCTGAAGCCAAGTGCCTCTTCTTTCACCCACCATCTTCAGCTGATACTGATATTGCCACCCACCCGAGTCTGCACTCTGTCACCGGGTCACTCTGTGGTCTTCTGATGCTGCTGCCACCTCCACACTATGTCACCTTACCACTATGTGGTCTCCTGATGCTGCCACCTCCACACTATGTCACCTTGCCACTCTGTGGCCTCCTGATGCTGCCACCTCCACACTGTCATTGTGCCACTCTGTGGCCTCCTGATGATGCTGCTGCCACCTCCACTCTGTCATTGTGCCACCCTGTGGCCTCCTCCTGATGCTGCCGCTGCTGCCGCCACCTCCACACTCTCTCATTGTGCCACTCTGTGGCCTCCTGATGTTGCCACCACCTCCACACTCTGTAATTGTGCCACTCTGTGGCCTCCTGATGCTGCTGCCATCTCCACACTGGCATTGTGCCACTCTGTGGTCTCCTCATGCTGCTTCCACCTCACCACTATGTCATAGGGCCACTCTGTGGACATCTCATACTGTTCCCACCCTCCCCACTTTATGACTGGTCCATTATTTAGCCTTTCGGCCTGGCTGACATCATCATTTATTTGACCCTTCTTCTGATCTGTCATAAAGAATAAAAAATGAGATGTACAACGGATCCTGTCTATGTAACAGCTGTAAGGCCTGCATGACACGTCCCTATTTAGGCATCAGAATTGGCTTATGATTTGGTAGCCAAAACAGTAGTGGGTACAAAACACAGAAGACATGCAAATATTCAGTTCACATGTCATCTCTAGTGTTGTTCGAGCACCAAAGTGCTTGTGTAGAACACTTCCCAATGCTCGGGTGCTCTACAGAGCACCCGAGCACAATGGAAGTCAATGGGAGAACCCGAGCCTTAAACCAGGCAACCCCTGCTCTGAAGAGGGGAGGGTGTCGGGACTCTAGTTCGGCTTAGGAGTCCCTGCTCTGACTCCATATATAGCTATGTCCATATATGGAGTTAGTGCTTGGGGACACCCAGTGTATTTAAATCTAATTTAGCCTCTATTTCTGAAAAGTTTCTGGTGGGATTCGAACTCACAACCTTCTACATTACAGCCAAGAATCTTATCCACTACACTATAGAGCTTCATTACCAGTTACTTATAAAAAAATATATATATATATATATTAGACTTCTGCTGTATAGGAATACTTACTAGTACTAAGTATTCCTATACAGCAGAAGTCTCATATATATCTTATTTTATTTTTATTTTTAAGTAACTTGTCACTATAGAGTGATGTAGAAGGTTGTGAGTTTGAATCCCGTCCGAAACTTTTCAGAAATAGAGACTAAATTTAATTTAAACATATATATATATACAGTACAGACCAAAGTTTGGACACACCTTCTCATTCAAAGAGTTTTATTTATTTTCATGACTATGAAAATTGTAGATTCACACTGAAGGCATCAAACTATGGGCCAGATATATCATTAGGAAAAGTCACTTTTGTGGAGTGGAAAAGTCCCAAAGGCTAAAACTGCGCACAAATTTGCGACTTTTTTCTGCTCTGCACTATGCTCGCCAGTTTTCTGAAAGTGGGCGTGTTTTCGTATGTAAATGAATCTCTAGACAGATTTACTATTGGGACTTTTTTAAAAAGTCGCAAAAAAGTCGCAACTTCACTCCAGTGAGGACCATGCTTATCTTCTGAGACTTTTTAATAGAACATGCGACTTTTTCATAAAAACGTGCGACTTTTGAAAAGCTGCTTACTGACGGATAAACTGCTACCGTCAAACCACATTTATTACAGTCTTAAAGGGGCGATCATAAATCTGACTTGGCTAAAACTGACTTTAGCCATATGTGAAAGTGGAGTGAGCTGTCAGTCGTGATAAATCTGGCCCTATGAGTTAACACATTAACACATGTGGAATTATATACATAACAAAAAAGTGTGAAACAACTGAAAATATGTCATATTCTAGGTTCTTCAAAGTAGCCACCTTTTGCTTTGATTACTGCTTTGCACACTCTTGGCATTCTCTTGATGAGCTTCAAGAGGTAGTCACCTGTAATGGTTTTCACTTCACAGGTGTGCCCTGTCAGGTTTAATAAGTGGGATTTATTGCCTCATAAATGGGGTTGGGACCATCAGTTGCGTTGTGGAGAAGTCAGGTGGATACACAGCTGATAGTCCTACTGAATAGACTGTTAAGAATTTGTATTCTGGCAAGAAAAAAGCAGCTAAGTAAAGAAAAACGAGGGCCATCATTACTTTAAGAAATGAAGGTCAGTCAGTCCGAAAAATTGGAAAAACTTTGAAAGTGTCCCCAAGTGCAGTCACAAAAACCATCAAGCGCTACAAAGAAACTGGCTCACATGCGGACCGCCCCAGGAAAGGAAGACCAAGAGTCACCTCTGCTGCGGAGGATAAGTTCATCCGAGTCGCCAGCCTCAGAAATCGCAGGTTAACAGCAGCTCAGATCAGAGACCAGGTCAATGCCACACAGAGTTCTTGTAGCAGACACATCTCTAGAACAACTGTTAAGAGGAGACTGTGTGAATCAGGCCTTCATGGTAGAATATCTGCTAGGAAACCACTGCTAAGGACAGGCAACAAGCAGAAGAGACTTGTTTGGGCTAAAGAACACAAGGAATGGACATTAGACCAGTGGAGAATCTGTGCTTTGGTCTGAGGAGTCCAAATTTGAGATCTTTGGTTCCAACCACCGCGTCTTTGTGCGACGCAGAAAAGGTGAACGGATGGACTCTACATGCCTGGTTCCCACCTGTGAAGCATTGAGGAGGAGGTGTGATGGTGTGGGGGTGCTTTGCTGGTGACACTGTTGGGGATTTATTCAAAATTGAAGGGATACTGAACCAGCATGGCTACCACAGCATCTTGCAGCGGCATGCTATTCCATCCGGTTTGCGTTTAGTTGGACCATCATTTATTTTTCAACAGGACAATGACCCCAAACACCTCCAGGCTGTGTAAGGGCTATTTGACCCTGAAGGAGAGTGATGGGGTGCTAGGCCAGATGACCTGGCCTCCACAGTCACCGGACCTGAACCCAATCGAGATGGTTTGGGGTGAGCTGGACCACAGAGTGAAGGCAAAAGGGCTAACAAGTGCTAAGCATCTCTGGGAACTCCTTCAAGACTGCTGGAAGACCATTTCAGGTGACTACCTCTTGAAGCTCATCAAGAGAATGCCAATAGTGTGCAAAGCAGTAATCAAAGCAAAAGGTGGCTACTTTGAAGAACCTAGAATATGACATATTTTCAGTTGTTTCACACTTTTTTGTTATATATATAATTCCACATGTGTTAATTCATAGTTTTGATGCCTTCAGTGTGAATCTACAATTTTCATAGTCATGAAAATAAAGCAAACTCTTTGAATGAGAAGGTGTGTCCAAACTTTTGGTCTGTACTGTATATAATGTTTTTAGCCATAATATATTACATATATTATTATATATTTAAAATATATAATATATGTAAATATATTATGGATAAAACATCAGTAGTAGTTTCCCACATATTATGCATTCATATATATCAGAAGTATTATTATATATATATATACAGTTGCAAGAAAAAGTATGTGAACCCTTTGGAATGATATGGATTTCTGCACAAATTGGTCATAAAATGTGATCTGATCTTCATCTAAGTCACAACAATAGACAATCGCAGTCTGCTTAACTAATAACACACAGAGAGTTAGATGTTCCCATGTTTTTATTGAACACAACATGTAAACATTTACAGTGCAGGTGGAAAAAGTATGTGAACCCTTGGATTTAATAACTGGTTGAACCTTCTTTGGCAGCAATAACTCAACCAAACATTTCCTGTAGTTGCAGATCAGACGTGCACAACGGTCAGGAGTAATTCTTGACCGTTCCTCTTTACAGAACTGTTTCAGTTCAGCAATATTCTTGGGATGTCTGGTGTGAATTGCTTTCTTGAAGTCATGCCCCAGCATCTCAATCGGGTTGAGGTCAGGACTCCTGACTGGGCCACTCCAGAAGGCGGATTTTCTTCTGTTTAAGCCATTCTGATATACTTCTATGCTTTGCATCGTTGTCCTATTGCAACACCCATCTTCTGTTGAGCTTCAGCTGGTGGACAGATGGCCTTAAGTTCTCCTGCAAAATGTCTTGATAAACTTGGGAATTAATTTTGTAAGTCTTTAGCTGACACTCCAGGATTCTTCTTCACCTCATTGAGCAGTCTGCGCTGTACTCTTGCACTCATCTTTACAGGATGGCCACTCCTAGGGAGAGTAGCAGCAGTGCTGAACTTTCTCCATTTATAGACAATTTGTCCTACCATGGAATGATGAACAGCAAGGCTTTTGGAGATACTTTTATACCCCTTTCCAGCTTTATGCAAGTCAACAATTCTTAATCGTAAGTCTTCTGAGAGCTCTTTTGTGCGAGGCATCATTCACATCAGGCAATGCTTCTTGTGAAAAGCAAACCCAGAACTGGTGTGTGTTTGTTTTTTATAGGGCAGAGCAGCTGTAACCAACACCTCCAATCTCATCTCATTGATTGGACTCCAGTTTGCTGACACCCTCACTCTAATTAGCTCTTGGAGATGTCATTAGTCTAGGGGTTCACATACTTTTTCCACCTGCACTGTGAATGTTTACATGGTGTGTTCAATAAAAACATGGTAACATTTAATTATTTGTGTGTTATTAGTTTAAGCAGACTGTGATTGTCTATTGTTGTGACTTAGATGAAGATCAGATCACATTTTATGACCAATTTGTGCAGAAATCCATGTCATTCCAAAGGGTTCACATACTTTTTCTTGCAACTGTGTATATATATATATATATATATATATATAATATAACAGAAATCCAGGGCAGCACACCTAGTAGTAGATGATCGGGTACCAGGGTGTTATAATACAAAAAAATGAAGACACCGCAGCACATCCGTTGGTGAAAAAATTGTGGACCTTATTCACCCATGCAACGTTTCAGTCCGCTTACTGGGACCTTTTTCAAGCAAAAAAAGGTCCCAGAAGCGGACTGAAACGTCACATGGGTGAATAAAGGTCCACAATTTTTCACCAACGGACGTGCTGCGGTGTCTTCATTTTATATATACAGTATATATATATATATATATAGTTGTAAGTTCGAATCCCGCCAGAAACTTTTCAGAAATAGAGGCTAAATTAGATGTAAATACACTCGCCAAACACTAGTCATCTCTGTTTTGGATCCACTCCTGTTTTTTTTTTTTGCTTTAGTAATACTGATGGATTTCTGACCAAACACTGACTGAGTGAAGGCGGATGCTCCACAGACAGGATCTGTTTTTTGGGGGTTATTGTTCTGACGGATCAGAGGAAGAGCAAATAATCAGTGACGTCAACACAAACTTACTGCTGACCCCCTCTCCACTCTGTCCGGGGCTCTACTTGTATAAGCGTTTAATAGAACAGGTTCTGTAGACATCTATGTGGAATCAGCTGACGACGGTGTAAAAGGAGTGCGCTTCTTCTTGGCGCTAACATCGACCTGTAAGGCTGAGTTTACACTTGAGTTATTTTGGTCAGTTTTGGCCCCGTGACTGCCCAAATAAGTGAAGTGTGCAGTGATTCTAAGAGCGACGCCTGTCATCTGCATGTCACACTGACTCACAGTATTATTCACTACCACAGTAGACTCCCTATGCGTGTTACTGCAAGGCACAGTGTTTTAGACAACTATAAAGGCTCTCTGCAGCTAGGAAATAGCCATTTTTTTTTACGTTATTCTCCATGAATAAATTTGGATCTAACCAAAAAAAATTGAAAAATTTGGCGAACCTGCTGAATCAAAGTTTTGAGAAATTCGCTCATCTCTAGTAAATACCATACCACATGAGATTCCCTCTTGAAAATATCTGAGCCAGGGACACCATGGTAAAGTTATGGTTTGGCCCCACTATCTAGTTGACCATCCAACATGGCACTATAAAGAAAAAAAGCCCACACTATCCTGCAAAAACATGTTCCTGTATCTTAGTGGGCTTCCTCAGTAGCAAAGTCTCCTATGGGCTGCCAATAGAAAAAGTTAAAAACTTGACTCCATTACGTTTTGCCAGTTCATTTACCATGCATGTCATTCCAGGTGCATTCCAGGTGAAGGAGGACAGACTACTTCTGATTGGGAATGCTGGCCAGTTGTATTTTCACAAAGGATCCAGTGATGTGCTGCAATAGACCTCTAGTACACAGGCTGTGGTTCTGTTGTGCGGCCTTGTGGGGAAAAATAAGAGCGTTGATCGCATAGAGATAGAGGCAGCTGAGCTTGGCTTAGCTCTGGCACGGTTCGGGCCTAAGCACCACAGTGCCGGCGTTTAGGGGGGGCAAACAGGGCAATTGCCCAGGGCCCCCTTCCAAAAGGGCCACTGCTGTTTGAAAGTTAAATGGGCTGATGGTGGGGGTCTTTTTTCCTCCACATGCTCCCTGTGACTGGCACTCTAACTGCTGCACTCCGCTGCTGTCCACCCTGCACACTGCACGCTCCCTGTGGACTCTGTGCACGCTCCCTGTGGACTCTGTGCACGCTCCCTGTGGACTTTTTGCTCCAGTGGGAGCTCCCTGTGTGAGTTGTGGTGCTCCCTGTGGCTCCTGTGTCCCCATGTGTGTCCCTGTCTCCCCCATGTGTGTCCCTGTCTCCCCTCTGATCCCGGGGTGTGCACCGCTGTGAGCTCCATGTGTCCGGTGTTCTCCCTGTGATCCAGTATGAGCTCGGTCTGCAGCACTTTTAGGACACCACCGCTTTTTTACGTGGCCATTCTGCGTTCAATTACGCATGGCTGTCTCGGCCATAGAGGGCTCTAGTTAAACTATTGAAGACAGCATTGTTTAGGTGGTCGAATTGTTATTGGGGGGGGCAGAGGCATTGGGTATAGATCTGAGGTCCAAATTAGCAGTGTCTTTTTTCCCCCCAGTAATTGGGGGAGCAGACCAGGGCTGCAAAGGGTAGTTTCACACTGGCGGCAAGGAACTCAGCAGGCTGTTGCGAGGGTGAACCGCCTGTCGTATCTGTGCTGCCGCTAGTGCACGCTTGCCCCCGGACTACCGCTCTGGCCCCATTGACTATTGGGGGCAGTCTGGAGTTCCGGCGGCGGCAGCACGGCAAACATGCAGAGAGTAGGCCGGAATAAAAGTACGACATGTTACTTGCCGAACAGCCTGCCGGAGTTCCTTGCCGCTAGTGTGAACGTAATAAAGGAATCTGTAAAGCTATGTCACACATTATAACAGTGTGTCATCCAACAGATCCCATAACGTGTCATCCACAGATCCCCCATACAGTGTGTCATCCAGAGATCCCCCATAACAGTGTGTCATCCAGAGATCCCCCATAACAGTGTCATCCAGAGATCCCCCATAACAGGTGTCCTCCACAGATCCCCATAACAGTGTGTCCTCCACAGATCCCCCATAACAGTGTCCTCCACGATCCCCCATAACAGTGTGGTCCTCCACAGATCCCCCATAACAGTGTGTCCTCCCACAGATCCCCCATAACAGTGGTGTCATCCACAGATCCCCCATAACAGTGTGTCATCCACGATCCCCCATAACAGTGTGTCCTCCACAGATCCCCCATAACAGTTGTCATTCAGAGATCCCCCATAACAGTGTGTCATTCAGAGATCCCCCATAACAGTGTGTCATCCACAGATCCCCCATAACAGTGTGTCCTCCACAGCCCCATAACAGTGTGTCATTCAGAGATCCCCCATACAGTGTGTCATTCAGAGATCCCCCATAAGTGTGTCTCCACAGGTACCCCTAACAGTGGTGTCATCCACA